>NW_006408521.1:18542856-18543598 GCF_000296735.1 Chrysochloris asiatica
TAGAGTTGTGCAGCTAATTATTGTAATTGCTGTCAGTAAGTCATACACCTATGAAAACTTGAATTGGCACAAGTTGAGATAAATGTGTTTTAACATTAACCAAAAAATAAGAGTAGCTACTGAGGCTGATATATAATCAGTAGAGCCAAACACCAAATGGGATGTAGTTGCTTGGTTGGAGGTTTTAGGCTCATGGTTTTATGGGACATTCTAGTTAACTGGCCTAATAAAATGTTTAGTGCCTTGTAGTTCAATGTGTAGTGCTCAGGCTCTTGAAAGCTTGCAGATATCCTCCCAAGGCACAACAGTTGGTCTCTATTCACTTTGGACAACTGAGGAAGAAGGGGAGTAAGGAACTAGAGGAGAATAGAATTGCTTCAATGAACAAATCAGTTGCCTCTGCCGGAACTGTATGGTTCTTAGTTATCATTACTGAACATTTTGATTAAAGATTCTGTAGAAGGGAGGATATGCAGTACAGAATTTTAAATTCTCATGGACTCCAGACTTGAAGGAGGCACAACATTTGGACCCACCCACTTCCATCAAGTTGATTCCTGGTGTAGCGCTGTGGGTTAATGTGTTAGACTGCAAAGTCAGTTTGAACTGCGAGGTTGGCAATTCAAGCTCACCAGCCACTCCTGTGAGTACAACCCGCAAACCAAACCATTACCAACGAGCTAATTCTGACTCAGAATGACCCTGCTAGGGTAGAGTAGAACTGCTCTATAGGGTTTCCAAG
>NW_006408521.1:18543698-18549630 GCF_000296735.1 Chrysochloris asiatica
ATCTTATTGTGAGGTTTACATGGAAGAATATCTGTTTTACATTCATCCTATCGTATTGTGTTTCATTGCAATGATTACAATCCCCCCCATGCATCATCAAATAAGCAAAAGGTACACCGCGCAGGCCCACCACCCAGCTGTCAGCACACAGCCCTTCTCCCTCCCTGAGTTCAGTGTTCCTAGCCTCTCCATCTGTCCACATCATCATCTCTGTCTCCATCCCTGGCATCACTGCCTCTCTGGGTTGGGTCCAGCTCTCCACTCTTCTCACTTGATGGTCCCAGGGACCTCCACTCCTAGACTGCAAAATCAATCACTCCCCTCCTTTTGTCAAAAAACTTCTACCTCTATATTTCCTACCCTCACAGTCAGTCCTGATGGCAGTTATTCACTATTGTACCACAAGAGTCTTATCCCCATTTCCTTTCGCTAGCCTGGTACCAGCAGTTTGGAAATCATTCAGTGGTGACTCTACCTTCCCCCGTCCTGTCTGGAACTAGACTCCCTCTTGAAATCTTGTAAGCCAGTCACTTGTTACCTTTATAGGCTCCCCCATTTTGGGTAGCCAATGTCTAAGTTGCCCATCCCTGTCAATCCTGTGTACTGATGGGGTGGCAGTGATCCTTGCTATAAAGATTTGTTCCCTTTTTTGAGCTATTACATCCATAAGTTTAGGCAAAGTTCATCAAATTATAGCAGGTTACTCTCCCCACCACCCTTTCTTCTAGTCAAGTTCTGATCATCCTACCATCGAAGCCAGGTCAAGTGGGTACTATCTGCAAGTATGGGTGTTCTTGTGCATCTCCCCTTACTCCATATCAGCTGGTTGCTTCACTCTCCGCTCTAGTCCTCTGTGGCCATGTCATTGCCTCTGGGCCCATGAGTCCCTGGGTCTTTCTGTACTGCTGGCCATCCAGGTCTCCACCTAGGTTCACAGGGGTCTATTGAATGTGGTCGGACTTGGCTCACAACTTCATTGCTATTTTTTACCCCTCTTCCCCTTATTGGTGATAAATGTGGTCACCAGCCAGACCACCTGCCTGCTCATGTATTCCCCTTGAGTCTCAGTATTGGAAGGGAGTTTGCTCTGAGGGGTCTAGGCCACTTGCCTTGATGGCTCCCGGGTGAACAGCTTTACTTGTTCTTGTAGTAATCAATCGGACTGCCATTATTGTTTTGGATTTTTCCTGTTGGTCTTTCTTTCATGAAGTATCTTCTGTTCTTTTGGCTATTCCAGGCTGGTCTAACTCGTCCTTTCCAGTGGAAATTTTCTACCTCAGATGATTCTGGATGGGGTTCTGGATTCTACCTATGGTCTTATGCAATGTAAAGGCTCCACAGGAAGCCTCTTTAACTGGGCAACTTCTAGCCCCCTTTAAGGTATTCTAATCAGTTGTAGGCTGAAGACGAACTTACAAGCTTTCTGTAGTGATGTTTCCGGCTAGTCCTTTCTCCCCACCGCCTCAAGTATCTATTTTACATTGGTAGGCAAGGGAAACCAAAATTCAGAAGACAGCCAAGCATCTTAACATTATTCCCCTCTTTTACCCCTTCAAACCATGCCTCGATCCCTGTATCCCGGAGCCCTGTTCTTCCAGGATTGTGCATACATCATCATTTACCTCTGTCCCACCTAGCTCATATGAACCTGCCTAATTGTTCTCCCATCAGCCTTGTTCTTCCATTTTCCTCCCCCTTCTTGTGTATTGGTCCCCCTATCCCCCAGCACCCACATGTAGTGTTTTAAGAGCTTATTATAGTGAAATTTTATATTGTGACATTGTGTATAGTGAAAGAAAATCACAATCTTTATGTTTTAATTAATTACATATTTCTAAGTTATTAGTGGTTATAAAACCTAATTTGTAAAACCAAATGCAGATCTATAGATGGTTTTGAAGTCATATTGATATGTAAGCCATTATTTTTATTAATTGAAACTGCTATAAATTAATGTTCTGATTAGAAATAGTATCATCCAAAGTATATATTGAATTTCTGCAGTTTATTCTATTAGTTATTATCCTTTCTTTTGGCTTGGTTAATTATATAAAGGAGAGCTTAAAAATCATTATATGGATATAATGTTCCGGAAGTATGCCAGTTGTTATTTGTCATAATTGTCATATTTTAATATGCATTTAAAATACTTGAGACATTTTAAGACATATGAAGTTATTTGTAGCTTGTATTTTCATTTTCCTTTGTGTAATTAGAGCTTTAATGGTATTTATATCCTGAGAAGGCAAAGTAAACAAGAACCTTCATTTTCACTATGATAAAGGCATAACCTCTCAGAATACAAAAACAGAAAGGTTGGTAATCATTCTTGTGTTTTAAAAAGCAACTAGAAGAATGCCAGGTATATAACTTTCTTGATACTTTATGATATATTTCTTTCTATTTGCTTTTATTTGTTTATTTTTTTGGTTTGGCTCTTTGTTTTAAACAGGGGAAAGTTGCCCAGACAGCTTGCATGTCAGCCTGCCAGCATCTGTCAACATCCTTAATGCAGATGCTACTGGACAGTGAGTTAAAACAAATAAGCATGGGAGCTGTTCAGCAATTTAACTTAGACGTCATACAGTGTGAACGTAAGTACCCCATATTGCTTCAATCTCATTTGTGTCTAGAATTGATATTTTAATTATATATTTTTAGAAGATTGTATATAGTAGAACTGTTCAGAAAGGAAGGAAGGGACCACCAGCCGTAATAGCAGGGCTATATCAGCTTCACATCTAGAGCCTCTAGAACAGGGGTGGGAAACATCCAACCCCAGGCCATATAAGGCCCTCAAAATCGTATGGTGTGGCCCTGCCAAGTCAACTGCAGTTCCAGCCATCGCATTATTATTGTTGTTGTTAAGTGCCATTGAGTCAGTACCGACCAATCGTGACCCTGTATAGGGTTTCCAAGGAGCAGCTGGTGAGTTTGAACCGCCGAACTTGCGGTTCAAAGCAACCTTGTAGTACAGTGCATTAACCCACAGTGCCACACCAGGACTCCATTGCCATCACATTAGGGGTAAGTTAATTAAATGACCAAATATAGCAGGCTAATTTTAAAATTGATAATTTTGTATGGCCCACAAATGATATTACAAATTTCGTCAGAAAAAGGTTCCCCACCCCTCTTCTAGAGGGAAGCACCGAAGAGGCAATTCAGATTGGAATAGTTTAAAACTCAGTCATTTTCCCCATTATTCTGTCCATTAACTACCCATGCCTTCTTGTGAAGATTCTTGTAATATTTGTTATAAATAGATGAAATCATTCTCTTTGCTCTTCTTTCTTTACCAGTGAGTTACTTTTTAGAGATTCACTTGAAAGTTAATCTTAGGACCCTGTATTCCAAATAAAGCTTCTTTTATATCCTGATTTTTTGTTTGTTTCGCTTCCTCAAAGAATTTCTCAGCCCTTTACTTTCATCAGCCCTTTACCTTCATTTAATTTAGTTTTGGTAAAAAGATGAGTCTGTTTCCATAATGTTCTTTAGGTACTAGGCAATTAGTTTCAAAACTAGATGGATTATTTGGTTGTTAGTTTTGTCATATGTGTTTCTGGATATGATTTTATTAATTTTGAGATTATAGCTTGTTGGACACTAGGTGTGGCGCTGTGGGATAATACACTGAACCACAAGGTCGGTTTGAATTGCAGGGTTGATGGTTTAAACTCACCAGCCACTCCTCAGAAACCCTATACAGGGTCGCAATGGGTCGGAACCGACTCGATGGCACTTAACAACAACAACCAATAAGTAGGGATCATGGTATGGCACTGCATGATAAGCGCTGGACTTCTGACCACAAGGTTAGCAGTGCAAACCCACCAGCCATTCCTCAGAAACTCTATACAAGGTACCTTTAAAGTTGGAACTAACTTGTTGAAAAACTAGAAATCAGTAGGGCACAAGAAGGACTATTGAATTTTCATATGAGGTAGATTTTTAAAAAAATATATTGTGTGTGAAAGACATTTGAGAAATTAAATGTCAGCCACTTGTAACTGATCCAAGAATGACAGATTTTGTTCTTTTCCCACTAAATATAAAATAGGAGTCCTGGTGTGACGCTGTAGGATAAGCACTGGATTGCTAACCACGAAGTTGGCTATTCAAACCTATCAGCTGCTCCTCAGAAACCCTGTACAGGGTCACTATGAGTCAGAACTGACTCGACAACACTTGACAAAAACAACAACAAATATAAAATATTGTGTGTCCTCTATGTGTAAGGTATTCTGCTGGGAAAGGCATATTTAATATTAAAGAGAATAATTATATAGGCTCCTTGAACAAGGTCAGTTGTTTATCATAAAAAAAGTCCAGTTTTTAAAAACCTTCATATTTCCTTCAAAAAAAAAGGGAAAGGAAAGTTGTCTTATGAAATCATTTAAGTGTGAGAATTGCTTATTTATTTTTCATAAATTATTCATCTTTTTATAAATGCTACTTGAGGCATTTTGTATTATTACATCTTTAATGTGGCTTCAAAATAAGTTGTTTGGCATTTGGTTGTGTCTTCTCAGAGTTATTACTTAAAGATGGAAG
Organism: Chrysochloris asiatica; assembly: GCF_000296735.1. Classification (NCBI taxonomy): domain Eukaryota; kingdom Metazoa; phylum Chordata; class Mammalia; order Afrosoricida; family Chrysochloridae; genus Chrysochloris; species Chrysochloris asiatica. Next base: position 18,548,253 of record NW_006408521.1, read on the forward strand.
TTAGGGTTTGGTCAGGCAACTTTAAATTTCGAGACCTTTCTCTGTTCTCTTATTCCTTCCTTAAGGACTAGCCATAGCTAAAGAAGCTCTGTTGGCACGATGCTTTAGTGTTGAATTGCTAACCGTGAGGTCAACGATCTGAACCCAGCTGTTCCACAGGAGGAAGATACGGCAATCTGCTTCTGTGAAGATTGAGGCCTTAGAAACCCCATGGAGCAGTACTGCTCTGCCCTTTTGGGACCCTGTGAGTCACAATTGACTCAGCAGCAACAGAGTGGAAAGTGTTAACTACATGTAGTTACGAAGAAGCAGTTGTCGTTAAGTGCCTTCAAGTTGGTTCCAGCTCATAGAGACCCTGTATAGGGTTTGCAAGGTGGTGCATCTTTACAGGAGCAGAAAGTTTCATCTTTCTCCTGCAGAGCAGCTGGTGGGCTCAAACTATGGACCTGTGGTTTGCAGTCCAGTGCTTATCGTTCAGAGCAATCATGCATCCCAGAGAAAGGCATATATAACTCCAGAGGACAGTTTCCACTACTTGTTAGTTACTCCTTTGGTGGAGTAAGGACCCATGGTGATGCAGTGTGGGTAAGCATTGGGTGGCTAACCACAAAGTCAGAAATTCAAATCCACCAGCCAGCCGCTTCATGGGAGAAAGATGAGGCTGTCTTTTCCCGAAAAGATTTAGTCTTGGAAACCCTGTGGAGTGGTTCTACTCTGTCCTGTAGATTTGCTAAAATTCAGAATCCTGAATCTTGACAATGAGTGTGGATTTTTTGTTTGTTTGAAGCAGTTGCTAAAGGTTCCTTTTTAAATGTTGGTGTTTTCTTAAAGGACTGATCTCTTAGAATAGAGATTATCACACCTGAGTATGAGGTGTAACTCAGTTAACAAGATCTCAGGTGAAGCACAAAAGGGAGTCAGCCCTGAAGATGAGAACTAAGGTTCTGACACTACTTTATTGTTGTTGAGTGCCATCGAGTCGGTTCTGACACACAGCGGCCCTGTATAGGGTTTCCGAGGAGCGGCCAGTGGGTGTGACCCACTGATCTTGTAGTTGAGTGCTTATCTTACAGTGCCATACTAGGATAATGGAAAAGGAAAGGCCAGGAGTCACAGACAAAGCACAGAAGACAACTTAGCTTCCTTTTGATTTTGCCTGTGGTTGGCTATTATTAATAAAGTATCATGCATTCTGTGCTCACTGTACAGGCATAAATTGATTGGCTACATTTTTCATGTTTATTTCATTTACCTCTGGTGCTGAATGTTCCCTTTTCCAAGTGAAACCCTTTTTTTTTTTAATTTAAGGTTTTTATTGTGGATTGAGTGAAAGTTTACAGGGCACATCATCAGTTTCACATTCAACAATTCATATAAC
>NW_006408521.1:18555342-18580535 GCF_000296735.1 Chrysochloris asiatica
TAAACCCTTACAGCACTTTGAAACTACCAGCGGTTCCATGGGAGAAAGATGATGCTTTCTGCTCCCGTAAAGATTTACAGCCTTGGAAACACTGTACAGGGTCGCTATGAGTCGGAACCGACTCCACGGCAAATAACAACACCAACAAACCCTTAGAGAAGCAGTCTGCCACATCCTCCTCCTGTGAAGCCACTGGTGTGTTCAAACTGCCAACCTTTTGGTTGGCAGCCTAGTGCTTTAACAACTGTGCCACCAAAGTGGTATCAGTTTCTTACATTGAGCTAAAATGTCTTTATTTTAAACACTCTTAATGGACCCAGTTGTACATTAGGACCATGATCGCCACTAGTCTATATTGTGCCTTTGTGCCAATTAGGAAAAGTATATTTCCACTAAAAGGGAGGGGGAAAAGCCACACAGAATTGTACCCTCTAGAGCTCTGATAGCGTAGTGGTTACGAATCGGGCTGCGAACCTCAAGGTCAGCAGTTCGAAACTACCAGCTGTTCCATGGGATAAAGATGAGGCTGTCTGCTCCCATAAAGATGTACAGCCTTGGAAACCCTATACAGGGTCGCCATGAGTCAGAACCAACTCCATAGCACATAACCAAACACACCATATGAATCAGAAAAAGTTGATCCTTCTTCTATCTGGGCTCAACTCTTGGCAAGTGAAATGTGAGCTGAATTTCAGTCCTTACACTCTTCTGTCCTTTCCCCAATTGAGCACCCATGTATAGTAAGCAGCCTGGCTTCTATGTGGCATTTCTGCATAGGGTAATAGAGAAAATATCCAAATCTTCATCTATGAACTGATTGTATTAAAACTGCCTTTACATTCCTCTGAATCATATTAAGGCCAGATGTTGTCAGTTTCTCTTATTTTGATATGGTACGGGAGTCCTGGTGTGATGCTTTAGGATAAGCACTGAACTGCTAACTGTTAGGTTGGCGGGTCAAACCCATCAGCCTCTTCTCAGAAATCCTATACAGGGTCGCTGTCAGTTAGAACCAATTTCACGGCACTTAACAACAAAGCAATGTGAGTTTTGCTTTACTTAAAATCAGATTGCTCTTTGAGCAAACTAGTTTTATGGCTTCATATGATGAACACTGGATTGCAAATCACAAGGTTGGCAGTTCGAGCCCACCTGCCACTCTGTGGAAGAACAAGACTTTCTACTTAAAGATTTTAAGCTTCGGAAGCCCTATACAGGGTTGCTATGAGTTGGAACTGATTCGAAGGCACTTAACAACAAAAACAACTTAATTTATAATACCTAAAGTTGAACACAGAAACACTCAAGTGTGGGGAAATGAATATAATTTATAACATTACTCATATCCTATACTTTATATTTCTTGGATCAACTATCAACACTGTGGAAGCAGCAATCAAGAAATCAAACGACTTATTGCATTTGGCAAATCTGCTACACAAGACCTTTTTAAAGTATTGAAGAGCAAAGATGTTAGTTTGAGGGCTAAGGTACACCTGACCCAAGCCAAGCCATGGTATTTTCAATAACCTCATATGCATGCGAAAGCTGGACAGTGAATAAGGAAGACTGTAAAAGCATTGATGCTTTTGAGTTATGGTGTTGGAGGAGACTGTTGAAAGTGCCATGGTCTGCCTAAAGAAGTGCAGCCAGAGTCCTTGGAGGTCAGGATGGCCAAATTTTGTCTCTCATGCTTCGGACATATTGTCAGAAGGAACCAGTTGCTGGAGAAGGATATCATGTTTGGTAAGGTAGAGGGTCAGAGAAAACAAGGAAGACTCCCAGAAAGATGAATTGGCAAAATGGCAGCATCAATGGGCTCAAGCATGGCAAGAGTTGTGAAGTTGGCCCAGGATCAGTCAGTGTTTCATTCTGTTGTGCATAGGGTCGCTATGAGTCAGTACCAACTCAATGACACCTAACAACAACATGTTTTATACATGAGATGAAGTGTGGCCATGCTTGCTTCTGAGCATCTTTCTGGCTATACTTCTTTCAAGACAAATTTGTTCATTCTTTTGGTAGTCCATGGTATATTCCTTATTTAAGGCATCAGTTTTGTTTCGGTCTTCTTTATTCATTATCCAGGTTTTGCATGCAGTTGAGGAGTCTGAAAATACCATGGTTTGGGTCGAGCACATCTTAGTCCTCAGAGTGATAACCTGTTCTTTTTAACAATTTAACAATTTTGCAGCAGATTTGTCCTGTGTAATACTTTGTTTTATTTTTTGACTGCTTTTCTATGGGTGTTGATTGTGGATCCAAGAAAATGAAATTCTTGACACCTTCAATCTTTTCTCCGTTTATCCTGTTGTTGCTTATTGGTCCAGTTGTGAGGACTTTTGTATTCTTTATGTTGAATTGTAATCCAGACTGAAAGCTGAAATCTTTGATCTTCATTAGTAAGTGCTTCGAGTCCTTTTTACTTTTAGGAAGCAAGGTTGTATCTTCTGTGAATTGCAGGTTGTTAATGAATCTTCCTTCAGTCATGATACCACCTTTTTCTTTATGTAGTCGTTTCTCGAATTACTTACTCAGCATGCAGATTAAATAAGCATGGTGAAAGAATACAACGTGGATACACACCTTTCTTGATTTTAAACCATGCAGCATCCCCTTGTGTTGCTCAAGCACAAGGAACTGTTTTGTAACTTCATTCTTTGCTATGTTATCCATATTTGTTATGATCAATACAGTAGAATGGTTTTGCATAAAATACAAGAAACCATCTTTATGGTATTATCTGCCAAAACCATCTGACATTAGCAATGCCATCCCTGTTCCACATCCTCTTCTGAATCTGGTGAGTTTCTGGCAGATCCCTGTTGATGTACTGTTACAACTGTTTTTAATTATCTCCACCAAAAATTTACTTGTGTGTGGTATTAATGATATTGTTTGAGAATTTCTGCATTCCTTTATTTGGAATGGGCACAAATATGGACCTCTTCCAATCGATTGGCTCTGTAGGTTTGTTCTAAGTTTCTTGGCCTAGGTAAGTGAATGCTTCCAGCACTGCATCCATGTGTTAAAAGTTCCCTATTGGTATTTCACCAATTCCTGGAAGCGTGTTTTTCTCCAGCGCCTTCAGTGCAGCTTGGACTTCTTTCTTCAGTACCACCAGTTCTTGATCATATGGTGCCTCAAAAAAGAAATAATCTATAAAAATTCATGATTCTACATTGCTTAACTTAGACATTTTATCTAAGATGACCAAATATGAAGTTTAAAAAGAAGCTGAAAATCAGAAAAAGATCCAAAGAAAAATAACAAAAAGAGGTATGAAAATAACCTCACAAAGAAACAATGAAAAAATCATGGTGTTCATTTCAGATCAAATGAAAGAGTAATATAAACTCAGCCATCAAATATATGAAGGAGTTTTATGAAGGAAATAATGACCAATAATATTACAGGGTCATTATAATTTGGAACCAACTTCACTGCACCTAACGACAACGATGACGAATATTTACTTCAAGACGTTAAATGGTCTTGAATCAAAGTACAGCATTATGAGTTGGCCTTAAGAAGGTTTTGGCCAAATGGTAGAACTCTTTAAGTGATTAATGTAGATTATGGAGATTTTCTGATTTATTAATTTGTTCATTTAATAAAGAGATACCTGTAGACCTTTCACTATGGGCCTGGTATTCTATAGGGTGCCTGCATTTTCCGACCGTCTATGTTGACTTCAACAATCTCTCTAGCTGGTGAAAGCCCTTCTCTTCCCTTCTGTTTCTCCACTCCCTCTTTTTTACCCTACCATCACACCACAGGGGGCATTCTCTAGGTCTCTTCTGCCGTGCTCCGATTCTAGCCATCTCAATACTACCAAATTGTATTTTTACTCATTCACTGATTTTATGTGTTCCTTCCTCCAAAAGGTCTGGAATCCATCCTCTTCCCTTCATTTTCACTGCCCAAGGTCAAGCTTTTTGTCTGTCACATGAAAAAGTTCAGGTACATTCTACTAGATCTTCATGTATTCCATCTCTTTCCTATTGCAGTTTATTTTCCACATGGCACTAGAGTTAATTTTTATGACATATATTTCATCATGTCATTGTGCTAATTAAAACAATTCTGTATCACCCTTACTTAAAAAATAGAGTTTAAGCATTCAGGAGTCTAATTTTTTTCAGTTGTGTCTTTTAATACTTGCAGTATATGTTTTGTTCTCTAGCTATACAAAACTATTTGAACATTCTCTAAGTAGTCTCAGTCTCTCATCATAACGTTTTTGCCTATGCTATTCCCTCTGTTCAAAATGCTGTTCCCTGCTGTTCTACCTTATGAAGTCTTATTCATCCTTTGAGACCTAGCTCAAATTTCACTTCCACTCTAATGTTAATGTCACCCACATGACATGTAAAATAATTGATTTCTGTGTATTCATCTAGTAAGGTCTGTATGTACAGTCGTCTTTTTTTTTTTTTTTTTTTGCTTGTCATTTTGAGTTTTGTTTATTAAAAGTTTCTTTGATTTTTTAATAGCATGCTTAGATTTACTCTTCTATCACACTATAGATTAAAGAAATCTTGATCAGCCTACTTGACTTTGTCACTTAATTTTCAAACTCACATCTGAACAGGGAATAATTTTATTGGTTTTACATATTATCAAAAGATCAAGAATATTTTTTCTCTGTGCAATATAATGAAAAGAGTGAAAGTAATAAGATGCTCAATAAATTTTGTTTCAGAGATAGGAAACCACTTTTTAAGTGCATCGTTTTGATATGCATTTACTTTTTTCTTCTCTCTCTTTTTTTTTGGAAGTTTTTACTGTGAATTATATGATAGTTTACATGGGAGAACATTAGCTTTACATTCATCCTATTGTATTTCATTTCACTGCAATGATTACAATCCTCTCCATGCATCATCAAGCAACCTAAGGGTACACCCCACAAACCTGTCCCCTCCCACCCCCACCCCCGGCTGCCAGCACACAACCCCTCTCACTCCCTGAGATCCAGAGCCCCCAGCCACTCCATCTCTCCATGTCATCATCTCTGGCATCACTGCTTCTCTGGATAGGGTCCTGCACTCCGCTCCTCTCCCTTGATGGTCCCAGGGTCCTCCGCTCCTGGATTGCAAAATCAACCACTCCCCTCCTTTTGTTACAAAACGTTTACCTTTACATTTGCAACATTCGCAATCAGTTCTGATAGCAATTATTCACTATTGAATCACAAGAGTCTTATCCCCATCTCCTTTCATCAGCCCTGTCCAGGCAGATTGGAACCCACTCAGTGGAGATTGTACCTTTCCCCATACCCTTTGGAACTAGGCTCCCTCTTGAAAGCTTGTAAGCCAGTCACTTCTTGCCTTTGTTGCACCACCCCCCCTTTTGGGTAGCCATTATCTAAGTTGCCCATCCTTGTCATCCCTGCATAACGAGGGGGTGGGAATGATCTGAACCGCTGACCTTGCAGCTTTTAAACAACATAAAAGACACATACAGTCATCTTTTATGTTGTTTAAAAAAGGTATTTAGTCATTGGTCTTGCAAAATTCTGTCATGCGATCTCTAGTATCATTTCTATCACCTAGGCCATATTTTCCAACTACTGATTCACCTTCTTTGTATCTTTGTTGTACCAGTACCAGGCTGTTTTGACCACTGTGGCTGTTTAGTAGATTTTGAGATCAGGAAGTGAGAGGCTTCTGACTTCGTTATTTTTTTAAGTAATACTTTGCTTATCTAGGGTTCCTCTCCTTTCCATATAAAGTTAGTGATCAGTTTTTCTACCTCTTTAAAGAATGATGTTGGAATCTGGATTGGGATTGCATGAATCTGTAGATTATTTTGGGTAGTGTCCTGTGATGTACTTTTTCAAGTATTATTTGCAAATACACAAATCAGGTTGTCAGTTTCTAAGACATGAGCCTCTGGAATAGTAGGATCCTTATAACATTAGAAAAGCTGTCCAGTGAGAGTGCTGGCACCAATTTCAGGGGATAGGTAAATCTTCATCCACAGTCCTTTCTTCATTTTGGATAAGACTTGCTTCACTTCAAAAAAAGAAAAGATAAACAGACGAACCCTCTTAGCAGGTTTGTGTGTGTGTGTGTGTGTGTGTGTTTGGCTATGACCTCAGGGCATTCATTTCTATCCTGAAAAAGGCCTACATCCCAAAATGAGATGGTTACATAAAAGTAATATGGATGATATGAAAAAGGATGTTTTAATATCTTTTTAAAGAATAAACTGGATTCTGTTACACTGGTCGGATATCTGATTTTCTTCATGTTTTTATTGACACCTGAGCCATATGTGGTGTGGTGCTGTAGTATGATGCACTGATCCACTAGGTTGGTTTGAGCCACAAGGTCGGCTGTTCAGACCTCACCAGCCACTCCTTCGAAACCCTATGCAAGGTCTCTGAGTTGGAACCAACTCGATGGCACTTAACAACAACAAAAAGCTATAATACGTGGCCCTATAGGATAAGCACTATAGACCACAAGGTCGGTTTGAACTGCAATATAGGCAGCCACTCCTCGGAAACCCCATTCAGGGTCACTATAAGTCAGAACCGACTCAGCTGGCACTTAACAAGAAGCAGCTGTCTGATTAAGGGTACTTTGCCAGAATTTAGTTCATTGGAGGGGAGAGAACCAGTATTACTTTACATTAAGTGGGTTGATGAATGCATGACAGTTGGTTCTAGAAGCTTGTAACACATGTAACAGAATATAGGTCTGTAGTTTAAGTGCCATTGAGTCGGCTATGACCCATAGTGATCCTTTATAGCGTTTCCAAGGAGCGGCTGGTGAGCTTGAACAGTGGACCTTGTGGTTCATACTGACAGTTTGCAGTCCAATGTATTATCCCACAGTGCCACACCAGAACTCCAAATATAGGTCTAAGAGCTAAGAATTCTAAACCTAAGAAGACCCCCTGGCTCTCAGGCATCAAGTTCTTCTTGCCACCACCAGAATAACCACCAGATGGTGCTCTTAGTCATTTCTTCTAAGACAGGTAGGTATGGTTCAAACAGGATTCTTTACCTAGCCAAAATTTAAGTTCTTTAGTAGCAACTTTGGAGTCCTGGTGTGACGCTGTAGAATAAACAATGGACTCACCAGCAGATGCTTGGAAACCTGATATGAGTCGGAACCTACTGGAAGGCACTTAACAACAATCACAACAGCTAGCTACTTTAAATCTTCAGATCTAGCAAGGAATGGAGTTAGAGGAAACACCCTTAGTATACAGACTGGTGGTCTTCATAGCCATGGTTTTGCTTGCAGATTTTTTTTTTTTTAATTCTCTCAAGACTTCATAGATTGCTAATTTGTAAGATATTTTTTTATTTTAATCTTAGCTTACACAACACGTGTCTTTTGTTTTCACTTTTATCTAAATTAATTCAGATTCCTCTTCTTCCCATTTTAGACTGAAATGTGTATAGCAGTTTTACTATTGCTATCCTAATAGACATTCACAATAAGATAAGCCCATCTTCCTCTTTAATCTTATCATTATTTAATATTTTCAAGTTCAATGTTCCAGCAGAAAATTAGATGAAATGAATATAAAGGAAATGGTCAAATATCAAATTGGAAGCAGTAAGAGAACAAAACAAAAATTTAGAATAACTTGCTTTAAAAAACAAAACAAAAAACCTTTAGGAAGCTTGGGGCCTGTTTCGAAATACCGTATTTAAAGACCAGGAACACTGAGTATTTTTTGTTTTGGTTTGGTTTTTGTTTAATACCTTTAGTGGAGTTTTGGTGTGGCACAGTAGAGAAAGCACTGGATGTTCAAACAGACCAGCCACTCCTTGGAAACCCTATATCGGGTCACAGTGAGTCGGAACTGACTCAAAGGCACTTACCAACAGCAGCAATGGCATGGTTACATAAAAAGACAAAGATACAATAATAGGGGGAAGTAGGTAAAAGCAAAAGAAATTACCTCACCTTTCGAGGAACTTGTTGTTTGGTGAAGCACTCACAGACTTTGTGAAAGAAGACATTGAAGTGTTTTCTCACCCACCCTCAGTTCATTTGAAACAATAATACTGTTGCTGTTTTTGTTAAGTGCCATTGAATTAGTTCAGATGCACTGTTATGTGCTGTGGAGTCGGGTCCAACTCATAGTGACCCTGTAAGGGTTTCCGAGGCTGTAAATCTTTATGGAGCAGAAAGCCTCATCTTTCTCCCATGGAACAGCTGGTAGTTTCGAACTGCTGACCTTGAAGTTCGCAGCCCAATTCGTAACCACTACGCTACCAGAGCTCCTTAGTTCAGACTCGCAGCAACTCCGTATAGGGTTTCTGAGGACCAGTTGGTGGGTTTGAACCACTGATCTTGTGGTTCACAGTCCAGTGCTTATCATACAGGGCCACATCAAGAGTCCATATATGCACTAAGTAGTTGTAACTGAACCGATTCTAGATTTGTACTGCCCAGTAGCCATATTTGAAATTAATTTAAAATAAACCCAAAAATTCATTTCTTGAGTTTACTTGCTACATTTCAAGTATTAAAAACCCATACATGGCTGTTGGTTACTCTATTGGACAGGACAGATATAGGACATTTATTTCCATTATTGCCGAAAGTTCTATGGGACAATGCCATTATAATCAAGTTAGATAAAGTATACATTACCAAGAGATGGATTATGTACATTACCAAGATGGAATAATACAATGGCTGTGACAATGGGCAGAAGTATAGCAACAATTGTGAGAATGGTGCTGGACTGGCAGTGCTTTGTTCTGTTTCACATGGGGGAAAGTATGAGTCCGAATGGACGCAAGGAAGAGATGAGTTTATAGAGATATACAGAGGCCAGATTTCAAACAACTTTATATCTCTTGCTTTATTGTGAAAGTGATAGGGAACCATTGAAGGAAGCTAAACTAGGAAGTGACACAAATCCTGTTTATATTTTGCACAAATCACTCTGGAAGATGTGGCAGGAGAGATGGCAGAATAAGAAAAGAAGCAGGGAGGCCACATAGGAGTGTGCTTTAGTAATTTAAGCAAAATGAGGATGTTGCTGTTAAGTGTTGTTGAGTTGGTTCAGACCCATAGTGACCAAGGAGCGGCTGGTGAGCTTGAACTGCTGACCTTGTAGTTCAAATTAACATTGCAGTCCAGCAAATTAACCCACAGTGCCACACCAGGACTTCTGGTAGTTTGTACTAAGTTGGGGACAGATTCAGATTCAAGAGATATTTTAGAAAAGTAGAAACAACAGGATAGATGTAGTTGAGTTTTAAAGAGGTAACAGAAAAAATATGAAGCTGTTGATCAAACTGAAAACCACGTAGTTACAAATGTTCTCTGTGCCAGATGATTATCATTTGCTAAATTGCCCACTATGCCTAACACGCATTTGATAAAAGCCCTGAGAGATATGAACGAATGAGTCTCACTTCCATATATTGGATAGTGTCTGCTGAGCTGTGGCATAAAAGATGAGAGGCTAATACTTTATCCATTTTAGATCAGTGGATTGAATGGCAGGAGTCCCAAATTAGCAATATGACCATAGAAAAATCATATCATTTTTTACCTTATAAAATGAAAGATTCAGTGGTTTCTAAACTGACCCCTCCGGGGACTGTTGGAGGTATTTCAAAGGCCATCTGGATAGGGGTGGGGGTGTCTTTTCTAGTTGCAGGATTTTATGATTCATCATCTGCATGCCCTGTTTACTAAAATCAGTTACTGTGATGATCAAAGCAGATGGTGTGTCAGGAAATAATTTGTAAACTGTTAAGTGCTGAAAAAATATGGGACTATTATAATTTTGACATTAAGTTCTTTGCTTCAGTGCCAAGCCATTGGAGCTTAAATTTAAATATAATCTTAAGCAGAAATTGCTTAAGAGCTGAAAGCAAAGAAAGTAATAGATTATTCTCAGTGTAGAATAATTCTGAACAATAAAGTAGATAATAATTAAAAGAGCAATTAAAACTGAGCTCATTTTTTCCCTGAAATGTAGATTGAGTTTCACTGCATTATGTTGTTGCTGCTGTTGAGTGCCGTCGAGTCAGTTCTGTGTCATACTAGCCATGTGTAGGGTTTCCAAGAGTGGCTGGTGGGTTTGAACTGCTGATCTTGAAGACACCTGTCCAGTACTTATCCTTCAGTGCCAGTCCAGGACTCCACTGCATTACTGGAAGTCTTTCCCGGCAGTCTTTGCTTATGTGTATATGTGAATACACGGGAGCCCTGGAGGCACAGTGGTTCTGCAGTCAGCTGTAAACTGAAAAGTCAGCTTATATGTGCCCTTAAAGATGTGGCAGTCTGTTTTGGTAAAGATTACCACCTTGGAAACCAAACAGTTCCCTTCTATCCTACAGAGTGGCTCCAGGTTGGACTGACTCTGGCAGTGGGTCTGGTGCTTCTTCAAGCCTTTTCAAAGATTTAAAACCTGCACATGCGGCAAGTAAAGGGGGTTTTAATGAAGAGTTTGTTGAGCGTGAAGCTTGGTTTAAAAGCTAGGGCAAATTTGCACAATATTAAAGGGCAAGTACAAGTTGTCCAGCCATAGGCCATTCATAATCCAGGGACTTACTGTGCACTTGGTAATGGTAGAAGTGGAGCGAAGACATTTACAGTCCTCCTTGAGACCACTAGGGATTCATGGTAAATTGTTACTTGGAGACATTAGCCTGAGTCTATGGCCAAAAAATCCACAGAGAATTATTTTTTTAATTAGAAAACATCCTTTCTTTTTAACTGACTCTAAACACTTTGCTTACCATTTTTCAGTTAAGGTCTGCTGGTACTAGAGAGACACAGCCCAATTGTCTGGGTTGGGGTATAGAGGTACCACTGTATGAGGGTTATATGAAAGGACAGTGATGTGGGTAAGAGTAAGTGGTGGTGGTGTGCTGTGGAGTCAGTTCGATTCACAGCGACCCTGTGTAGGTTTCCAAGGCTGTAAATCTTTACAGGAGCAGAAAACCTCATCCTTCTTCCTCAGAGCCACTGGTGGATTGGAACTTCTGACCTTGAGGTTAACAGCCCAATGTGTAACCCACTACGCTATCAGGGCCCTGTAAGAGTTGTTGTTATTAAGTGCCGTTGAGTCAATTGCGGCCTATAGCGACCCTGTACAGGGTTTCCTAGGAGCGACTGGTGAGCTTGACCCTCCGACCTTGCAGTTCAAACCGACCTCGCAGTCCAGTACATTAACCTACAGTGACACACCAGGACTCCTCCTTAAGAGTGAGTTATACTAAATAATAAAAAAAATGTGGATAGATTTTCTGACTAAGTCTTGGTTTTCCAGAAATTTGCCTTTGAGGTATATTTAGTTAGGTACTATTAATACTTTAGGACCTCTGGATTTACAGCCTCAGAAACCCGATATAGGGTCGCTATGAGTCGGAACCAACTCCACAGGATATAACCACCACCACCACTTAATACTTAGTAGAGAATCTAAAAGTAAGTGGGGAAAGGTACTCCTTAAGTAGCCAAAAAGTTACTCATATTTAGGTACACACAACTCAGAGTCATGCTGTTGTTAAGTGTTGTTTAATTGGTTCCAACTCGTAGACACCCAGTATAGGGTTTCCAGGTAGCAGCTGGTGGAACTGCCAACCTCGTGGTTAACAGTCCAGTGTTTATCCTACAACACCACACCAGGACTCCTCTCAAAGACACATGACTATATAAAACCTATGTACCTTACTTGTGAGCGAGGTCCTTGCTCTGTTTGTTCTTATTTTAGACATAATTCTAATAATTGATTGCTGGTTTACTAACTCAAGAAGATTAAAGATAATATATTAATCAAGAGCAGTGAGTGAAGAGCAGGAACTAAGAACCAGTCATTGAAACAATGGAATATTTGTAATGTTCTCTGACAAAAACCAAACTCACTACTGTCATGTTAATTCCAATTCAGAGACCATGTAAGACAGAGTAGAATTGTCCCATCGGGTTTCCAAGGCTTTACGTCTTTATAGAAGTAGATTGCCACAGCTTTCTTCTATAGAGCCACTGCTGAGTACTTAAACCACTGCCCTCCCAGGGTTCCTGTCTATGAGTAAACTAAGGTATTAATGAGAAGAGACAGTGATTACAGCATTCTTATTCCTATTTGAGAAGCTTGCATATAGAATCATAATGGTCTTTTTTATGAGTCAGAATCCTTTTCATTTTCAAAATAACTAATATTGGAATTGTCTTCAATGTTATTACTAATAAACTATGTGTTACTACTATTCAGATATTTAACACACACACCAAAAAAATTGTCGAAAAAAGATCATTGGAAAGGGAAAAAAAAAAAAATCCTGTCTCTAGATACTTATTTAGTTTTTAAACGAGAGCCAGGATTCTTCATTTTAAAAGAAACAATTATTAGAGGGTATGAACAGACATTCCTGCACCATCCTGATGAGAACATTTTGCCTGTTGTCATATGTGAAGCTGACTTCTTACCTTGGTGTCTGTCTTTTATTGCTGTGAGCTACAAGTAGGCTTTTACAGAGCATAACTGTAACAAAGCAGATGTTGAGAATGATGTTGACAGCTATGGGATTGGTATCATTTCAGAATGCTTTTATAATCATTCACCTAAGGCTAAACGAAGTCAGAAAACTTCACTTGATTGAAGTATATTACTATTCTTGAACTTTATGGAGGATAACCCTTCTAAATTTATTATAATTAAGGATTACAGTGATTAAATGGCAGATTAGAAGTTTAAAATTATTAGAATATTTGTGGTAGTGGGTGTGAAATTGATGGTTATACACAGTCTTCATTTGAAATGGTTGAGTAGAAACTAGTTCCGTGGTTAAACCTTGCGTACTCTGCAGTCGTGTGATGTTTGTATTTATTTTTCAATGTCTTCCTTTTTGTTTGGCTTTGTTTAAACAGTGTTTGCCAGCTCGGAACCTGTACCAGGATTCCAGGGGGATACTCTGCAGCTAGCGTTCATTGACCTCAGACAAGTAAGATGTGATCATGTGCTTTCGCTTTCTTTCCTTCTGTCTTTACCCTCCCCCACCTTTTTTTTAAGCTACAAGGAATGCGTGTTTGCCTTGAAACAACCTCTTTTAAATAAGGTTTCCTGGATAACTATGTATCTGGCTCTTCTCTCTGAGGCTATATCCAGTCCTGGTCTCATCTTCATTGCTCATCCTCCTCAGTGACTGTTTAATTTAGTCATTATCTGCTAAACACTTAATGAAATGATAACTTTGTACTTTGGTTTAGTGACACTTGAAGTTTATATGATTTCTTAATGATTTCATGGTCTTATTTGAAAATTGGTGGTATTGACAGTAATATCAGAACCCAAGTTAAATGTCAATTATTATAACCTAGAAAGGAGCCCTTTGCTTAAAATTCCCTCTGTGATGAAGAATGCTATTTTAAAAAAGTAGTTTGCCTTCAGAGAAAAAGGATGAAACTAATTCTGAGAAGGTAATTACATCTTTACATAATCCTTTCCGGCCACATAACTAAATTTAGAACAAGTGTGCTCATTTTTGGTAGCATAGTGGTTACAAGTCGGGCTGCCAACCTCAAGGTCAGCAGTTCGAAACTACCAGCTGTTCCACGAGAACGATGAGGCGTTCTGCTCCCATAAAGATTTACAGCCTCGGAAACCCTTTACAGGGTCTCTATGAGTAGGAACTGACTCCACGGTACTTAACAACAACATTCATTTTTCTACTACTTCTATATTATTATTATTTATTTTATTTTCTTCCTTTTACACTTTTTTTCTGTCTACTCATTTTTTCTTATTATTCCTTTCTTTACCTTTCCTCTCCCCTGTTTCTTTGTTAATCCAAGGAAAAAGGGGCTTAATAAAGCTGGAGAGGCACACGGATGTGAAGGGAGGATTCTAGTTCAGGGGCTCAAGAGTGTGAGAATTGACAACAGGGGTAGCTGCTGCCCTTGGTAAGAAGAACCACCTGGAGGTAGAATTCAGTCCAAGTCACTGTCTAGTAGTGACTCATTAGGAGGATGCCATCCCTTCGGGGAGATGTACATGACTTGAGATGAGTGCGCTCACACACAGTTATGTTTGGAGCAGGACCACTGGAAGTAGTTAACGATCTCTGATTCCGTGAATGCTTGACAATAGAGCTGTTTTTGCTCTAATTCCAAAGCAGTATTCAATAAGTATTTATTGACTACTCTGTGTTCATTATTTGGAGAAGAGGAATGTAGTTGAAACAAACACAAAAATAATATGAGAGAGTTTCGTCTTTATGAAGCTTAAACATTCTTTAGAGAAGCAAAACACCCACGAACTGATTGGGAAGCCTTGTAGAACAATGAATCATTTGGAAATAAATGCTGCATCTTCAAATCAAGTTTAGAAGGAAACTGGAAAAGTCGTTCTTGCTTCTCAATTGTGTCTGTAAAGCACTGAATGTTGTCAGGTACCTTCGAGTCAGTTCTGACTTACAATGACCCTGAATAAGGTTTCTGATGAGCAGCTGGAGGTGTCAACCACCAACCTTGGGGTTAGCAGTCCATTGTTTATCCTACAGCATCACACCAGTACTCCAAAGCACTATATATATCAAATATAGTCATATTTGTTTCTTTTTGCAATCCATCCTCAGGTGTTTTATCAAAGAAGGAGCACTGTGTTTGATGATCTTGTTCTATAGATGATTGGATTTGCTAGTTTGGGAACCAAAAACCATTTAGTTGATTTCAACTTGTGGAGACTCTGTGTGTATCAGAGTAGAACTGTCCCCATAGGCAATAAAGGATTTTCAGTGACTGAGTTTTCAGAAGATCAGTAGGTCTTTCTTCTAAGGCACTGTGGGTAAACTTGAACCGCTGACCTCTTGGTCAGCAGCCAAGCATGTTAACCCTTTGTACCACCTAGGGACTCCTTGAGTTAGGGTGGTAGTTATTAAGTGCCATCAAGTCAGTTTGACTCATAGAGACCCGGTATAGGATTTTGTTGTTAAGTGCTGTTGAGCTTGTTTCAGCTCATAGTGAACTTGCACAGGGTTTCCAAGGAGTGGCTGGTGGGCTTGAACCACCAACCTTACAGTTAGCAGTCCAGTGCTTACCCAAAAGTACCACAGCAGGACTCCAGTTCTTTGGTTTTGTGTTGTTGTTCAGTACTCTCAAGTCGATTCCGACTCATAGTGACCCTGTATGACATTTCCAAGGCTGTAAATGTGTGCAGAAACAGAAAGCCTCATCTTTCTTCCATGGAGAAGCTGGTGGGATCAAACCACCGACCTTGTGATTATCAGTCCAGTTTGTAGAAAATGACAATACATTCTCAATGTCCATCCAGAAGAGAGTCCTTGGAGTAACACGAGCTCCACTTCCTTTAGAAGGAGTTCCCTTTGTTGATTAAGTAATATAGGAAAGTGGCTCCACCTCTCTGTACAAATCAAGGTTGGAAATAAGTATGATTTTATTATTTTCATTTCCCAGTTAGTTATTAGCTACTTCCTAGAGTAAGTTGCCCTATATCAGGATGTGAATATGTTCAGTAATCCAACTGTAAAGCCAACTGATTTGAGGATGACTCCTACTGTATACAAATAATCTGGTCACAGATCATTTAAAACATATGATTGATGTTTTCTCAGCTTTGTATAAATTTGTATGGTATTATCTAGTTTTTAAGGAGCCTGGTGGTGCTGTGTGTTAAGTACAAGACTGCTAACTGCAAGGTTGGAAGTTCAAACCCACCAGCTGCTCAGTGGGGAAAAGATTAGGCTTTCTGTTTCCATAAAGATATATAGCTTCAGAGATCCTATGCAGGGTCACTATGAGTTGGAATTGATTCTTTGCCAGTTGATTTGATTTGGTTTATATAAGTTTATGTGATATTAACCTGTGTATAATCTCATTGTAGGATTATAAATATAATCCATAGTTTATGATACTATTGGTAAACTCTCTGTTCTTGATTTGTCCAGAGAAGTGGTTGGCTCAATGCAGACTAAAACTTCGATGCCTGCTAGTTTGTTGCTTCAAATATAATCATTTGAGAGCAAAGAAGATTTCTTTCTTTATAAGCAATTAGCTTAATTGTTATTGTTGTTAAGTGGCATCAAGCTAGTATCGACTCATAATGACCCTGTATAGGGTTTCCATAGAGCAGCTGATGGGATTGAACTGCTGACCTTATGGTTCACAGTCAAGTGCAGGGAATCATTCTTAAGATGCACTTAAGAAACTCTGGTAGCGTAGTGGTTACAAGTTGGGCTGCAAACCTCAAGATCAGCAGTTCAAAACTACCAGCTGTCCCGTGGGAGAAAGATGAGGCTTTCTGCTCCCATAAAGATTTATAGCCTCGGAAACCCTATAGCGGGTCGTCATGAGTCGGAACCAACTCCACGGCACATAACCACCACCACCAAAAGTATTAGTAAACTTCTCAAGGTCTCTCCCTCTCCCACCCCACCCCATCCCACCCCCCAGTTTGATTAAATTTACTTTTCACGCATGTAGCACTTAGAAGGCAGTAAGTCCAGGTTGACTTTTCCTTACCAATATAATTTTTTTCCCAATGTAATTTCTCAAGAGGCTTTTAAATTAATAAAAAAGATCTATTATGAAACATGGATAATTGTAAAATATGTAGAATTTTGAAATTTATTATGAAAGATATGTTGCTGCTGGAATAAAAGATTTACTTAGAAAAGACTGTATAGGGTTGTTGTTGTTAAGTGCCGTCAATTCGGTTCTGACTCATACTGACCCTGTATAGGGTTTCCGAGGAGCGGCTGGTGAGGTTGAACTGCCAACCATGTGGTTCAAACTACCACACCAGGGCTCCATGGAAATGATTAGTGAAAAGAACAATTTTATGAGCCAATTTTTTATATGTCAGATTTTAAAGGGCTTAAAAAATCTCCCCTGATGATTAATGCTAAAATTTAATCGTACTCTATTTTTTGTACTCTAAAATGAGAAGATGCGACTTAATTGCTTCTTTACCTACTGGACCATTGTAGCTTACCTTGAATTTTATTTTTTCAGAGACTTAGATTTAATAAATCACTAAGAATAGGCATTTCTTAACTTATATTTGTTTTTTTGGATTAAGTTCCAAACAGTTAAGTGGTAAAATACCAAGAATAGAAACTGATCAAAGAATGAAATTAGTCCTGGAAACTACTGAGTCTCATATTAAATGATACAGTTTCTGTATCAGATGGCAGTGTAGTGATAGTTTAAATGAGATTGCCTTAACATTTCTGTAGTGTTTTTATGTTTCTAACTTTTTAAAGCTATTTCATAGTAGATTCTTTTTAATACTTTTATATGGAGAAGCATGTCGTCAGATTTAAAGGGGATGCTAACACCTTTATTTACATTTCAGTTGAGTTTCTGCAGTTTTCCTTTCTTTCTAGTCTGTGATCCATTTCTGTCTTAATAGGGCGGCTGACAGTTCTTTTCAAGTATACTTAGAAAGGCAAAAGAGTCCTTTTCATAGTACTTATGAGGGGTCATGCTTCTGTTTTTCAGTTTGAATTTGATACGGCTTCATGAATTGCAGGGTATGAAAGATTAGGAAGTAAGTCCAGTGGTCATATTTTACCTGCCCACCCGGACTTTGCCCTTAGGTCAAACTCCTGATATTGCTGTTCTGAATAGAGGAGTTGATGACAAGTATGAGCTGATACAAGAGGAAAGTTAGAACCATATCAAAGCTCAAGGCAAGAGAATTGGGACTCAATGAGAGACTGTGGCTAAAAGATGGATCATCAGGATTGCCCTTTTCTAAAGAAAAGGAAATAGTTGACCTGTGAGTGAAAAGACTTTAACATCCTGCCAATCACATACTGGCTGGCTAATAGAAGCCAGTTATCTCAACAACATTTTAAGGCCTATTGCACCAAAAGACAATGAGGAAGATTAGCAAGGACTGGTACTTCGTTATTTATGTGAATACGTTGCCTCAATTTAAAATGTGCTTTTTAAACATGATTTGTCTGTGTGCAATTTTTTTTTTTTTTGCAAGTTTGAAATCAACTCACTGAATAATGAAGACTGGATATACTTATATATACCTGTTTTTCTTTTATTAAAATTGTCTTTTTTTTAAAGCTTTTATTGAGAATTGAGCAAAAGTTTGCAGAGCAAATCATCAGTTTTACATTCATCAAGTCACATCCTTTGCTTCATTACAGTTCACTCCATATACCAAGTTAACAGTATTTACTGCTATTCATGGTAACTCTTGCACTCTTCTGTGTGTCTCCCACTACCTTCACCATTCCTCTGCCAACCTTCCTCTTACCGTATATTGCCTGACCATCACCCATATTAACATGTTTTTATCTTCTAGTCTGTGAATAATTTTCTCTATCCTCTCTCACACCCCTGTAACCATCATAGAATGTTTATTTTATCAAGAAAACCTTTTCTTAACTTTATACAATGTGGTCTCATATAACATTTGACCTTCTGTGATTGACTAATTTCACTCAGCATAATGTTCTCCAGGTTCATCCATGTCGTGAGGTGTTTTGCAGATTCCTTGTTATTCTTCAACTTTGCCAATTATTCCATCATGTATACGTACCAATGAATGGTACATTGAACCATTCTTCTGTTGATGGACATTTAGGCCGCCTCCATCATTTTGGTGTGTCTCTTAAATAGTACATTGAAGGATACTACTTTCTTAATCCTTCTGCTACTGTCTGTCTCTTGACTGTTGCATTTAATCAGCTTACATTCATTGTAATTATCGATAGGTATGAATTGATTGCTGTCATTTTGTCGTGCTGCTGATTCCTTATTCCTTATAATTGTCTGTGCTGAGTTCATTTTGTTTGTGGGTTTTCTTTCCATTTCCATGTCTGTTTTGCTAATGCTTACTAATTCTTTCTGGTTTTCCTCTTTTTTTTAATTTTAAGGTGAAGATACATTACTTTTCTTTCAAGTTTCCCTGTAATTTATTAATGTTTTCTCCATTTAATACAATGTTCTATTTTGAAATCCACTTGACTTCCTCACCGTTTAGAAGTTCTGTATCTACACTATTCCCTCTTTTTGCTTTGTACTCGATATCATTATACTTATATTTCTATTATCAATCTTATAAGTCTATTTTACTTTACTTCCTTATCTGGATTGAGTTCTAGGTAGTGTTATCATGTATATTAATCTCAGGTTGTTATCTGCTGTTGTTGGATATCATTCCAAAGAACACGCTTTACTATTTTTTGTAAAGTCGATCTGGTTATTATAAATCCCTTTAACTTCTCTTTATCTGGAAATGTCCTAACAGTTTATCTTCAGGCTCACTAATTTGGGCTTCCATTGCTTTGTGTCTACTCCTTTGCCCTTTCAGTGTGTTGTCCATTCCTGAAATCTTAGTATTAATCTTCTGGATTTCTAATCACGGGTTTTGCCTTTATTTTGTCTGGTTTTCTGTTGTTTTTTCCTGAATTCTTCTAAAGTTTCTTCTGTGTTCTCCTTGATTTCCACAATCTTTTCTTTCTGTCAGTCTGTTAAAGGTGTACCTAAATATACTTAATTTGAAGTATTCCTCAGGTAATTACATTACCTTTTCTTCCTCAGAAACATTTTCTGGCTCAGCATCGTTGTCATTTGTTTGAACCATTCTCTCTTATTCCTTTGTGTAAGCTAAAATTGTTGCCTCTGGGACATTGTAGTGTTGTTGTATTTGTCTTTGGTTGATGATTGTATGTTGATGTGTTCTTAGGCTCTCACCAACTGTCTCTCTTGTGGGTGTAGTTAGAGAATGGAAGTGTGTACACCATTCTCTGTTTGCCATTTGCATTTTAGTTGCCGTGGGGTTAGCTGGTGTTGACTGCTGTGTATCATTGACCAGGTAGTAGGAGCTGGTATTGGCTATTGTCCAGTAGGTGGAACTGCAGAGGGTACAGTTGTGGCTAAGCTGTATGGGTACAGTTCCTGTTGGGTGGGAAAGAAGAGAACCCTCCCCACACACACACTCAGGAAAACAAAACAGAATAAACAAATAAGCAACCAGCAATGGCAAGAGAAAATAATAAAAGAGATAAAAGAAATAAAAAGGCAGCAACCAGAAAAACACACACACACACACACACACACACACAAAAAAAAAAACAACAAAAAACCTAAAAAGAATAGGGAAATGGAACTATGGAAAAGGAAAATAAGAAAGAAAACAAAAGGAAGAAATTTAAAAAGCTTAGAAAAAGCTTGGAGAGGGCTGATGAAGAGTAGAGTAGTGAAGAAATACCAAAAGAAAAGAGGGAAATGAGAAACATAAGAAAAGAAAGAAAACCAAAAGCAGAGATAGAATAAAAAGCAAGGGAATGGAAAGAGAAAAAAAAGACTAAACAAACACAAACAAGGAAACAATGAAAGGAAAAAAACAAAATCAAACCCCAAAACACTAGTGTAGCTATTTCATTGAAGAGGAGAAAACTCTGGGGGACTCCTGCCAGCCAAGGAGCTCACGAAGTCGGTGTAACAACGGAGTTTCTGACCCTATGTGCAGTTCCTATGTTATTGTTCTGACTCATAGCAACCTTGTATAGGGTTTTTGAGGAGCGGCTGGTGAGCTTGAACTGCCAATCTTGAGGTTCAAACTGATCTTCCAGCCAAGGAGCGGGTGTGGGATGGATGTGACAACAGAGTTTCTGACCCTAGGTGGAGTTCCTCTAAGCCTAGTTAGTATCTGTATTCAAGGCACTCAGTCCAAAAGTAGTTTGTGGAGGCTCTTGATGGAGCTGGTTTCTGTGTCTGTTGGGATCACAGGGCAGCTGGGGACATGGTGGCTGGTTATGAGGGTTTCTGTTAGAC
This sequence comes from Chrysochloris asiatica, assembly GCF_000296735.1. Lineage (NCBI taxonomy): Eukaryota > Metazoa > Chordata > Mammalia > Afrosoricida > Chrysochloridae > Chrysochloris > Chrysochloris asiatica. Next base: position 18,576,102 of record NW_006408521.1, read on the forward strand.
AAGTGCTAGTCTGATGACTCTACAGATTCTGTAGGCCTGGAGTCGAGCTTGTCAGAATCCCGCCACTGGCATGGCTTGTAACTACACGGCTCTGAATGCCCGGAGAGCAGGCTTTTCTCTGTGGGTGAATGAGGGTGGGAGTTGGCCACAGTTCTAGTCACCAGGGGAGTGTGGGGAAAAGAAGGAATTGCACCTTTCCTGTGACCTGCATGAACTGCCAGGCCACTTTCTGTCACCAAGGCTGCTCACAAAAGTTCAAGTAGTTCGCACTGCATCTGGCCTGCCATTCACCAGTTTAACTCTTTCATCATCCCTGTTCATCTACTACACCTAGCAAGAGCTCAATCCATGTCTCTAACCTTTTCTCTGATGTTCACGGTTCCTGGAGTCTCATCTGTGTCTGGTTCATTTGGTGTCTTGTATCTTTCTTATAGCGTAGGGGTGGGGAATGTTAGGTCTGATGAAGGCTGGTGAAATCATTTGGTCTGGCCCTGCCAAGGCAGCCATCATTCCAGCCATCACATTTGTTGTTGTTATTAAGTGCCATTGAGTTGGTTCTGACCCATAACGACCTTGTCTAGAGTTTCTAAGGAGCAGCTGGCAGATTTGAACTGCTGACCTTGCAGTTCAAACATACCGTGCAGTCCTAACAGTACCATGCCAGGACTCCACATTGGGATGAGTTAATGAAATGTTTGACAAAAGATACCAGGCTAATTTTTAAGTTTACAATTTTGTATGGCGCACAAATGATGTTATAAATTTTGGCAGATAAAAGGTTCCTTGCCCCTGTTGTAGAGGATCCCTGTAGTATGTCTGCCTAGTCTGTTATCTTGCTGGATGTCCTCCAAATTATCTCTTTTGTGAAACAATCTTTCAAGCCACCATTTGTCTGTCAGTTTGTTATATTGTGGTGGCTTGTGTGTTGCTGTGATTCTGGGAGCTCTGCCACTGGTATTTTAAATACCAGTAGGGTCCACCCATGGAGTCATGGTGTGGTGCTGTGGGCTGATGTGTCAGACTGTAACGTTGTGTGAACTGCAAGGTCGGTGGTTCAAGCTCACCAGCTGCTCCTTGGAAACCCTATACAGGGCTGCTATGGGTCAGAATTGACTCAGTGGCACTTAACAACAACCGGGTACACCCATGGTGGGCAGGTTTCGGCAGAGCTTCCATACTGAGACAAACTGGGAAGGACAGGCAGACTACTTTTGAATGTTTAGTCCCTGAAAACCTTATGAACAGCAGTGAAACACTGTCAGATAGCTCCAGAATATTGAATATTGAAACATTATGCTCTGTCTGAGCAGGCCCTAGCAGCCTGGTCATAATTGGAAACTCCAAAGGATGGAAGGGAGCAGCTGCACCCCAGCATCTACCTGCAGAGGTTGACCTAAAAAACTATGTGGTGGTTGGCAGGGTAAACACCAGCAGCAACTGTGGGACCCCCAGCAAGCTATGGCTTGAGGACTGCAAGTCACATGGTAGCTTGGGAGCAGCAAGCCTTGCCACAGCTCAGAGGTTTCCACGGAGCCCTGGCAGCTTCCAGAGCTGAACCTTGGAGCCTCAAACTCAACACTGTCCCCGCTTCCTGATGCCCTTCTAAGCAAGCTCCTCCTCCCCACCCTGAAGGCCTGTGTGTGGTGAGATTTTCCCCAGCAGACATACCTGTACTTGCCATCATTTGCTCTTGTCTGTCTTTTCTATTTTTACCCTTTTTGTGGGTGTGTAATGGTTTTATAGTGTGGTTTTAATTTTCATTTCTTTGATGAACTCCTTTTCATTTGTTCATTGGCCATTTGAATATTTGTGAGTGTGAATTACCTGTTCAGGTTTTTATCTTTTTTTTTTCTATTGACTTGAATTTCTTTTTCTCCTGTACATAAGTACTTTGTCAGATAGGTGAATCCCAGGTCCCTTCTCCGGCTCTCTGGCTTGTTTTCTCACTCCTTGTGGTGCCTTTAGATGAACAGAATCTCTTAATTTTAATGAAGTGCAATTTGTCATTTTCCCCTTTGTAATGTTTTTAATATCCTGTTTAAGAAATCTTTGCGTATCTCTCCTTTTTCCACAACTCCCCTTCCCCCCACTATTTTCTAAGAAGTTTTATTGCTTTACCTTACACATTTCAGTTTACATTCCATCTGGAATTTATTTTTGTGCATGATGTGGGGTGTAAGGTTCAAAATTCATTTTGTTCCATATGGTTTTCCAATTAAAAAGACCTGGATCTCACAGCATTTTAATGTAAAATAATTGCAAAATACAAGCTTGTGAGACAGAAATGATTTGTGCTTCTAAAGTACAAGTAAAGTGGTTTCTGTTGCCTGTCAGTTAACTGTAGGCCCATGTTTCATGGTTCATGACATTCCTCATTAGCTAATTAGTTAGTTGATTGTAGGGTTTTGGGTTTGTTGTTTGTTGATACTTTTACACCAGTCTTAACTATACTCTCACCACATCAAAGGGTGTTATAAAACATAAGCCATTCTAGAGTATTTATAGCAAAATAAGGCAAGATAAAAGGAAGGCAAAGCCAAATAGAAGCACAGGAAGGCAAGAATTCTTCTTTTTGTTCACTGCTATATGTCCATTGCATAGCATGTTGAATAAGTGACTAAATATTTTAGTTAGACTCAAAAGCATTCTTTGCTGTACATCACCTTATAAGGGGTTGAGATATTCCACAGAAGTTAATGCTTCACATAAATAAGTGTTCTTAAAAATACTTTCTTTTTTCTGTCTAGTTCTTTTATAAGGGGACTTCAAAAAGCTGTGAGAAAGTTCCATTATCTTTTAATTCCAATTTTCCATAAACTTTTTGAAGCACTTCCATATTTCTAAAAGTTCACATTTCTCTTCCTTCTCAAATAAAAGTGAAAGAGATATAAACACGTCTTGGTTTATTTTGATCATAAATAGGGATACTTATATTATAGTCTTTAGGAATCCTGGTGTGTCGCTATGAGTTAATGTGCCAGACTGCAGTTATTTAGATCACAAGGTCAGCATTTAAGCTCACCAGTCACTCCTTGGAAACCCTACACAGGGTCACTATGGGTCGGAATCAACTCAAGGACACTTAACAACAACATAGATAGTCTTTATATAAGGATACAGGGTTACTTATGGAGTCCTGGTGAGTCGCTGTAGCATAAGCCCTCGACCACAGGTCGGTTTGAACCACAAGGTGAACAGTTCATACTCATTAGCCACTCCGATGAAACCCTATACAGGGTCACTATGAGTTGGAACCAACTCGACAGCACTTTAATAACATAGGTTACTTCTCAAATACATTGTCTTTTCTCTGAAACCCACTGCTTATTGTTAAACAAATCTGGAGGGTTAAAGTCCAAAGTTGACAGTTTGAGAACTAAAATGCAGTTGACCCAAGCCATGGTATTCTTAGTCATCTTATATGCATGTGATATCAATGTTTATGCGTTCCATTTCATTTTTGACCATTTCTAATTTTATTAGATTCATACTTCCTACATTCCATGTTCCAATTATTAAAGGATGTTTACAGCTGTTTCTCTTCAATTTGATTTGTGCCCCACCAGCAAATGAAAGTTCCATGGGCTTCATTTTACTCCATTCGCATCATTCATACAAAGTATGAATCTAGGAAAATTAGAAATTGTAAAAAATGAAATGGAGCGCATAAACATCAATATCTTAGGCACTAGTGAGCTGAAATGGACTGGCATTGGCCACTTTGAATCTGACTACCACGTGGTTTATTATGCCAGGAATGACAGCATTGAAGAGGAATGGTGTTGTATTCATTGTCAAAAAGAACATATCCAGATCAGTCATGAGGTACAACGCTGTCTGTGATAGGATAATAACTATGTGCCTACAAGGAAGCCCAGTTAATACCACTATTACTCAAATTTACGCACCAACCACTAAAGCCAGTGAGGATGAAACAGAAGAATTCTACCAACTTTATCAATCTGAAATTGATCAAACATGCAATCAAGATGTATTGATCATTACTGGTGATTAGAATGTAAAGGTTGAGAACAAAGAGGAAGGATCAGTACTTGGAAAATATGGCCTTGGTGATAGAAATGATGCTGGAGAATGCATGATAGAATCCTGCAAAATCAATGATTTATTCATTTCAAATACCTTCTGTAGACAGCATAAGAGACTATTATACACATGGACCTCACCAGATGGAATACACAAAAATCAAATTGACTACATCTGCCGAAAGAGACAGTGAAAAAGCTCTATATCATCAGTCAAAGCAAGGCCAAGGGCAGATTGTGGAACAGACCATCAAATTGCTCATATACAAATTCAAACTGAAGCTGAAGAAAATGAAAAGAAGTCCACAAGAGCCAAAATGTGACCTTGAATATATCGCACCTGAATTTAGAGATCATCTGAAGAACAGATTTGATACATTAAACACTAAAG
>NW_006408521.1:18582415-18584201 GCF_000296735.1 Chrysochloris asiatica
GTGGTTTGTTCTGTTGTGCATAGGGTCGCTATGGGTCGGTACCAACTTGATGGCACCAAATAACAACAACATATGCATGTGAAAGTTAGCCAATGAATAAGGAAGACCGTAGAAGAATCAGTACATTTGAATTATGGTGGTGGAGAGGAATATTAAAAGTAGCATGGAGTGCCAGGAGAACAAACAAATTTGTATGCCAGAATTTTATTAGAAGCCAGGATGGTGAGACTTGGGTCTTTCATACTTTGGACATGTTATCAGGAGAGACCAGTCCCTGCAGAAAGACATCATGCTTAGTAAAACGGAGGGTCAGCAAAAAAGACCTAGAAAGGGATGGATTGACACAATGGCAGCAGCAGCACAATGGGCTGAAATGTAACAATTGTGAGGATGCCACGGGACCCAGCTGTGTTTCCTTCTGTTGTGCATAGGGGTTACTGTCAGTCAGAACCCACTCAACAGTACCTAACAACAACAACAACTATTTATTATAATGGTAGGCGTTTAGACAAAGACAAAGGTAATTTGCACTTTAATTACACAATGGGCAGTGATTACATATAAAGCAGAACTTAAATTAAGCAATTTCCTAACCTACTGTTACTTGGACAGTGAGTCTTGAAGAAAGTAAATCATGATCAGATAAGTTAAGGAAATCTTGCATACATTCCAACTCATGTAAATTCACAATTTCATGAGCACATCAAGAGTTTTGAGACATTCTAAGGAGTCCTGGTGTGGCATTGTGGGTTAATGTGCTGGACTGCAAAGTCGCTTTGACCCAGAAGGTCTGCTGTTGAAGCTCACTGGCTGTTCCTCAGAAACCCTACACAGGGTCGCTATGGGTGGAAACCAACTTGACAGCACTTAACAACAACAACAGCCAAGTAAAAGTATAGCCCATTACCCCCCTTGAGCTGTAGGGGAACATTGAATACTTCTCACAAATGAAAATCTCTTTCAGTGGTACACAGTCTGGGAACACTGACTTATCTGGACCTCAGTTACATTACACTTGTATATAGGTTCCTAGAACTATCTGGTTAAAGCAATAGACTATGACAGCAAGTAGATAGGTTTCTCAGTAGATAAAGGAAATTTCAGTATGAAAATGCAGATAGTACAGAAATAATGAAATACAATAGTAAATTTGCAAGAAAAATTTGTTGAACGTCTTTTATTTTTAAACATTCAGGTGACTTTATGAGGAATGATAATTACTGAAGGATTAATGCTGCTTAGTTGTAGTGTACTTCAGTTATGCAGAAGAACTTGCCTTTAAAGGGTAGCACAGGCTAGCTTGTGAAGAGTGAGGAAGATTTAAGTAGGAATTGAAATACCAGCTCATCTGCAGTTTAGATTCTCACAGTTGTCAGAGTCCTTGGTGAACATCAAGACCCTTATTAGCCATAGCATGAGTGCATGAGGAGGAATAAAGACTATGAGTATGGCTTCTTTTTCCTTGCTAATGTACTGCATATATTACAAATAAGAAGATGGGAAATGTTTGAAGTGTAGATGTTTTGATGAAATGATCAAGGTAGATTCTATATTTTTCTCTTTGGTGTAAAGAACGTCTCCTTATATTAAAAAGAAATGTAAATGATGATTTCCAAGATAATAATTGAGACCTTTCCTTAAGAGAGACAATTTACTACTTACCAAAATAAGAGCTGTAATACAAAATATATATATATTTCAGAGTCCTGGTGTGGCACTGTGGGTTTATGCGCCAGACTGCAAAGCCATTTGAACTCCAAGGTCGATGGTTCAAGCTCACCAGCTG
>NW_006408521.1:18584631-18587136 GCF_000296735.1 Chrysochloris asiatica
TTAAGTGCCGTTGAGCCTATTTCGACCCAGCGACCCTGTATAGGGTTTCCAAGGAGCAGCTGGTGAGCTTGAACTACTAACCTTGCAGTTCAAATGACTTTGCAGTCTGACACATTAGCCCACTGTGCCACATCAGGTGGTACTAAAAATGTGATTTAAAAAGAAAAGGCTTGTGAAATCCTTTAAAACAGACTGAGTATTTCCCACAGATGATAATACTTTACATGTTCACTAACTTAGCTGTGAGTACCTACCCAATCTCAAACCTACTGCCATCAAATTGATTGTGAGACCTAACAGCCTATCAGGGATTCCAAGACCGTACATCTTTATGTGAGTAAATAGCCGTATCTTTCTATTCAAGAGCTGGTGGTGGGTTTGAACCTCTGACCTTGCAGTTAGCTCACTGCCTAACTCTCAGCACCAGTAGAGCTCCTTCTAAGTACCCACAGATACAAAAAAAGAAGGAACAGAATCTACATTTTTCAGTTGATTTCTTTTACCTGGTACCAAGTCAGTGGATGAGAAAAGACCCCATGTTCAAATGTATTTTAATAGAGACTCTGTTCTTAAGTCTTAAATAGAACAGAGACAAGACAAAGATAAAAATAAATCACCCAGATGAGGGAAACCATCAGCATGAGACCATAATGGTGTCCAAAGGATTCACATCTACCTGGCTAGTTTACAGAGGACAAAGAACAATGGAATTTCATCACAAAGTCATGATTGGTGGTAGATCAATCCACAGTTACAGGTCAGAGTACAGAAAGCAGGCAGGGGACTATTGCAGATTTGGAAAGCGTATAGGATTTGTTTTGGGGCCCTCTGACCACCTGGGTGCAGTATGGCTCATAACTATGTCACCCTGATACCCCAATTTCTATTAAGGGGCATACCTGTGCAAGTTCCTGAGAGGGAGAATGCCCTTCCCTGGGCTAGGTAGATGAGTGGTAGCAAGTCCACTTCCAAATGCACGCTGGCTGAGGGTGAAGCTGTTCTCCCTGCTTTCCCAGAAGTCTCATTGTCTCTTTGGCAGCTCAGCTGTCAGACAGTGTAAAGTACTCAAGATGGCATCTGAATTTAGGCTCAAAAGGAGGCGGACTCCGACTGTAGGCCCCAGGCTTCTACAGACCAAATAAATGCCTTCAGAGTTGTGGCTCCAAAGCAACCTAAATAGTTTTTTTTTTTTTTTTCTCTCTCTCTCTTTTTTTTTTTTCCACCATCACTTCTTTGATATGAAATAGTATTGCAAGAATACATTTTAAAAGACATTTTGTGACCCTGTACGAGCATCTGTTTATTAATAACACGCTTCCTCATGAAGAATTATCCATGGACCATCCTTTTTAGTTTTTGTTTTCCAACTTTGTTAACTCCTACATCCTGACCCAACAGATCTTATTGGATTGGATCTAGAAGATGGTCTGTGCCAGTTTTTAAAGGGATGACCCATGAAATTGTTCTTCACTACACTGACCTGGTTTCTTACCATGCATATCACCAATATATATGCTATTTTCTTTTCATGATAAATTGCAAATATGGCTTCTCAATACAATATTCTACCTGAGGACCAAGTGACCATTAACTAGCCATGGCTGTTACTCACTTGTTAACCATTTTGTAGAAAAATATTAGGAATAGAAAGTTGCTTTTTACTGACTTTCCCCCTCAGCATATGATTCCATGGACAGGAATTGGTTAGAAGAGACCACGCTGCATACAGACCCTTACTTGCCTTTGTTTGTTGTTGTTGTTAAGTGCCATCGAGTCGGGTCCGACCCATAGCGACCCTGTACAGGGTTTCCGAGGGTTGCCTTTAGATCCGGGATTCTATCTTGGGAACCATGGATTGTGTTTAGAAGGATCATGGTTTTGTTTGAATTTGTATTTTTCTGAGATGAGGTTCCAGTGCTTTCAAGAAATTCTCAAAAGCAGCATATACAAAGGGCTTCAAAAGTTCATGAGAAATGGAATTAACAGAAAATACAAGTTTTCCATGAACGTTTTAATATGGCTGACTAACCACCACTGTTCTAGGGAAACTGAATGATGTTCAGATTACGGGCGAAAACTCACTACCATTGAGTTGATTCCAACTCCTAGCAACCCTGTACAGTGTTTCCGAAGCTGTACATCTTTACAGGAGCAGAACCCCTCATTCATCTTTCTTCCACAGAAGGGCTGGTGGGTTTGAACTGCTGAATTCGTGGCTAACAGTCCAGTGCTTATCCTACTGCACCAACAGAGCTCCTTCAGATCACTGGAGAGCTGCCCCATTTTCAGATACTTATTCATCTATTCAAATATTTCGTGCTGTAAGATAAAGCACTGGACTGCAAGATCAGCTTGAACCACAAGTTCAGCGGTTCAAACTCAGCCGCTCTTTGGAAACCTCTATACAGGGTCATTATGAGATGGAATCAACTAAATGGCATTTTAAGAATTGAAGAGGTCCAAGAGCTGAACAGAAAATTTTTAAGATCAGCTCGAGAAGATAAA
>NW_006408521.1:18588698-18589954 GCF_000296735.1 Chrysochloris asiatica
TCAGAGAAAAAGAGGAAGACCCCCAATGAGATGGATCAGCCAGGTGGCATCATTGATGGCGTCAAGTGTGGCGGCGGTAGTGAGGTTGGCCCAGGATCGGACATTGTTTCGTTCTGTTGTGCATGGGGTCGCTATGAGTCGGTTCTGACTCGATGGCACCTGACGACAACAACAACAACAACAAAAGCATTTTACTACGGCGACTCAGATATGTGAGCACATGCTCTGGGCACTGTTTTATGTGCTAAGGATGCAGTGATGAATAAGGTTGGCCAGATCTGTAACCTCACAGATTTTATTTTCTTTGAGAAAGAGTCTCAATAAATGGTGGTGGTTTTAAATAGCTTTAGAAAATAGGAGAGGTGTAAAACCCAGGGTCCTTTGAGAATGAGTGAGGGTGAGGTATGGGTGACTTCAGATCAATTATCAGGGAAAACTTCTTTAATTAAGGAGGTGACATTTTGAGCAGATATCTGAATGAAAAAGAAGTCAGCCATGGGAAGGACAAACTGAAAGTACCTCAGGTGTTGTTAAGGAATTGTTGTCGTTGTTGTTAAGTGCCATCGAGTCAGTTCTGACTCCTAGCACGGGTGTACAGGGTTTCTGAGGAATGCCTGGTGAGTTTGAACCACCGACCTTGCAGTCCAAACAGACCTTGAAGTCTAGTGCTTATCCTATAGCGCCACCCAGGACATCTGTTAAGGAATAAAAAGGATAATAATATGACTGTAATGTAGCAAGGGGCCTGGTATGGCACTGTAGCATCAGCACTGGACTGCAAACCACAAAATTGACAGTTCAGATCTACCAGCTGTTCCTCAGAAACCCTCTACAGGGTTGCTAGGAGTCAGAACTGACTCGATGGCACTTAACGATGACAACAAAACAACAATGTAGCAAGGAGTTCTGGTGTGACATTGTAGCATAAACACTGGATTGCAACCCGCAAAATTGGTGGTTCAGAACCCACCAACAGCTCTTCAGAAACCCTATACAGGGTCATTATGAGTCGGAACTGATTCAATGGCACTTAACTACAAAATATAGCAAGCAAGGAAAGAGGATGCAAACATGTTAGAGCCTTGAAGACCTTGTGAAAGAGTTTGGCTGTTGTTATGGCTTGAGTTTGTGTCTCTCCTAAATGTGTTGTAAGTCATTGTAGCCACAAGCCCAGCAGTTTGAACTCACCAGCCGCTCTGAGGGAAAAAGATGAGGCTGTGCCAGTAAAGATTTACAGTCTGTGAAACCCAAAGGGA
>NW_006408521.1:18593065-18598442 GCF_000296735.1 Chrysochloris asiatica
CCCTTTGGTTTCTTCGTGTATGATGTTCTTGATGTCATCCCACAGCTTTTCTGGCCGTCAGTCTTTAGTGTTTAATGCATCATATCTGTTCTTGAGATGATCTCTAAATTCAGGTGGGATATATTTAAGGCCATATTTTGGCTCTTGTGGGCTTGTTTTAATTTTCTTCTGCTTCAACCTGAACTTGCATATGAACAATTGATGGTATGTTCCACAGTCTGCCTCTAGCCTTGTTTTGGCTAATGATATGAATGGTGCTTTTCCACCATCTCTTTCTGCAGATGTAGTCAATTTAATTTCTGTGTCTTCCATCTGGTGAGGTCCATGTATATAGGTGTCTTATATGTTGTCTGAAAAAGGTATTTGCAATGACGAAGTCATTGGTCTTGCAAAATTCTGTTGTGTAATCTATCCAGCATAATTTCTGTCACCAAGGCCATATTTTCCAATTACTAGTCCTTCCTCTTTGTTTCCAACCTTTTCATTCCAATGGCTAGTAATTATAAACACATCTTGATTGCATGTTTGATAAATTTCAGACTGAAGAAATTGGTTGTTGGTAAGTACCATGAAGTTGGTTCCGACTCATAGTGACTCTACACAGGGTTTCTGAGGCTGTAAATCTTTATGAGAGCAGATAGCCGTATCTTTCTGCCGTGGAACAGCTGGTAGTTTTGAACTGCCGACCTTGAGGTTAGCAGCCCAATTTCATCATCACTGGCTATAACCAGTGGTGTGTAAATTTGAATAATAGTGGTATTAACTGGTCTTCTTTGTAGGTATATGGATATTATCCTATCACAGACAGCGTTGTACTCAAGACAGATCTTGGTATGATCTTTTTGGTGATGAATGTGACACCATTCCTCCTCAATTTATCATTCCTGGTATAGTAAACCATGTGATTGTCAGATTCAAAATATATGCTTGTTGAGTGCCGTCTAGACAATTCTAACTCATAGTGAGCCTATATAGGATTTCCAAGGAATGGCTGGTAGGTTTGAACAGTTAACTTTGTGTTTAGCAAATCAGTGCTTGTATTTTATATTTCTGTATATATTATGTATGTTTTATCTAAAGTGTATTTTAAAATTTAAAGGAACCAAAAGCATAAGTAAACAGGATATTTGTGTCTTTTTCTCAGTTTAGGAGAGGAGATAGGATTAGCATTAAAATTTTTATTGTTGTTGCTGTTAAGTGCTGTTGTCAAGTTGGTTCCAGTTCTTAATAACCATATATAGGATTTCTAAGGTGATTAAGTCTTTGTGGGAGTAGAAAACCTTATCTTTCTCCTATGGAGTGGCTGGCGGGCTGGAACCACTAACCTGTGGTTTGTAGTCCAGTGCTTATCCTACAGAGCCACCATGCTAATTAGGAGAGAAATTTTGATAGACTTTGGAAGGAAATACATTTTAGATATAATAAATCTGGACAGGAATAACAGAACAGATAGACAATTTGAGAGATGAGTTACTTGGCATTAATGAAGACAGAGTTGAAAGTAAAGACTGAGATTCTGAAGGATGAATTATTTAAAGGATAGAAACGAAGGAGTATAAGAGGAAAGGCATTGAAACATCTGAATGACATTTTGATGGGAAAAGTGGTTAGATAGAAATCAGGAAACTGCCTCTCTTGACAACTACTGTGTGACCTTGGAGACTGCTTGTTTCCCCGCCTCTGCCCAGGATATATTTCAGTAGTATAATGAGAATCTGTGAGGGGAGAAATTGTGCTGTTTACTTTTGGGCAAATCTCTTTTGTGGTATGCTTTATCTTTACTTCTAAAATTAGTGAGTTGTTTGAAGCTTGTATTACACAAACTGGAAAAAAACAAAACAAAAAAAACCCTCTACATTGAGTTAAATCCAACTAACTTTATAGGACAGCTTAGAACTGCTCCCTAGAGTTTCTGAAACTATAAATCTTTACAAGATCAGTTTCCTTTCCAGGGGCTGGTGGGTTTGAACCACTGACCTTGCTGTTAGTAGCCCAGTGCGTAACCTGCTATATCATCAGGGCTCCACAGAGGTCATTCATTGATGAAATCAGCAGTTAACATCTCTGTGTACCATACTTCATCAGGTGATAGCAAGGCTGTATATCAGATCTACAACCTGGTCAGCACTGACATCCTTCAACAACACTGCTTTAAAAAAAAAAAAAAAAAAGTACCCTAAGCACTTACTTGGCTTGTTCTCTTTATCCCCCTCACTTACTGGGTTCCAACCATTTATACATAGTCTGATATTCCCTCTCCTTCATACCCCCAAATGATTATAATGTTTAGGAAAGAAGTTCAGATGTACCTCAGCATAGAGAAGTAGGAGAATTCTGAATAAATATATACTTAAATTTTACTCAAAATGAACACCTTTGGATTCCATGTAAAAGGACGCCACCAAGCCTCGGGAGTTAGGAAGGAGTTGTTTAGGTGTAATTCCTGCTGTGGAGACTGGGCGTCCGCCAGGGCTTCACTTTGAAATATCTGTCTTCTGTTTCTAATCTTAAGGCATCATAACATGCAATTCTTTTACCACTCGTCCAGTTTATTCTTTTATGATGAGGAAGAAGGCACTTTCAAATAACAATTATTTCCACTATAATTAAACAAATCTTCTTTTGTTTGTATTATTTTTGTTACTATATTGTATACACACCCTGCTTGCTTAAACTTGTCCCTGTGACTACTTCACAGGAACTTTCTTTAGAAGTTTTAAAGTCTTTGACTTCTTAAAGTATTAATGGGATTTGCCAAAGTTGTAGTATCCGAATGCTTGTCTAGATATAGTAGCAGGACAATAAGCTTGTTCACACAGCTCCTCCAGCAAGCTTTTTTTTTTTTTTTTCCATAGACAAATCCTAAGTTCATTTGAAGTGCCAAAGAATTAAAGAAAGATGTATTTGGGTTTACTCTGAATATAACAAGATGAGACATCTCACAAAGTTTACCTTAAGGTCCAGATATTAGAAAAGTATGCTTCCCTTTGGGAGAGCTTAAATTATAAAGGATTAGCCTGAGCCTAAATGGCTTTTGCCTTTGTCTTCTTTTGCTCCAATGTCATAATTCTGAGACTTTAGTTTTTAAAGGTGCGTGTTATTTGTGCTCATGTTTTCAGTTACTGATATACATTTTGAATGCATGATTTTAAAGATTATTTTAAGAATGAAGGTTAGAGCTATTTTGGTAGTTTTTTAAAAAATTACTTTTTAAAATGATTTTTTGGAAATTAAAAAATTAAGCAAACTAAACCAGAATAATTACAGATAATACTCACTTTTTCTGAAACTATTTTTAAGCAAAAACAGATTCCTAAGAAGTTACAAAAATTGTACAGAAACTCCATGTATACTTTGCTTAGCTTCCCCACTGGTGATTTTTACGTCGTTACATAACTTTATGAAAACCAAGAAATTTCCATTGCATACTCACTGTTGGAAACTAAAAAACAAAACAAGTAGAAATATATGTAGAGAAAAGTTTAACTTTTCCTCCTCCTAACTCTTCGTTCCTAGAGCAATGACAGTGTCTCCTTCGTGCACATATGTACACACTGTATGCACGGAAGTAGAATTTGGGGGGGTGTGGAGGATTGGGATGGAAAAATTTATTCCATAATTTTTGTCATGTAGCACATGAATATTTTTTGTTGGTAAATATGCATCTGCTTCATTCTTTTTAATGTCTTCTTAGCAGTCTACAGTAAAAATAAATATACTACAGAATTACCCAGTTTTCTTTTGTTGTAGTTTTGCACTTATCCTACATGAAAACAAATATTTCTGTAGGCCTTTAGAAGTGGAATTATAGGCAGTCTCAGGTTGTGAATAAGACTCATTCCTAGTTGTGTCTTTAAAAATTTGTAGGTCAGTTGGAACAGGTGCATGCAGTCTTTATTTAGATTTATTAACACAATGACTTCTCAGTGATTTCCAAGCTGGACATGCACCAAATGAAAGTGATTGTGATGAAAACTTGTTGCAAGTAGTGGTCAGCTTATTCATTTTACAGTGAGGACAAATTTACATAAGCATAAACCCAATTTTGGAGTCTTGGTGTAGTGCTTTTAGAATACGCGAAAGACTGTAAGGTCAGTTTGAACCTCAAAGTTGGTAGTTCAAACTTAACAGTTGTTTCTCGGAAATCCTATACAGAGTTGCTATGACAACATCAGCAAACCCAATTTTGAGCCCAGACAACTTTACCCTGCTCAAAGGTTGCTATCCATTGCAGCCCTTTGAATGTATGTTACTTCAGCAGTCCTGCCAGTGACCTAGTCTTACGTATTAGGCTCCTGGAAGTTCTCCACTGCACCTCTTCTGAGTCTCCAGTTCCAGGGCTTCATCCTGTACGGGCATCAGGGCGAGTCACCCAAAGCGTGAAAATTCAGGTGTCTTCCTGTTTTCTCTATTCATCCATACTAGGAGCAGCAATCAGTTCAGAGCCCTGTTTACATATCAGAAGGAGTTGTCTGTAAATTAAGACATTTGCTACCCGGGGACTGTCTGTAGTGGGATACCAGCAATTACCATAAGAACTAAAAGATGTTTGCCAATCAGAATTATTTTCAAGTGAAGTACTTAACTTGGCAATATGACAGCAAAATGAACAGATTTATGAAAAAAAATCATAAATAAAAAAGTATATAGTTGGATTAATAGAAAATATTTCTTATGTATAGTGTATGTATTATACTATGATTAATTTTGAAGTATACTATCAGTGTGGTATATGAGCACATAGTCTTGGCCTCTCATAAATTAGGAATTATAATATAATGTAGAGAGAGGCAGTTCAAAATTTAAAAAAATTTTAATAACCAATATTCTTGTTATTTTTTGCACTGAAAGGGACAGATTAAAATTTTTAGAATATGCTGTCAGCAACAAACCATTTATACATAGTCTGATATTCCCTCTCCATCATACCCCCAAATGATTATAATGTTTAGGGAAAAAGTTCGGATGTACCTCACCTTAGAGAAGTAGGGGAATTCTGAATAAATATACACTTAAATTTTACTTAAAACGAAAACTTTGGGTTCCATGTAAAAGGACATGAATAAGCCTTGGGAGTTAGGAAGGAATGCCTTTAACAAATATTTTACATGCATTAAACTATTTGTTGTTGTTTGTTCTTAAGTGTTGTTGTCGAGTCAGTTCTGGTTTATAGCGACCCTATATAGGGTTTCCAAGGAGCAGCTGGTGGGTTTGAACTGCCAACCCTGTGGTACGCAGGCCTGTGCTTATCCTATAGTGCCACATAGCTGTTAGTCAGTATTGGCACTATTCAACAACTTCGCCATTCTCAAACTTCCTGTTATTCATTTATAAGAAGCAATATTTTCCTCTAATAATTGTTTTCTTTTTTTTTTTT
>NW_006408521.1:18598542-18668605 GCF_000296735.1 Chrysochloris asiatica
TTTTTTTTTTTTTAATTGAAAGATTTCTCTTTTTCTTATTACAGGTTTTTTTTTTTTTTAGTTTGAAGGTTATAAGAAGTTTATATTTAAATGCTTTGTCACAAAAACAGCAGCAATGCTTGTTTGTTTCCCATACTAATGATATTATAACCAGAACAACAGTCTCTACTGTTGTAATCTCTTTTGATATAAAATAATATTCCATATATGACCTGTACTATATTAGCCATGTTTAGTCTGAATCTTTACAACAGTGTTTTAAAAAAGGAAACAAACAATAAAACAGTGTTCCCCAGTAAAGACATAAACCGTAAACTTTTGTTTCCCAAAGCGTTCTAGGAAATGTAATTTTATTTCATTGTACAAGATTTTATTGAGTACCCTAAGGGAAATATAGGAGTCCTGGTATGGGTCTGTAGATAAGCACTGGACTGCCAACCACAAGGTCAGTGATTCAAACCCACCAACTGCTTCTCAGAGACCCTATACAGGATCAGCATATGTCAGAACCCACTTGATGACACCAATAAGGGAAGTATAAGAGCTCTGCCCTTGACTCATAACTTGGTTGAAGATGAAAACAAATATACCCAAAATATTAGGCATGTGTACATATTTCAAACTTTAGAAAGTTCTCAGTGGCCCACAGATCCACTTTATCCTCAAATTTAGGTGGCTCTGAGAATTCAACACTGCTAACACTCTGCTAGCATTTGGAAGAGTTGTACTCCTCCTCCTATATAAAACCGTATATTAAAAGAAATTTGAGACTTCTGAGAAGATGATGGCGTGAGCAAGTCTAAGAGCCCGACCCTCCCACACAAGCACCAAGAAAATCAACTAGAAATCTGTAATCTTAACTATTTAAGAACTCTGAGAAGTAAGGACAAGATTGTAACAAATAACTGCAAGCTGAAACAAGAAAAAAGGTGTCTTAAATGGTTAGAAAGCTTGTTTTTTTTCTGTCTCAATCCCTTTCCTTTCAGTAACATTCTCAACCATGCATTTCTGGCTCTGGAGTAAGTAGGACAGATTTTGTTGGCAGGCTGTTCTGATCTTTCTGGGAGCTGAAGGACAGACGCTTTGAAAAGACCTGAATCAGATCTCATGTTAGGGAGAGAACATTGATGAAAGATTGGAAGGCTATGACCAGCAGCTTTGAGAGTTGCTTGCAGAAATTAACACTTTTGAAAACACCTTGTATATGGGGGAGTTGAGGAAAGCTACACATTAATACATTATATATATTTTACTGTTCCAGCCTCAACAAAAAATCACAAGGCATACAAAGAAACTAGGAATGGTGGCTCATTCAAAATAATAAAACTTTCATGTGGATGAACCGTGAAAACATCTGAGGGAAATAAGTCAGACATAAAAGGACAAATCATAAATGATGCAATTTGTATGAAATATCTAGAAAAGACATACACCCTCACCAATGACCAAGTGGTTATCAGGGACCGGTGGCAGGGAGAAATTAAGAGTTAACTCCTTAAGGTGTACTGAGGTAAGGGTGATGACAAATTTGGAAATAGATAGTGGTGATGTTTGTACAACATGGTGAACATGTCATTGAATTGTACATGTAAAAATGGCTTATGTTTCATCATGTGTATGTATGTATATATATCTAGTCCTGTTGCGATGCTGTAAGATTAGCACTGGACCACAAGGTTGGCCTCCTTGGAAACTCTATACAGGGTTGCTATGAGTCAGAACCAACTCAATAGCACTGAACAGCAGTAACATGTATATATATATGTATACACACACACTCACTATACATATGGAGCCTTGGTAATGTAGTGGATTATGACCTGGGTTGCTGATCACAAGGTCAATAGTCTGAAACTGCCAGTCACTCTGTAAGATAAAGAGAAGGCTTTCTGCTCCAATAAAGATTTATAGTCTCAGAAACTCTATACAGGGTTGTTGTGTGTTGGAACTAACTCTGTGACACACCACCACCATACATACTTGTTGCTGTTGTTAAGTGCCATCACACACACACACACACACATATGTGTGTGTGTTTGTGGTCTTATTGTTGTTGGAGTCCTGGTGTGGCACTGTCAGATGAGCACTGGACTGAAAGTTGGTTTGAACTACAAGGCCAGCAGTTCAAACTCACCAGCCACTCCTTGGAAACCTTATACAGATCCACAGGGCCACTGTGACTCATAATTAACTCAACAGCACTTAACAACATTCAGCAGCAACCACCACTATATGTCAGCTTGAGGACTAAGGTGCCCCTGACCCAAGCCATGGTATTTTCAATAACCTCATATGCATGGAAAGTTGAACAGTGAGTAGGAAGATCATAGAAGAATTGATGCATCTAAGCTATGGTGTTGGAGGAGGATATTGAAAGTACCATGGGCTGCCAAAAGAACAAACAAATCTGTTCTGGAAGAAGTGCAGCCAGAGTGCTCCTTGGAGGCCAGGATGGCCAGACTTTATCTCTCATACTTCGGACATGTCATCAGGAGAGACCAGTCGCTGGGGAAAGATATCATATTGTTAAGATGGAGGGTCTGAGAAAAAGAGGAAGACCCCAGCGAGATGGATTGGCACAGTGGCAGCATCAATGGGCTCAAGCGTGGCAACAATTGTGAGGTTGGCCCAGGACCAGGCAGTGTTTTGTTCTGCTGTGCATAGGGTCGCTATGAGTCGGTACTGACTTGATGTCACCTAACAGCAACAACAAACCACTATATATATACATATATATATGTGAATGAATGACAACTTAGGACTCCTAGTGTGGCACTGCAACGTAAGCACTGGATTGTGAACTACAAGGTTGGTGGTTCAGACCCACCAGTTGCTCCGCAGAAACTCTATATAGTGTTACTAGGAGTCAGAATCGACTCCATGGTACTGCAGAATGACAATATATATGTATTACCACAATGAAATGAAGTAATGAGATTTAGATAAATGTATTTTAAGTCGTAATGACCTCTTTAGAGACAAGTGAATACATGATGAAAATTTTTGCTAATGTATTTTGAAAAGATGAAATATCTGAAGAGGTTACTTGATTTGAGAATTAAGTATAATATTATGGCCTAAGTTTTCTTCTTCAATATTATTATAATATTTAGTACTAAATGTTGGGTGAAAGTTTAGTCCCCAGAATGTTTTACAATTTGTAATTCTCTCCTTTTCTTTGACCCTTTTTATGTGTTCTTAAATGGCAGAGTGTCTGCCAATTACCTTCAGTCTATGACTGCAGTGATTTTTGAAATCATAGACTGGAAATTGATGGCCGTTGCTGCTAAGTACCGCCAAGTCGGTTCCGTCTCGTGGCAACCCGGCATAGGGTTTCCAAGTCTGTAAATCTTTCTGGGAGCAGGAAGCCTCATCTTTCTCCTGCTGAACAGCTGGTAGTTTCAAACTGCTGACCTTAAGGTTAGCAGCTTGACTCATTCAGAAAACATCTGAACTCTAGTCCCAGCCTCCTAGAAACTCTCCCCTATACCAGAACCCTTGCTGGTGCTCCAGACATGTTATGATAGCCCACTTTCAGATAGAGACATCTCTGTCCTTTCAACAATATCATGGCAGCATTCACCATTTCTCTCTGGAATCTGGTTACATATGGCCATTTCTGACCCTTCTAGCGTGCGCATTTCATTCCTTCCCACCTCCCCAGCTCCCCCGCCCTTCTCCCCACTCATTCCCTCATTGTTTTGTTTGCTCATCTAGTCCCCTTACGCTGTTCCATTGGAAAACCCTCATTCCAAGGTAAATAGACCCACAGATTCTACTGTTTGGCAGATTTTTCTTCATCACCTTTCATAGAATCCTGAGGCTGCTGCTAATCTTGCAGCTCTTTCTAGTGGGAGTTATGTATTCCTCCACACCCTGCACGTGTGAATCCGAGGTTGATGTTCTCCTGGTTCCCATTTCTAGTTCTAGATGATTGTCCTTCCACTCTTGAGTGAAGGCTTCATCCCCTTTGAACTTTATGTCATGCACCTCTGCCACCGTCAGTCTGTTTTGTAATCAAACAGTGTGTATTTACACCCATTCCCACTTCTTTCCCTCTCATGCAGGGGGTAGGTCATCATTCTAATCAAGAATCTCATTTCCCTGTGTCTTTGACTTCATCTTTTCTAGGAGAGTTTGTTTCATTATTCATCTACTTTTCCTCTATTTTTTTTTTTAATAAACTTAACCTTAAAAGCATTCAAATCTCTCCTGTCCAAAACAAAGAGTATCTTCTCTAGTCTCTGTCGAATGTCTAAGAGCCATCGTACCAGTTGCTACTCATAGCGACCCTGTATAGAGTTTCTGCGGAGTGGCTGGTAGGTTTCAACTGCTGACCTTGCGCTCAAACTGACATTGCAGTCCAGGCTCGTTATCCTGCGGTGCCACACCAGGATACCTTAAAAGAATTATTTATAATTGATTATACTTTTTCCTCATCTTCTACTCTTTCCCAATCCACTACTATCTGCTTTGCCACTCTCTAGAAACAGTGTCCAGTTAGAGCACTAGGGAAAGCCGGTTGTTGTTAAGTGCCGTCAAGTCGATTCTGACCCATAATGACCCTGTATAGGGTTTCCTAGGAGCAGCTGGTGAGCTTGAACTGCCGAGCTTGCAGTTCAAATGGCTTTGCAGTCTGGCACATTAACCCACATCGCCACACCAGGACTCCAGGAAAGCTAGTAGGTGGGGTGGGGTTTTTTGTTTGTTTGTTTGAACTTTTTATTGTGAATTGAGTGATAGTTTACATAGGAGAACATCGGTTTTACACTCATTATTTCCTCCTTGCAACATCATTCAACAGTAGTTGCTTCCATTTCCTTGGTTTTGTGTGTGGGGGTGGGGTAGGGGGTGGAGAGGGGATGTACACAAAAACACTCAGGAATATAAAACAATTTAAATAACCAAATAGCATATTGTGCAAACCTGCCTCCTAGTCCCTCTCTTTCCATGAGGCTAGAGTCCTCAGCTGCTCCCTCTTTCCATGTCCTCATCTCTGCCTCTATCTCTGGTGTCACTGCTTCTCTGGATAGAGTCCCGCATTCTTCTCATGTTCTTCTCCCTTGATGGTCTTAAGGTCCTCTGTTCCTGGACAGTAAGATTAACTACTCCTCCCTTTTTGTTATAAAACTTCTACCTTTACAGTTTTGATAGTCACAATTAGTCATGGTAACAATTACTGTTGTTACTCTTTTCACCAGAACTGTCTAGACAAGATGAAAACTATTCAGTGGGGACTCTACCTTTCCCTGCACACTCTTAAACTAGACTCCTTCTTGAAAACTTGTAAGCCAGTCACTTCGTGCCTTTATCGCTCCCTCATTTTAGTTAGCCAATGTCTAAGTTGCCCGTCCCTATCAACCCCTATACAGAGAGAATAGGATTGATATTTGATGTAAAGACTCCTTTCCTCTCAGTTGGTATTTTGAGCTACTACATCCATAAGTATAAGGAGCTCTGGTAGTGTAGTGGTTACAAGTCAGGCTGCTAACCTCAAGGTCAGCAGTTCAAAACTACCAGTAGTTCCGTGGGAGAAAGATGAGGCTTTCTGCTCCCGTAAAGATTTACAGCCTTGGAAACCCTATGCAGGGTCTCGATGGGTGGGAACCAGCTTGATGGCACTTAACAAGTTTGGTTAAGCATTGGCCAAGTTTATCAAATTGTAGCAATTTACAATTGTTTCCTTTATCAAAAGTTGTTTGTCTAGTTGAATTCTGATCATTAAGCCATCAAGGCTAGGTGAAATGGGTACTTTTTGCAAGTTTGGGGTATAGGTGTTTTTTAACCCTTTATCTTACTGGTTCATTCTATTATATTTGGTCCTGTTGATCACTTCCTCCTTAAAATTCTTTCTTTTTTTAAGGCTGTAACTTCTGGGAACAATCTTCCTCTGCCTCCTTTATGTTCTCTTTTTCCCACCTCTTTCTTATATGATATCCCTAAGGTTTCTCTCCTTAGGACATTGCTTCCTAGACTTTATCTGAGTGAACTCAGCTACTGCCACCATATCTCTGTGTCTCTGACACAAACTGTTGTATGCCTCAGATTTATATCCAGTTGCTTGGTGAGCATTTCCCTCTGGGTATGTGTCTTACACCATATATGTGGCCACAGCTATGAGCACATTACCTTTCCTCATTCTCAAGTCAGACCTTCTTCCTGTGTTCTTTATTTCAGTTGGTGGCACCATTCTGCCATGTCCCACATCTAATCAATC
Source organism: Chrysochloris asiatica (assembly GCF_000296735.1). Classification (NCBI taxonomy): domain Eukaryota; kingdom Metazoa; phylum Chordata; class Mammalia; order Afrosoricida; family Chrysochloridae; genus Chrysochloris; species Chrysochloris asiatica. Next base: position 18,604,760 of record NW_006408521.1, read on the forward strand.
ACCTTCTTCTAAGAAGTTCTCAATTCCATCCTCTTCTCTCCATCCCAACTACCTACCTGTCTGAACCAATGTATGCCAAGATTGCTGGAGGGTGGGAAGTAAGTTTGGGTACCAACTAAAATGCCTTCCCCAGCAAGATTTAATCATCTAATACTATTACTCTCTATAGACCTCTAGCAATGTGACCTTTACATCAATTCACAAATATGTTTGTCTCTCATGGTATTTATGGACTCTTGGAGTCCAAGGTCTGGATCATCATTTTGTCATTGCTAGTGCTTGTCACATGCAAACTCAGTCCTTTCATTTTAAACAAGAAGTTGAGATTTAGAGTTTGCAACTCCCTTAAATGATGAATTAAAAGCGAAAGTGACTTGATTTTTTTTTTTTTGAAAACTCAAGTTGGGAGATAGTTTAATTTGATATAGACATAAGTACACCATCAGTGTCAAAAGGAGCATTCTTTCTTACATGTTTTAGTGCTTTTTCAATGGAAATATAATCAGATCCTGGTGTGAAACTGTAGCGTCTAAGCACTGGACTGCCAATCACAGGTTGGCAAACTCACCAGTTGCTCCTTGGAAACTCTATACAGGGTCACGATGAGTCAGAACTGACTCGACAGCACACAACAACAGCAAGCCAATGGTCTCCTCAGAGAATTGTGAGGTGAGGCAATCAAGGAGCTGGCTGCCATTTTCTAACATTCTGAAACACAATACCAAATAACAGGTTTTTAAAAATATTTGTTTTTAAATGATACTATTTGTGGAGTCTTTCCGTAAAATTGAATATAATCTCTTAACCTAGATTTTTACTAAAAAACCAGTTCTAATTTTCAATGTTTTAAAAAATTTCAACCAATGCTTTCAACTTACTTACCTGTTTGTTATCCTTCTCTCTCCTGTTCTGTTCTCCTCCTAATTGTCACCTGCAAACTTTGCCTCCTCCACTGTATTGAGGGCACTAGGCCAGGCACTGTTTGTATGTATTACAAACAAGAGACGCTATGACTTGAGTTTTTCTTCTGATGGCCTAGTGGAAGATGTTTATGCAAAGTGTAAATGGAAACAATTATCTTAACAGGATGACACAGCCTACTTTGCTTAGAAATGTCCTGATTTCCTGTTTAGGTTATCCAGAGGTCAAGTAGGGATTTATTTCTGCACTCCTATAGTGCAGATTCACATCATGGAAGCATTGCAGGGCTTAAATTACAATCCATTTAATTCCTGTGGCTGCATATATCATCCCAAGAAAATAAATCCTTCTCCTGCTGTTTTTGTTTAGTTTTTGTTTTTTTGTATTTTACTGCTACAACCTGTAGTGAAGTTGCCAGTAGTTTCCAGTGGTGGCGGTGGTAGTAGTGTGTCATGGAGTCAGTTTTGACTCATAATGACCCTGCATAGGGTTTCTAAGGCTGTAAATCTTTATGGGACCAGAGAGCTTCATCTTTCTCCCATGGAACCGCTGGTAGTTTCCAACTGCTGACCTTGAAATTAACAGCCCGATTCATACCCACTACGCTACCAGAGCGCCTTAGCTTCTTTTAAAATGATCTAAGCTACATCTTCAAGCTCATCTTTTGGCCGTTTTGAAGTTCCTGTGGACACATGCATCAGTGTGAATGTCTGGGTTCTCTGCTACCTGCCTCAGAAAGCTGTAAATAAATAAGCACTCGGGCCCCAAAGTCAGTCTTGATACAGGCTGTGAAACAGCTCCAGTGTGCTTTGATAACTGCTTTTTTTTTTTTTTTTTTGGTATCTAATTATGCCCTGAGGTTGTGGGAAGACCACATTTATCTGTTGAACCAGACTAAGCAGCAAGTGTTCTGACATGTTTATCGAGCAAATTATTATACCTGACACAAAAGGTAATTACATATGCAATCAGGCATGGAAGTATCTGGATAATTCGGGGTTAATAAATTGTCTAGCATAAAAGAACTGCTTTTTAGATTCTAGGAAAAAAATCAGTAAACTAAATACGTATATTAAGTGATCTCAAATTATTTATAAGAAATTAAAAAAAAGAATTGATTGAGGATACAACCCCTTTTAAGTGAAAATAATTACCTCAATATTGTAATATTATTTGTTTTTAAGATATCACAAAGATGATTTTGTCCTTATTTCTACCATGCTATGTATGATAGTCTGGCTAACTGTATTCCTTTGGGAATCTATGCTAAAATTGTAAAGTATCCCTATTTATACTCTAGGACTGAGACATTACCTCTAGAGAGAGACACAAGTCTGAAGTTCACATTGCCACTTCACCAAAGATTTCTTGCAAGGACTAGAAGTGGTGGTGGTGGTGGGGGTGGGGGTTTCCTCTGGTTTTCTACTTTGTAAGACATTGCCATAGAAACAATCTTTCCTTCTTTTTGGAGGCAGATTGTGACATCTTTCTCCCCTGGAGCAGCTAGTAAGTCCAATCGGCCAACCTTTCAGCCTTCTGTTGTTGACCTGTCTATTGCTTGGTTGAAAATGGAGCCACAGTAATGAGTTCAGAGCTGAAGGGTGACAAAGGGCCATAGTCTCGGGCTTCTACCAGTCTCTATCCAACTAGTTAACCTGGTCTTTTTGTATGGTAGAAAGTTTTGTTTCACATTTTCACCCACTTGACCAGGACCTTTTAATGTGATCCCTTTCAGAGCAGTTGATGGGCAGGCACCATCTAGTTCTTCTGATCCAGCATAAGAGAATTGCTTTGAGGAAGCTGAGATCTGTGTGGTCCATTAATGCATTGGGCTGATGGTTTCCATGTCTCTTCAGTTTTCTTCACTCTTCTTTGCTCTGTACAGGGTTAGATGGCTAGTCACAAATTTTTAAGACTCATTGCTCTGAGTTCCATTTTAAAGCATAGATGCCTCTGTAGTGTGAAGTACTTGGTTTTAATTTTAGTTTAGTCATTTTTTAAGCCAGTAGTCAGTGTTTAAAGCAAATTATAAATAATATAAATTATTTGACTTACTAAAATTTTAGAGTAAAGCATGTGCCTGAGTATATTGAAGATTTAATTAATCTAGCTGTTAGATTCTCCAAGCTTTCCTTACCATATAAACCACAACCATGAGGATGAGGGTCACCCATTCAGATTCATTCAAATGTAATATAAGTAGTTATCCCTCCCCATTTATCTTTATAATTGCACTGTAAGGAAGACATAAAGAAACCCCAGCCTAGCATAGCTTATTCATTCAAGCAACTGCTGTATCCTAGAGTGTTGACACGTTCGTTGGTATACAATTTTTCTTCACTGAATAATCCATATTTTTTCCTTTGTTTCTTGCATTCTTCCAAAGTCAATTCATACAAACAGATCTTATTACTCCTTAGCTTCAATGAAACAAAATGATTCATCAGGGAGAATTGAAAGTCTAGTGACTACTTATCATGAGTTTCAAGGCTTGCCTTAGTATTGAAAGTCTTTGAGTTTCATTATTGAAGCATTACATAATTGTTGTGTAAGTGTAGCAAATGATATAATGAGTCTGAGCAAAAAAAGTCAAATGACCCAGGAGCGTTTATTTAAGATGTTTAATGGTGGCATATGGGTCGTTGTGGTGCAATGTTTAAGTGCTCAGCTGCTGACTGAAAGATTGGCTGATCAAACTCACTAGCTGCTCCACGGGGAAAGATGTAACAGTCTGCTTCCATAAAGGTTGTTGTTGTGTGCTGTTGAGTCAGTTCCAATGCACAGTGACCTTGTAAGGGGTTTCTGAGGAGTGACTGGTGGGTTTGAACCTCCAGTCTTGCAGTTAGCAGTTCAGTGCTTTTCTTACATGCCTCACCAGGCCTCCTCCATAAAGATTACAGTCTTGGAGACTCAGTGTAGCACTTTCATCCTGTCTTAGGAGTTCTGGGGAGTCATGGTGTGGTGCTTTAGGATAAGCACTGGGCTGCTAACCACAAAGTCAGTGGTTCAAACCCTCCCAGCTACTTCTCGGAAACCCTAAACAGAATTGTTGAGTCTGAACTAACTTATCAGCACTTAGGAACAACAACAGGAGCCCTGGTGCCACTTTGGGTTAAGTGTTGGGCAGCTAGCCTCAAGGTCAGTAGTTCAAACCTACCAGCCACTCATTGAGAGAAAGATGAGGCTGTCTGCTCCCTGTAAGATTTACAGCCTCAGAAACCTTCTCTAGGTTGGCAATGATTGGAATCCACTTGATGGCAATGGGTGTAAAGTCTCTATGAATGGAAATCAACTGGTCAGCTCTGGGTTTGGACTCATTGTTTTAATGGTGTCATTATCAGCTCATAGAAGGTAATCTCAGGAGCTGAACTCTGTTTAATAAGACAAATTAAATCAATAAGTCTTTAATAGGACTATTTAATAAATAGTCTATTTAATAGGATAAATTAAATCAATAAGTCGGTCGACTAATCTGGCTTTCAGAATCATTTTAAGACATTACTAAACATTCAGAATAATTTCATTAGTAAATGTTTACATGTAAAGTAAATGATGACATAACAATACTATTAATATGTAAGTTGTGGGTTCACTATAGACTCATAAAAGTCTGTATCTACAGGTAACAGGTACAGTTCATCTCAACAGACATTGACTTGTTACCTACTATCTATGCAGGATCGCTATGAGTCGGAACTGACTCGACAGCACTTAACAACAACAATAACATATACCAGGTACTGGAACAACTGTGGAGATACATATACTAAGCAAAACAAGTCACCAGTTTTGAGGTGCTTGTAACGTGCAGTCTTAGGAAGAAAAGTTACTTCAATGATTGACATATTGGCTGGGGTAACTATGAATTGCCCAAACTGTAAAATAAATTATTAATGTTTCATTCTTTAATGGGTAAACAGACATATTAACCTATAATACCAATATACTGGTAACAAATACTGTAATGGGGCTCTACAGAGGGCCCCAAGAGAGGAACAGCTAACCAAGCTAAGGTGGTGAGAATGGTGCCAGAATTACATTTTATAGAATAAATAAGAGTTAACTAGGAGAAAAAGGAGATGCTACACTGAGAAGGGAATAACAGTATCCTGGGGGTGAAAAACCTTATGTCTTGTAAGGAAACTATGAGTAGTCCCTTGGTTAGAAGGATACATTACAAGGCAAAAGAGAAAGTAAAAAGAGTTGTCCTGGATACAGTGCAAAATAGCATTCTCTGCCATGTAAAGGAATTGGAACTTTATCTTGTGTGAGTTGGGAAGTCATTGAAGATTTTCAATAAGGGACTGGTGTTCCGATATGTGGTTTAGCTGGATCTGTCTTGCAGAAAGATAATGGTTGATGGATCTAGAATATTTGAAGAGGAAGATGGAGGGAATAGACAAGACCAAAGGTTCCTGGGGAGAGAGATTATAAAATCTGAACTGGGACAGTAATAGGTGGGACGGAGAGTAGGAAACCAATGAATTCAGGAAATGTTTAGGAGATTAATAAGCACATTTTGGAATTAAGTTGGATGCAAGAGTTGTGAGAGGAAAAAGTCAGAGCCAACTAAATCCAGATTTTTAGAAGTAGAGGATTAAAAAATTCTTGGTAAGAATGTATCGACTTTTTCTGTATTCATAAATAACTTTCAGAAAGTGTTAGTTAAATATTTATTAATACTGAGATAAATTGGTGATGTAGATATTTTGAGGAATTCTGGTGGCACGGTGATTAAACACTTGGCTGTTAACCAAAAGGTCAGTAACTCGAACCTACTGGCCACTCCAAATATGTGGCAGTCTGCTTTCTGCTTTGGTAAAGATTACAGCCTTGGAAACCAAGTGTTGTGGGTTGTTAATGCTGTCAAGTCAATTCCAACTCACAATGATCCTGTGTAGGGTTTCCAAGGAGAGACCTGGGTAGTTGACAGTCTAGCGCTCATCCTACAGTACCACACCAGGATCCCTATGCAACAGCTGTATTCTGTCCTGTAGAGTAGGTGTGAGTCAGAATTAACTGAATGACAGTGGTGAGTATAGATGTTTTAAACCCTAGATGCCACAATAATTCTTTTAAAATTCAACTACGTAAGGTGCTAACAGTTTCATATTACTAAGTGGAGAGTTCTATGATTCTGTTAAAAATTAATATAACACATTTTACGCCTAAGTTTATAAGCCAAGAGATGTAAACAGTATGTCCATATAAAACAACGCAGTGTGTCCACAACAACAACAACAGCAAATAAAAAAAATGGAGTCAGGGGTCAACTCAATGACAGATAGCAACAATGACAACATCTCAAGTAACTTAGAAGTTTAACTTAGAAAGTGGATAAGGTTGTATTGAAGGTACATAAAATAACTTCGTAAACTGTCAAAAATGAGAAAATTTAGCATAGATAAATGGAAGTAATCACTAGAATTAAAAATGCATCAAAGCATGATTGCTTCTGAAGTATGAAGTAATAGGTTGTGGGCTTTCATGATTGCCCTATTTGATTATTAAGCAGGTGTTACTTTAATAAAATTAACTTTTAATAAATAAATTAACCACGTGAATTCATATATACATATATATATATATATATATACTTGTATGCCATTTTAGCCACAGTCGTGCCCCCAAAATTCAGAATCCAGATCACCCCTGTTGTTGTTAAGTGTCATTGTGTCAGCTCTCACACATAGTGGCCCTCTATAGGACTTCTGAGGTTGTAAATCTCTGCAGTTGCAGAAAGACTAATCTTTCTCCCAGGAGTGGTTGGCAGGGCTCAAACCACCAACCTTGTGATACACAATGCAGTGTTTATCCTACAGAGCCATCATGCACCTATCCTTGATGTTTTTGTTAGTAAGTGCCATCAAGTTTGTTCTGACTCACAGAGACCCTGTATAGGGTTTCCTAGGAGGAGTAATGGGTTTGAACCACTGACTTTGAGGTTAGCAGTCTAGTGTTTATCCAACAGCACCACATGAGGACTTCCCTATCCTTGATTGTTGTTGTTAAGTGTGTTGAGTTGGTTCCAACCCTTAACGACCCAGTATAGGGTTTCTGAGGAGTGGCTGGTGAGCTTGAACCTTCAACCTTGCTGTTCAAACTGACTTTGCAGTCCAGTGCATTAACTAACCTACGGGACCACATCAGAACTCTATCCTTGATAAAGAACAACAACAGCAACAAACTCTCAGATGCAATGACTGTATAAATATGTGGGGAGTCGCTTTTGCCAGTGACTTCAGTATACCTGCATGTGAAATCATTAGAAAGTGAATTTTCCAGTTTTTAGCTTAATCATAGATCCTTGACAGATGTAATCAAATGTATCTATGATTAAGCTATGAAACTAGAAAATTCACTTTCTAGTAATTTCACATGAAGGTATACTTGAGGTCACTGGCAAAAGCGAATCCCCATGTATTTATATAGTCATTGCATCTGAGGGTTTTTTTTGTTGTTGTTAGGTACCACTGAGTCGGTACTGATTCATAGCGACCTTATGCACAACAGAATGTGACACTGCCCAGTTCTATGTCAACCTCACAATTGTTGCTACGTTTGAGCCCATTGCTGCCGCCACTGTGCCACTCCATCTCATTGGAAGTCTTCCTCTTTTTCTCTAACCCCCTCCTCATTACCAAAAATGATGTCCTTCTCCAGGGACTGGTTCCTCCTAATAATATGTCCAAAGTATAAGATATAAAGTCTAGCCATCATGACTTCCAAGGAGCATTCTGACTGTACTTGTTCCAATACAGATTGGTTTCTTCTTTCAGCAGTCCATGATATTTTCAATAAATAGTCTTCTCTAACATCAATTCTTCTATGGTCTTCCTTTTTCACTATCCAACTTTCACATGCATATGAGGTTATTGAAAGTACCATGGCTTGGGTCTGGCATGCCTTAGTCCACAAACTGACATCTTTGCTCTTGAACACTTTAAATGAAGTCTTGTGTAGCAGATTGGCCTAATGCAATACATTGTTTGATTTCTTGACTGTTGTTTCTATGAGTGTTGATGGTTGAGCTGAGCAAATTGAAGTCTGACAACTTCAATTTTTTTTTCCATTTATATGGATGTTGTTCATTGATCGAGTGGTGAGGATTTTTGTTTTCTTTACAGTGAGGTTCAGCCTATACCGAAAGCTGTGGTCTTTGATCTTCATCATAAGTCCTCGTCACTTTCAGCGAGTGGTGGCCTGAGAGTTTAGAGTAGCACTTTTGAATGCTCCAAGAGAGATTAAAAAGGTTGTAACAAGAAAGTGGTTATTTCGTATATCACAACACAGCTTACTATCCAAAATACCTTAAGATTCTGTTGTGTTCTGGTCAAATCACAATTGAAGTGATTTGAAAGTCTTTCCAGAACAGCGTGCCCACACTCACTCCTGGTCATTGTACAGAGGTGAGAGTTGGAAAGGCTGGGCGAGAGCAGGTTTGGCAAATGGGACACTTGGAATGTGGCAAGCTTGGCTGAGGAAAGAAGTGTATCAGAAAGCCTGAGGGTGGAAGGTGAGGTAAACAAAACATTCTGTTTTGCTCCTTTGAAGTTTTTACCCAGGTCCCCTTTGGTTGCTGCTTAAACTTCTATCTGTGCTGCACATGAATTTTCCACATACAGTGTTTTCAGACAACTGGAAAAGCAAGGGGGTGGGGACAAGTACTTTAAAAATCATCTGGACCTCATCATTTGATTTCAACACCTATTTAGAAGGACTTGTATCCTTCTCCCCACTATCCCCCTGCCACCCCCACCCCCCAGTTGTGGCTCATTTTAGCAAGACCCATTTTCCTCGAGTCCCCAGTGCTTAATTACTCAGGATTTGTTTGAAGGACAAGTATTTCTTTCGTAAAGCGTATTGGGGTTTAGGATTTTTGTTGTTTAAATTTCTGAAGCACTCTAGGATCCCTTCCCTCGCCTTTGTTTTTTAGAGGCAAAGGAAAAATGATCTCTTGGTTTACTTTTGGAATCAACAGAGCAACTCTGAGGTCCCAGGTGGATTTGGTGTTTGGAAAAGGGAACTGGGTAGGACTAAGTCTGACCCTGAGCCCCCAGGTCAGTGTTCACATTTACAAAAGCAGACCTGGCATCCCCAGTTGCTTTTCTCTTGAGGTTGGCTTAACTTTATTGATCTTCTGTCTTGGGTCACTGCCCCTGAGGTGCTTCAAAAACAAAATCCAAAAGACACACAACAAAGAAAGCTGAACCAGATTCAAAGAAAAAATGACCAGGGTTTACATTGACAGAGGCATAGAGTGATTTTCAGTCTGCCTGGGTTCGTTGTGTAACTGGCACACAGTGATCTCCACAGGTCTCAGAGCCCTAGTTTCTTGGGTTTCTACTTGGAATGAGACAGTAGGATGGGAAACTGTCAGCAAACCAAATGCTTTGACACAAACAGTTTTTCAGTGATTCGTTCTTAAAGGATTCAGCTGTTTTGAGCATAGAAGTGGGACTACCCATGTAACCATTTCTTCCTTTAAACTGGTCTTTTTGTTTGCTGGACACACACAGGGAATACTAAGGAAATGGAACTTACAACTCACTCACAAATACTGGCATAAACCCACTGTGTGCTATACAATTCGTTGGTTATAAAGGGTAGTTTTTAATCCTTGGGGCGGGGGGAAGTTAGGATACTAATTTCAGATAATCTTATGAATCATGTTGACACAGAACTGAGGAGCATTATGTTGCTATTCATTTTTGTATGATCCATAGTTTCCTTACTTCCCAAAAGGATTTAAGGGGGAATTACTTTACTTGGTTATTGGAACAAACCCATTTTTAAACCTTAATACCAATTTCTCATTATGATATGCCTGACTTTATCCTTTAATAAGTAATTATAAAATTGCTTCTGGATAATCTGGGGATATTTTTGTTTTTGTTCATATTTGATCCATATTTGTGAACTTCAGGTATATATGTGTTAACTAATATATTCACCTGTAGAGTCTATGTCTTATGGTTTATTTGTAAGAGAAGATACTTTGCATAGTTTATAGTAAAGGTATTATTTATATGCTGCCATATGAAAAAAGTAGAGAGCTGAGGTTTTCCATAATTTAGGATTAATAGGAAGACCTAATGCATTCTGTGAAGCCTAGACTATTGTGAAAGGCCGCTGTCAAGGCAGTTACTGTGGCTGTGGAGGATTAATGTGAGTGCCAGCCATTACACCTGGGAGCAGCCCAGTGCCTGCTTCCTGTCTGCCACCCTCCCGCTTGTCATGCCCTAGTCAGAGACTGTAGTCCCTGGTCACTGCAAATGGTTAGTGAAAGATTGATGGTTTGAGCACACCCAAGAGGTGCCTTGGAAGAAAGACCTGGAGATCTATAAAGATCACAGCCATGAAAACCCTATGGAATGTACTTCTCTGCAACACATGGTCACAATGAGTCTGAATAGACTCTACAAAGACCAGGGTTTGTACTGCCTGGTCATGGATGATAGCCTATGGAAATGTGGTCAGTTCATAAAAGCTGGCTTGGCATAGTGTAGGGTGGGACCCAGGACTACAATCCCAGTTGCGTGGCCTCTTTTGCTTCGAAACGTGAAAAAGGATCTTATGATGGTTATGGATGAGGTACACTGGTGCTTCTGTCTCTAGGAAATCATTCAACTCCGTTCACATTAAACCTAATCCCTTATGAGAGAATCTATCCTTGCCATCAGTGTGCCCCAAAAGAAGCCTGGGAAAGAGCTAGGGAAGTCAATTGCTGGAGATTTGCCTGTAGGCCAGCTTTGGTTGGTTGCAGAGAGCAAGCTCGTTGAGAAAAGGGACTTTCTGTAGTGCCGAATGCAACATATCATAGGTGGGCAGTCAGCATTTTTTGAGTGAGTAAATGAATCTTATCTAGATCCTTGGCTCTTTTATCCACATTTGCAATACACTTCCATAGTGTGTTAATGTGGCAAATTTCTGTTGATTTCCACAACTGTACACATATGTATCTCTGTGAAGTATTAATGTGAATATGAAAGCTTATAGATTTGTTCTGGTGTGGCACTCTGGAATCATGCACTGGACTGCAAGGTCAGTTTGACTGCAAGGTCAGCAGTTCAAACCCACCAGCCACTTCTTGGAAGAAATTCTACATAGGGTTGCTATGAGTCAGGACTGACTCATAGCACTTAAGAACAGCACAGGTTTGTCTACATGTGGACAGGTAGGTTAGATTCTTGTGGCCCCTGTAATTTCTAGTCATAAGAGATTTCCATGCAAATATTGGACCATATGTGGATTATAAGCATAGTATTTGCGTATAGAGAATTGTCTGTGCTGCAGAAGAACCAGTTCTGTCCAAGTTGGAGTTGGTGTCAGGTTTTAATTTCATTAAGTGGGTTTCTCCTTTAGATCAGACCAAGAAGGAAAGAATCTCATTTTAAGGCCTGTTTCTCGTCCATATCCCAAAAAGGGATATGATGCCTTTCAGAAAGGCAGCGGAATTGCAGTAAGTGTATTAACTGGTTACCTTCTGGTGACTTTGTACGCATACCCACAAGTGTGTGCAAACACATACAAGGGGGCTTTAAAACGTTCATGGAAAAATTCCGTTACCTTGCAACTTCATTTTCCAAGATCTTTTTGAAGTCCCTTCATACATACACCTGAAAATTAAGTCATTTCAAAACAAGGCTTTTGCTTACAATTATGTGAGAGGTGTTAATTATTAATATTTAATAAGTTAATATATAAACTTTATTTTTAGTTGTAGCGTTGACACAAGCCTATTGTGGGATAGTTGGAAAATGAAGAAGACAATAATAGTTATTTTTAATCTCATCATACAAATAACAAACATTCTTAACATTTTCTCAAGTTTTCTCTTTTTGATAGGTTTTTATGTAACTGAAGTGACAACACTAATCTTAATTATCTTTCAGAGTTATATAAAATCCTTATAAACATTCATTTTAATGGCCACAAGCGTTTATTCTATATACCTCACTACTTAGTTGTTCTTTTAATATTGAGAATTTAGGTGGTTTTCAATAATATAAATTACACTTTTGAAGTTAATATCTTTATGCATAAATTTTTGTTACATATATTAATGTTTCCTGATGTTACCATTCTAGAAGTGGGATTACTGAGTTAAAGGCAATGGTCATTTTTATAAGCTTTGAAAATGCAGAGTCATAGCCCAGAGACATCAGTCTTACCAGCATAGAGGATGGAAGTAACTATGTCTCCTGGAGGAGGAAAATTTTTATGTTGCCGGTTAATCATTGGAAATTACACTGAACATTAAATAAGTATCTCCCACCACCTTTTTTTCCCCTAGACAGTGTAAGTTTCTTCTAGTATCCAAAAGTAGAACGTTCCTACAAAACCTGTGAAACCTTTCATAAGTCTAAGCAAAGAAAGACACAATTCACAATTACCATTAATTTATGTAGGAAACATTTTTGAGCATTCCTGGATGCAAAATACAACCTACCAAGTCATACCAAATAACACATAAAACCTAAATTAATGGAGCCCTGGTGTGGTGCTGGGATAATGTGCTCCACAAGGTCAGTTTGAACCGCAAGGTTGGTGGTTCAAACCCACCAGCCGCTCCTCAGAAACCCTATACAGGATCATTATGGGTCTAAACAACAGAACGAAACGCCACCCAGCCCTGTGCCATCCTCACGGTCGTTCTCTGTGGAGTAGAAATGTCGTATGCTACAGTTCCCAGGAAGAAGTCTGGCAGTGCCACGCTTGCTGCTTAGGGGAAACTGCCTCCTTAACACCTTGCTGCAAGACACTGAGCACTAGTTTCACTTTTGGCCTTTTTTCATAAAAGCAAAACTCCTCTTCACATTTCTTTCAATTACTGATAATAGGTACTAATGTAGGTCTTTTGTAAAGGCAGATGGCATACAGCACATTTACTAGCAGTGGGGCTACTTATGTATTCTTTAACATGGACTCAGGGTAGTTTCTGAACTAGTGTTGCAACTTTGGCTATGGCTTGTCTGGAAGAAAATAATTAATATTTTCATTTTAGAAAATTTATGGAATTACTGTTTTCTTTTATGAGAAAGTCTGTATTAGCAGCTGTACATTCGATGGAGAAAGACTCAAACAAGTCCCTTACCTTCATGAGGAAAAGTTAATTTCTTGCAACCTTTCTTTGTATTTATCTTTATTCTTTGTAGCCTTTCTTTAGTGGTTATAATCACAACAGAAGTTTTATCCTTCTCAGAGTCTCCTCACATCCTCTAAGTAAATGCAAACGCTTCCTTCACTAGAAAGCAAAACCAGTAGATTCCTTAGCTATATATAAAGTGAGTTAAAACAAAAAAGAAAGAATAATATAAAAACTGAAGGAACTTAGTAAGTAAAGCATTTAGCTTTTTGAACAATTCAAATGGGGATAGGAAGTTGGTTTTAAATGGCTTAAAGGGGATTAGGGTCTTAAAGTTGGATAAGGAATTTGGTGCTTTGGTTTAGGCATGGCAGTGCTTTTAAAAGATTACTTCCATATTTGACAACAGTTCTAACTGAAGATTATAAAGCAAATTGTCAATTTTAAGACACCATGGAAAACAAATGGATTTCTTTTTGTTGTTGTTTGTTTATACAAAATGGTCACCTAGACTTAACAGGCTGAATCCTGAAACCCTCATTTTATACTACTACTGAGCATCTGTCACCAGAGAGAATCCAGCAGAGGTGGTTTAATGCACTTAATTGAGATTATGTGAGCTTTTGGTTTAGGTTACTTTGGGAAAAGTCTAGGTGCAAACAGCTTTTTTAAAAAAGTAAACATACTTACCTCTAAGGCAAAAAAAAAGGTTCAGTTTATCTCTTTAAAATTCTTCATACAGTTAGAAGTAACAAGCCCTTATTAATTAAATTTTGGTAGACTGAATAATATATAAAGGTAAGTCTGTCAACTTTAGAAGACGCATTAATATAAACTTAAGTGTTTTCATTATTGTACAATTCTTTGAAAATGCAATCACATATTTTATTAGAAAGCAACCCCTGACAATGTTAGTAATTTACAAAATAGAGTGTATCTTGATTTGGTTGCAAAGTGTAGTAAATGGAGTTTTTCAAACAAATTTCTTCTCCCATCTAAGCAGCGCTGCACATTGAAATGGATCACTAATAACATATACTTATGTAATAGCTGTGGGTCAATAATCAAAAGTTGATTTGACAGTTTCCTGCATCTCCCCCAGCTCCTTGACCTGTTTATGGTTTGGGATTGGTCTACTTACCTAGCTGACTACGGACAACCAGCTTCTAAATACCTTCGGGTGAACCCAAGCACTGCTCTTATTCTCTTGGAGAAGTGAGTACATATTTTTTAACTTTTTTGTAGAAATTGCAACCTTTTTTCTTTTTTTTTTTTGATTCTGTGACAAAATGAAGAACTAGAGATTTCCATTGAAAGATAACTGGCCAAATGAAATTTAAAAGTTCAGTCCATTTTAATGACCCAAAACTAAGTCCCTTTTTTTCTTGCCTGCTCTTGGTGTGGTCTTACATGATTGCTGTTTATGTTGATTTTATCAAAACATTTTCCTATTGTGTTCTGAGTAGCAGGTTTAATTGGCCTTAAAATATGTTTGCAGGAGATGTAAGTAAGAATCGGTGCTCTTAAACTGTTTTATAACACAGGAAAGAAGGTATTTTGTAAGACATGACTGGGAAGTAGAATGTTGGCTACCAATGCGGTGTAAATCCTACCATATGGGCTTGGACTCTTTCTGCAAGTAGAGAGTATGTGATTTGGAAAATAAAAAATAGACTTTTACCTTAGTTTTTACTATTTGTCGGTGTGCCTTACCTAACTAAAAATAACACAAAGTTAGGTGTTATTTTTCCTTCTCATTGTGTGGCGAATTTTCTTTCCACTTGGTATTTTTCATTTTAAGTATCAGTATTTATTAAAGTTTTTATTTCTGAAGTTGAACTATAATTTTCTCACATTTCAAAATATTTGTGGCATGTTTGATTTGAGAGGACAAAGGGAATTTTAAAAAATAAATGTAAGTTTATTTTTGTAATGCCATGAAACAGCACAAACGCACACACAAAAACAAACAAATGGCTCTCTTAAATTTTCTAACGTTATGTGTCCTTCCACCTTGTCTTGCTGTGAATGTGATTTGCAGGGTCCATAGAGGGTATTATGTTAGCATACAATGTGGAATGATATTGGAAAACTTATGTTGGATTGACATGCTAATAGAAAAACACCACTTCATATAGAATGTTTTTTAAAATTGCTAATTTTTGTGCAGTTGCTCTATCTGTAAGTTTATTAGTATCTATTTTCTTTTAAGTATATTTTTCAAACATAGAATACGTATGATATAATTCAGAGCATGCCAAGATATTTTACTTGTAACAGCATAAACTACTAACTTCCTTTTATTAAACTTGTTTATTCACATATGTTTCTAGGATGAAGGATACTAGCAAAAAGAACAATATATTTGCTCAGTTCAGGAAGAATGATCGAGACAAACAAAAGTTGATAGAGACAGTGGTGAAGCAGCTGAGAAGTTTGGTGAATGGTATGTCCCAGCACACATAGACTTCACATCACTTGCATTCAGGGATACCAAATCCGTGAGCCAACACTGACCACTAACAAGCACTGGCCATGATGCAGAAGTTTGTTTGTAGAATTCAAAAATACCATAGAGAAAAGATACTGAGGAGGGCATACACAAGAAACAGTAATAAATATCATTTGTATGGATTTTTAAATAATTAAATACTATTTTATATATATAATGTGATAATTTTTTCACTTTTAGGGGAAAATGGCAAAATTAATATATAAGTCAAGTCAAAAATTATATATGAAATTGGTTGTAAATATATTAGAAAACGATGTGCCTCTGCTTTTAAGTTGTGCCTTGGTTGCTTTGTTTTTCTTTTTAGATTTGAAATATGTTTTTTCATACGTGTTTGGCTTTGGAATGCAGCTATTGTCTGATATAGGAGAAAGTCTCTGCCCTTTGCTGACTTTCAGCTTTTATTTTCACTTGAGAATATGATTTAGGTAACTAACATTTCTAGTTTCTCTGATTCTAATAGAGAAACAGACACATTTTTAAAGCTCTCAAAAATCAAACATGTATTGATTCAGTAAGAACCCACATGCATGGGTTAATTTAGTCTTTCTGAATATGAAGAAAGGAGGTTTGGATTTTCTAAAGATGCAGTGTTGTTTCTGTTCCTCAGGGTTAATATTCTGACTGTATTGTTTGTAGCTAACCCATTCTAGGATTGGTTTCGTTCAGCGTAAAAGAGAGGACCAGTGTTAACTGGGGCAAGCCACTTCAGGTGCAGCCTGTCTAAGGTAGATAAGTCCCTACACACAGACATTACCACAGGGGTCAGATTACTTTATTCTACTAGCATCCTCACTGTGGAAACAAGCCAAGCCGAATGCACCCTTGAGAACCTAAAACAAATGTACACTTTCCTTTGTGTAAGTTACTGGGGAACAAATTGAGCACTATCAATCTGATGCTTATTTTCTCTTGGCTGTATTTATGCTTACTCCCTTGGCATTTTCCAGCTTTATGGCTCTAAAAAAAACATACTTGACTCTGTATAATAACTATAAAGAATTATATGTACATTTCTTGGTTCTGTGATGAAATATTAAAAAAGATTGAGCAAGTTGTTGGAATTTCATTCTGTTGTGTCTATTTAGAGCTTCCTGATTTCAAACAACTGCTTGTGTGTCAAAAGACTGCTATAACAAAATGACGAAAATTAGTGATTGGAATGGCATTTGCACCAAACAACAGAAAAAAACAGCATTTGTTCTCTTGACCATAAAGTTTCTTTGTTGTTGTTGTTTTTTTTTTACCATAAAGTATTTCACTATATATATATAAATTACATGAAAACCTGGTAATTCTTCAGGCGCAATAAAATCTGGAGGTTAAGAGAGAAACGCTCTTTGAAGATTGTGGAATGTGACTACCTGTCTCTCTCCCATGCTTTACCCAGCCCTCCAGGGCATCTGGTACCTCTGGCTTTGGCTGAATGGAAGAGACACTGCCTTTGTACAACCAGGAGCGGGACACTGCAGGGCCTCAGCTGTGGTGGCCTGGAGGAGTTCGCTTTGCTTTTCCCAGTAGTTCAGACACTAGGCTTCCTTCCACCTTCCAGGTTTCTCTGTAGCGATGAGGATGCTCCCAGCTCTAAGGCATTAGGAGCCCTTGTGTATTACACAGAAACTCCCAAGATGCAGTCTTGTAAGTTGAGGAGGGTTTTCCCTGCAGGTTCCTGAGAGGGAGGTAAAGAGGGAAGGAGGGAATGCTGAATTCTGATCCTGAAACCGGATTTGCTCCCCAGCATTTCTGCTCCTCATGCACATGAGGTGTCTGTGTGAAGCTTTGGACAGCTGTGTATCTACAGTCTTTTGAAGGATTCCCAAAGTGGTAGATCAGAGATGGACCAGGGAAGAGGGACGGTGGATGTCAGATAATCTGGACTGGACTGTTGTTGTTGTTGTTATGTGTGTTTCTGACTCATAGCGACCCTGTAAAGGGTTTCCGAGGCTGTAAATCCTTAAGGGAGCAGAAAGCCTTATCTTTCTCCTGCGGAACAGCAGGTAGAAAAACTCCATCCAGTTAACCTTGTGGCAGCAGAGGGAGGGCACCTCAGCTCCCAGAGAGAGCCGGAGTAGGGGTGGGGAGTGGGGGTGGGAGGCGGCCCTAGAGCACGGTGGGGCTGGGGCACAATCCCTCATCTGCTAGGTCATCCACCCACAGCGCTCCCGCAGAGAGCCGGGAAGTTCTGGCGCGAAACCCCAGACCCGGAGGAGGATCTGGCCGGGCTCTCTCCTCGAGTCCACCCCCCTTCCCCCACACACACACCCTTACTCCCGCCCAGCCGGAACGCCTCAGCGGTGGCCACTCCCTATCCAAAGCCCCTTGGTGAATGTGCTGCTGCTGCTACTGCTGCAGCTGCCATCGCCTCCAATCAAGACTCTGGAGGGAGTGCTTTAAATATGCATAGTCACGTCATGTTGGGTGAACCGGGATCGGTGCAGCCAGAGGGGGCCAATATCTATATAAATGTGCCCAGGGTGGGCCAAGAACGGTTAAAGGACTGAAGGAGATAGGGAGGTGGGGTGGGGGTCTGCGGTCCCAGTGGAAGGTTTGCAACCCAGGTGGGCAGCGCCTGAGAGTTGCTCCCCTTTGCCCTCCCTCTCTGCTTCTATACAGAGAGTGGGGGCATTTTAAAGGGCTAAAGCTTGGAGAAGGAGGTGGTCTACCGGGTGACCAGGGTGAGCGATCTACAGGCAGCCGGCACCCCTTCCAGGGACTGGCATTTTGACCCTGGAGCAACCCAACTCTGGGCATTGCCAGCCTTGAAGGAGGTGATTTCTTTAAGGAGTCACCGGCCACTGTTACTTCCAGCCAGTCCACTGGTAGAGCAGAATCCTCCTTGTCTTGGCCCCCAAGCCCCAGGCTCTTCCCGACAGAACAGGTGAGCCCTTCATGTGGTGGGTGCCCCAGAGCTTACCCTCTCACTCAAAGCAGCCTGGTGCCTATAGGTTCGCGATGTTCCCTTGGGGACTGAGCTGTCTGTCCGTGCTTGGGGCGGTGGGCACTGCTCTCCTATGCGCTGGCCTACTGCTCATCCTAGCCCAGCACCTCTGGACCCTTCGCTGGATGCTGAGCCGAGACCGGGCCTGTGCCCTGCCCCTGCCGAAGGGCTCCATGGGCTGGCCCTTCCTCGGTGAAACTCTGCACTGGTTAGTTCAGGTGAGCAGTTCGTTGTTCTCTGCTCCATCTATCTGGCTCCTCTTCCCCTGCTCCCGCTAGGCTCTTGTGGATGCTGTAAGAGTCCTGTAGCCAACTATGTAGGTAGCCAGAGCCTCAGAGAACGCAGCACAGCCCTCGCCTTTATGCAGCTGCCTGCCCCACCACCCAGCTCTCTTGAGGGACCTGGAGACTGCATGTAACCAGAATCCTTTCAGTGCCACTTAAACTCGCCCTGACAACGTGGGAGTGGACAGATGAGGTCTTGTGGACATCTGTGCTCTATGTCTTGCAAGCATAGAATCAGGAGCCAGGAGTGCATCCCAGCCATGAACTTTTGGGCACCCAAGGTCCCATTCCAAGTTTTGATTTCCTCATTTCCCTAATGGAAGATAGAAGTGTCTACATACATTTTTCACAGGGACCCCGCTTCAAGTCCTTTGTAAACAGTAACGTGCCAACCTGGAGCAGAGAGTTACCTAAAAAAGTTGGGAGGTGTGGGTCATTGATCCCTAGTAGAGGCCCCCTGCCCAGCCTGGCTTGTTCCGCCTCCCAGGGCTCACGCTTCCACAGCTCCCGCCGGGAGCGCTACGGGATGGTGTTCAAGACACACCTGCTGGGCAAGCCGGTGATCCGTGTCAGTGGTGCGGAGAACGTGCGCACCATCCTGTTGGGTGAACACCGCCTGGTGTGCAACCAGTGGCCACAGAGCGCACACATCCTGCTGGGCTCGCACACACTGCTGGGGTCGGTTGGGGAGCCACACCGGAGGCGGCGCAAGGTGAGCTGAAGCCAAAGAAGGGGCAGTGGAGACGTCAAACTTGAGGTTCCGGGACCTGCTGTAGACTCGGTTAGGGCCAGGTGTTGGGGGTACACTGTCAACCTTGCTGCGACCCTTGGTTAACTGACCTTGAGCTAGTCCCTTACCCTTTCTGGCTTTGGTTTATAAGGCCAGGACTGAGACTAAAGAGTCCTTCCGGCTCTGACCTACTGTGACTGGGATGCCAGAGACAAGAGAAGCTCAGAGCTGATAAGGAAGACTTCGTGCAGGGGCATGGATGGCCTTGTCCATCAGAGGAGAACTAGAGGGAATGGCTGAGTAAGGGCTAATGAGTTTAGGTCCCCTTAAAGGGGAGGAAGGCATCGAATTGGCTTTCTGGCTCCTTCGGGATGGCAGAGCAGCCGAGGCCCCGTTGTAGCCACCACTGAACCCTCGCCCTCTCCACAGGTCCTGGCGCACGCGTTCAGCCGCTCAGCGCTGGAGCGCTACGTGCCACGCCTGCAGGGGGCGCTGCGGCGCGAGGTGCGCTCCTGGTGCGCAGCCCCTGGGCCTATTGCTGTCTATCAGGCAGCCAAGATGCTCACCTTTCGTATGGCCGCGAGCATCCTACTGGGTCTGCGTCTGGATGAGGCACAGTGTGCGGAGCTGGCCCGCACTTTTGAGCAGCTGGTGGAGAATCTCTTCTCTTTGCCCCTGGATGTACCCTTCAGCGGCCTGCGCAAGGTACCGCCGCCTGCATTGGAAGAGGCAGTAGTTGCGGCCCCTGGTCTTCCCTTGGAGGCTTTGAGGCGCTGATGGGTGTCCTGGACAGAAATGGGACCCTCTAGGTGCCTTCTATACACTGCCTGTGCTGGGGGATGAAGACTTGGTGCAGGGTGGGGAGGAGACGTATTGTGGCAGTGGGCGCTAGTGCTGGCAGCTGCCCTGACTCGCTGTGTGACACAAGGTTGGCTACACACCTTCTCTGGGCCGTGCCTGCCGATGCGCTCCAGTCCTACCTGCTGCGGTCTTATAGAAATTGGGTTTCGGTGCCGGGCGCCTAGCCAGTCATTTAGGCCCTTTCCCGAAAGCGCCCCGGCCTCCCGCGCCTCTTCAGAAGCCACAGTGGTTGCAGAACTGGCGGGAGAGAGGGCCACAGACATGTCTTTGGCCTAGCCGGCGCCAGCCAGGGTTTGGAGAAAGGTGGGTGCGGACTCCCAGTCTGAGGCTTGGGCCGCTAGTTTCCAGATCAGAGAGCAGCAGTCTCTTAGACTTCAGAAAGCAACTAGAAGGCCCCATCAGGCCCTCCCTTTGCCCCAGATCTGAGGCTTCTCACTGTGCTGATTCCTTGGTTTTCAGTCACCTGAATAAAAATAACAGGTGTATATAAAGGGGCAAGGAGCTCTGGTTGCACAGTGGTTACTAGTCGGGCTGCTAATTTCATGGTCAGCAGTTCAAAACTACCAGCGTTTCTATGCAAGAAAGATGAGGCTTTCTAATCCCTTAAAGATATACAGCCTCTGAATCCCTATAGAGTCGCTGTGAGTCAGAACTGACTTCAGGGCACACTATTACCACGTTATAAAGGAGCATGCTATGGGCGAATCATCTTGGCTACATGATCTAATTCAATGCAGGGTTACAGTTCCCGGTGGGTTTGTTTGTTTATTTTATGAAGAAACTGAATCTCAGAGTGGTTAAATTACTTACCCAAGATCAAAGGGGTTAGGAAGCAAAACCAAGATTTGAACCCAGATCTCCTCTGGTTCCAAAACTCATGTGTTTAAACTACTCTGCTTCCCATTTGATGTGGTCTTGCTTTTGCTTGTGCTTTCTCTCTAAACTTCTTGCCCACACCCCTATTCAGAGGCTAATCTTAGGGTATACTAAATGATAAACACTGGACTGGAAGACTGGAAGTTCAAACACACCAGCTGCTCTCAGAAACTTTATATATGGTCTCTGTGAGTTGGGAACAACTCAACAGCACACAGCAACAATAAATGCCAGCCACAAAACTTGGCTGGAAGAGTATTAACATGAGGACTTTGGTAAAGCCAGCACAGCTCTGGAAATCTCTTTGGGTAGATACCCAAACCTGGGCCCCTGCTCCACCTTCCTTCTCTTCCTGCCCATCAGGGCATCCGAGCTCGGGACCAGCTGCATCAGCATCTGGAAGAGGCCATTGCAGAAAAGCTTCGTGAGGGCAAGGCAGAGGAGCTAGGTGATGCCCTGGCTCTTATTGTCCACAGCGCCAGGGAACTTGGTCATGAGCCCTCGGTGCAGGAACTGAAGGTAGGTGGTGGGAGGGAGGGAAGGAGGCCTTTCTCCTTTCATCTGCCTTTCTAGTGGGTCTCTGCACATATTCTGCTGCCTCAGAGCTACATTCTGTTTGGCCCCACTCTGAGCCACAGGTACTCCTCTGGATAAGCAGAAAAAGGAGACCTGGATTCCAGTCTTGGCTCAGCTACACACACTAGCTGTGTGGCTTTAGGCCAGCCATGCCCTTCTCTAGGCCCCTCAGTGGAACTGTTGAAGTCCAAATTCTAGAATGACCCATTCTGGCCATAAAAATCCTGCCTGCCCCCCCTCTCCCCACTTCTCTGTCACTCACTCTGCTGTTTCCTTAACTGTGAAGCCTCGTCACTCTTTCCTCTCTAAGGGGCTCAGGGTCAAACTCTACATCCTCCTGGAAGTTCTCCCCTCAAGCCAAAACTCTTTTGTCTGTGAGCCACCTTGACATCTGGTTTTTGTTAATGCCAAGAACCTCTGTGGGACTGTTTTGCCACTGCAGAATTGCCCTCTGTGGTACAAATGTTTAATGTGCTTAGCTACTAACCAAAAGGTTAATGGTTTGAGTGTACCCAGAGGTGCTGAAGAAGAAAGGTCTGGCAATTTCCCCAAAACTAGCCATTAAAACCCTAGGGAGCACGATTCTTCTCTGACACTATAAGCTCTAATCAGTTCAGTGACAACTTGTAGTTATGTAGACAGAACACATGTAGGAAGGGAGGAAGGAAGGGAGCTTTTGTGTGGCCCCTGGGTTGTGCTTGGGAACCTCCAAAAGAGAAGAGAGGTTGAGGGATCCGGGGAAAATTAGAAATGGAAAGACTCCAAACCTTCCTGAAGCAACTCCCCAACTCCTATCCTTTCTCTGGGCCTCTCCCTTTCCCAACCATCAACCACTGAAAGAGTGGGGCTCAGCCTTAGTTACCCCTCTGAGAATGGGCTAATCATCTCTATCCTGACACCTAGTCAAAGTGGGTGGATTGAAATAGCTCTTGAGTTGGGAGGGAAGTGATATGAAAGGAATTGGATAGTCCCTTTGTTTTGGCAGGGCTGGGGAGGGAGTGACCTGTGCCAGTACCCTCTAGGTTTTAAGGAAGGGATCTTCCATTTGGGCTTGAATGTCCTAGGCAAGCTAAGAAGATGTTGGAGCCCTGAGGTATCTGTTCTAACTCTCCATCTTATCCAGGACAGAACATTCATTCTACTAATGTTTATTATGTACCTATTTGGTGCTAGGCTCCATGTTGGGCCTGAGGATACCACCATGAGCAGGACACAGCCCCTACCCTTGAGGTGCAGGGAGGAGAGATACACATTCTTTCTAGGACCACACATTCTTTCCAGGGAGGACAAAGGCAGGGAGTGAAGGTTGAGGTTTGAAGGATAGAAGCCACCAGGACCCTCCTCTGTCCTTCCTGAGCAGTGACCATGAGAAAGAGGCTTAGTGGCTCACTGAGACCATTCCTGGAAGCCTGATGCCAAGATGTTTGCTTTGGTGCAGGACTGCCTCTGTCCTTGTCTGTCCCTCAGGTTGGAGATACCAACCCCGTGGATTAAGGGCACTGGTCTTCCCAGCCTGGTTTCTGGAAAGATCAGCTGTAGGGCTCTTGAGCATGTGACAACCATCCCATGCCTCAGGGTTCAGGTGAGATTTGAACATGTGAATATATTTAGAGCACTATAAAGTCAGGGGAAAACTGTCTGCTCCCAGAAGTTCTAAGGAGCAGTTCTTTGTCCTGTAAGGGGTAGATATGACATGGTGGCTTTAAGATTCATGCACAGAATAAGTTCCTCTCATTATCTTTCCAAATCCTCCTAAGACAAGTGGGATGTTGCCCAGTATTCGAGTCGGTTCTGACTCATAGCGACGCTGTATAGGGTCTCTGAGGCTTTTTAAAATCTTGGCGGGAGCAGACAGCTTTCTTTACTCCCATAGAGCGATTGGTGGGGCTCAAACTGTCAATTCCGTGGTTTGCAGTGCAATGCTTAGCCTATGGAGCCACCACGCTCCCCCAGTCTACTGGTAGCCACCTTGATAGACCCAGTTCTCCTGCCTTTGCCCATTAGTAGGTAAAGGTTGAGCTCTTTGAGCTACCTTTAGGGGCAGTCAGTTCTGGGCCCCACGTGACTCTGCGGACAGAGTCTGAGCGCCTCCAGAATGTCTTTCAGGAGTCGGCTGTGGAACTACTCTTCGCCGCCTTCTTCACAACGGCTAGTGCCAGCACGTCCCTCGTTCTGCTGCTACTGCAGCACCCGGCGGCCCTCGCCAAGATCCGACAGGAGCTGGCGGCACAGGGACTGGAGCGCGCATGCCACTGCGAGCCAGGATCTGCAGGGGGCGATGCAGGGCTCGGGTCGGACTGCGTCTGCGAGCCGGACCTCAGCCTCGCCGCTCTGGGCCGTCTGCGGTACATCGACTGCGTGGTCAAGGAGGTGCTGCGCCTCCTGCCGCCTGTGTCGGGGGGCTACCGCACGGCACTGCGCACCTTCGAGCTCGATGTAAGTGCGCTCTGCTCAGGCCGCCTAATCTCTTCCCCTCCTGTCTCAGAGTCTGGGCTTTCCCGCCTGTGGAGTGGGTCCGAACCCTGCTCCACCTCCTTGAGTCCCAGGTGGCAGGATGTGAAGCCTGGGGGCTAGAAAACGGGCAGGATTAAGGACCTTTTTGGAGAGGCCCGGGCTGTCAATTTAATTAGAGCTGTGCTTAAGAATAAAAACATACTTTCTCCTAGCAAACCGGCCCTTCCCCAACACACACACAGCTAGTGCATCTGGGTGGGGAAAAAGAGATCCCCCAAAATAGGCCCTACTCCATCCCGCAGGTCCCCTCACAAGATCAAGAAACCAACCCCAACCGTTACCTTTGCAGGACCCTCTGAGGCCAGATTCTAGGGAAACACGCAGTTAAAATAAGGAGTACATTTTATTAGTGATCTGATCAGATAGGTGGGAGAGAGAGAATGTAAACTCACTGGCTCAAGGCTTCATCCCAAACTGCTGTTGTTGTTGTTGTTGTTAAGTGCCATCGAGTCGGGTCCGACCCATAGCGACCCTGTACAGGGTTTCCGAGGGTGTAAATCCTTACGGGAGTAGAAAGCCTCATCTTTCTCCCGCGTAGCGGCTGGTAGTTTCGAACCGCTGACCTTAAGGTTCGCAGCCCTGCTGTAGGGCAGGACATTTTGAGAGCTGAAATTTGAACTGGGGCAGTGAAGTGTTGAGATGGGAACAATGTCCCAGAGAGAGGGGAGCAGCCCAGTCAAAAGTAGGAAGATCTGTGAGGTGTTTCAGAGTGTCTTGGGTTCAGTATCTAGGAGCTCAGACTTCTGCACTGGAGTGGGAAATGGGGAGAAGACCTCCCACCACTGAGATAGGCGTTGGGGGCAAAACAAGGGTTTAGCCACTTCCACTTTACAGATGGGAAAACTGAAGTCCAGAGAAGAGAGTGTTCCTTGAGTGATTCCAAAATGTTCTGTCCAACTCTTGAGAGACTCAGACTAAACACATGGAATACAGTTGAGGAGAGGATAGTAGGATAGTCAGGGAATTTGAAGTTAAATCTAAAGGGGGGATGGTTTTTAAAGCTGGGAGAAAAAGAAGGAACATGAAAATTGCCTTCCAAAATTTTAAGGACTCCCCAGTTTCATTCTCATATGGACTTTCTAAAAACGTGGCTACCAGATCTGAACATTATTGGACAGTTAGTGGATGGGAAGGTCTCTGGATGGCACAAACCTCAAGGTTGGCAGTTTAAACCCACACAGTGGCACCCTGAAAAAAAGCTCTGGTGATCTGCTTTCAAAAAGATTACACCCAAGTTCTACTCCACAGAACACATCCGGTGGCCATGAGTTGGCACCCACAGGATGGAAACAGGTTTGGGGGATTTTTGATTTTATGGTGGGAGGGAATTTTCAATTCAATGTGTGTGTGTGAAGAAGAGCTGACCAAAGAGGAATTGGGGTCCCTGTCATTTCTGCTGTTCCCAAGTAGGCACTAGGACTAGAATTTAAGTAGGAAAAACAGAAAGACCCTTAATGAGTTGGATTGATCTAGTGGCTGCAAGAGTGGGCCGTTTGATTCCGGTTAGGTTGAGCAGCCATGAGTTGGAACCTACTGGATGGATGGCATCTAACAACAACAGATGAGAATTTAGGTCTCCTGAGCTAATGTAAGAAAAAATTTAAAAAGACAAAAAGAAAACACAGGGACATAAATAACAATAGCTCCCATCCAAAAACATGTGGGCATTTTAATTCTTATTTTTATCAGTTATGAAACTGAGACTCAGAGTATCTAGTCCAAGATCCTGTGTGGCGCTGTAGGATAAGCACTGAACTGCTAACCCACTAGGCGCTCCTCGGCACCCTATACAGGATCGCTATGAGTGGAACCTACTCCTTCGCACTGTAACAGCCCGAGGTCACACAGCTAACTATAGATTGGAACGCAAAGCGTCCTCCTGGTTTCCAGATTAGTAGTGCATTCCTGCGGTTTTAGTAAATTTACTTGATGCAGCTGGGGAGTAGAGGGTCGGCTCTGCTGCCTTTACAAGGGCCTCCTGGTCAGTCCCGTCTCCTCACCTCCCCGCAGGGTTACCAGATCCCCAAAGGTTGGAGCGTCATGTATAGCATCCGGGATACGCACGAGACGGCCGCGGTGTACTGCAGCCCACCTGAGGGCTTCGACCCAGAGCGCTTCAGCTCGGCGTGCGACGAAGCGCGAGGAGCAGTAGGCCGCTTCCATTACATCCCGTTCGGCGGAGGTGCGCGTAGCTGCCTTGGCCAGGAGCTGGCGCAGGCGATGCTCCAGCTACTCGCTGTGGAGCTGGTGCGCACAGCGCGTTGGGAGCTGGCCACGCCCGCCTTCCCCGCTATGCAGACCGTGCCCATTGTGCACCCAGTGGACGGGCTGCAGCTTTTTTTCCACCCTCTCGCGCCTTCGACTACGCCAGACGGGCCACGATCCTGACGCGCAGCACTGCAGGACACGGCTTGGCTCAGTGGCTGCGGCACGCAAGCAGATCAGACCATCTGTGACCTCCTAGTGCTGGGTCGTCCGGCTACTCACTCAGTGATTGGTTCAACACACGTTCAGCAAATGCGTCTCTGTGCTGAACTCTGAAGGAGGTGGAGTGGGAGCTAGCTGTGAGCCACAGCCACAGCCACCGCACAGGAGAAGCACCCAGGCCTATGCGAAGGTGCCTCCTGCGCTCCACGCCCTTAAGAATGAAAAGTCAGGAGTCAAGCCTTTTGAGCCGGTCTCAGGACCTCGAAATAGCAAAGGCGGGAACATGTTTTCACTAAGAACTTTCCAGGTCTCACCTTCTGGGGCCAGTCCCAGAAGGGATCCTGGGCGCTATGAATCTCATAGATGGTGCCAGAAGCCCTTTGGGGAAGCAGGAACTCCTGGAGCGTGACCCTCTCCTAACTTTGAGTCTGTCTTTGGAAGACTAACGGAGAGGACGCCTAAAGATAAACCTGCAGGTAGCTGGCATCTGGGTTCTTGCGCTCCGGCCACTGCTGCTGGTCTGTGCGGAAACCCAGAACTGCGGGGAGCTTCCAGGGCTCTCAACAGCTCCGCACCAACGGATTCTGCCTACGACTTCTTAAAAGCAAAATTCCGACTTCAAGAAAGCGCTTTATCTTCCCATTTATACTGCAGAGATCAGACACACCAAGAAGTCTCTAAAAATGGATTGTTTTCATGGAGACTGAGACATTATCAAAGAAGTTTGGGGTAAACTAAAAACAGGAAGGCCAAGAAATAAAGTTTTTTGGAAAGGTTGAGGAAGAAGGCTAGAGGCTTAGCTTGGCACTTACTCCCTGGAAAGGTGCTGAGTGGAGGTTGGGAGAGATCTGGAAGGACCTACCCCAACGTCTGTCCAGACAGGACTGAGGCCAAACGCTGGGAGGGGAATTATCTCCGGGATACCTGGCTACAGAAACTTCTGGATTTCTGCCTCAATCTCCTTTATGTTGAGAGGAGAAACTGAGGAGCAAACGAGGCAAATGACTCGCTTGAGGAGACAGCAATAGGCTCTGGTTCGTGGAGACTGCATGGCCCGTGCTCTACCCCACCCCATTAGTTACCCCAGCCCTAGTCTCCCACTTGTGCTCTACCCCACCCCATTAGTTACCCCAGCCCTAGTCTCCTACTTGTGGTCACCATGTTGGACATGAGTCCTTTCCTCCTTTCACAATGATCCTTAACTTGGCTTAAGGGCTCCCTCTGGGCTTTTCTAACTCTGTGGTGCCTGTTGTTGTTAAGTGCCGTCGAGTCGGTTCCGACCCATAGCGACTCTGTATAGGGTTTCCAAGGAACGGATGGTGAGCTTGAACCACTGCCCTTGCAGTTCAAACGACTTTGCAGTCCAGCGAATTAACACACAGCGCCACACTAGGACTCCAATGACGCGCCTACCGGTGTTTAAATCAAAGCCTTCATGTTTAAATCAATGTCTTCAAGACATTCCCAGCAGCCCACTTGGAACCTGCCACCCATCCTCCGACAGGCCTAGGCTGCTGGTCATGACGGGTGAGCCAGGAAAGTTGCCGCCCAGGCCCGAGCTGACCCCTTAGTGAACCAGAAGGAAGCCGGTGCCCTCCTGACCTTATGCTTAAGGTGGATCCCGGGGCCAGAAGGAAGGGGGGACGCAGCAGGCGTGCGCGCAGGGTCGATGGCTCAAGAGCGCAGCGGGTCCTTCCGAGCTCAGCTGACACCGCGGTAACCCCCTTCCAGGGCAATTCATCACCTACAACCGCCCACAGGTTGGCGCCAGGCCCTGAACTAGGTGGGCGCCAGAGGCGGCAAAAATGGGCAAGATTTTGGCCTGCCCTCAGGGCGCTCCTGAGGCCTCTGAGTTGATGGCGAGGCCGAGGAAGCACCAGGCCTTTGAGTTGATTATGATTTGGAGGTCGGGAGGAAGCTTTCAGAAATCCAGCAGACCTGGTTTACCTGCTCTGACCTCTGGACTAACTGTAAACCCCTATAGGAACTTTAACTTTCCTTGATACATCATGTTCAGTAATACCCTAAAGCTTTAGCTCCCAGACGTGTTTCTTGCTTTCCTGTAATTGAGGTATTGATGGAAGGTTGACAAATAAAAGAGCAAGCATGTATCAGGCATTGATGAGTGTTACAAAGACGATACAACAGGCATGTAATGCAAAGTACCTGGGAACTGAACTCCATTGGGTGGGCCAGGAAGGCTTCTCTGAGGAGGTGACATTCAACTTTGAAAAGAACCAGCCTAAGTGACCTGGAGAAGGGACATCCCAAGCAGAGGGAACAGCAGGTATAGAAACCCTGAGGCAGAAATTAGTGTGTTCAAGAGCTAGGAAGGAGGTTGAAGGCAGAAACTTGGCGAAGGGAATCTGCAGCTGCTCTGATGCCTCTCCTCTTTGGGTCCTCAACCTCACTCCCCAAGGAAAAAGTTACTCTCCCCCTAACCCTTAGCAATACCTCACTGTATTGTAAACATTTGGAAACGTTTTGTTTTCCGGCGAAGGAAACTCCTTCAGGACCACCACCACCCAAGAAAGTTTGGCTGGGTTCCTAGATCACAGTTCTTATTGGGTTGGTAATTTATTGGCACCCTCTCCTCTACACGATGTTCTTTAATGATCTCTTTCACTCATTACCATTTAATTCTTTCCTGCCGACAACCCCGCCGATCTCGATGGGCCATCTCTCTCTTCCTATTGTCACAAGCAGGCCCAGCTCATCTTGTGACCCGGCGCGGGCTGAACTTGGCGAGGTGGCCTAGCAGAGTTCACTCGGATGTCACGGTCCGGTCTGCAGAGGTCACAGGCAGGTCAGGCCCCAGGATTGGGAATGGGCCCCAGGTCACGCCTCCGCTCACCAGCTTTGCTCACCGGTCAGAGGCACTGTCCAGAAAGGGGCGGGTCCGGAATTTCTGAGAATTACCTCTGGCGCTACTCGCCCGGTTCCTGCTGGTGTGACCGGGGGTTGGCTCGCACTAGCCAAATCGTTAGGAAACGACAGTGGGAGAGACCCCTCCACAGAGCCTCCGAAACACGCCCTGGTGATTACGTTCCGGACTTTGTGGGGTCGGTATAACCTACGCAGACATTTCTCTACCCTACCCACTGGGAGATTGCCAACACTTTAAGGACTCTCAGGGTCAAAGAGTTTTCTATTGCTAAATGATGCTTTTCAAGGCACGTGGCGGCTCCTGCCAGACTAGTGGTCACTTTTAAACAAATGTACACACTTTTGTTTTAGGCGCTGCGCCACTAGTGCGTTCAGTGACCAATCTAGGGGAGCATGTAGTCCTTACTGCTTCAAAGTCCTGTGGTTCCACTAAGGCACGTGTGCATCCCGCAGTGCCAGGGCTCCAGGCATTGGCTGCAGCTGCAGTTGATTATGATTGGGCAAAGGCCAGGAGACCCACATCTGAGTAGGGATTCCCCCAAACCTCCCTTTCTTTAATTGTGTGCCGAGGTCTGGGTTGAGGGCCGAACACTTCTCCTCGCTGGGTGGGGGCACTGGCTTTGAGCTGGATCTGAACTGGAGAGCCAAGGAAGACTCCAGTGGGCTGGCGTCCAAGCCGCCAGGGTAAGGAATCCTAGGGTGCCTGGAACCGGAAGAGTATTTGCAACCAGAGGACCCTTTGGGGAATTCACAACTACCCAAACGTGTAAACAGACCAGGAACCATCGTCCCAGGTCACCCAAGTACAGACAGAGCTGGGACTCACTCGGAGCTTTCCATCTCCTGTCAGGGCTAAGGGCCCTGTATCAGGCTGCCTACTAAGGAAGGTCAGCCTGAATGCAGAGCCGCGGATGAAACGTCCCTGCCATGCGTCACTAGGGAGTTAGGGTTGGGCACACCTAGAATCCTCAGGGACCTGGAGTGTCTCTTGAAAACTTAAGTAGGATGTTTATTCCAGGACGTCATGAATACGGTCCTTTCCGAACTGGGATCCACTACATGCTGCCAAGTCGGACTCCTTGCGGTTCCCCGTTGGGTCGTGGCTCTGGTCACCTCTGTGGGATCCTTTGAAGAGTCGGGGAAGCATGCTTTCTGCTCGATTTTCTGGACTTCAGTTTTCCCACCTGTAGAGTGAGACAGCTGGACAATCCCTGAATGCACTTTCCCAGTAGGTGGAAAGGAGCCCACACAATACCTGTAAGACAAAGACCTGCCTGGGACGCCCGTCGAACCTGGCGGGAGGACTTCCAGAGACCGCCGGGAAAGGCCAAGGCTAGGAGTTCCCACTCCCCGGAACTCAAGACGACAGTGCCGGTCTAGAGCTTCTCGTACCTTGGATGGGTGAGACAGCTCATAGCCCCACACCCCAGGAGGCGCGCACTGAGGAAAGCCGCCGCCGCGCCGCCGCCTCTGCCTGGGCGCAAAACAAACGGTTAAAGATTTTGGGCAGCGACACGCGGGGGGAGGAGCCAGGGGCCCAATCCGCAATTAAAGATGAACTTTGGGTGAACTAATTTGTCTGACCAAGGTAACGTGGTCAGCAACCTGGGCCATTTATAAAGCGGGCGCGCTGCGGGGTTGGCGGCGGCAGGTGGGACGGGTAGGTGCTGCGGGCCATGGGGTTCCCTGCGCTGCTGGCCAGCGCGCTCTGCACCTTCTTGCTACCGCTGCTGCTCTTCCTGGCTGCGATAAAACTCTGGGACCTGTACTGCGTGAGCAGCCGCGACCGCAGCTGCTCCCTCCCTCTGCCTCCTGGGACTATGGGCTTTCCCTTCTTTGGGGAAACACTGCAGATGGTGCTGCAGGTAAGGGAGCTTGGGGGCGGGTCAGGACGCTTCCCCGGAACCCGACTCGACTCCCAGCTTCCCCTGAAGCCCGAGTAGGCGATCCTAGGAAGGAGGCTACGAGCACTGTTAGCCCGAGACGGCGCTCCCCGGCGCCCCCCGGCGTCCCCTCACGCCCGCCTCTCTTCTCCGCCTTCTTCTCGCAGAGGAGGAAATTCCTGCAGATGAAGCGCAGGAAATACGGTTTCATTTACAAGACTCATTTGTTCGGTCGGCCCACAGTACGGGTGATGGGCGCGGACAACGTGCGGCGCATTTTACTCGGGGAGCACCGGCTAGTGTCAGTCCACTGGCCCGCGTCGGTGCGCACCATCCTGGGCTCCGGCTGCCTTTCCAACCTGCACGACTCCTCGCACAAGCAACGCAAAAAGGTGAGAGCGGAGGCGGCAGCCGCCTGGACAGGCAGGGAGTCCCCATTCCCGAAAAGATGTTAGGCGAGCGCGTGCTACGTGGGACGTTGGCTAGGACTGTCCAAATTCTAGTTTTCTCGGACGCGACTCGCCTAGCGTCTGGCGGGGCTAGGGGTGTTTGGGAGAGGGACGACAGAGGTCTAGTTTGTTTTATTATTATTATAAATTATTTTCTTTCCTCTGGGCTCAGGTGATAATGCGAGCCTTTAGCCGCGAGGCGCTCCAGTGCTACGTGCCAGTGATCACGGAAGAAATAAATAACTCCCTGGAGCATTGGCTGAGCAGCGGTGAGCGCGGCCTCCTAGTGTATCCCGAGGTGAAGCGACTCATGTTCCGCATTGCCATGCGCATTCTGCTGGGCTGCGAGCCTAGGCTGGCGAGCGGCGGGGACGCAGAACAGGAACTGGTGGAGGCCTTTGAGGAGATGACTCGCAACCTCTTCTCGCTACCCATCGACGTACCCTTCAGCGGGCTGTACCGGGTAAGCGTTGCATGTCCTATGAGGAGCTAGGGGCGCAAAGGCGCGAGGGCGTGGGAGCAGGGCGTCTGCTCACCATTGCGCGCTCTCTGCGCTTAGGGCATGAAGGCGCGGAACCTCATCCACGCGCGCATAGAGGAAAATATTCGGGCCAAGATCTGCCGGCTGCGAGCGGTCGAGGCGGTCGAGGGCTGCAAAGACGCGTTGCAGCTGTTGATCGAACACTCATGGGAGAGAGGAGAGCGGCTGGACATGCAGGTGAGTGGTGGCCTCCGGAAAGGCACTGCGGACTTTGATCTGCAGACTCTCCAAGGGCAGTTCCTGGGATTCCCAAGGCAACCTCTTAGGGCCCGGATTCCTTCAGTGAGCTGAATGCGTAGACCCAGCAATGGGACCCTGAAGGTTGAGACACTGGGTCAGGAGAACTACCACAAGAGGCTACAGGGGAACCGGAAGCGTCCCCTCCCCTCCTGGTTTTCAAAGGCAAAGCTGGAATTTGCAAAGTGTAACTAATTTTAAGAAAACGAAAGCTTTAATTCAAGGGATCTTCATCGCCTTCCTGTTTTAGCTGAACTAAAGAGACTTTGCATTTTGCTAAATTCTGCCAGCTAAGAAATTGTCCTTTTGAGTATGAAAGACGGTACTTTTCTTGAGTTTTTTTGCCTGCACAACATTTAGCCCTTTTAATCTCTTGCTGGAACTCTCAGACCGGTGGTTCTGAGTACTCTGTGAATTTGCAGGCAGAGGTTCATTCTTCCCATAAAAACGTTCTTTTAAATGCCATTCTCAGGAACTAAAGCAATCTTCAACCGAACTCCTTTTTGGAGGGCATGAAACCACTGCCAGCGCTGCCACGTCTCTGATTACTTACCTGGGGCTCTACCCACATGTTCTCCAGAGAGTTCGAGAGGAACTTAACTGCAAGGTAAGTGGACCCTGGAGGCTTTCCATGAGCTTAAGAAATTCAGCTGCTCCCAAGCCTACTTCCAAATAGCTGAGAGTTAGACTTCCCTGAACAACAGAGGCATGAGAGGGCTGGTAGGAAGAGAATATCTGCTTTGTAAAGAAGGAAGGAATCTTGAACTGTGATCCTACTGCCTTGAACAGAGTTGGACCTTGTATTCCCCCTTTTACAGAACCTTGGAAATTTCATTTTCTTGTCTCCAAAGGCAAGAATTTATGTCTCCAAGGGCATGGATAAGGTGCTCTGATCCTTGTGGGTGGTGGAGATGGGGAGACTCTTGGCACTTCTAGCTAGCAAGCAGTATGCTCCTGGAATTGTAAATAGTTCATGGATTTGGGCAGAAGGATGAAGGCCAGTGGTCACTGGCTCTTCAAGGTTCCCCCCTCACACTCTTCCATCATGGGGCCCTTTGGGTTTCATTACCACTTAAACCCTGTTTACTTCTGCTGAGTTGATTTTATTGGAGCACAGAATCACATTCACCTCTGTGCAACTGTTTTGATAGGGTTTACTTTGCAAAAGCAATCAAGACACCAAGTTGGATATGGAAATGTTGGAACAGCTCAAATACACCGGGTGTGTTATTAAGGAGACCCTTCGACTGAATCCCCCAGTTCCAGGAGGGTTTCGAGTTGCTCTTAAGACTTTTGAATTGAATGTAAGTTACAAGTTTCTCTCCCCCAACCCTCTCTTTTGTTATGGCTTTAGATCTCCCCTTGCTTCTCTGTGCATTGACTTAAATTCCTTATGCTTTTGATAACATTGTCTCACCCCATGTGGACACATGTTTCAGCCACCAGAAGCTCACTGTGTCTTAATTCCCTAAAGGATGTCCCTAAAAGCCTTTTGTTGTTGAAAGTTAAATTCCAGTTTGTCAACTCTTGGGATTTAATCATCTTTTGCAGGGATACCAGATTCCCAAGGGCTGGAATGTTATCTACAGTATCTGTGATACTCATGATGTGGCAGATATCTTCACCAATAAGGAGGAATTTAATCCTGACCGATTCATGTTGCCTCACCCAGAAGATGCATCCAGGTTCAGCTTTATTCCATTTGGAGGAGGCCTTAGGAGCTGTGTAGGCAAAGAGTTTGCAAAAATTCTTCTCAAAATATTTACAGTGGAGCTGGCCAGGCATTGTGACTGGCAGCTTCTAAATGGACCTCCTACAATGAAAACCAGTCCCACCGTGTACCCTGTGGACAATCTCCCTGCAAGATTCACCCATTTCCAGGGTGAAATGTGATCGGCATAAATGTCCAAACCTCAGACTTATTGCAAGTGTACATATATAAGTTTTTATATAGTGTCCTCTGTGACGGTATTGTATTTAATGCCTAAAGGTATATTATAATATTTATGTGTCTCTACTCTAGTACTACAGTATTCAAATAGTAAAATCATTGAATTTGTATAATTTCCAAATAAAGTAAATGTCTAAGGCGCTTTTGTGCCTTTAAGATTCCGCTCAGGGAAACTGTGTCGGTTTAATATTTGTCCTTAGTATATTTAACTAGGTTTCCAAATGTCCATGTGGGTTTATTTACCATGAAGGCTAAGCTATTTTCAAAGGTGACTCTGTAGATTCTTCTGCGGTCATTTAGAATCCCGATTTAGAAAATGGATCAAAAAGATCATTCTATATGGATTTATTTTTGTTTGTTTTACTTTAGAGAAAGATGAATTTGAAAAGGTGCCATTTTGAGAAGTATTGTATTCAAATATAACACTCCAGTCCACCTAACAATGAATCCATGTTGTTGGATAACACCTAAATGGTTCTCCTATGCTAGCTGCTTTTAGGTAAGATAAAGTCAATCACTCTAGTTATGGACCGTTATTGACAAAAATAAGGTAAAAAAGAAAAAAAAAATCACCATTGTGTCACCTTTACTCAGAGGTTACAGATGAAAACAGGATTGGGAAAAACACATCTCTGGTTTAGATAAGGCTGGGGAGGGGAGGTTTCTTTATTCAAAATAAGACAGGAGGAGCAGATTTAGCCAAGTGATAGATAAAGTTTTTTATCTGTCCCAGGCAATAGGGTGTGAGCCTGACATGACTGATAAAATGGCCCAGTCCTGACCCTGTGAACCTTGGCTAACCTCCGTGAAAGCGCAGTTTTGTCACAATTCTGACCCTGGCATAGCCATGTTCTGAACTGAAGGCCAGACTTAGTCCAGAAAGGTTAGCCCCAGTGACTTGCTGATGCAAGTACATTTTCAATTTTGAAATGGCACAATCGGCTTACTAAACCTCTCTGAAGGCCTGTAGGTATTGGACTTTAAAATTTTCATTACAGTTTTAGAATTTGGCAGTGCTGCAGAAACCGGGTGGTCTGAACAGGTATTTGAAAAGGGTTCTGCCTACAATTGGTAACAGGTTCTACCTGACTTCAGTTTTTAGATTTGCACTGTACTTATGGTTGGACGTCTCTGTTTTTTAAAGGGGTGTTTATGTAATAACTGATAATGCCTAAAATAAGTCTTTGTTTTAAAAGTGAGAAACTTTTTTTTAAAAGAAAGGTTTATTTTGTTTCAGCCAAAACTTTAGGGTACTGTGATGTGTAAACCCTCAGCCCTCCTCCACATAACACTTTGGATCACTTCAACCTAAGGGCATTACGTCACACAATTCCTTTTTTTAAAAAAAAGATTTCTGTAAAAGTTAGCCTTTTAAAAACAATGTCTTAGTTCTGCTGTTGTTGTTGTTGTTAGGTGCCATCGAGTAGGTACCGACTCATAGCGACCTTATGCACAGCAGAACGAAACACTGCCCGATCCTGGGCCAACCTCACTATTGTTGCCACGCTTGAGTCCATCAATGCTGCCAATTGACCAATCCATCTCGTTGGGGGTCTTCCTCTTTTTCTCTGACCCTCCACCTTCCCAAACATGATATCCTTCTCCAGCGACTGGTCCCTCTTGACAATATGTCTGAAGTATGAGAGACAAAGTTTGGCTGTGAAATAGAAACACCAGGAGTAGATGGTTTTAACAAACTTAAGTTTATGTTCTCAAAGTTGAGGAGGCTAGAAGTCTGAATTCAGGGTGCTAGCCATAGGGGAAGGCATGCTCTCTTAGTTAGTTTAGAGAGAAAGTCCATGTTGATTTCTGCTTCCTGGTTCCTTGAACAGCTCTGTGTGTCTTGTTATCTATCGTACTCCATAGATACTTTGCTTGCTTGTTAATCTCCTCTATATCTTTTAAGAGACTGACTCAAAATATGAATCCTGCCTCATTAGCATGACAAGGACAATTAATTCTTCACTGGGATGATGATAACCACAGGCACAGTGGTGAGGACTAACAACACATATTTCAGGAACATAACTGTTTACATAATGGACACTATCTTTGGTGACGTGGCCACGTGTCTCTAGGAGCGTAGTGCAGTAAGAAATCAAAGCCATTTAGCGTATAACTCAGTTTTAAATCCACCTTTATTCTTTATCTGAAGAGCTTTAAAGGAAGTGCTTCTAGCTTGCATTTCCTGGGGCTACATTGATCTGTTTCAATTATTGCAGAGTAGTGCAGAATTCATCTTCAAAATATCTTAAAAAACATAACCTTTGATAATATGTTTGGTGCTGAGTAAAGATGGATTACAAGTATAAGTTGTTGTTGTTGTTGTTGTGTGCTGTGGATTCGGTTCTGACTCATAGTGACCCTGTACCGGGTTTCCGAGGCTGTAAATCTTTACGGGAGCAGAAAGCCTCATCTTTCTCCTGCGGAACAGCTGGTAGTTTCGAACTACTGACCTTGTGGTTCGCAGCCCGATTTGTAACCACTACGCGCTACCTACAAGGCTGAAATCCGCGGTCCTGTTGGACAGAAAGTGGGCCTGGGTTACACCTACTTTATGGCACAGGTACCTCGGGGCAAGTGTCTACATGACCCAAGAAATGTTTCAGGATGAAGACTTGA
This sequence comes from Chrysochloris asiatica, assembly GCF_000296735.1. Classification (NCBI taxonomy): domain Eukaryota; kingdom Metazoa; phylum Chordata; class Mammalia; order Afrosoricida; family Chrysochloridae; genus Chrysochloris; species Chrysochloris asiatica. The sequence goes on from NW_006408521.1 coordinate 18,642,056, forward strand.
CCAAATTGTGAAAGCAAAGCCTGTGCCTTTGGAGCTCCCAGGGGAACAGCATCATGATGGAGGGTGGATTAGGCATGATGGTCAAGTTGGTGCCCTTTGCCTCCCCATTCCAGCCCATACCCCACCCTTGTCTTCTACCAGAGCATCACAGGTAGACCATCAAAATGTCAGGGCCTATGAATGCTTGTGCTAGGAGGTGTCCAATCCCAGGGATTGTAACCCTTAGGGGTTACAATTCTTGGAGGCTCAGAAAGGGACAGCGACTTGCCTGAGGTCACACAACAAGTGCCAGAACCAGGATAGGCCTCCTGATCTTTTTTAATTCCTCACTTTTTTGCTTAAACAGTTAAGACCAGAACCCCTGTGGGTGGAGCAGAACTCGCCCCTTTGGGTTTTCGGGGCTTTGACATTTTGAAGGCAGACTGCCAGGTTTTTCTTTTGAGTTGCTTCTAGGTGGATTCGAACCACCAACCCTATGGTTAATAGTTGTCATGGATTGACTTATGTGCCCCCAAAATATGTGTCAACTTGTCTGGACCATGATCTTAGTGGTTTAGTAGTTATGTAATGATGTAATTTGGCATTTATGTAATGATGTCATCATCCCCATGATGTGAGTGGATGCCCTCAACCAATCAATTCTAAGGGGACTAGGTTGGGATGCAACATCCTTATTCAGGCCACAGCTCTGATCCAATGTGAGGGAATGACCTGCATTATTCTTCATCTTAGAAGATTTATAAAGAGAGAGCATGGAACAGAGAGAGAACGCAGCCTCAATACCACCAAGAAAAAGGAGCCGGAAGTGGAGTGTGTCCTTTGAGCCTGGGGTCCCTGTACTGAGAAACTTCTAGATCTAGAGGAAGGTGGATGCTAAGACACATGGTGATTTCCAAGAAACACCAAGTTTACAGCCACTGAAAGAAGACAAGTCTCTTGTCTCAGAACTGACAGCAAATGAAAAAGGAAGATTGAAGAAGAGTTGATACTTCTGAATTATGGTGTTGGTGAAAAATATTAACTAGACCAGAAGTACAAACCAACACATCTTGGAAGAAATACAGCCAGAATACTCCTGAGAAGAGAAGATGGGCTATTCCGTCTCACTTTCTTTGGACACGTCCTTGTGAAAGTAGAGAGTAAGTGAAAAAAAAAAAAAAAAAAAAGAAGACCCTCAATGAGATGAAGTGATGTAATGGTTAGAATGATGGATTCAAACAACAATTGTGCCCGTGAGGCAGGGCCAGGTAGGGTTTCCTTCTGTTGTGTCTAAAGTCCACTAGGAGTCAGAACCGACTTAGGGCACCTAACAATAACAATTTCTCTTCCGTTTTCTCTTACCAGATTACTGGACTCTAAAAGTTCCACCTCATGACTTCCCTTCATGCCCCTGACATCATTCCCATGTCACACAACAGTGCAGAGTCATGTTCTTGCAGGGCGCCCTACCTGAAGCAACTACAGAAATGAGAGCCTTCACAGTGTGTGGTTTCAGGGTATTTTTGCATCTTGCCAATCCCAAGGGGTCCACAAGAGGGCGGGCTTCTCCCTTCTATGTCATGCTCAGGACCCTGTGGTTTTCCCCACACGTGTCCATGAAATCCAGTGTCCATAGACTCTGGCTCGGGGCCAGATTTGACCCCAGACAGTGAGAGGGTATAGACCGTCCAGGGTTTAGCAAGTGCTCAACCTCAGGCCTGGTCAGGATGCCCTGGTCCTGCTGTAAAGGGTCACCTCCAAGCTGCATCGAACTGGACAGTAAGTTCCTAAATCAGTCACCGTGCCTCTGTGGTGACTGTGGTCGCTGCGGTCACCTGGCCCATATACTACCCACGATATGTCCTATGTTGCGCTTACTACACCTAGAAAATTCCTCTCAGGTTTTTGGGGGAGACCTAGGCCAACAAGTCCTGAAGCTACTGTGGATAGATCTAGGGGTATTGAAGGAGGCTGTGGTGATTGCCTTCAAGCAGTTAAAAGACTGTTGTATTAATACAGGTTCAGACCTCTTCTCACGAACGTTGTGTGGCCTTACAGGGTAAGTTAGAAGTGGAATTGGTTAGTGCCATGTAAAGATAACATTTTGGTTTCATGACAGCCTGCCTCGCATGAGAACAATTTCCAAGTCAACAGAGGCTTCCTGAGATGACTAAGCTACTGGAGAGGTTCTGGAGTGGAGGGAAAAACTGGGTTAAATGATCCCCAAATTTCCCTCAGAAATAGAACCTCTGTGATTCTCTAAGATAGGATTCGGAGTCCTGGTGAGATGCTGTAGGACATGCACTGGACTGCTATCCACACGGTTGGTAATTCAAATCGACCAGAAACCCTACAGGTTCCATGAGTTGGAACCGACTCGACAAGAAGAAGAATGGTAGTAACTCAGAACTGTACAAATGTCGTACTTCAGTTCCTCACTTTTCTGCTTTACTTTGAAACACAGATGAACTTCAATGTAGGAAATGAGGCATCCTCACATCCTCTTCCAGTGGCATTTGGCAGACCTTGCCAGCTGTCCTTCATGATCATTCACCCAGATCTCGGAATCAAGGCCTGACGAATCCTGAGAGAAGGACTGAGTGCCCTAGGTGAGTGCCCAGGTACTTCTAGCTTCAGCTCCTGAGTCAGGAACCCTCTGGTCCTCATCTGTCTCACCTGACCATTCACTTGACCTGGGCAGAGGGCCCCCTGTTCTCTGGCCTCCTGCAATGCTGTGCTCTAACAGTGGACTCAGCCCAATCCAGCTCTCCTTTTTCTCCACTGCCTGAAAAACTACTTAGAGACAGGATTGTTTTTATCATTGAATTCTTGTATTTTAGTCCATTCTCACCTGCCTCCCTGCCCTCCTCTAAAACACACTCACACATAGTAGGTGTTCTTTGGGAGAAAAAGCTTCTTGGGGCCAATTGACATCATTCACCTTATATCTCTCCAGCTTACATGGTGTCATGTTTATCTTTGAAAAGTGAAACTTTCATCCTTGAAAATCTCAGGAGCCGCAAGCTTACACGGCTGTGGTTTAACAGCATGTTACATTCCTGAAACCAGCGCACCATGGGTATTTGGCTAAACAAGCTTTCCTTCGTTTGAAGTATAGTCAACCCTAGTTAGAACCCTGGGACAAGGGTGGGAATCTGGCCCTTGATTATGTGGTAGATTTTTGGGTGAGAGTTATCATGTTGCAATATACACCCCCAGGACACAAGTTGACCCACATGGTAGGGTGTCTTACCCCTGCCAAGTCCCACCCTAGTCCAATGAGAACTTAGAAGTCTATTCACTCTGTTCTGATGATAGATGCTGTAAGGTTTTTACCTGAAGTTATGAATGGGTTCACTTAACTCAAATACATTGTGAAATGAGGACGAGGTGCTTTGCTTATAATAAATATTTGTCAAACACATTGATTTATTAAATGCAGGCATATTGTCCAATAGAACAATGACTTTCTTAATGATAAATGAGGGGATTCAGTTTTCTGAAATGGAAAGTTTGTTTAATGTCAATTAGTCAAAGACTTGTCTAGAACTGGAAGGAAGATTATGAACAGATCGTCCAAGCCTCTCAGTTTCCAGTTGAGAAATCTGAGATTCAGAGACTGGAGATTATGGATTAATACCACCACAGGGAATTTAACACTAGGTTTGAGGTCTCCGTTGTAAGATTTGATCCTTGACTATATATATGTTGTTAAGTGCCATCAAGTTGGTTCTGACTCATAGTGATTCTGATTAGGGTTTCCAAGGAGTGGTTGATGGGCTTGAACTACTGACCTTGCAGTTAGTAGTCTAGTGCTTTTCCTACAGTGTCACATTAGGACTTAAAATACTTATTGATAAAAATCAAGGAACACAGCCTTCGGTATGAGTTACATTCCAATGCAAAGAAAACAAAAATTCTCACCACTGGACCAAACATCAAGATAAATGGAAAAAAGATTGAAGTTGTCAAAGACTTCATTTTGCTTGAATCAACCACCAACACTCAGGGAAGCAGCAGTCAAGAAATCAAATGTTGTATTGCATTAGGGACTTCTGGTGTGGAACTGTAGGATCAGTACTGGACTGTGAACTGCAAGGTTGGCAGTTCAAACCTACCAGCTGTTCCTCGGAAACCCTGTACTGGGTTACTGAGTCAGAACCAACTCAACAGCCCTTAACAACAACAATAACAACAACATTGCATTAGGCAAATCTGCTGCAAAAGACCACTTTAAAGTGTTGAAGAGCAACTATGTCAATTTGAGGATTAAGGTGTGCTTGACCCAAGTCATAGTATTTTCAATAACTCACACCAGCTGCTCCTTGGAAACCCTATACAGGGTTGCTATGGGTTGGAATCGACTCGATGGCTGTTATGGATGTGAAAGTTGGACAGTTGATAAGGAAGACTGTAGAAGAATGGATGCATTTGAGTTATGGTGTTGGAGGATAATATTAAAAATACCACGGACTGCCAAAAGAACAAACAAATCTGTGTTGGAAAAAGTAAAGCCAGAGTGCTCCTTAGAAGCCAGGATGGCCAGACTTTGTCTCTTATACTTCGGACCTGTTATCAGGAGGGATCAGTCCCTGTATTGGGTTTCCAAGGGGCAGCTGGTGAGTTTGAACCTCTTACCTTGAACCTAGCCCATGTGAGCTTAGAGATCATCTCAATGACAGATTTGATGCATTAGGCATGAATGACCAAAGACCACAAGAGTAGTGAGATGACATCAAGAACATTATACATTAAGGAAGCAAAAGGTCATTAAAAAGACAGGAAAGAAAGATAAGAAGAAAAGACAAAAATGTATGTCAAAAGAAATTCTGAAACTTGTTCTTGACTATGAATGGACAAAATGAGGAGGCGAAAGACCTGAACAGAAAATGTCAAAGGGCAACACAAGAATACAAAGTATTATAATGAAACAAGACCCGGAGGTAGAAAACCAAAAGGGAAGAACATGCTCAGCATTTCTCAATCTGAAAGCAATGAAGAAAAAATTCAAAACTTGACTTGAAATATTGAAGGATTCTCTGGGGAAAATATTGAATGATGCAGAAAGCATCAAAATAAGATGGAAGGAATACACAGAGTCATTGAACCAAAAAGAATTGGTTGATGCTCAATCATTTCTAGATTTATCATATGATTAAGAACTGATGGTACTGAAGGAAGTGGTCCAAATGGCACTGAAGGCGTTGGCAAAAAACAAAACAAAATAAACAACAACAAAAACAAAGTTCCAGGAACTGATGTAATCCAAGTTACAATATTTCAACAGTTAGTGTAGTACTGGAGGCACTCAGTCATACATGCCTAGACATTTGGAAGACAGCTCATTGGCCAAATGATTGGAAAAGATCCATATCTATGCCCCTACAAACGAAGGTAACTCAGTGGAATGTGAAAATCATCAAACAATATCATTGCTATCACATGCAAGTGAAATTTTGCTTAAGTTAATTCAAAAATGGTTGCAACAGTACATTAATAGTGAGCTGCCAGGAATTCAAGCTGGATTCAAAAGAGGATTTGGAGCATGGGGTATCACTGTTAATATCAGATGGAATTTGGCTGAAAGCAGAGAATACTAGAAAGATGTTTGCTTGTATTTTCTTGACAATGCAAAGGTATTCAATTATATGAATGCTAACACACTATGTGAAGAATGAATATCACAGAATACTTAATTGTGTTCATAAAGAACCTGTGCATAGACCAGTTGTTTGAAAAGAACAAGGGGATACTGAATGGTTTAAAATCAGGAAAAGTGGTTAATGCACTAAACTGAAAAGTTGGTTTGAACTGCAAGGTCTTCGATTCAATCTCACCAGCCGCTCTTTGGAAACCCTATACAGGGTTGCAATGGGTTGGAACCAACTCAATGGCACTTACAACAACAACAACAGGGTCGCTAAGAGTTGAGATCAACACCATGGCAATGGAATTTTCTTTTTTGTTTAACTGTGAGCAAATAATTTCTGTTTGTTAAAACCATCCACTGGTGGTATTTCTGTTATAGTTATTGTTAAGTACCGTGGAGTCGGTTCTGACTCATAGTGATCCGACTGCACAGGGTTTCTGAGGCTGTAAATCTTTTTCTTTTTTTTTTTTTTTAAGGTTTTTATTGTGGATTGAGTGAAAGTTTACAGGGATATCATCAGTTTTACATTCAACAAATCATATACCTTGTTTCATTACATTGATTACAATCCCCTCCATGTACCATCAGTTAACCGTATTTCTCTCTATACAATTTAGCTTTTTAAAAAACAAACAAACAAAAAAGAACACTAAGGCATATATAATAATTTACATCTCCAAAGGGCACATTCTGCAAGTCTGCTCCTGGTCACCACCTCTTTATCCTTCTCTTCTTAGTCCATGAGTCTAGAGTCCTCAGCCGCTCCCCCATCTCTGCCTCCATCTCTGGCACTGCTGCTTCTCTGGATAAGGTCCTGCATTCTACTTGTGCGTTCCTCTCTTGATGGTCCTAGGGTCCTCTGTTTCTGGACTGTAAGATTAACCACTTCTGTTACAAAACTTCCACCTTTACAATTGTGACAGTCACTATTAGTCATGATAACAGTTATTCACTATTGAATCTTACAAATCTTATCCCCATCTCTTTTCACCAGACCCAGCTAGACAAGATGACAGCTATTCAGTGGGGACTCTTTCTTTCCCCCCACACTCTTAAACTAAACTCCCTCTTGAAACCTTGTAAGTCAGTCACTTCGTGCCTTTATTGCCCCCTCACTTTAGGTAGCCAATGTCTAAGTTGCCCATCCCTATCTACCCTGTGTACAGAGCAGATAGCATTGATACTTGATTTGGAGACTCTTTCCCTCTCTGTTGGTATTTAGAGTAACTACTGCTCCGAGTTTAGGTCAGGTTCATCATGAAGATGCATCATCTGTCACTGTAGCTGTTCCAGTCTGCTTATCCTTTCTAGTGGGAATGTCTCAGCTCATAAGGTTGTGGATGGGACTCAGGATTCCACCTAAGGTCCTATACTCTGCAAAGGCTTTGCATGAGGCCTATTTCACTGGACAAGTTGTAGAACCCCTTTTAGGTATTCCAATCAGTAATAGGCTGAAGGCGAGCTTACAAGTTTTCTCTAACCATGTTTCCCAACATTCCTTTCTATCCCACTCAAGTGTCTATTTTACAATAGTTGTTGTTGTTGTTATGTGCCGTGGAGTCGGTTCTGACTCAAAGCGACCCTACACAGGGTTTCCGAGGCTGTAAATCTTTACGGGAGCAGACCGCCTCATCTTTCTCCCGTGGAACCGCTGGTAGTTTCAAACTGCTGACCTTGTGGCTCGCAGCCTGATTCGTAACCACTACGCTGGGAAACTAATATTCATAAGGCAGTCAAGGATTTTAGTATTATTTACCCTTTTCAAGCTGTATTATATACCTCGATCCCTGTATCCCAGAGCAATTTACCTCTGTCCCACTAGGCCATGGAAACCTGTCTCAGTGTTCCCCAATCTATCTTGTTCTTCCACTTCCTCCCCCCTTCTTGTATTGCCCTCCCCAACACCCAAAGTAAACCCCAATCCCAACCCCATTGTGGTTACCTTATATTCCGTTAGTTCTACCCTTCGTTTAAGACAGTCTATTTTATCCAGTAATCTACCTGACCTTCTCACCACCTGGATCTCTGTTCCTCTCTGTTTACCTTCTTTCATATTGTAATTGTTTTGATCATAGACTGACCTCCCAGATCCTCTGTTCTTATACTTTTATTCTGTTCTTGACTCCTCCATTTGTTGACTGAGTTCAGGTTGATGCTGCCACGTATGTCATTCTGTAGTTGTTGTTTGTTCTTGTTGGTTTTCAGTCCATAGAACTTCCTTTAGGATGTTTTTCATAGCAGGGTTGGCTTTGGCAAAATCCCTTAGCTTCTGTTTATCCTGGAATGTTTTGATTACACCATCGTATTTGATAGACAGCTTTGCTGGGTAGAGGATTCTTGGGTGGCAGTTTTTTCTTTCATGGTTTTACATATGTCTCCCCATTGCCTTCTTGCCTGCATGGTTTCTGTTGAGAAATCTGAGCTTAATCTGATTTGCTTGCCTTTGTGTGTTATATTTTTCTTTTCCCTAGCTTTCTACTCCCGTAAATATTTACACCCTCGGAAACCCTGTACAGGGTCGCTATGGGTAGAAACCGACTCGACGGCACTTAACAACAACAACAACAACAAGCTACTTTCAAGATCCTGTCCTTATCTTTGATTTTGGAAAGCTTGATTATTATATGTCTTGGTGATTGTCTGTTAGGGTCTATCCATCCTGGGGTTCATTGAGCTTCTTGAATGATTATCTTTTTACTTTTCATGATGTTAGGAAATTTTTCTTCCAGAAGCTCTTCAACTATCTCCTCTGTGGACTTGTGTGATTGTTCTTGTTCTGGAATGCCAATAATTCTTATGTTATTCCTCTTCATGTTATCCAACATGAATCTTAGGCCTTCTTCAGATTTTTTTTTAATCCTTTTTTGTGTTTGTTCTTCTATCTTAGTAGTGTTGAGAGATTTATCTTCCAGGTCACTAGTTCTGGCTTCTCTCTCTTCAATCCTACTCCTTTGCTCTTTCATTGTATTGTCCATTTCTGATATTCTAGTGTCCATTCTGATATTGTTTGGACCTCTTTCTGTAGGTTTTGAATTATTTCCAATGCTGTATCTATCTTATTTGATTGTTCCTGTAGCACTTTCCTGACTTCTTCCTTATTTTTCTCAACTCCATTGTATCGTGTTTGATACGTTTTATTATCATTTTTAGGAATTCCTTCTCAGGCATTTCCAAAGCCTGCCCATCTTCCAGTATGGAGTGTAGGTCTACTTCAAGCTCTTTTGCCTCAGTCACTTTATCTCATTTCTGGACATGTGCAGAATGTGGTCATCTGCTTCTGTTTTTTGGGCATCTTCAGGGGTTATCTGTGGCCTTAATCTTAGATGGGTATGTATTTTGGTATTTTTAATGCTTTTTGATTTCCTCCAGGTAGATGTGATCAGGAAATGGGCTTCCCTTTTCACTCTTCATTTTGAGAAATTTCAAGATACCACTGTTGGTCATTTTGACATAATTTAGGATTTAATTTTCAGCTTATTTCCTTTTTTGTCTGCTTGTCCCACTCCACAATCCCTGTTTAGGCCTTTTATTCTAGTTGTAAACAGTTCAAGGCTGGCTGTGGCCATTTGGTTTTAATTGGAAGCTGTCTCTTTAAATTTCGAGGACATCTGTGTGCATGCGCAGTAGAGCCCTCCGAGGGTGGGGTTGGGGTGTCCACTAGCTCAGGCACCCCTATAGTCACAAGAATGGAGGTGCGCAGACAGCAAGGGACCAATGAATAGATACCAAAAGAAAAGAATGTCCACACCTTTATCGCCGCGGTTCTGCCAGGCGTCTGTGGCCGCTCTGATCCTTCTCCCGCTTGATTTCACCCAAGATGGCGGCTACTGGAGCAACTGAGCATCCCGAACTAGAAAGCGATGGATTTCTTGCTTCTGCCACAAATTCCCCAGCTGTAAGCCTTCCAACCTTCTAAATATTCCTTTATATGTGGTTCAGAGTTCTGGGACCATCCCCTGAGCCTGCCTGGTCCTGTATTCTGTGTTGTTGCTGACGGAGCTCTTTACTGCACTTCCACCCGATCCACCATCTTGTTTGTTCTGAGGCTGTATTCTTTATGGAGCAGAATGCCTCATGTTTCTTCTGCGGAACCACTGATAGTTTTGAACTGCTGACCTTGAGGTTCACAGCCCATTTCATAACCACTAAGCTACCAGAGCTCCTTTCTGTTATAGTAGCACTGAGAAATTAAGGTACACTCCTTCTGAATGCATTTATGTGTTATCCTTCTGTAAAGAGCTAGTGTTTGGAGAGTTGACTCGGGAGACAGAGTGGCAGTAGTGTGGCGGAAGTGGGGAGACTTCTCCTCCTGCTGTTTTCAGAACTACTACCCAGACACGTGCCCCAGGTGCCAGTTGCCAGCATCTGATTGTTTGAGCACAGGTCACATGCCCATGCTGTGTTTACCAATTGCAGGGAGAGGAAATGTCTGACCCCCCTTTTGTCTGGGGACCTTTGGGCCATTCCCCCAAATAAGAGGGATCTCTTATTTGGCATCTCGTAATACTATTTGGCCCCTAATCAACAACTAAAGTGGGAACTCTTGCAGTTCAACTCTTGAAAACCTCCACTCAGTTGGAGGAGTTCTGAGTTAATCAACCCAATTTTTGTAAAGTGTAAGTAAAGGAAAAAGAAGAGCTAATAGTTATTGCACATTTACTACATTTGCTAAATATTTCATATTGTGTCTTTTCATTCTCACAACATTTCCATAGTTCAGGTAAACTTTTAAAGGATCATTTTACAAAAGGAACCATTGAAGCACAGAAAGAGTCTATAAATTAAATTGCCCATTGTCCCATAGCTAGTAAATGATGGAGCCAAGATTTGAACCCAGGAAGTCTCAATATAAGTTTCTTATCATTATACTCATATGTGGTGCTGTGAGTTAATGCACTTTGAACCACAAGGTCGGTGGTTCAAGCTCATCAGCTGCTCCTCAGAATCCCTATGCAGAGTTGCTATGGGTTGGAACTGACTCTATGGAACTTAGTAACAACAACATACTGCCTTCTGGTTTGTGCTGGCACTGATTTTATCTGGAATAATAATGATTCCTATTTTCACCAAGCACTTAGTGTGTGCCAGGCACTGTCCTGCTTTAAATATATTAACACATCGAATCCTCACAACACACCTTAGATAAGAAAAATTACTCAGAGATAGAAGCAACTTGTCTAAGTTCCTCAGCTGGTAAAGAACACATTCAGCATCCAAATAGTCTGTCTGGAGTCAGCACACAAAATGTGACTCCCCAGCGCCATTGGATCTTTTTACTTATCATTGTATCAAGACGCTTTTCCTCTATATTGATCTGAAAGCAACTCTCTTGGGGCATTTAGGAATCTGGGCAATCACCAGAACAATTCAGCTTACGTTCTGGGTTTTATTTCAAGTTTCTATTTTATTTTACCACTGAGGACCTGGCCTTAAGCTGGTGTCAGCAAAGTACTTTTAATTAAATCTGATCTGTCTTTTGTGGGTTTTGATGTGAAATCTGAAGAGACAAGCAGGTATACACGCAGCTCCATTATTAGAAATTTCTATTATTAAAGAAATGATAGAAAAGAATCCAAATGGGAAAATAAGTCAAAAGCATTTTTTTGTTAAACTGTTCCATGTAGAAAGTATAAAAGATAGGGCTCTTTTCTGGGGAAATTTATTCAACAGGGAAATTCACTGCTAGAGAGAATGTGTGTTTCTAAGTGAAAATAGATTTTGTCTTCAACTTGAATTGCAAATCCTTCCAAAAGTAGAGTGAGAAAAAAGGATAACATTTAACAGAATGAGTTCTTTCTACGTTGTTTTATAAAAACTATTGGAGACAAGTTTGAAAATTTAATAATTACTTTTTAAAGTTTAGGTAATCCTCCTTATCTGAATACATTAGATAAATCTAAACAACCAGATGATTATAGAGAATATCAACTTGGTTTAAGACAGAAAAACAAAAACAAAACACCCCATACTTTTGCAGCTGGATTGTTGGAAGTAGACAATTGCAGGGTGTGTTTGGCAGACTATGGTTGTAGAAATCAGATTTGTCTCTAGGGGATAAATCACACAAGGGAGAATAGGGCTGGAAAAGTGGGGAAAGAAACGAGAAAGATGAACATTCACAACAGCCTTTGGTGGTGGGTCCTCTTACACTCATTTTTCAGATAGAACTGATACCCAAGAAGTGATTTGTCCAAAGTTCCTCAGTCAGTAGTTAGTTGTGAGGGAAAGTTCAATTAGAGAAAGTTCGGCATGAGTGGGTGTGCCCAAGGCATCTTGGGGATGACTGTGCCAGGGCTCACGAACTCTCTAGACCAGGGGTGAAGGAGCAGGAGGAGCTCTGGATGAGGTCTCTGAGAGAGACAGGGAGAAGACGCTGATTTGGGGATGGGATGATCTGACCTGTGAGTCTGAGAAATTTCGAGACCCACAGGATTATCAGGTGGAGATAGGTGCGAGGTAGGTTTGCTTTTCCAGGAGAAAGCTCAGCATGCAGAGGCAGGTTTGGAGAGGCAGTGATGTCCACTGGAGATGGTGTGCAGAAAGGGGAAGGGGTGTAAGAAGTTGTGAAGAGGGGAATGAGCCAGAGATGGACTGATCAAAGAGGTAGGAGAGAATCCTGGGGAACAGGGGTTGTGGAAGCCAGGCCTCTGCTGTTGCTCTTCTTTTGTTTGCTTCTCGAAGGATCTTCAGGAGGTAACGCCCAAGGGCCCAGAGCATGTGGGCCAAAGGGAGAGAGAGAAGTAGAAAGGGCAACTGAGTCATTTTTAAAAAATGGTGTACAAATGAGATTTTGAGTAATCGTTTTCATTATTGAAAAACAAAACAAAAGGAAGACCAGGTTTGTTCTCTTGTTCTATGATCTTAGTGAATATGGTGGTCTTCTTAGATGAATGAAAGTACAGTTGAATGAAATGGTGTTTTATGAGTTTCAGGGAAGGCAATGGGTCAACTGAGATGAAGGAAGAGAAGAGAGGAAAAGGGAGTTCCTGTATAACTTGGATGGGATTGCAGGGGTCTGGGTCATCTAGTCACGTCTAGCACTTACCACACATCCCAGCAGGAAACCTGGGGGAAGAATGGCATAGAAGAGGCCCTATTTTCCTAGGCCAGTCAGTCCGGGGCTGTGCCTCTTCTGTCAAAGACTGCCCATTTGCCATGAGTGCTGCTTCCAAAGCCACCAGGAAAGCAGCAGGTATGATGAAAGGAGGGTGGAGTTGGGCCCTGCCTGGCACTAAGGTGGCCAAATGTTGGGGATAGGGCAGGTTTCAGGGCTTCCTGCACAACCTTCCTGCTCACACCTCTTGGGAGGAAGGTGGCTGTGTCTTAGAAGCAGGCAGTGTGTATTTAAGAGTTATTCAGGAGATGGCTGTTGGGCAAATAGTATCAGCTCACAGGAGTCCTGGTGTTGTGCTGTGGGATAATGCACTGGACCGCAGGTCTGTTTGAACCACAAGGCTGGAGGTTCAAATTCATCAGCAGCTCCTTGGAAACCCTATACAGGGTCACTATGAGTCAGAACAGACTCGATGGCACTTAACAACAGACCTCTCTGCCCAGTTTTGCCTAAGAGATGTGGAATAGAAATCTTCTTCCCAATCTCCAATCAGATTGCTTTTGTCTTCAGAGTTGAGTCACTTAGATTGTTTTCAAGGTGAGAAAACAGGTCCAGAGGAAGGAATTGCTTTTCCCAGTCCTCCCAGGATTACTTGCAGAGCAATTCCATGATGATACCAGACACTGGACAATGTTTCTGTCTCTTCAGCTAGACTGCAGTCCCCGGAGACCCAGACCACAGAAACTGTAGATCACCCCTGAGTCCCTAAATGAAGCCACAGGAAGAGCTCCTTCATGTTTGTGGATTTCATAGCTGTCTCATTTCCCCAACTCCTTGGTAGAATGTGGCTGCCTAGAGCTGCTGAGTTGTTCTGTCCCTCATTCCATCTACTTTGCCGAGGCTGATAAACTCTCCCTCAATCTGAATCCAACTTCCTAGGAGGGAGAATTTCATTGGTCCAGCTTCGGTCAGGTTTTCCTCGGGTAGAGTAGGAGTGGGGCTCTCCAGGCCAGCATACACAGTTTCTAGAAGAAAGACGGGTATTGTGAGTTGGGAAGATGCTGCTGAAGTTACTTCACAATTACTTCAGAGAAGATTTGATTTTTTTCCTTAGCAAATGCTGTTTACCCATTTTGATATCTTTACCAGTTGCTATTAAGTTGATTCCCATGCAGGGTGACCCCATGTATGTCAAAGAAGAATTGCACCCCACTGGGTTTTCAGTGGCTGGTTTTCTTTAAAGTAAGTCTTTAGGTCTTTCTTCTGAGTGAACTCCAACCTCCAGACTTTCAGTTAGCAACCGATCACAGTAGCTATTTGTATGATTCAGGGATTCTTGTATTATCCAGAGGAATTATTACTTTTTCTATCATTTTGAGAAAATAGAATCTTTCCCTTTGCAGGTTTCATAAACTTAATTACATGCTTTTCATTCTAATTGTCTAGAACAGGGATGGTATGCTATCAGAAAAACAACCACAAAAAAACTGCATAGCAAAGACAACTTGTAATAGGTATTCTCATAAGTTTGATTTTTCCCTTTTAACTACAAAATTGAGTTAAAAAGATAGGTATAGAATTCCATTGTCTTTGGGAGCTAACTGAATGTTGTGGTTGTTAGGAGCCGTTGAATTGATTTTCAACTCATAGTGACCCATGAGCCAGTAAAGCTGCCATAGAGTTTGCTGGTATGAGCTCCACGAGAGGTGATTACAAAGTCATTTGGTGCATTTGTCACTGGGTGCATTTGAACTGCCTACCTAATGATGGGAATATAGTATTTATCTTTCCGTCTGTCTCTGTTTTTATGTACTAATGTATCTCTGATGGAATAAATAACAGTAAATGAGTTGCTATAGCTTCTGCATCACATTTTCAGGAATAAAGCTATTAATATACTGGGACCACTTAAAAATGTTTATTGATGCCTTTTGAAGTTCAGACTGAGTCCAGGAATGACTGTTGCAGACCACTTTGACCTGGGGTCCCTTCCTGCACAGGTTCTTCATAGTCCTGGAACACCTAAGCAGGAAGTACCAAGCCTCCAGTTTAACCTAATCCATAGTCCTTTGGTTCCCAGACCCACTGTGGATTTTCCCTTGCCAGGGCCCTTGCACATGTTGTTTCTCCAGCCTGGAATTCTTGTCTTGCCCCCATTCTTTGGGAGGTTGGCTCTTGGCTCAGTTTCATCTGAAATATCATTTCCTTAGGAGATCTTCCCAGCGAATTCACACCAGCAGCACTTGGTATAAAACATGTTTATTTATTTGTTGTTTATAAGATGGCTTGACCATCTCACCTGCTAAATAGCTGGCCCTTGATTGGCTTCTTTACTGGGCTGTGTTCAAGGTACCTGCTACATAGTAGGTGTACAGTAAGTATTTGATGAATGAGGAAAAGCATAGAAAGAGAGGTCAAAGGTGATCTATCTGCCTGATGATCAGGTTTATCAAAATAGTCTGAACTCTCTTGCAGGTCAGCTAAGTTTCTGACCCCATATGCCTTCCTTCTACCAGGCTGCTCTGGTAGCCACAGTGCACCCTTCTGAGATCCTGGTAAGCATACTCTTCTCCCCTTCATGCTTTATGCTTTCTATGGACCCTCAATTGCTATTAGACTCAGAAAGTCAGTCAGTACACTCGGGGAGGATTTATTGAAGGGAAACATTGGCTATAAACCAACCTGTGGTTCCTGACCCATTGAAGCAGCCCCATACAGCAGCGAGAGAGTGATCCTTTGTGAAAACACGTGGCACCAAACATTCTGCCACAACCCTTTTACGCGGCTACCTACATTAGATGAGCTGTTGCAATGGCCACCCAGAACTCATACAGCATACTTATAGTTACGGGGTTTGTGAGGCAAGTTAACAGGTTACAAGTCAGGACTAGAAAATGCACAGGGTACAGTTCTTCCAATCAGGACAGCCTCTTCTCAATTGTGCCCACAGTAGGCCTCTGCTTGAGTAACATTAGCAAAGCTCTTTTAGGCTTTGATAAATGCCCACAGGACACACCACTCCACCATAAGCCTCAGCCTGAAGGCACTCAGCTCTAGCTTCCTGGGTCAGCAAACTTGGCTTCCCGACTTAAGTGCCTAGAGGCAGCCCACTCTATAAGCAAGCTTCCTGCCTGAAGTCACTCAGCTCTACTTGCTCTGTGGCTGGGAAGTTCTTGGTTCTGGTGCTCTAGTTCTTGGTTCTGCAGCTGCTACCCCTCTGCCCCTCCTCCAGCGTTACTGCTATCTGCCCCTGCATCAAGGAAGTTCAATGTACAGGGATCTTGGGGTCCTGTGCTCCCCTCCTAGCTATTCTTCACAGGGAAGATGTGCTCCCCTCCTAGCTATTCTTCATCGATGGTAGTAAGATTCCCAGCTCCTGTTTCTGAGATGGTTCATTTTATACTCACGCTAGAGTTCCACAGTTTTACAATTACAATGAACTTGTCTTACATCCACAGCTGAATCATATCATACTATCAGTATCTTCTCCCACATTCTCTTACCCAGATTCATTAGGAAAAGACTCATTTGGTAGGAGTTACAAAGACTATGGCTAGAAAAGACATCACACAAATCACTACACCATATCCTTTTGAAGCCAGGCCATAATGTTCCTCTCCTCAAAACACTGCAAGGACTCCCCATATTACTCCTTTGTTGTTGTTGTTGAAATGCTACAGCATCAGTTCTGACTCATAGCAACCCTGTATAGGTTTTCCAAGGAACAGTACTGAACTTCCCACCTTGCAGTTTGCAGTCCAGTGCGTATCTACAGCACCATACCAAGACTCCTAGCAAAAGTCAAAGTCTTTACATTGGCCAAGGTGGCCCTATATACCTAGAGCCCTTACCCTTGTTACTTCTCTGTTCTTGTCTCCTATTGATCTCCCCCTTTCTGCTCTTTGAGAGAAAGATGTGTCGTCAGTCTGCTTCTCTGAAGATTCGCTGCCTTGGAAACCTTAAGGGGCAGGTCTACTCCTATAGAGACCCTGTGAGTCCGAGTTAACTCAATGGCAATGGCTCGCTCAATCTGCTGTTTCTCAAACATTCAAGCCACACTACTGTCTCAAATATCCAGCAGATCTGCTCCCTTATCTCCTGCAAATCTTAATTTAGTTCAAATGTCACCCTCTCACGGAGGAGCTTTCCAGTCACTCTATTTACACTTGCTTCCTTCCGCTTCTGTGGCCTTTCTTTTTCCTGTCTTGTTTATTTCTCCAGAAAACTTCAGTACCATCCAGTATACTATATGGGGTACTGGTGTGGCACTGTAGGATAAGCACTGGACTGCTACTCTAACGGTCAGCAGTTCAAACCCACCAGCTGCTCCTTGGAAACCCTATAGAGGGTCTCTATGAGTCAGAACCAACTCCAACAGCAACAATATTTCTGATGACCTGACTGGTTTACCTTGTTTACAGTCTTTCTTCCTCACTAAACAGAAGCTTCTTGAAGACAGATACTTTTCAATAATATTGTTTTGATACTGCGGTATCCTTGGCACCTAGATCAAGTTTCTGGCCCATTACAGGTCTTCAAAAAGCACTGTTGAATGAATGAATGAATAAATACACAGTTAGCCAAAAGACATCTCAGAAAGTGATGGAAATCCTGTTCTTCAGGTTGAGTAAGGCAAGAGTTTTCCCCAGCTGCAGGCAGGAAGCTCACCCCCTCCCTATTCCTTATGGCAACACAACCCCTGTTCGAACTCTGGGCCCACGTGAAACTCAGGGGTCACAGTGAGGTCCTGGATTAGTGGGATTTTTATGGCTTGGAAAGAGGAGACCAGGGTGAGAGAAACCTGTGAGGTTTGGGCTGGGAGCAGGGGCAGCTCCCTGGGTAGTGCCTTTCATCACTGGGGTGTGTGGACGTGCTTTCCAGGTTGTTTCAAGTTGTTATGTTTGTGGTAATTTGTTGCATAGCAATAGAAAATGAATGCAGTTATAAATCTTTACTGTCTTCCCAGGCATTGGCTTGGTGCTGGGGGCAGAGTAAGGGACAATGCATTCACATCTCTTACTTTTGGGGGGCTTATATTCTGATCATGAGAGAGTGCTCATAGTCAAGTGTAGAAATGTGCCCGCTATGGGAGCTCTGGTAGCATAGTGGTTACAAGTCAGACTGCTAATCTCAAGGTCAGCAGTTCGAAACTACCAGCAGTTCTGCAGGAGAAAGATGAGGCTTTCTGCTCTCATAAAGATTTACATCCTCAGAAACCCTATGCAGGGTCGCTGTGAGTCAGAACCAACTCCACAGCACACCACCACCAACCTTGCCTCTAGAAATGAGTCCAATTGCTCCAGGGTCGAATTCTGGCTGTAGCATTTGCTCCATGTTCAACCTTGGACAAATCACTTCATCTTCCTGTGCCTCTGTTTTGTCCTCTGTCAAGCAAGGGCGAAGGTAATGTTTACTTCAAGGCTTTGGGGGGATTAAGGGGAATAATGTGAGCAAAGTGCATAGCACAGAGCATAATAAATGTTGGTTGGCATTAGCTAATGTCCTATTCTGGAGCAAAGGGGGTGTTAATGTTCATAAACAAGGCCAAGGCTGGGACTAGAACTCATGAGACCTGACCCCCAGGTCTCTATTCTTTCTCTGTTTCTGAACTCAGAGCCAAAGGCCTCTGGGACGTTCCACACACTGTTCTCCCTCTTGAGTTGATTGAATTCAGTAGAAGTTGGATTTGCTCTCTCTGCCCCAGACTCCTTTCTACTCTGTGTCTGGTTCCAGCTCTTCTATTATCAAACTAAAAACCAAACCCACTGTCAGTGTGTCAATTCCAATGCATAGAAACCCCACATAGGGTTTCTGAGGCTATCAATCTTTTCAGGAGCAGAAAGTCTCATCTTTCTTCCTTAGAATGTCTGGTGGGTTTGAACTGCCAACTTCGTGGTTCACAGTTCAGTGCTTATCCTATAGCATCACCAAGGCTCTTTGTGGAAGGGTATAATTTCCACTGGAGAAGGTTGGGATACCCTCAACCCTTAATTAATCTAAATTTCACTATTCGTGTGGTAAAATTGGAGCTGCTCAAATCACTTGGGTGAAGAATGCTTTGTATTCCAGTATGGATGAGGATATAAGGAGTATAATTTGGTCCATTGTTCTTGGAGGACTATCTTGGCAACATGCATTCAAAGCCTTGAAATGATACATATACTTTGACCTAAGGATTCCAATTTTAGTTTTTGACTAAATACAAGAGTAAGTAAAGAAGTATTGTTACAAAATCACATTGTTGTTGTTGCTAAGTGCCGTCAAGTTGGTTGCGACTCAGAATGATTTTGTATAGGGTTTCTGAGGAATAGCTAGCTGTTGGGGTTGAACCACTGACCTTGCAGTTAGCAGTCCAGTGCTTATCCTACAGTGCAACACCAGAGCTCAGAAACCTTTATTAAACAAAAATATCTAAATATGAAACTATTGTTTCTCAAAATATCCTGCATCTATTTCTATATACTTCCCAGGATGGTTTTCCCATCTCTCTAATCCTTAACTGGAGTCCTGGTGTGGCACTGAGGGTTAATGCGCAGGACTGCAAGGTTGGTTTGAACTGCAAGGTCAGCGGTTCAAGCTTACCAGCTGCTCCTCGGAAACTGTATACAGGGTTGCTATGGGTTGGAACCAACTCAACGACACTTAACAACAACAGCAACAGTCTTTCCTGAAGGATTCTGTGTTTTTTAGTGTGGCCTCTAGGATAAGCAGTGGACTGCTAACCACAAAGTTGGTGGTTCAAACCTACCAGCTGCTTCTCTGAAACCTTATGCAGGGTTGCTATGAGTTGGAATCTACTCAACGACACTTAATGTCGGGGACGACATTCACAAGCACTGAGAAGCTGTGGCCCTGTGACAAGATGGATGAAAATCCAATCCCGGGGCCCCTCCTCAGGATTGCGTGCCATGGACCCTGAGGGCCAAGGAAGTGACTCCCTGAAGTCCCAGGTTCATAGGTTTTTTGTGAACTCACTGGTGGGCTACCTCTGTATAATTTTCTTTGGTCTTAGTGTTCATTCTATGCTTCTAACTCCAATAATTGTAGCTTCTGAGAAAATGGTTTCTTATGTGCCTCTCTTAATGTCTCCACTGTGTTGGCAGTGCGTAGGGTCCTGGGAACAAATCTTTTTGAGGAACAAGCTATGGCCACCTGGGATGCATGTCAGGACTGCATCTTGATATTAACCTGAAGCATGAGCCTTTGATGTCCATATACAACAATGGGACCAAAACCCCTCTAAAGCCGAGACAGTAAAAAGCCTCAGAGGACTCAGAAAGGCCAGGAACAGGCATATTGGGAGTATGAGAAAAAAAGGTTTTTCACTCAAGGTTTGTAAATAAAGTAGATTGGTAAATTCTAGGAGTATTGATTAGAGTACAATAGTGGCAGCCCCCTCAAACTGCCTCTGGGTATATAACCCAGATGCTCTCCTTCCTCCTGGAAGTATATGGAAATGTGATGTAGCATTTAGATATAGAACCCAGAAAGAAGGAATGTGGAAGCGAGACCTCACCTTCTTAGAAAGGTTGAGACTCATCTCTCATCTTCCCTGGAATTGTAAGAGTAAAGAAAAAAGAATTATTAGTTGATAAATGAAGCCAGGTATCTGGGATCTTGCTCACAAACAAAAGCATGAGCTTTTGTTTGCAAAGTATACAAAGACAGCTTGACTCCCTTCAAAAACCTTACTTTAAGCCTTCTATGACCTTTTAAATCTTTTTCACCTTTACCCATTAGAGATTAAGTGCTAAAAGTATGTAAAATATCCTTGAGACCATTGTGATGTATATTTTAAAATTTGTTCCTGTGAATTAATATGTCCTGTTTTGAATGATTAATCACATTTCAGTTCTGTATTCAATCTTATCTGAATAATCACATCCTTCCTTTGTGAAAAATCCCTCCCTGAAAAAGGAAAATAAAAGACTGAAGTAGAGTGAGTGCTGCATGCAATGTAAGGCAATGCAATGTTTGCAGACCAGCCTGCCTTTCCGCTTGCATCAAATTTGTGTGTCTGTCTTCTTTGTGTCTGTTTTGTCTTTCTCTTTCACCGCCAGATCTCCCTCCTTCGTGCAACCACTCTTCTGTTGAGGCTGGACCCTGACAACTTAACAATAACAACAACTCTTTCCTGAATAATTCTGTGTTTTTTTATTTATACCACACCAAAACAGCAGTTTTGGCATCCTCGAGGGACTCAAATTATGTTCCTTTGAAATGTTCTTTGAATTTGGGGAACAAAGAGAAGTCTGAAGGGATAATATCAGAGTTAGCGTAGTGGTTACGAATTGGGCTGTGAACCGCAAGGTCAGCAGTTCGAAACTACTAGCTGCTCTGCAGGAGAAAGATGAGGCTTTCTGCTCCCCTAGAGATTTACAGCCTCAGAAACCCTGTTCAGGGTCGCTATGGTTGGAACCGACTTGATGGCACTTAACAACAACAACAACAGAGCTGTAGAGTGGTTTCCCAAAGGAATTTTTTGTAGGACGGCCCTTGCTACTCTCCAAGAATGAGCAGGTGATGTGAAAACATTCCATGTTCATGATGGAAAAAAATTTATTGCCACAACTTTCCTGACCTTTTTCTCACCAATGCAGTTTTCAATTTTCTTAAAAATTCCCAATAATGAGTCCCCATGACCATACTGTGTCCTTTGTGAAAATCTACCATTTTAGAATCCCCAAAATCAGTCTCCATAACCTGCTGAGCTGACCTGTCTGCCTTGAATTTAGCTGCCTCAGCAGATCCCCTGAGTGCCACTGTTTTGATTGGACGTTGCTCTCTGGATTACGCTGGCAAATCCAAGAGTCATTTCCAATTATGATTCATTCCATAAAATTGTCATTAGCTGCAATGGAAAGATCAGCTTTTTGAGCTAGCTAATCTTCATGCAACACTTTTGGTGCCTATCCAGTTGAAAGCTTTCAGAGACCAAGATGTTCACTTTAAATGGAAAACACTGGACTATGTGAGACCCCAACTTCAGTAGTGAATGCATCAGTGGTAATTCTGTCGTCTTCTCCCGCTGGTTTCAGGACTTCAGTCACAGTTTCTTCATTCATCAAGGTTGACAACCTTCTCTCTCTTGGCTCATCTTTGAGGTCATCCTGACCTTTCTTAAAATGCTTGAACCTTCTAGAAGCTATTGTTCTATGTGGGACAGCATTCCCATAAACTTGTTACAAAACTTCAATGAATTGGAAAGATGGACACTTGAGTTTTGTTAAAAATTTGGTATTAACTCTGACCTCAGAGTCATTTTTTCCATGGCACAAAAAGTATCCTTTTTTTTTTTTTTTGGACGGTGCCCTAATGAAATAGCCAGAAAAATTGTGTGCAGATATCACTGATTGAAGAGACATGCTTTGTTTGGAATAAGCTGTGCATATATGAACTGGAAGGAGTTCTGGTAGTGTAGTGGTTATGAATCAGGCTGCGAACCTTAAGGTCAGCAGTTCGAAACTACCAGCCGCTCCGCAGGAGAAAGATAAAGCTTTCTGCTCCTGTAAAGATTTACAGCCTTGGAAATCCTGTACAGGGTCGCCATGGGTCGGAACAACCAGCATATGAACTGGAAATATAGCAGTTTTTTTGTTTTTGTTTTTTGTTTTTTTACTTACCTTCATATTTAACTACAAAAATATTATTTGGAGAAATAATTATAGGTAAAACAAACAAATGAACAACTTGATGTCCACGGATAGGAGACTGGATAAATTATAGTACAATCGGACAACAGAGTGCCAAGGAGCAAATAGAAAGGCTACTAAGGCTAACGACTCAGAGAGAGGTTTACAGGACATTTAGTTTCAAAGTAGTAAGTGTGTCCTGCTGGTTCTGGTTGGAATCCCAGCCCCAACATTTGATTTCTGGGTGACACTGGACAAGTATTTAACTTCATTAAACTTCAATTTCTCCATCCAGGTGGGTGGTTCAAACCCACAAGACACTCGTCAGCTATGAGTTGGAGCCGACTTGAAGCCACTTAATGGCCACATGGAGGATAATCATTGCAACATCACTTGGAGTTATGTTGTGGTCTGTCAAGTCGGTTTCAATTCATAGCGATCCTGTATAGGGTTTCCAAGGAACTGCTGATGGGTTTGAACAGCAAAACTTGAAGTTAGCAGTCCAGTGCTTATCCTACAGTGCCATACCAAGCCTCTATTAACTAAGATAACTCCCCTAAAATGTTTATCATAGTTCCTGTTTTTGTTACATGCCTTTGAGTCAGTCTTGACTCATAGAGATCCTGTACAGGTTTCCCAAGGAGCAGCTGGTGAGTTTGACCTGCCAACCTTGCAATTAGCAGTCCAATGCTTATCCTACAGTGTCACATCAGGAGTCCATCATAGTGCCTAGTACATAGTAAGTACTGGTGTGGCACTGTGGGATAAAGCACTGGACAGCAAGGTTAGTCTGAACCACAAGGTCGGTGGTTCAAACTTACCAGTTGCTCCTTGGAAACCCTACACAGAGTCTCTATGAGTCAAAACTAACTCAACAGCACGTAACAACAACAACATAGTAAATACTTGCTTGAAAAAATGTTGTTGCTGAGTGCCACTGAATCAGTTTTGACTCATAGCACTCATAGCGACCCTGTATAGGGTTTCGAAGGCTATAAATCTTTATGGCATTAGAATATCTCATTTTTCTCCCTTGGAACAGTTGGTGGGTTTGAACTGCCAAAGACCACAGCCTTCAGTATGGGTTGGTCTTTGCCAATTTGGATGCCTTTAATTTCCCTTTGATGCCTTATAGCTCTGGCTAAGACTTCTAGTACAATATTGATTGGGAGTGGCGATAAAGGGCATCCTTGTCTGGTTTCGGTTTGCAAGGGGCTTTTCTTTGTTCTGTCTGGTTTTTAAAAGCAAAAGATTGGTGCTGGTGCTGGTGGTTATTGTTTGACATCAGGCAGTTCTGACTCAGGGTGATCTCAGGTGTTGCAGAGTAAGCTTTGCTCCATAGTGTTTTCATGGCTCTGACCATTTGGAAGCAGATCTCCAGGACTCTCTTCCTAAGCACCACAGTCTTCAGAATGGGTTGCACCTCAATGTAAAGAAAACAAAAATCCTCACCACTGGACCGATAAATAACATCAGGATAAGTGGAGAAAAGATTGAAATTGTTAAAGACTTCATTTTGCTTGGATCCACCATCAACACTCATGGAAGCAGCAGTCAAGAAATCAAATGACATGTTGCATTAGGCAAATCTGCTGCACAAGTCTTCTTTGAAGAGCAAAGATGTCAGTTTGAGGACTAAAGGGCACCTGACCCAAGCCATGGCATGTGAAAGCTGAACAATGAATAAAGAAGACCATAGAAGAATTGATGCATTTGAGTTATGGTGTTGGAGAAAAATATTAACAGCACTGTGGACTGCAGAACAGACAAGTCTGTATTGGAAGAATTACAGCCAGAAGGCTCCATAGAAGCCAGATGGCCAGACTTCGTTTCTCATAATTTGGACATATTATTCGGGGGGAGGGCAGGGACAGAGGGGGGGAAGGGAGCAGTCCCTGGAGAAGGACCTCATGAAAAGTGGAAAAAGAGGGAGACCCCCCCAATGAGATGGATTGGCACAGTAGCAGCAACAATGGGCTCAAGAAAAGGGCAAGAAAGGCTGTCTTGAATTGTTTAAGCCCTTGGATAACTTCAAGACTTGCTTGCTCAGCTACTTCTCAGTTTCAGTTTAGAAGCTCTGCAAGGGGAGAGTGGGCAGGAGCTGAGCTTTGTCAGTTCTCCAGTCCACCCACTGTCTACACGCTGTGCTGACCACGTGTCCTCCCCACAGAAGCACACAGTTCTGTGAGCTTGGCTGCTCTGGAGACAGGGGAGCCCCCAAGTCAGTTGTTTGTCTGCATCTTATCAGCACAGCAGCCAGGAAGAATTCATTAGAGGCCTCTCCCATTCTCTCCATCCTCTGCCTGCTGTACATTAGCATGTGTGACAAACTCGGTGCAAACAGAAGCTCTAAGTGAGAACCAAACTGTTTCAGCCTTTCCTGAGTGACAGCGGGGGACTTCCCCAGCCTGGTGCAGAGACTGGCAGAAAGTGTCTGTGGGGGGCTGAAGAGTCAGGAAGGGCCCTGGAGGGGCTGTGCTCAGTTTAGGAGTGTTAAGACAAGAGCCTGGAGTAGCAGAAGGGGTTCCCCACTGCAAATTCTGTAGGACCGCTTGGATACAGCTGAGAAGCTCAGGAGCACAGTTGGAGCCTCACACTGAGAAGAGAAGGAAGGAGGGGTGGAGATTTGTCCTTCCTCTCCAATGCATCTGTAGGGGGAAGGAGCCAAAAATGTGTTGGAGCCATGCTGTGACCCTCAGGAGACCTGGACTGGGGTGGAGTAGAGACCAGTGACCATAGCTCCTCCTGCTGCCGCTGTGGAATAAACACTCGACTGGTAACCACAAGGTTGGTGGTTCAAACCCACCAGCTCCTTGGAAATCCTTTAAAGAGTCTCTATGATCCAAACTGATCCTATAGTAGGCAACAACAATGCATCAGGAAAAGAAGCTAATTCAGATGCCACATTCTATTTCATATAGTCTAGCTTTTCAGATTCTCTCTCCCATGGAGCAGCTGGTGGGCTTGAAACGCTGACTTTGTGGTTAGCAGTCCAGTGCTTATCCTATAATGCCACATTAGCTACTATTATAAAATCATACTGATCAATTCTGACTTATTCATTAAATCATCACCTCAATCAAGATAGAGGGAATATCTGTAGCTTTCAAAAGTCTCCTTGTACCATTTTGCAATCTTCTGTACTTCCTGTCCACTATTCCTCTCATTCCGAGGCACCACTGATCAGTCATTGTAAATTAGCTTGCATTTTCTAGAACATTATACAAATGGAATCAGACGATATGTTGTCTTTTTGTTGACTTCTTTCACTTATTGAAATTATTTTGAGATTCATCCATGTGTGCATAACAATTTGCTCTTTGTTTTCTTGAGCAGTGCTCCACTGTACAACTCCACCATTATTTGTTTATTTATTCATTTGTTGATGGGCATTAGGTTCCAGTTTTTGGCTGTCATAAATAAAGGTGCTAGGAGTAGTCATACACAAGTCCTAGTACGGACATAGGCTTTCATTTTTGATGGGTAAAAACCTAGGAGTGGAATGGATAAGTCATAATAGTGAACATATGTTTGGCTTTTATAGAAATTTCCAAATTGTTTTCCAAAGTGAAGTGATTGTATCATTTTACATTCCCACCAGCAGTGTCTGCTCCACATCCTCGTCAACACTTGGTATGGTCATGTTTCCTGGTTTTGCTATTGTTAGCTGCTCTACAACAGAACAAAACATTGTCCAATCCGGTACCATTCTCCCTTCATTGTTTTGGCTGAGCTTGTAGTTTACCACTGTGTCAGACCTTCCTCATTTTCACTGACTCACAACTTGACTAAACCTGATATTCCACAGACGGGTTCCTCCTGTTAACATGTCAAAAAGAAAAAGGAAGTCTTCCCATCCTTCCTTCCATGGAGTATGGCTGTTCTTCCAAGATAGATTGTTTGTTCTTCTGGTACATTTAATATTCTTTGCCAACACCATAATTTGAATTCATCAATTCTTCTTTGATTTTTCTTTTAGACAGCCTAATAAGTGTGTAGTGGATCTCATTGTGGTTTTACGTAGGGTAAGCACTGGAATGCTAACCACAAGTTTGGTGCTTCAAACCCACAAGCTGGTCCTGAGAAACCCCATACAGGGTCACTATGAGTTGGAACTGATTCGACAGCACTTAACAACAATGATGAATGATGTTCATGCTTGTATTTGCCATTATCTATCTATCTATCTATCTATCTATCTATCTATCTATCTATCTATCTATCTATCTATCATC
>NW_006408521.1:18668705-18670587 GCF_000296735.1 Chrysochloris asiatica
TCTATCTATCTATCATCAATCTATCATCTATCTATCTATCTATCTATCTATCTATCTATCTATCTATCCATCTATCATCTATCTATCTATCTATCATCTATCTATCTATCTATCTATCTATCATCTATCTATCTATCTATCTATCTATCTATCTATCATCTATCTATCTATCTATCTATCTATCTATCTATCTATCTATCATCAATCAATCTATCTATCTATCTATCTATCTATCTCATCTATCTATATCTTCTTTATTGGCATGCCTGTTCAAATCCTGTGTGTGTGGAGGGAAGTTGCTTGCTCTTTTTTTATTGAGTTTTGAGAGTTCCTTATATACTATAGTTACAACTCCCTTATCAGAATGTGATTTGAGATATTTTCTCCCAATTTGTGGCTTCTCTTCTAATTTTTTTAAGTGTCTTTCAAAGAGAAGATTTTACTTTTGCTGAAGTCCAGCTTATCCTCTTTTCTTTATTGACTCATGCTTTTGGTGTCATATCTAATGTTTTGCCTAATGCAAAGTCTCAAAGGTTTTCTCCTAGCATTTTAGTAGTTTTATTTTTAATTGGTTGTTGGTTGTTATGGGCCATGGAGTCGGGTCTAACTCATAGCGACCCTGCATAGGGTTTCTGAGGCTGTACATCTTTATGGGAGCAGAAAGTCTCATCTTTCTCCCGTGGAACAGCTGGTAGTTTTGAACTGCTGACCATGAGATTAGCAGCCCAATTCATAACCACTATGCTACCAGAGATCCTTGATATTTGCTTAATGTTTGAATGCGGTGTGGGGTATAGGTCACATTTCACCTTTTTGTAGATGGATATCCAATTGTTCCAACACTATTTTTTGAAAAGGTGTTCCTTTTTCTAATGAATTGCCTTTGCATATTAGTCAAAATTCAGTTGTCACCTATTATAGATCTATTTCTGAATATTTTCATCACTTCAGAAAGCTTCCTCATACCTATTTGGAGTTAATCCCTCCCCCCAACTAACCACTAATCTATTTTCTGTAACTATAGATTAGTCTTGCTTATTTTAGAACTTCATATAGATGGAATTATATGTTTTGTACTCTTTTGGATCTGACTTCTTTTGCTCAGCATGTTTTCTTTCAGATTCATCCATGAAGATGTGTGCATTTTAATTTGGTCCTCTTAATTGCTGAACAAAATTCTATTTTATCAACACAACACAATTAATTTATTTGTTTATCTGTTGACATACATTTGGATCCCTTCCAATTTGGGGCTATTAGAAAATAATTGCTAAAAGGATTTGTGTACAAGCCTTTTTGTAGACATACTCATTTAGCTTGAGTAAATAGATAGGTGTGGAATTGTTAGGTCAAAGAGTAGATGAACGTTTAACTTTATAAGAAACTCCCAAAATGTTTTCCAATTGGTTGTCAAGTTTGTTAATGGTGTTGTTGACATCTTTTATGTCCTCATTTTATATATACCTGTACTATCAATTTTTGAAATTTTTTACTATAATTGTGGGTTTGTTTGTTTAATCAGTCTAGTCCCACTTTTTGCTTCATGATTTTTTTTTCTTAAATGTTTTATTGTGAATTATGTGATAGTTTACATGGGAGAACATTAGTTTTACATTCATTCTATCGTTTATTGTCTCATTGCCATGGTTACAATCCCCTCCATGCAATCCTTCCCCACAACACACAGTTGCTCTCCCTCTCTGGATCTAAAGTCTCCAGCTGCTCCATCGCGCCACGTCATCATCTCTGGCTCCATTTCAGGCATCACTGCTTCTCTAGGTAGGGGCCCACTCTCTGTTCTTCTCCCTTGATGGTCCTAGGGACCTCCGCTCCTAGACTGAAAAGTTAATCACTCCCTTTCTTGCTATAAAATGTCTACCTT
>NW_006408521.1:18671015-18686556 GCF_000296735.1 Chrysochloris asiatica
TCCACTCTAGTCCTCTGTGGCTATGTCACTGCTTCTGGGCCCAAGAGTCCCCAGGTCTTGCCATACTGCTGGCCAACCAGGTCTCCACTTGGTTCACAGGAGTCTGTTGAATGTTGTAGGGCTTAGCTCGCAGCTTCATGGCTGTTTTTCCCTCATTTCCACTTATCGGTGACGAACATGGTCACCAATCAGAGCGTGTATTCCTATTAAGTCTTAATCTTGGAAGGGAGTTTGCCCTGAGGGGAACCAACCACTTGCCTCGATTTCTCCTGGGTGAGCAACTTGCTTATTCTTGTAGTAATCAGTTGGACTGCCTATATTGTTTTGCATTTTTTCCTGACAGTCTTTCTTTCAAGAAGTATCTTCTGTTCTTCTAGCCACTCCAGGCTGGTCTGCTTGTTCTTTCAAGTGGAAATTTCCCCCCTCAGAAGATTCTGGATGTGGTTCAGGATTCCACCTATAGTCTTATGTATTGCAGAGGCTCCGCAGGAGGCCTCCTTCACTGGACACGTTGTAGCCATTTTAGGTATTCTAATCAGTTATAGGCAGAAGATGGACTTACAAGCTTCCTATGGTGATATTTCTGGCTATTCCTTTCTCTCCCCCTCAAATGTCTATTTTATAATGGTATGCCAGGGAAACCAGATTCAAAAGATAGCCAAGCATCTTAACATTATTTTCCCCCTTTCCAACCATGTCTCAATCCTTGTATCCTGGAGCCCTGTTATTCCAAGGTTGTGCATATGTCATTATTTACCTCTGTCCCACTTAACCCATGCAAACCTGCCTAATTGTTTTCCCATCTGCTTTGTTCTTCCATTCCCCTCCCCCTTCTTGTGTATTGCTCCCCTCCCTAGCACCCAAACTATCCTGTGTCTATTCCCTACCCTGGGCTCCACCTTCCCCTCCCTCCCCTCATCCCACAACACACATCCCGTTAACCAGCAAAGAATCCCTCCCCTTTAGTGTGGGTTATTTTTCTTAGTCTTTTACAGTAGTGGGCCTATGCAGTATTTCTCCTTTTGTGACTAATTTTCACTCAACATATGTCCTCAAGGTTCATTCATGGTATGTGGTGGCTTGCAGCTTCCTTGTTATTCTTTAAGGTAGCATAATATTCCATGGTGTGTATGTACCACACTTTGTTTATCCATTCTTCAGTTGATGGGCACTTAGGCTGTCTCCATCTTTTTGCTATTGTAAATAGTGCTTCTATGAACATTGGTGTGCATGTATCTACTCGTGTTATGGCTCGTATTTCTTGTGGGTAAATACCAATTAGAGGAATTGCTGGACCATAAGGTATTTCTATTTCTAACCTTCTAAAGAAGCACCATATTGCTTTCCAGAGAGGTTGGGCCATTTTGCAATCCCACCAGCAATGCAGGAGTGTCCCAGTCTCTCCACATCCTTACCAGCATTTATTGGCCTCTACTTTTTTTAGATTTTTGCTGTTATTGTTGGTGTGAGATGATATCTCATTGCTGTTTTGATTTGCATCTCTCTAATGGCTAGTGATCGTGAACATTTCTTCATATGTTTGTTGGCTGCCTGGATCTCCTCCTTGGTGAAGTATCTGTTCATGTCCTGTGCCCATTTAAAAAAATTTTTTTTTGTCTTTTTCTTTTAGAGGTGTTATAATTTCCTATATATTTTAGAAATGAGTCCCTTGTCTGATGTGTCACTGCAAAAGATTTTTTCCCATACTGTGGGTTCCCTTTTTACTCTTCTGGTGAAGGAAGTATTTTGATGCATATAAGTTTTTAATTTTTAATATGTTCCAATTATCTATTTTGTCTACCTTTGTTTGTGTAGTTTTCAAAATGTTTGGTAGTCTGTGTATTACCTGAATTAGTGCCCTCACATTTGTCCCTATGTTTTCATTGATGGCCTTCATAATTCTGGGATTCACATTTAGGTCTTTAATCCATGCTGAATTGGTTTTTGTATAAGGCATGAGGTGAAGGTCTTGTTTCACTCTTTTCATATCGCTTTCCAGTTCTGCCAGCACCATCTGTTGAAGAGACTATCACCTTCCCATGTAATATATTTAGGTACTTTGTCAAAAATAAGCTGGCTTTATGTGGATGGATTAATTTCTGAATTTTCGACTCTGTTCCATTGATCAATGTATCTATCATTGTACCAGTACCAAGCTGTTTTGACCACTGCAGCTGTGTAATAAACTTTGAAGTTGGGGAGTGAGAGGTTTCCAACCTTATTCTTCTTCATAAGCAGTGCTTTGCTTATCCTGGGTCTCTTTCCTTTCCATATAAAGTTTGTATTTGTTTTCACCATCTCTTTGAAGAATGTCATTGAAATTTGGATTGGTATTGCATTATATGTGTAAATTGGTTTGGGCAGTATTGACATTTTCACAATGTTAAGTCTTCCTATCCAGGAACATAGTACAGTCTTCCATTTTTGTAGGTCTCTTGGTTTCTTGTAGTAGTGTTTTGTAGTTTTCTTTGTTTAGGTCCTTTGTTTCTCTGGTTACATTTATTCCTAGGTATTTCATCCTTTGGGCGGTTAATTGTAAATGGTATTGCTTTCCTAATGTCTTTTTCAATGCTGTCATTTTTGGTATAGAGGAATCCAACTAATTTTGTATGTTGATCTTATATCTTGCCACTTTGCTGAATCTCCTAATGAGGTCTAGTAGCTTTTTTACTAAGTCTTTGGCGTTTTCTATGTATAGGATCATATCATTTGCAAATAGAGAAAGCCGTACTTCCTCTTTGCCAATTTGGATGCCTTTAATTTCCCTGTCTTGCCGTATAGCTCTTGCTAAGACTTCCAGCACAATATTGAATAGGAGTGGTGACAAAGGGCATCCTTGTCTGGTTCCTGTTCGCAGATGGTATACTCATGATGGACAGGTTTCAGCTGAGCTTCCAGACTGACACACTTGGAAGAAGAAGAGGCCAACTACTTCTGAATGTTTAGCCACTGAAAACTTTATGAATAACAGTGATACATTCCAGATAGCACCAGAACATTGAAGACTGAAATATGATGAATTGCATCAGAATACTGACAGATACAGTGCTGGAAGCTGAGCCCCCCCAGGCTGGAAGGCGCTTAAATTGTGATTGGGGAGCAGCTGCCTCCTCAAAGCAGAGTTGACCATGATGACCTGAATGGAGTACATCTTTCAGGACCTTCATTTGCTGATGAGACATAACTCAAAATGAGGACAAAGAGCTGTAAACATTCATTAATAATTGGAACATGGAATGTATGAAGTAAGAATCTAGGAAAATTGGAAGTTGTCAAAAATGAAATGGAACACATAAAGATCAACATCCTAAGCATTAGTTAGCTGAAATGGATTGGCCATTTTGAATCTGACAATCACATGGTTTACTATGGTGGGAATGACAAAGAGGAATGGTTTCACATTCATCATCAGAAAGAACATTTCAAGATCTATCTAGATCTCTCTGTCTGTGATAAGATAATATCCATATGCCTACAAGGAAAACTAGTTAATACCACCATATTCAAATTTACACACCAATCACTAAAGCCAGTGATGATGAAATTGAAGAATTCTACTAACGTCTTCAATCTGAAATTAATCAAACATGCAATCAAGATGTATGCATCATTACTGGCGATTGGAATGCAAAGGTTGGAAACAAAAAGGAAGGATCAGTAGTTGGAAAACATGGCCTTGGTGACAGAAACAATTCTGGAGATCACATGATAGAATTTTGCAGGACCAATTGCTTATTTATTGCAATACATTTTTAAAACAGCATAAAAGATGCTGTGCACCTGGACCTCACCAGATAGACTACAGAGAAATCAAATTGACAACATCTGTGGTAAGGGTATGGATAACATTGTGGAGAATGAGTATTCTGGAACACTTATTCGTGCTCATGAAGAACTTGTATACAGACTAAGAAGCAGTCATTCTAACAGAATAAGGGGACACTGAATGGTTTAAAATCAGGAAAGGTGTGTGCCGGGATTGTATTATTTCACCATACTTATTCAATCTGTATGCTGAGCAAATAATCTGAGAAATTGGATCATATGAAGAAGAACATGACATCAAGATTGTAGGAAGTCTCCTTAACAAACTTGCTATATGCAGATTATGTAACTTTGCTTGCTGAAAGGATTTAAAACACTTACTGATGAAGATTAAAGAACACAGGCTTCAGTATGGGTTGCACGTCAATGTAAAAAAAGAGTCTTCACCACTGAACCTATGAATACTGGAATTGTGATGACTAGAGAAAAGATTGAACTTGTCAAAGACTTCATTTTGCTTGGATCTACTATCAACACTCAAGTAAACAGCAGTCAAGAAATTAAACAACATACTGCATTAGGCTAATATGCTGCACAAAACTTCTAAAGTGTTCAAGAGCAATGATGTGAGTTTGAGGATTGGGGTGTGGCTGACCCAAGTCATGGTATTTTCAATAGCTTCACATGCATGTTAAAGTTAGACAACGAAAAAGGAAAACTATAAAAGCATTATAGTGCTAGAGAAGAATAGTAAAAGTACCATGGACTTCTAGAAGAACAAACAAATCTGTGTTGGAAGAAGTAAAGCCAGAATCATCCTTGGAAGTCAGGATCAGGAGACTTTGTCTCTCATACTTT
The DNA here is from genome assembly GCF_000296735.1 of Chrysochloris asiatica. Classification (NCBI taxonomy): domain Eukaryota; kingdom Metazoa; phylum Chordata; class Mammalia; order Afrosoricida; family Chrysochloridae; genus Chrysochloris; species Chrysochloris asiatica. The sequence continues at coordinate 18,675,639 of NW_006408521.1, forward strand.
GGGTATATTGTCAGAAGGACATCATGCTAGGTAGAGTGAAGGTTCGGTGCAAAGACAAGATAGATTGGCACAGTGGCAGCAGCAATGGGCTGAAGCTTAACTACAATTGTGAGGATGGTGCAGAACCAGGCAGTGCTTTGTTCTATTCTGCATAGGGCCTCTGTGTGTATGGAACAATGGAATCCCCCCCCCGCCCCACCCCATAAAATCTCAGGCTGAACCCTAATACTAACACTAGTAATAAGAAAGTTGCCCTGGTTCAAGCAGAAAAGAACTATGTTTACTCTCTGTCCCTAATTTTTTATGTTTTTATTGTGGTTGTTGTTATGTGCTGTGGAGTCAGTTCCGACTCATAGCGACCCTGTACAGGGTTACCGAGGCTGTAAATCTTTACGGGAGCAGAAATCCTCCTCTTTCTCCTGTGGAACAGCTGGTAGTTTCGAACTGCTAGCCCTGAGGATAGTAGCCCAATTTGTAACCACTACAGTACATATACAGCAAAAAGTTTCCATTTTGCTATTTTTTTGCATGTGTGCTTCAGCAATGTTGATTGTATTCATTATGTTGTGTAGCCATCACCATGATCTGTCTCCACATTTACCCATCCCTTTAAAAGAAACAGTCTGTCCCTAACTTTCATGACTATCCCTCACCCCATACTCCTGGGGTACATCCTCAAAATCTTAGGTCTCTATGGAATATCAGTAAGCCACAGGGTTAGGTAATGGTTTGATGTTTTCTAAAAATTAGAAAGACGTGAATGGGCACTGCCTCAGTTTTCTCTGTGGAGTAGGAGCTGCATGCCATCGAATATGAATCTGTGTGTGAATTTGTTTGTTAATGGAAGTATGAAGTGCCAGAGCTGAAAGAGGTCTCAGAGTGGCTCCAATCCAGTCTCTCCTTTCTAGTAACTGAACCCATCTTAACTAGTTTGTGCAAAACAGGGGCATTATTGGCATATGTAATTAGGAAGTCCCTGGACAGGGGTTTAATCAGTACCATGAGGAAGCTCGTCCTTCCCTCTCTAACCTTTTTTCCTTCTTTGTTACTTCCTTGTCAAGCAGGCTCTCCTCACACTGGATGGCTGTCAGCATCCCAAGCTTACATGTTACCAGCAACCCCACTAGAAGGAGACAGCCTCCTCCTTGATAGTTCCTGTAAGAGTCCTGGTCTTACTAGCCAAGCATGAGCTACAGCATGGCCACAGGAATTCAGAACATTGATTGGTTATGTTGGGCCACCCAAACCAGGTAGACTTGAGTCAAGTATAGAGTTCCTCTAAGGAACATTGAGGTACTGATATCAGAAGAGCAGGAAATTTACCCATTCCTCACTAATCAACGTGGTTGTTGCTGTTGGAGTTGGTGGTGGTGGTGGTTATGTGCCGTGGAGTCAGTTCCAACTCATAGCGACCCTGTATAGGGTTTCCAAGGCTGTAAATCTTTACGGGAGCAGAAAGCCTCATCTTTCTCCCGTGAAACAGCTGGTAGTTTCAAACTGCTGACCCTGAGGTTAGCAGCCCAATTCGTAACCACTACGCTACCAGAGCTTCTTACCAACGTGTTAGGTTCTAAAAATCGTCATTATACAAAAATTGGGATGACCACATCAGATCACAAAGTGAAGGATGATTACAACATTTTGTAACAACCAAATTACATCATTACATAACTGCCAAACTACTGAGAATTATGGCCCAGCCAAATGGACAGATACTAACTGTCACCGTCACCTGCAGTGGCACTCTTGTTAGCACCTTAGCCTTTTTTACTGCCAGATGTACATTATTAGTGCACAAAATAGCTGGATAGTAGATTGTCTACTATTGTCATAAATGTGAAATATCAGATAATGAGTCAGTCAAAAAAGTGAGGGGCAGGTGTATCCTAAAGTACTTGAAGTGACCAGTGTGCCTGACCCAAGTTATGGTATTTTCAGTAGCTTCATATGCATGTAAAAGTTGGTCAATGAATAAGGAAGACCATAGAAGAATGGATGTGTTGTGTTTGAGCTGTGGTGTTGGAGAAGAATATGAAAAGTCATTTAGTCTGGATGATAGATGTTGTTAGCTGCCCTGGAGCCAGTCCCTGCCTTGTAGCAACCTCAGGTAAACAAAACACTGACGTGTTTAAGCAGAACTCTATCATCCTAACAAAGATGCTTTAGAAAGTAAAAGGGGTATCGTTAATTGTTACACTGGGAGAGCAGGACAGACTCTGGTATTGTTCTGGGCAAAGTGGAACATATGAAGGGGTCACCCTAATTGTACACTTCAAAGATGTTAAATGACTTTGTCAAGGTTCCCAAGGTAGCAAAGGGGAGAAATGGCAGTAGAATCTACTCGCATGTATTTTCCACGGAAAGGCCATTGTTGGCTAGCAGAAATTTGTCTCTATAGTATAGATTTTCTCTATAGAATAGATTTTAGTAGAGTAGACGTTACCAAAAACAGGCCTTTTGATGAAATTAGGCTAAGTAAGTAGGGGCATGTTGGAGACCATCTTTGACATGTTCAAAGAGTCTGCATTAAGTCTTTTGGGTACACAGATATATACACTCCAAAAGAGCATGATGTCATCAGTGATTAAAGAGTCTGTGTCTGAAATCAATTGAGTTTCAACCCAGCTCTACCAGTTATGAGCTGTGTGATGTTGAGCAAACTACTTAATGTTTCTGAATCTCAATTTCTGCACCTATAAAAAGAGACTAGTAACAGCACCCAACTGAGGACTAATGGAAGCACTGATAGAATTCTTGACCTTCGTGCAGAAGACCTGGATTTGATTCCCCATCAATGCACCTCACGTACAGCCACACCTCATGTGCACATTGCTATGGTGCTGAACAGGTTTACATGGAGCTTCCAGACTAAGACAGACTGGAAAGAAAGACCTGGAGATCTACTCCTGAAAATCAGCCCATGAAACCCTGCAGTCACAATAGTACTATTTGTAACCCAGCATGGGAATGGCACCGAGTGTTCTGTCGAATGTGCGTGAGGTTGCCATGAGTCAGTGACTGACTTGAAGGCAGCTAACACCACCATCTCCGGGGTTTGTGTGAGGAGAAAATATGAGTGTTTCAAGTGCAGTGTTGGAACAGCTGCAATGCTCAAAAATCACCAGCTGTTTTTATTGATCGAATTGTTGATATGTATGTGGAACCTTGTGCTTAGTCTTGCACAGATCACTGTTTCAAGTCTGGACTTTGGTGACTCTGGTGGTGTGTGTAGGAGAATCATTGGACAATGGGACCAGCCTAATGACCTGCTCTATCTCCAGGTGCACATCTGCCCCAGGTGTTTCTCTTCTGTGGTCAGCCCTTCTGTGGCTGGTCAGGGAGTGGCAGCCTGGCCCTGCACTCAATCACCTGGAGAGTGGTCAGTTGGTACGTGTGGCACTAAAGAGTGCTGGTCAGTAAATGGCCGGGATTTTATAGCATCTCTAGGGAGTGTTAAACTACGGGGAGGGAAAAAACCGTGTGAAGGGCCGTCAAAAATGTCATAAAAACCAAGTCAAGCCATCATTAAGTCTCTGTAGTTCACAGTGCTAAATTCCAAACCAAAAAGAAAAGAAAAAAGGAGCCAAATATTTCAGCGAATGTCTCTAGCCTCAGACACCTGGTTTGGAAACATATCACCACCTGTGCTGCATTCAACCTGCCCAAAATCCAGGAAGGAAATACTGTGTATGAGGCCAGAAAAGGGTGGGCTCTTGCATCCCTTAGGTCAAACAGCAGGCTGTAAATGACTCTTTTCAAAACAGACATATTACTTCCCAAGATTGTGGCCTGCCACAAAGGAAAGTACACACAGCAGTCATTCCCAGCAAGGGTTATACTATATGGCCATTAGGGGGATGGAAGCAGCTTGGTTCTTGCCAATGACAGGAAATAAGGTCAAGTAAAGATAACAGGTCTTTGAATTAAGGAGACTTTAAACACACATCCTGGTCTCATGGCTTTAGCAGCAAATAAGAATTATGGAAACGAAGCCTCGGGTTTTCTTGCTCCCTTTAAGCAAGACTCCCCAAGCACCCCATTTCTCCCTGTTAACCTGGCAGAGTCCTGTGTGAGGAAGGTACGAGCTTCCTCATACCTTTGGCTTGCTTATGCTCTTTCTGTGTTTAGTGAGGTCTGGGCTGGGATCGTTTTACGAGTTAAAGTCTTGAAAGTAGCATATTTGAGAGTTTGGTTAGTAAACAGAGGTCAAAATTATAGTACTTTTGTCTGAATGGAGAAGGGAGCTTGCAGACCCCAGCAGCACTAAGCCGTATGTCTCTCTTACCATCATTTCACAGGACAAGCAGAGTATCCGTTTAGGGAGGAGAAACCCCACAACATCAAAACATAGTTTGTCATGTAAAGAAACGACCGGCTGTTGGCCTGCTTCTCCACCCTGATGTGCAGACTGTATGTATTATTCACCCATTTCCTTGCCTCCCTTCTAGAGGGAAAGGTGCAAGAGGGAATGAAGAGTAGAAGCGGGAGACTTAAGTCAACCAATCAATGACAGCATACAAAACAGTCTGATTAATATTCCATAAATCACCAGCTAGTTGACCAAACTCAACTATTTTGATGCCTGTTGGCACTGGTTCTATATTCCTTTGGTGTTGACAACCTCAGCTGCCAGCGTTCATCTGTTAGCCATAGGTTAGAAGTTTGAGTTCAACCGGAGGTGTGTCCGGAGAAAACCTGGAGTGCTAGCTCTAAAAGACCAGCCATTGAGAACTCCATGGAGCACAGTTCTACACGGGTATGATATTTACTGATGTTAGGCATTGGTTCTGGTACACGTGGCTGTGGACATGAAGAAAATACAAAGATTCTGTGTGCTTGTAAGGTTTTTCTTTTATAATAATTAAGTAAGCAAACAAACGAAAAAACCAAACCAAAATCTCTCACTGCCATTGAGTTGATTCCAAGTATAGCGACCCTGTCTAGGATTCCCAAGGCAGTAAATCTTTACAGGAACAAAAAGCCTCATCTTCTCCCATGAAGGAGCTGGTGGGTTTGAACTGATTACCTTGAAATTAGTATTCCAGTGCTTACCCCACAGAAGCACCAGAGCTCCCTAAGATTAAAAAATAAAAGATAAAAATGATCTTTATTTTGACAGACTAGGACTTGGCCTAACTGTTGGAGGCATTCAGAAGGCCTGAGGCTTGTTGTTAGGCACATCGGTGCTGACTTGTAGTGACCCTAAGTACAACAGAATGAAACCCTGCTCAGTCCTGAGCCATTCTCACAATCGTTCCTGTGGTTAAGTTCATTGTTGCAGCCTCTGTGTCAATCCATCTCGTTGAGAGTCTTCTCTTTTCTCTACTTTACCAAGTATGATGTCCTTCTCCAGGAATTGGTCCCTCCTGGTAACATGCCCAGAGTACATCCTTGCTTGTAAGGGGCATTCTCACTGTACTTCTTCCCACATAGATTTGTTCATTATTCTGACAGCCCATTTACTATATTTCACCAACACCATAATTAAAAGGCACCAATTCTTCTTTAGCCTTACTTATTCATGGTTCAGATTTTGCATGCATATGAAGAGACTGAAAATACTATGGTGTGGATCAGGTGTACCTTAGTCTTCAGTGACATCTTTGCTTTTTAACACTTTAAAGAGATGTCATGTTTGCATCTGTTTCTTCTCATTTTGATTTGTGCCATACCAGGGAATGAAGATTCTCAAAACTTTACTCATTAAGGTCAACACTACTTTGAAGAGGTAGCTTTTCCCTCATTATATTTTGAGTGCCTTCCAAACTGAGGGGTTAATCTTCCAGGACTATATCAAACAACATTCACTGCCATTCATAAAGTTTTCAGAAGTAAACTGACAGGTCCTTCTTCCTAGTCTGTCTTAGTCTGGAAGCTCTGCTAAAACCTATTCATTCACAAGGTCCCCTGCTGCTATTCAAAATATCTACTAGGTGGTATAGCTTCCAGTATCATAGCAAACTTCAAGCCACTACCGTATGATAAAGTGGCAGAGGAGTGGTGGGTGGCACTTGTTGCTGTTGTTAAGTGCCATTGAGTAGGTTCCGACTCATAGTGAATCAGTATAGGGTTTCCAAAGAACAGCTGGTGAATTTGAACCACCAACATTGTGGTTCAAACTGACCTTGCAGTCCAGTGCAAATCCTGCAGCTTCACACCAGGACTCCATCCATATACAAGGAGCCCTTGTAGGGTAGTGGGTTACAACTGTAAGGTCAGCAGCTCAAATCCACCAGCTGCTCTGCAGGATAAAGATGATACTTTCTGCTCCCAACGAGCTCTGGTATTGTAGTGGTTATGAGTCAGTTGCTAACCTCAGGGTCAGCATTTAAAAACTACCAGCTGAAAGATGAGGCTTTCTGCTCCTGTAAAAATTTACAGCCTCAGAAACCCTATACAGGGTCACTATGAGTTGGAACTGACTCCACAGCACTACCACCACCATTACCATTACCAAACCCTATAAAGGGTCACAATGAATTAGAACTGACTTGACAACATGCAACCACACACACACACACACACACACATATTGTCATTGTATGTATATACAGAGACAATCAAGGAAGTGTCTCACATGATTATAGAGGCTGGCAAATTCCTGGTCCATGGCTTAGACATCATGCCGGATGCTTCTCCTGACTCACATGTGTAGGGACAGATGAACCCAAGATTGGCAGTAAGATGGCAGCCTGCTGGCTCACAGGTTATAGGGGCTAAGGAATCCTAAGATCAGCAGTCAATAGGGCAGGCCAGGGGCTCAAGTCCCACCTGAAATAATGAGAGCTGAGTGCAGGATACAGAGCAACCCTTTCAGCTGATTGGCTGGTCATAGCAGACCTCATTATGGGGAATGACTATGTCATAACCACTGAGAACCATGGTCCAGCCAAGTTAATACACAGCTGTAACCATCACAGGTAGTGACGATTTGTCTAAGTTTTCTCAAGATATCTCTTTTCAGTGTTAAAAAGCAAAGATGTCACTTTGAAGACTAAGGTGTGCCTGATGTAAGCCACGGTATTTTCAATCATTTCATACACATGCAAATAGCTATGACCAGCAGTACAGCAAGACCCCGGGACTCCTGGGCCCAGAGGCAGTGACATGGCCATAGAGGACTAGAGCAAAGAGTGAAGCATCCAGCTGATATGAAGACAAGGAAGATACACAGGAACACCCATACTTGCAGATAGTGCCCACTTGACCTGGCTTTGATGGCTGGATGATCAGAACTCGACTAGAAGAAGAAAGAAGCGGGGGTGGGGGGGGGGGGGGGGTGGGGAAGAGTAACCTGCTATAATTTGATGAACTTTACCTATACTTATGGATGTAGGAGCTCCAAAAAGGGAACAAATCTTTACAGCGAGGATCACTCCCACCCCCTCGGTACACAGGGTTGGCAGGGATGGGCAACATAGACATTGGCTACCCCAAATGGGAAGGGGGAGCTATAAAGGTAAGAAGTGAGTGGTTTACAAGCCTTCAAGAGGGAGCCTAGTTCCAGATGGGGCGGGGGAAGGTAGAATCACCACTGAATGATTTCCAATCTGTTGGGCCCGGGCTGGTGAAAGGAAATGGGGATAAGACTCTTGTGGTACAATAGTGAATAATTGCCGTCAGGACTGACTGTGAGGGTGGGAAATATAGAGGTAGATGTTTTTGACAAAAGGAGGGGAGTGATTGATTTTGCAGCCCAGGAGCAGAGGTCCCTGGGACCATCAAGTGAGAAGAACGGAGAGCGAGACTCTACCCAGAGAGGCCATGATGCCAGGGATGGAGACAGAGAAGATGATGTGGACAGATGGAGCAGCTGGGGGCACTGGACTCAGGAACGGAGAAGGGCTGTGTGCTGGTGGCCCGGGAGGGTGGGGGTGCTGTGTGGTGTACCCTTTGGGGTTATATGATGATGCATGGAGGGAATTGTAATCATTGTAATGAAACAAAATATGATAGGATGTGTGTAAAGCTGATGCTCTCCCATGTAAACCTCACAATAAAAACTTTAAAAAAAAAAAAAAAAAAGCTATGGATAATGAAACAATGGGATCAAACATAGCAACAAAGCCATGTAAAGTGCTTAGTCCCTTGCCTGGCACAGAGTAAGGAGGAGTTCTGGAAATGGTGACTCTTCACCATGCTTTCTCTCCACTGTGTACCTCGGATATGCCCTCGGTGGTGTCAGTGGGCAGATTATAAGCTTATACATTTCAAAGATATTATGACATTTCTGTTATCTAGATAATTGTTTGAAGCCTGCTTAGTTTCTTTGCTTTGCTTTGGTTTAAAGTAGATCTTTGGTTCCTTGGTTTTTACCTAAATTAAAAATACAATCTGAGATTTTTAGGGGTTTGGAGTGCGTAAGGATTTTAATATGAATGTTGTTGTTGTTAGGTGCCATTATGCACAGCAGAATAAAACATTGTCTGGTCCTGTGTGATCCTCACAATTGTTGTTACATTTGAGCCCATCAGTGCTGCCACTGTGCAAATCCATCTCACTGGGGATCTTTCTCTTATTCACTGACCGTCCACTTTACCAAGCATGACGTCTTTCTTCAGGGACTGTTCCCTTCTGATAAATGTCCGAAGTACGGGAGATTAAGTCTTCCTATCCTGGCTTTTAAGAAGGATTCTGCTTATACCTCTTCCAATACAGATTTCTTTATTCTTCTGGCAGTCCATGGGACTTTCAATATTCTTGAACATCATAACTCAAATGCATCAATTCTTCTGAATAACTTTTTTTTCTTTTTACAAAAGCAGTCCAGGCTTTTTTTTTTTTTTTTTTTTTAAGAATTCAAGTCACTGTTTTTTTTTTTTAAAGCAAATGAATATTAACAAAAACAAGAAATTAAAGACAACACATACTTCTACCTCTTAGAGATGATCACCTATTGATGAATTATAACTGTTTATATGCTTTGCAACTTTTTACCTAGTTATATATCAAATGACTTCTCACATTATTCACCAATCTTCAGTGTTATGTTCAATGGAAATAGAGAATTCTATTCATTTGTTTAAATAATTCTCTATTATAGATACTCAGATTATTTCTGATTTTTCTACTTTTGAATAAACTCATTGTTAAATAAATTCCAAACCACCAAAATTCCAAGATGTGGTTTCCAGATTCTGGGCCTTCATGTCACATCTGCTGAAATCTGTATGTTTTTCCAAAAATTAGAATTTCCCCACATCCAAAGATACACCTTCAAAAGGTTGGGAGGCTAAATTCCTCTCATTCTCCAGTTGGGTCATTTTCGTGACAGCTATCACAGTGTGTGGGGCACTCCAAAGAGACCTTTCCAACCTTTCCAGCTCCCCTGAATCGTGGACAATTTTCTTACTGCAGTAGCTTTTCACCTTTCACAGGGATGTCAAAATGTGTCCTCCACAGAAATGGTCCCTCAGACAAGGAGAACGTTCGCACACATGTTCTGTTCAATGCTCTAAGCACTTTTAGACAATGGTTTATCTTCTATTCTAGGAAATAATTCACTGGATCCGACATTTTCCTATGTAACTGGCACTGGGACTCATTGGAAAGATGCAAATATGACTTCATTTGCAGTTGAACATACAGAAGTGGGGATTTCAAAAGGAATTAGAAGCGTCAGGTAAATTGCTCAATAAAGAGAAACAATGAGAGACCCCAGGAGAGTTCCACAGGAAGTTTTGGCTGACATCTGCTCTCATAAAGATTTCTCTTGGAAACCCTAAGCAGCAGTTCTGCTCTGTCCTATGGGGTCGCTAAGAGTAGAGATTGTGGTAATGGCGGTGAGTTTGCTTTGATTTCCCAGACCTAGTTAAGACCTATGCTGGTCTGGGAAAAACTGTCAAGTAACTAAACATCTTCTGGACTCTGTTGCCCTTTTTTGTTGCTCCCGAGAACTTAGAGTGGTCATAGACTTCATGGGACTTGGGTTTCCACTGAGCCAGATGCCTAGGCCATCTTTTAGAGAGGAGATCCTTGGATAGTGCAAATGATTTGTGCTTTTCTACTAACTTAAAGTTTGGTGGTTTGAGCCCACCCAGAAGTAACATTGAAGAAAGACCTGGCAGTGTCCTTTCATAAAGATGATAGCCAAGAAAACCGGGTGGAATAGTTCTGCTTGAATCTGTGAGGTTACCAAGAGTCAGAACTGCTTGATGCTAATGAATCTGCTTTGTTTTTTGGTTTGCATTGATAACTGGATAGTGGCCCAAGCACTGCCCTAGAGGAAGAGAGTGCTTCCCCTTGCCCCACCCCCACCCCTCATTAGAAGACAGAGGTCAGTAAGGATACAAAGATTACTGTAGGGATAACAGTCTTTCTCATGAGTAACATTGGTATTTGAGGGTAGTTTAGATAAGAAGTATCTGTATGGCTACCAGATAAAATGAAGGATGCCCAGTTGAATTTGAATTTTAGGTAAATATTTAGAATATGTGGTACTATAGGATAAGCACATATTACTATAGGACAAGTCAAATATTACAATGAAATGTGCAAAGATCTGCAGTCAGCAAACCCAAAGGGAAGAATGTGCTCAGCATTTCTCAAGCTGGGGGAACTGAAGAAAAAATTCAAGCCTTGATCTTCACTATTGAAGGATTCTCTAAGAAAATTATTGAATGATGCAGAAAGCATCAAGAGAAGATAGAAGGAATATACAGAGTCACTGTACCAAAAGGGAATGGTTGATGTTCATTCGTTTCAACAGGTAGCATATGATCAAGAGCCAATGATACTGAAGAAGGAAGTCCAAGGTACATTGAAGGAATTGGTAAAGAACAAGGCACCAGGAATTGATGGAATAAAAATTGAAATCTTTCAAGGAAGTGAGGCAGCACAGGAGGCACTCACTCATCTCTGCCAAGAAATTTGGAAGACAACTATCTGGCCAACTGATTGGAAGAGATCCATATTTGTG
>NW_006408521.1:18687471-18695245 GCF_000296735.1 Chrysochloris asiatica
GATTAATTCTCCAGGATAGGAGCGGAGGCCTCTGGGACCATCAACGGAGAAGAGCCGAGAGTGGGACCCTACCCAGAGAAAGAGAGATGCCTTAGATAGAGACAAAGATGATGACGTGGAGTGATGAAGAGACTGGGGACCTTGGACCCAGAGAGGGAAAGGGACTGTGGGCCGAAAACTGGGGGGAGGAGGGGGAAGTGTAGGGGGCGAGTTTCTGGGATATATCCTTTGGGTGGTTGGTGATGCATGGAGGGGATTGGAACCATGGCAGTGAGATGATATAAGATGGAATGAATGTAAAACTAAAGTTCTCCCATGTAAACTATCATATAATTCACAATTAAAAAAAAAAAAAGATTGAAGGAAGACTCATTAACAACCTGCGATATGCAGATGATACAGCCTTGCTTGCTGAAAGTGAAGAGGGCATAAAATACTAATGAAGATCAAAGAGCACAGCCTTCGGTATGGATTGCATCTCAGTGTAAAGAAAACAAAAATTCTCTCCACTAGACCAATAAACAACATTCTTATCAACAAAGAAAAGATTGAAGTTGTCAAGGACTTCATTCTTTTTGGATCAACTATCAAAAGTCATGGAAGCAGCAGTCAAGAAATTAAATGATGTATTGGCATTAGGCAAATCTGCTGCACAAGACCTTTTTAAAGTGTTGAAGAGCAAAGATGTCAGCTTGAGGATTAAGGTGTGCCTGACCCAAGCCATGGTATTTTCAGTAACCTCATATGCATGCGAAAGCTGGACAGTGAATAAAGAAGATCATAGAAGAATTGATACTTTTGAATTATGGTGTTCAGGAGAATATTGAAAGTGCCATGGGCTGCCAAAAAAACCAACAGATCTGTGTTGGAAGAAGTGCATCCAGAGTGCTCCTTGGAGGCCTGGATGGCCAAACTTCATCTCTCATACTTCAGACATATTTTCAGGAGGGACCAGTCGCTGGAGAAGGATATCATGTTTGGTAGGGTGGAGGGTCAGAGCAAAAGAGGAAGACCCCCCAGCGAGACGGATTGACCAAGTGGCAGCATCAATGGGCTCAAGCATGGCAACAAATGTGAGGTTGTCCCAGGACCTGGCAGTGTTTCATTCTGTTGTACATAGGGTCGCTATGAGTCGGTACTGACTCTATGGCACCTAACAACAACAAGGATAAACCTTGGACTGCTAATTGAAATGTCATTTGTTCAAGCCCATTAGCTGCTCCTCAGAAACTTACGAGTCAGAACCAACTCAACGGCAATTAATAACACCAGAACAACAGTCTTATTAATTGGTGTCCTGGTATTTTTGTTTGCCAAATTTGTCAACCCCAGAAAAGTTGAATGGCTGGGATAGCTGGAGGTTTTCCCTAGACTGAATTGGAATTGACAAAATCCTGTTAGTGGGAGAGAGTTTGGGTCTGGCTCTCTATTGGGCTCTATGGTGGAATGAAGGTATCAACTAACAGGTCAGTGTCTTCCCAGGCCTATACTCTGACAGCAACCAAGAAGACTGCCCATCCACTCTTTATCTCTTATCTCAGAGTGATTCTCAGAGAACTTTCCCTGATTTCCCTACGTTGAATCCTGTGTCACAGGCTGTGATGACATTGGGAATCTTTTCTTATTATAATGGCAGTGGCACAGTTTTTAGCTGTGTCTGTTTCTCCTGTGAGTTGAAAGCTTGAGGAGCCAGAAATATGCTTAACCTGTACTGTAGTGGTCAGCACAGAGCTTGATACATGATAGGAACTCAGTGTATTTATGCATGTTGCCCATAAGGTCAGCATTGTTGCTGTTGTTGTTAAGTGCCACTGTTATGGTTCCTACTCATAATGACCCTGGATAAAGTTTTCTGAGGAGCGACTGGTGAGTTTGAACTACTGGCCTTGTGTTCAAACTGACCCTGCGGTCCAGTGCTTATTCCACAATGGCACACCAGGACACCAGCATAGTGACGGCAAATAAGCAGGGTCACCACACATTCACCTAGCTTATACCTGTTTCCCTGGCATTATTAATATGTTTATAGTGGTAAAATGTATTTTGCACATTTGTAAATTCAACATTTTTTACAAGCACGATTTAGTGAGACTAATTACACTGATGATGTCGTGCAGCCCTCACTGCTGTCTGTTGACCAAGTTCCCATAGCCATTAACAAACACTCAATGCTTCTTGAGCAATGAGTCCCCCTTTCTCCTTTTCCTTTTGTTCCTCTCCTGGTAATCACTAATAAACTTTGATCTGTATACATTTGCCTGACATAATTATTGTTGTTAAGTGCTTTGAGTCGGTTCTGACTCATAGTGACTCTGTATAGGGTTTCTGAAGAGCAACTGATGGGTTTTGTGGTTCTCAGTCCAGTGCGGATCCTAAAGCACCACACTGTAATTATTAGTATCCCAACCTGGATGCTAGATTATGTGGTCACTCTTTGACTTTCTCTTTATAATCCTCATGAGCCTGACTTTGTTCAGGGAATGCATTCCTTCTACTCCTGCCTTCCTACTTTCTTTCCTATAACAAAAGAGCTAATGTAGTGCTCAACAATCTCATGAATGTTATTTTTTAATTTAAAAATTGCACAAACAACAAGTTAATTAATTTAAAAAACACACAGGGAAACAAAAAGAAAATAGTTATTTCAAATTTGGGGATTCAGAGATAGCTAATGTCATCAGCTTGGTGTATGTTCTTTGTTGTTGCTGTCGTTAAGTGCCATTGAGTATAGGGTTTCCGAGGAGAGCTGGTGAGTTTGAATTGATCTTGTGGTTCAAACCTAACTTATGCTACCAATACTAATTTTTAATGTGATTTTTACATCACAAACACTCTTCCACATCAATAAATATACTTTACAAGTAGTTTTTGGTGGTAGTTTATTGTACAGAGGTGAAGGAAAGCCCTCTTCCCTGGTGTGATTAGTACTGGTCAGAAAGTTTGATAAAGTCAAGGAATTATTCAAAATTAATCAGAAAAAAGTAAAAGCTATTAAAAATTTGTTTTTATTATAAAATGTCTACCTTTACATTTGCAACCATCGCCATCAGTCCTGATAGCAATTATTCCCTAATAAGAATCTTATCCCCATCTCCTTTCACCAGCCCCGTCTGGACAGGTTGAAAACCACTCAGTGAAGATTCTACCTTCCCCTGCACCCTCTGAAACCAGGCTCCCTCTTGAAAGCTTGTAAGCCAGTCACTTTGTGCCTTTGTAGTCCCTTCCCCGCCCAATTTTGGGTAGCCATTGTCTAAGTTGACCATCCCTGTCAACCCTGTGTACTGAGTGGGTGGGAATGATTCTCACTGTAAAAATTCATTCCTTCTTTTGAGCTACTACACCCATAAGTATAGGTCAAGTTCATCAAATTGCAGCAGATTATTTTTTTCCCTCTCTTCTTCTTTCTTTCCTGTAGGCACATGGATATTATCCTATCACAGACAGCATTGTACCTCATGACAGGTCTTGGTACAAGGTGCATTGAAGACATTGGCAAAGAACAAGGCTCTGGGAATTGATGGAATACAAACTCCAACCAACCAACCAACCTGGGTTTCCCTTCTGACTGCCCCTGTGTTCATGATAACACCACTGCTCAAGATGTCTAGACTTAATCTCAGCACCACTTACTCCACCATCAGCCTTAACATCTAGCTAATATCTCCTTTCTCCCTCTTTTCTTCTTTCCTTCTCTCCCTCCATTCTTCCTTCCTTTCACTCATGCCATTTTCAGTCCCAGCACTAGAGTTCAGATGGGATGGAAAGTGTCTGTCATGGTTGTTCAGATCTTTTCATCCAGTTCTAGTTCATAAACTCAGTGCCTTCTGCTTGTGATCCTTCAAATACTCCACGTGGTCTATAAGATTCCTTTGTGCTAGCCCCAACTTCCCTTTCTGACCCAGTCTCTCTCATTCTGTGCTCCAGTCACATATGCCCACTCATTTGAACCACTTACTCATCATTCCCTTTCACAGCCAAGATCTTCCTCTTCCCATCTACCAATATATCCTCTCTAGGAGGACTTCTAAATTCTTTCTTAATCAGTAGCTGGAACCACAATCCTATCTTTTATACAAATACTTCTTTCATCATGAGCTCCTGTCCCATCCTCAGGGCTGCCAAAAGAAGACAGGACTGTGAGACAGACCCCTTCCCATTATCATCACTATGCCCCTTGAGAGGTAATGCAACTTAGCATTTAAGAACTCGGTGGTCTCTGAGCTGGTGAAGGAGCCTTGGTGGCACAGTGTATTAAGTGTTGGGCTGCTAACCTAAAGGTTGGCTGTTCAAACTCACCAGCTGCTCTATGGTAGAAAGTGGAGGCAATCTACTTTTGTAGAGATTTACAATCTTAGAAACTCCCATGGAACAGTTGTACTCTGTCCTACAGGGTCACTCTGAGCTGGAATCTACTGGATGGCAGTGGGTTTCTTTGTCAGTTTATAGGTATCAGATGGATCTGAGTCCAAATTTTAACCTGCCATTTTCTAGCTGTGTGTCCTTGGACCAGTTCTTAAGTCCTCCATTCTCGCATCTGTGAAGCTGAATATATGATCGTTGTGTATAAGCATAATGGCTGACTCCCAGTAAATGCTCAGTAAATGATTGCTTTTATCTTTTAACTCTTGCTTTGTTTAATTTTCTGTGTATGCCTTATATATTGAATCTAATAGAAATATCCTTAAGAATGAGGACCACAACATATTTATTACTCTTTTTTCTCCCCATTAATATCCAAAATAATAATTTGATTTTAAGCAGTCACTGTATATTTAACAGAGTACTATTTGTGATTCTTTATTTTTAGTAGCCTAATTCTTTACCCACAAATGCACACACAAATAGTTAGTCATCAATGGGTATATTTTGACTTTTGGATGTAGTACAAGGAGCCAGGCTGACCTAGCTGGCTTATCAGTATGAAGTCTGGCTGGTATCAAATTTTGTGCTTTAGCGCTTCTAATGTTGTATAACCCTTGAAACATAGGTGCCATTTGGTTAAAACACTGCAAATGAAAGTCAGAGAAATGAGAGTGAAAGTTCATTGAGTTGTAAGATTCTCAAGAGCAGGGAGAAACTCAGTTGCATCTTTGTATCTCTAGTTTCTTGCACCAGGAGAGTAATAGGCTCTCAAAATTATTTAATTCAACTAAATGTTGAGTTGTAAAAATGTTGCTGCAGTGACATCTGGTCAGTTTTCATTCCTGTCTGTATCTTAGGGTTGTCAAGACAAACTTCCAGAATTCTGAAAATCACTCACTACTTGACATTAAAAGTAAATAAATAATCTAAGACTACATTTAAAGATAACGTTGTTGTTGCTAGAAGGCAGACTCACAGCGACCCTATGCACAATAGGAAGAAGCACTGTCAGCCACCCTCATAGATGTTGTTATGTTTGAGCCCTTTGTTGCTGCCACCATGTCAATTCATCTCATTGGGGGTCTTCCTCTTTTTCACTGACCCTCCATTCTACCAAGCATGATGTCCTCCAGGGACTAGTCCTTCCTGACATGTCAAAAGTACAAGAGATGAAGTCTCACCATTCCCCATTCTAAGGAGCACTCTGGCTGTACCTCTTCCAAGACAGATTTACTTGTTCTTCTGGCACTCCATGGTCCTTTCAATATTCTTCACCAACACTATAATTCAAATGCACTGATGCTTCTATTGTCTAAGTTACTTATTGTCCAACTTCCACATGCATATGAAGTGATAGAAAATATCATAGTTCGGGTCAAGTGGAACTTAGTTCTCTTCAACATTTTAAAGAGGTCTGTTGTAGCAGATTTGCCTAATGCAATACATCCTTTCATTTCTTGACTGCTGCTTCCATGAGTGTTGATAGGGGATCCAAGCAAAACTCTGTTTATCATGATGTTATTTATTGGTCCAGTTGTGAGGATTTTTGTTTTCTTTACAAAAGAAATTCATACTGAAGCTGTGGTCTTTGATCTTATCAGTAAGAGTTGTTTTAAGTTCTCTTGGCTTCTAGCAAGCAAGGTTGTATCATCTGCAAATTACAGGTTGTTAATAAGTCTTCCTCCAATCCCAATGCCACATTCTTCCTCATATAATCCATCTTCTCCGACTATTTTCTCAGTATACAGATTGAATAAGTATGGTGAAAGGATATAATCCTGATGCACACTTTTCCTGATTTTAAACTATTCAGTGTTCCCTTGCTCTGTTCTAATAACTGCCTCTTGGTCTATGCCTCTTGGTTCATGTATACCTCATGGGCACAATTAAGTGTTCTGGAATACTCATTCCTCTCAATGTTATCCATAGTTTGTTATGATCCACATAGTTCAGTGCCTTGCATAGTCAATAAACTACAAGTAAACATCTTTCTGGGTTTCTTTGCTCTCAGCCATGATCCATCTGACATCAACAATTATTCCACATCTGAATCCAGCTTGAATTTCTGGCAGCTCAGTGATGATGTACTGCTGCAACCATTTTAAAATTATCTTCAGCAAAATTTTACTTGTGTGTGATATTAATGATACTGTTTGATGATTTTCACATACCACTGAGTTACCTTTCTTTGAAATGAGTACAAATATGGAACTCTTCCAATCAATTGGCCAGGTAATTGTTTTCTAAATTTCTTGACACAAGTGAAACCTCCAGAGCTGCATCGGTTTGTTGAAACGTTTGTATCCCATCAGTTCCCGGAGCCTTGTTTTTCACCAGCGACTTCAGTGCACCTTGGGCCTCTTCTCTCAATATCATTGGTTCTAGGTCATATGGCATCTCTTTAAATGGCTGAACACTGGCCAAGTCTTTTTAGTACAGTGACTGTGTATGTATTCCTCCTACCTTCCTTTAATACCTCCTGTGTCATTAAATAATTTGCCCTTATTGTTGTTGTTGTTAAGTGCTGTCAAGTTGGTTCTGACTCATAGTGACCCTGTATAGGGTTTCCGAGGCTGTGAATCTTTGTGGGTGCAGAAAGCCTCATCTTTCTCTGATGGAGTGGCTAGTGGGCTCAAACTGCTGATCTTGTGGTTTACAGTCCAATGTTTATCCTCTAGAGCCACCACACTCCCCCACTCCTTTTTTTCCCCCCCTTGTTGTTGTTGTTAGATGCCATCGAGTTGGTACCAACTCATATAGACCCTATGCACAATAGAATGAAACACTGCCTGGTCCTAGGCCAACCTCACAATTGTTGACACGCTTGAGCCCAGTGATGCTGCCATTTGGCCAATCCATCTCACTGGGGGTCTTCCTCTTTTTCTCTCACCCTCCACCTTACCAAACATGTATCCTTCTCCAGTGACAGGTCACTCCTTATAATATGTCTGAAGTATGAGAGACAAAGTTTAGCCATCCTGGCCTCCAACGAGCACTCTGGCTGACTTCTTCCAACACAGATCTGTTGGTTCTTTTGACAGCCCATGGTACTTTCAATATTCTCCTCCAACACTATAACTCAAAAGCATCAATTCTTCTATGGTCTTATTTACTGTCCAGCTTTTGCATGCATTTGATGTTATTGAAAATACCATGGCTTGGGTCAGGCACACCTTCGTCCTCAAGCTGACATCGTTGCTCTTCAACACTTTAAAAATGTCTTGTGCAGCAGATTTTCCTAATGCAGTATGTCATTTGATTTCTTGACTGTTGCTTTTTGCCCTTGTTGTTGTTGTCAGGTGCCATCGAGTCGGAACCGACTCATAGCAACTCCATGCACAGCAGAACGAAACAATGTTCGATCCTGGGCCAACCTCACCACCGCTGCCACCCCCGAGTCCATCAATGATGC
>NW_006408521.1:18697870-18698384 GCF_000296735.1 Chrysochloris asiatica
TAACAGAGAACTTCCAGAGCTGGATTCAGAAGAGGCTGTGGAATGAGAGTTAATTATTGCTGATGTCTGATGGATCTTGACTGAAAGCAGAGAATATCAGAAAGATGCTTACCTGTGCTTTACTGACTATGCAAAGGCTTTCTGTTGTGTGGATCATGACAATCTATGGACAACATTATGAAGTATGAGTATTCCTGAACACTTAATTGTGCTCATGAGGAATCTGTACATGGACCAAGAGGCAGTTGTTTGAACAGAACAGGGGAACATTGAGTGGTTTAAAATTAAGAAAGGTGTGCCACAGGGTTGTATTCTTTCACCATACTTATTCAACCTGTATGCTGAGCAAATAATCAGAGAAGCTGGGTTATATGAAGAAAAATGTGGCATCGGGATTGGAGGAAGTCTCTTTAACAACCTGCAATATACAGATGATACAACCTTGCTGGCTGAAAGTGAAGAAGACTTAAAAGAATTACTGATGAAGATCAAAGAACACAGCCTTTGGTATGGA
>NW_006408521.1:18698484-18708816 GCF_000296735.1 Chrysochloris asiatica
CCATGGCACCCTCAGTATTCTCCTCCAACACCACAACTCAAAGGCATCAATTCTTCTACGATCCTCTTTATTCACTGTCCAGCTTTCGCATTAGAATCCTTCAATATTGCAACCTGGAACTTGAATTTTTCTTCAGTTCGTTCAGCTTGAAAAATGCTGAGTGTTTTTCCCTTTTGGTTTTCTAACTCCTGGTCTTCTCACATTTCTTCTTGAACTGCCCTTTGAAATTTTATGTTCAGTTCTTTTACTTTATAATTTCTTCCAGTTGCTTTCCATTTTGATCTTTGTTTTCTTTCTTGTCTTTTTAAAGACCTTTTCTTTTCTTAATTTATGTATAAAATATACATAAAATTTAAATGTTTATAAAAGTATATGTAAATAAATGCACATGTATGTATGTGCATTTAAAGTAACACTGTTCTATTGTAGTTTACTTGCAAGAGAAAGATGTAGAATGCTTCCATAGAGATTGTTTTTGCTGTTGTTAAGTGCTATCAAGTCATCATAGAGATACTGTATAGGGTTTCCGAGTGGCATCTGGTGGGTTTGAACTGACAACCTTGTGGTTCAAACTGACCTTATGGTGTTTATCCTACAGTGTCATGTACAAGACTGCATGCAGCCTTGGAAACTCTGTGGGGTAGTTCTCCTCTTTCCTACAGGGACACTATGACTTAGCATAGACTCAATGGTTACTGACCTAATTGGGTTAGCATATGTCCTTCTTCCTCTTTCTTGCCATAGACTTTTGGTTTTTGGTCTTTCCCTAGGTCTGATCATAGATTTTTCCCTTAATTATAATGAAATCAGAAAAACCTTTCTGGAAGGGAAGCTACCTGCATCTGACCTATTTGAGTCTGGACTTGGTAGATCTCAGGAAGTCTCAGCTTTGACAGTGATATAGGAAAAGTCACGAAGGAGAGGGAGGCCCAGTAGGTCTGAGGATAACTGAGGAACTTTGCACTGAGGTATAGATGAGTACTAAGTGGGCTAGCTTTGTTGGCATCCTTTAGGCTCTCCATGCTTTGAAAATAGAAATTGAATGTAAACGTTTTTGTTCAATTCAACACATACATCAAGTACTTATTACACAGCAGGCAATGTGTCGAACACTGGGACACAGAAGTTACCAAGGGGATTGTGGTTTCTAGGGGGATTCAGACACTTAATAAATAGTTAACAGAGTGCTGAGGAAAGGGAAGTTTTGGGAGCTTAGTGGCTTTGTAGGATAAGCACTGGACTGCTAAGACCGGAGGCTCAAGCCCACCAGTTGCTCCATGGGAGAAAGATAAGACTTTCTGCTTCTGCAAAGATATATAGTCTTGAAAATCCTATACAGGGTCACTATGAGTCAGAACTGACTCGATGACACTTAACAACAAGGGTAATGAGTAGAGGTCAGTTTTAGTTTTTCTTCTCATTCTTCCTTCTTTTCTTCCCCTCTTCACTCCTTCCAAAGTGGAGCAAAGGAGACTTTGTGAGGAAGATAATGCATCAGAATATGGTCAATATTACTAAGATAAACATTTGTTTGTATTGTAGATGTTTACTGGGTAGAGCATGAAAGATCTGAAGCCCTCTGGAGTCCTGGGGTGGCGCTGTAGTATAAATATTAGACTACTAACAACAAGTTCTGTAATTCAAACCCACCAGACACTCCTCAGAAACCCTATGTAGAATTGCTATGAGTTGGAACTGACTCATTGGCACTTAACAAAAAACAACAGGGCTTGAGGGTCTCCCATGCTTCTCACAATGGAACCAAGACTCTGAAAAGAATCAACCAGTTGTCTGAATCATGGTGACCCATATGTTTCAGAGTCAAACTGCACTCCATACAACCAGGGAGGAGCAGACTGGTAGAAAGACACTGACGTTCATGAGAATAGAAGAAGGAAAGAGGATCCTGGGGCAGGATCCTAGTCTTCCTTCAGTCATCAGTGGTGGGCTGCCTCCTCAGGGGCTTGGGTGGGTGGGTTGGAGAAGCATTTCTAATTCTCTTGGCTGGTGCACTGCCACCATAGTGGAAGTTTGAAGTCTGTTTGACTTCAAACCCCACCTCACCAAGGTCTGATGGCATCATTCCTTCCTGAGCCTTTGATTCCCATATCAGCTGTGAGTTAGCATCACTCTGGTTTTGTGACTTTGGCTGAGCTGACAAGGGTGGGGAGTAGAAATTACTTTTGTGAGACACTTCTAATGAGGAAGACATATTCTTTGGGGTTGAACTTTGTAGTTACACTACTGTAGGTTCTTATTCAGGATATGCCAACTTTTGGTTTAATAGCTTGAAATAGCTGGCATAGGGAAGGATAGATATTTTAGGACTAAAGTTGGGGACAACTAAAAGGTATCTACCCAGTTATGGGTATAAGAAGGAAAGGAAGAGGCAAATGACACTGGGCTGATAATCAGAATCTGAATTTATTTAAAAACCCAAAATAAGAAGAGGAGTTAGATCCTTCCAGTTTTATAAGTCAAGGGTGGGAAACACAGCAGGAATGTGAATTTCCTAGATTCTTCCATTATACCAGTGGTCCATAAGGAAGTGGGCTTGAGCGGGTTGCTGTGAGAAATCAGACAATGGGCATTGTAGGATGAGGAAACGGAGCAAGAGTACATGTTGTTGCTCAAGAGGGTGGAGTGGGCAAGAAGTCTTTTCCCAGAAAAGTGCAGATAGTTATCTTAGACTTGTGTTCCTTAATTTACAAACAGATCCTAAACTCACTAATAAGATCACACCATTAAATTGTCTGTCTTGCTAAGGAGAATATCTAGCATAGGTAAGAATTCAGCTCTGAGTTAGACTGCATGTGTTTAAATTCTGGTTCTACCACTGGCTGGCTGCAAAATGATGGGCAAGTGACTTTACCTCTTGAAGCTCAATTTTCTCATTGAAAATGGATAGGATTATGTTTCCGTTGTTAGGGG
Organism: Chrysochloris asiatica; assembly: GCF_000296735.1. Classification (NCBI taxonomy): domain Eukaryota; kingdom Metazoa; phylum Chordata; class Mammalia; order Afrosoricida; family Chrysochloridae; genus Chrysochloris; species Chrysochloris asiatica. The sequence goes on from NW_006408521.1 coordinate 18,701,416, forward strand.
CCATCAAGTTGGCTCCGACTCTCAGTGACTCTGTGTACAAATGAACAAAACACTGCCTAATCGTAGTCTATCTTCACAATGGCTATGAAGTTTGAGCCCATTGCTGCAGCCACTGCCAATCCATCTCATTGGGGCTCTTTCTCTTTTTTGAAGACCCTCCACTTTATCAAGCATGATGTCCTTCTCCAGGGACTGGTCTCTTCTAATAACAGGTCCAAAGTACATGAGATGACGTTTTGTCATCTCACGTCTAAGGTACATTCTGGCTGCATTTCTTTAAAGACTTACTTATCTGTTCTTCTGGCAATCCATGACACGTTCAACATTTTTATCAATACCAGAATTCAAATGCATCAATTCTTTTCTAGTTTTCCTTACTGATAGAATAACAGTTGTTGTTGTTAAGTGCCGTTCAGTCGATTCTGACCCATAGCGACCCTGTATAGGGTTTCCGAGGAGCAGCTGGTGAGCTTGAACTGCAGACCTTGCAGTTCAAATGGCTTTGCAGTTTGGCACATTAACCCACAGTGCCATCAACCTATTATTTTTCTTAGGAAAATTAATGGAATAATCTCTATAATCTGGTTGGCATTGTTTTTAAGTGTCGTTGAGTCGGTTCCGACCCATAGCAACCCTATATAGGGTTCCCAAGGAACTACTGGTGAGCTTGAACCACCAACCTTGTGGTTCCAGCTAACTTTGCAGTCCAGCGTATTAACCCACAGTGCCATGCCAGGATTCTATAGATGCTGTTATACACGAAACACTAAGTTTTAATATGATCATGTACTTATCAACAAAAATTCATTGATTAAATCATTATTAGTAATTCCTGATCAAAATGGGCCATCTGCCTTGCCTCTAGAGCAAGAACTGTATCATGGTGTACATGGGTAGGTGAGGAGGTGGGTGTGTGGTGCACTCTGGAATGAGGCAGGGCTTTATTGTAGGATATCCTGTCAAAGATGGCAGCCTAGACCCAGGCATTTGGATCAACTGCAGAACTATAGGGCTTGTAACTGTTTCTACATGCAGTAGGATGTTTGGAATTGGTGTGGTGGTATACATCTTCAGAAGGCTTCTGTATGCTGTAGGCATAAGGCTTTCTTGTCTCCAGAATGTTCTGGAAACTTTTTTCTATCATGGACCATTTAGAAACACTAAGTGAGGGGTCCAGTCACATCTTATTTACATGGGGGCTTATAAGTCCTGGGGGGGTGGGGGGAGGCTTGAAATTGGCTTACAATTTAGGTTTGGACATGAAGTTCTGTCTGATAGCCTGGGGCGAGGTTTTTCTAAGAGGACTAGACTAGACGGGAGATAGTAGAGTCCAGGGAGAGAGTGTCCCTGGGAGTGAAGAAGTTTGGCAGAGACAGTTGGTTGAGCAGTGGGCTAAGAGCATTTAGGGCTCTCCGGGTTGCATCAGTTCCATTTCCATGCTGGCTCACTCCCAGACTCTCTCCCCAGAGAATGCTTCCCAGAAGGCTGGGGGGTGGTGGGGGTAGCAAGGTAAGAACTGTTACTTGGAGCTCAACACCTCTCCTGTGGGAACTCTGGGAACAGGAGTGTCTTCAGGCAAGAAAAGATGCCTGGAGGCAGAAGGTCAGGAAGAGGATGTCAGCTCAGGTAGCATCCAGTGGGTGTCAAAACAACAGCAGCCAAAGCAATCTGAGGCATTGCAGTCTTGAGCAGAGAGGTTGCTAAGCTAATATTTTATACTGTTAGTGTGGCACTGTGGGTTAATGCTGTAGACTGCAAGTCGGTTTGAACCACAAGGTTAGTGATTCAAGCTTACCAGCAGCTCCTCGGAAACCCTGAACAGGGTCACTATGGGTCAGAACCAGTTCAATGGCACTTAACAACAACAACAGACTCATGGTGTGGTGTTGTAGGATAAGCAGTTGACCTCAAGGTAAACTTGAACCACAAGGTTCACTAGCTGCTCCTCAGAAACCCTCTACAGGGTCACTATAAGTTGGAACCAATTCAACAGCACTTGGCAAACAAACAAACAGACTCATGCAATACGAGTGTAAAAAGCCTGATAGTAGGGCCTACCTCCAGATTCTTGAGTGCCTAGGATAGTGCCTGGCACATAACAGAGGCTCAGTAAATGTTAGGCAGTATAGTTTGAAAGAAGTACCCCAGATGGAACTTGTAGAGGGAGTAGTCCCCTGTGCTCTCTGGAGGGCTAAGACAGAGAACATGAGTAACACACGCGTGGGATCTACTTCACTTCCAACTCTCATCAGCCTATTGGTGCAATTCGTTCAGAGAAGACACTAGTTTGTATAGAGCTCATGGTTGATTTGCCTGCATCCTGGCTTGTTGCAACAGTCTATTCAGGAGCTAGTGGAAGTAGGTTTTTTATAAAAAGCTTTGACTGTGCTTTGTGTTTGGTACAGGAATAGACTGTAGGACAAATGCTGGGTGGTTGTATTTCACTCTCCTTTTAGCTGGGAGATTACTCTAGTTACTTCCCCATTGGTGGTGGTGGTGGTGTATCATCGAGTCGGTTCTGACTCTCAGTGACCCTGCATAGGGTTTCTGAGTCTGTAAACCTTTACAGGAGCAGAAAGCCTCATCTTTTCTCCCATGGAATGACTAGTAGTTCGAACTGCTGACCTTGAGGTTAGCAGCCTGACTCGTAACCACTTTGCGATCAGAGCTTCTTACTTACAACCATCTAATTGCTGAAATCCTCTTCTAGCTGAGATCCTACTCATTTTTCAAGGCCCATCTCATGTTGCTATAAATCTTTCCTTGCGCCACAAATTCTTTAATTTGCACATTACCCTTCATCATCATCACACTCGTAGGCTGAGATGCTAAATTATTTTCAAGGGTGAGTATGCACACTGTATGTGTCTTCATCATCATTATATTCACAAACTAATATGAATCCCCATGAAGTAATAGACTACGATCACCCCCATTTTTCAGATGAAGAAACTGAGGCTGCAGGGAGGTTAGTATCTTGCTCAAAGCCATGCAGCTGGTGGGCGATGAAGTCAAGATCCAGGCAATCCAGCATTTCAGCCTCACTTTCTGCTCTACTCACATTCATGGTAGGAACTTCAATATTTGGTGGCTTGAAAATGATCAGCTTCACAGGTCTTCTTATGAAGATTATCTATAATATTTGTCCCTGCCATTTGAAAAAAAGACAGTCAAAATCAACATCTTCTTGAGCCACTTGTCATTGTTTTAGAAAAAGTTGACATAAGATTTAAAAGAAAACATCATCTTGTGACATTGCTGCTTCGTCCTTGGTGTGCCAAGGATGGACCCCTTTGGGACAGTGAGGCACACAAGTCATGGTTCAAATTATAAGCCCTTCAACTTGAAAGACTTTGAAGAAGGCTGCATACGATCAGCATTTGGGAGCTGTTTCTTTTACTTTCCCTCAGCTAGGATTGCAGTTCCTCCAGCTGAGTCATTTATCCTGGGCATTAATATATAGGGTCTATTTATATATAGGGTCTATTTATGTCTTATGGAAATGTTCTAGTAATTCATTTTCCCTTTTCTGTTAAAATCATTGAATTGAATCACTCTCTCAATGAAACTCTTTCAAAACCCATTAATGAAAGTTAGTACATTAGCAGAGTACCATAATATCCATCTAGATTTAAATATTTACTGGGCAAGCAGGAGAAATGATTAAACCGCCTTATGAAAATCAATCAAAATTGCCCCAAAATCTTGTCTTGTTAATAGTGTCACATACCAGTCACACTCACCCTCTCATCTGCGTTTTTGGCACTGAATTCAGTCAGCTGAGACCAAGCTACCATGTAAGGAACAGATTAAACTGACATCCATCAAGGTGAAAGATAATTATTGCTTGTGTCAGACAACACCTGTTTTTGTAGCATTCCTCAATTTAGTTAAACTGGAGACAGGCTAAACTTTCCACTGAATTTTCCATCTGACAGTCGCTCCGGGCAGTGTGTCTGCAGAACACCCTTGCTATGTTTACATTTTTGAGGCAGATTAAAAATGTCATCTGTGAAATATAACCTGAGAATCTCAAACTGTAATATATTAACATATATAAATATAGAGCTGGATGTGAGTCTAACTGAAGGAAAAAGGCAAACCTGTAACTACTTCTTGAGCAGAAATCTTTCACCGCCCATCTTTTACGATGTTAAACACACAGATTGTCCACAGATAGTCTTCATACTTCACATCATGGGGTTGATCACTCTTCACTTTGCAGTTTGAAAACTATTAATCATTTCTCAACAGTCATTGGTATTTTCTTACCAGTGGCAAGTCAGAAGTCAGGTGTCGTTTGGACTATGTGAGATCCGGGACTCCTTTTCACATTCCCGTCTCGGCCTATGATGACATCTTCACCTGAGAAAGGAATCTCTGACCTTGAGCAAAATATCTGAAATGAAGTGTTTTTAAGATGGAAAAGTGTCACTGGTGAGTCTGCTGCCAAAGTGTTAATGTCATTGCCAACTACACCCCTTGGACTGTCCCTTGATTGAAAGCAGGAGAACAAAAAGTAGATGGAAGGCCCTGGTGCATTTCCAGATGTTTAAGCTGGGGCATGTTTTTGTACATGTCCAAGAGACAAAAGGAGAAAAAAGGAAAACTTGTTCGCTTCCCTCTCTGTGGGAAGGTTATGGGCCCTGCAGCTTTTCTGGGTGTTAATCTTACTCTTGACATTTGTGTTGACTTCAATCACCATCCCTTTTGACACATTCTAAATACAGGCTCCAGCACAGCTGAAGGAAGGAATGGAGACATGAGGCTTCCCTTTAATATAAGAGCAGACATTAAAAGATGTTTAAGATATTTAATTCTTTGGATTACAATAATGAGTATATTTAAAAAAAATCTAATAGTCATCTTCAACCTCTCATCCTCTGAGTTCACTCAGATGCCTTGCTCTCTGATGGTACCTGAATCTGGTCTTTCTCTTTTCTCCCTACTCCCAAGGCACCCCTTTGGTCTTTGTTTATTGTTGTTAGTTCTGATGCCCAGGTTGTGACTCATAGTGACCCTGTGTACAACACAACAAAATGCTGCCCAGTACTACACCGTCCTCACAATTGTTAGGATGCAGTCCATTGTCCCAGCCACTGTGTCCGTATGTCTTGTTGAGTGTCTTCCTCTTTTTTGTTAACTCTCTACTTTATCAGGCATGATGTCCTTCTCCAGGTACTGATCCCTTCTGATAGTATGCTTCTAAGGAACATTCTGGAGTCTTGGTGTGGCACTGTGAGTTAATGAGCCAGACTGAAAAGCCGTTTGAACCGCAAGGTAGGCAGTTTAAGCTCATCAGCTGCTCCTCGGAAACCCTAAACCGGGTCGCTATGCGTCGGAATCAACTTGACGGCACTTAACAACAACAACAACAAGGAGAATTCTGGCTGTACTTCTATTGAGACAGATTTGTTTGTTCTGGCAATCCATGGCATATTCAATATTCTTCATCAACACTATAATTCAAATGAACCGATTCGTCTTCAGTCTTCTTTTTTCCCAGTCCAGCTTTCACATGCATTTCAGGCTGTTGGGCGAACCTTAGTCTTCAAAGTGACATTTCTGCTCATTAATATTTAAAGAGGTCTTTGGCAGAAGAGTTGACAAATGCAATAGTCATGTGGTTTCTTAACCACTGCTTCCATGAGTGTTGATTTTTTGTCTTCCTTTGGACCTTCAGTAGTCTATCAGCTGGACTGTTGTGGTAGCCCTTTATCCTCTCTCCCTAGTTTAGGTTCTCCTTAATTTCAGTTTTTCTTCTGTGTACTAATAATCATTGGTTCCATACATGAAATTAGAATCTCACACCCCTGTGAAAAATGTCATATCCTTTAGTGAGATGACGATATCTCTCATTCCTTTTTGTAGACTTCACAAGTCTTTCTAATCTGGTCTCAACTTCTTAAATCAGCTGCTTTAGTTAGGACACTTTTGGCTGCAAGTAACAGAAACGGACTCAAACAGTAGGGAAATGTATTCTCCCACACCAGGCCATCTACCAGAAGGCTCAGACATCAGGTTGCTTTTTTCAGTGACTCACTGATATTAATAGTCAGATTGCTTCTTTCAGTGACTCAGTGATATCAATAAAGAGCCAGGTTCATTCCATTTTCTGTTCTGCTCTACTCTCCTTTGTGCGCTGATGTCACCTTCAAGTTGGGTAGCAAGATGGCTAATGGGTTTCAGGTGGCACAATCAAATATAGCAGAGTCCTGGTGCAGAAGATAGACAGTCTTCCTGTAGTTTTCTCTTAACAGGAAGAAGCATTCCACAGATTCCCATTTCCAACAGACTTTCCTTTGTCTCGTAATGGTCATAACTGGGCTGATACTCACTCTGGACCCAGCCTCTGTGAGTGTATCACTCTCAGGACTATCAGTCCCTTTAACCCCAGAGCCGTGAGTGGTGCTAGCTTCCCCTAAGGCACGTGGGGTAAGAGGAGGATTCTGGGCCCAGCTGAGGTTTTGTTAAGAAGGAGGTGAAGGTGAAGGAGACTGATGCTAGATAAGTAACCAACAGTGTCCACTGCCAGGTTTTCTGGCACATGGAACAGTTTGCTGTTTCTCCAGCCCACCAGATTCAACCACATCTATCACAGCCTTGGTATTCATTCCCAAGAATATTTAGCTTCCCATCATTTTTCTAGAAAATGCTACATGACTTTATTACTTTTATTGCTGATGTAACAAATTACCACAAATGTAGTGGCATAAAACAACACAAGTTTATTCTTACAGTTTTGGAGATCAGAAGTTCTAAATGAGTCTTCTGGGCTAAAATCAAGCAGTGGCAGATCTGTGTTTGTTCTGAAGGCTCTAGGGGAGAACATGCTCCTTGCCTTTTCCAGCTTCTCGAGGTTGTCCACATTCCTTGACTCGTGGCTGCATCACTACAACTGATGCTTCTGTTATCACATTCTCTCTTCTTGCTCTGACCCTCCGTCCTCTCATTTTTTAAATAAGAGACTTACTGATCCAGCATAATCTCTCCCTATCATGATCCTTAATCTAGTCATTTGTGTCAAATCCAGTTTGTCATGTAAGGTCACATAGTCACAGGTTCAGGGGATTAGGATGTTGACCTTTTTTTGGGGGGGTCAGTATTTTGCCAATCCCAATGACCTCATCCATCACACGTCTGTCAGTTTGTCGTACTGTGGTGGCTTGTGAATTGTTGTGATTCTGGAAGCTATCTATGCCACTGGTATTTCAAATACAAGCAGGGTCACCCATGGTGGAAAGGTTTCAGATGAGCTTCCAGACAAAGACAGACTAGGAAGGAGTGACGATCTACTTCCTAATATTTAGTCACTGAAAACCTTATGAATAGCAGAAATACACTGTTAGTCATGAAGTACCACACTGTGTGTGATAGAATAATATCCAGGCACCTACAGGG
>NW_006408521.1:18711414-18717027 GCF_000296735.1 Chrysochloris asiatica
TCTGTTTTTTAAAAATCAGTCTGCAGAAATGTAAAGAAGAGACTGGAAATAGGCCAGTCTTGAGTGCTGGTGTCAGTGCCCTGCTCCTGACTCCCAGGAAGCTTGGACAGAGATGCTGTCCTCCTAGGAATGTTCTCTGACCTCACTTTCCCTGCTTTTTGACCTGACAGTGAACTTCCATCAGGTTTGAGTCAAAGAGACTATATGCCCAACCCTTTGTGGTTTGTAGAGGCATTCACTAGAGGAAATGAAGAGGAAATTCTACCTGCATGACAGAGTATTGGTTTTATCTGCCCTCAGGTTACACTGACTTCTAGAGTAAGCCTTTCTCTTCTGACCATATGCTGTCTTGGCCTGGGTTCTTGTCTGTGGACAAAAGTGGCTTGGGTCATGCCAGAATGTCTCTGTGACCCTGACTCTCTGACTATCTCCATGAAGTACAAAGTTCCTGAGACACAGACCCTGAAATGGAAAGATATTCATGAAGGAATTCATTAGCAAGTCTTTCCAGAAAAAAAACAGAAGAGAGTTGGGAAATGGGATAAGCAGGGGAGAAGTCAAGCAAGCATGTACTGTCCTATAAAGTCTTATAAAGGGTAACTTTGGCTCATCGCACCCAAGGAACTCTCAGGCATAGAGGTCACTCCTTAAGGTGTCAGGATCAGGGGCAACTGTCATTGGCTGAGGTCTGCCCCTGGGAGAAATAAATTCCCAGCACTTCTGGTGCTTTGGAAACACAGGTAAAGTGGGTTGATAGCCTGATGGGATCTCTCCATCAAAACCACAGGTGCTGTTGGGAATGAAATCGCACCTGGAGTCAGGCAGAGTGTCTGGAGATGTTATAGGGATTCTAGGAGGTCTGGGCAAAGCTGTATCAGGGAATAGAATCTGCTGTATCAGGGAAGGCACTGGTGGTCCTGACTCAAAGTGATCCTGCATATGGTTTCTGAGGTTCATCTTTCTCCCATGAAATGACCAGTAGTTTGCAGCTGCTGACCTTGAGGTTAGCAGCCCTACTCGTAACCACTACACTACCAGAGTGCCACAGGGAAGGTATTATGTTCTGGTCTTTTGCTTCTGATTTGTTTTAGTTAGAACTTCTGCGACTCTCCAGCTTCTAGAGAAAGTTCCTGATCTTTCCAAGCTCATGCTGGGCTGCTTCTAGATCCTGAAGGAAGAAACCCGGGTCCTTTTAGAACCTCAAAATTCCTGCTTTGGTTTTCAAGTCACCTCAAAACTTCAAAACGTACCTTCAATTTGATTCTGACTTAGGACAACACAAATGTGTTTCAGAGAAAACTGTGCTCCATAGGGTCTGCAAGGATGGGTTTTTTTGAAAGTACATTTTCAGGTCTTTCTTCCATGATGTCTCTGGGTAGACTTGAACTGCCAATTAGCAGTTGGCAGCCGGGCATGTTAACAGCTTTTTAACACCCAGGTACTCCTTTTCAGCCACCTCAAGAAAAACCATATCTATCAAAAGCAACTTCATTATCTCTTCACGACAGAGCCCATGGATGGAGCTGTCTCTGCAGCAGTCCAGGGCCCTCATATCTGTCCACTGCTGTGAGTCAGTAGTTGGCCTGAGCTCCGAGACAGTTGGGGAGACCTTTTTGGCCCTGTCTGGTCACCACAAGAGATCCTCTCCTCACTCTCACACCCTTGGAACTTATGCCTACTGCATACGTGGTCTGTGTTTCATTCTCATTCAGAAGAAGTTCTGCATTCCAGGCAGAGACAACTGTGCCCCAAACTTCCAGCCCCTTTTCCTGTGGTTCTATAGTCACTTGGCTGTTGTTAGGTGCCCCAAGTCGGTTCTGACTTATAACAACCCTTTGCACAACGGAGCAAAGCACTGCCTTGTCCTGACTCATCTTCACAATGGTTACATTTGAGTCCATTGCTGCTGTCATTGTGTCCGTTCATCTTGTTGTAGCTCTTCCTCTTTTTCATTCACCCTCTACTTTACCACACATGATTTCCTTCTCCACAGACTGATTCCTCCTGACAAGATGTCCAAAGAATGAGAGATGAAGCCACACCATCCTCGATTCTAAGGGATATCCTGGCTGTATTTCTTCCAAAACAGATTTGCTTGTTCTTTTGGCAGTCCATAGTACTTTCAATATTCTTCATCAACACCAGAATTCAAATGCATCAATTCTTCTATGGTCTTCCTTACTCATTGTTCAACTTTCACATGCATATGATGAGGTCATTGAAATTACAATGGTTTGGGTCAGGCACACCTTAGTTCTCAAACTGGTATCTTAGTTCTTGAACACTTTAAAGAGATCTTGTGCCGCAGATTTGTCTAATGCAAAATACATCGTTTGATTTCTTGACAGCTGCTTCTGAGTGTTGATTGTGGATCTAGGCAAAATAAGGTCTTTGTCAACTTCAATCTTCTCTTCATTTATCGTGATGTTATTTACTGCTCCAGTTGTGAGGATTTCTGTTTTCTTTACATTGAAGAGCAATCCATACTGAAGATTGTGGTCTTTGATCTTCATCAATAAGTATTTCAAGCCCTCTTCACTTTCAGCAAGCAGAGTTCTGTCATCTGCATATCACAAATTGTTAATGAGTTTTCATCCAATCCTCATGGCATGTTCTTCTTCATGTAGTCCATCTTCTTGGATTATTTGTTCAGCATACAAATTGAATATGTATGGTTGTGAGAAATGTTGTCCATACTATCAAATGCTCAAGTAACCCAATCTGTACTCATTTTAGCAAGAGTGAGGTTTTCTTTATTATATGTTGCAAAATCAGGCACCCAACCCAATAGACATGGGCAGACACCCCATGTGGCCGACCTGCAAAACAGTTTTATTTTCCTGTCCCAAAAAAACCCCTCCTCCAATTCCAGTTCTCCATTCACAAACCAACACCTCCTGTTTTCCCCCTCCCATATAAACTAATATAGGCACTAGACCAAAAGGTTGGTGGTTCAAACTCACCACCTGCTCCTTGGGTTGCTATGAGGTGAATCAACTTGACGGCACTTAACAACAACAACAACAGACGTAATAATAAGAAATAAAAACAGCAGTTAATACTCATATTTGAGTACTTACTATCTGCAAGGCATGCTGTATGCATTATTTTATTTTATTCTTCATTCTCCTCCTATAAGCCTACAATTTAGGGACTCTCATGACTGCCATTTTGTTGTTGTTGTTGTATGCTGTGAAGTCTATTCTGCCTCACAGAAACCCTATTTAACAAAGTTAAACTACCCCCATAAGGTTTCCTAGGCTGTAATCTTTATTGAAGTGGCTTGCCTGGCCTTTCTCCTGCGGAGTCACTGAGTTTGAACCCCCAGGCTTTTGGTTAACAGCTGAGCACTTGATCATTGCTCCACTAGGACTCCTTATTAGTATTTTGTTGTTATTGTTGTTAAGTGTCTTCAAGTCAGTTCTGACTCATAGAGACCCTGTGTAGCGTTTCCGAGGGGTGGCCGGTTGGTTTGAACTGCTGACCTTGTGGTTAACAGTCTAGTGCTTATTCTACAGTGCCATACCAGATCTCCTAATTCCATCTGGAGTCCTGGTGTGGAGCTGTGGGATAAAGCACTGGACCGAAAGTTCATTTGAACCACAGGGTTGGAGGTTCAAACTCACCAACCACTCCTCAGAAAGAAACCGTATACAGGGTCACTATGAGTCAGAGCTGATTTGATGACGGCACTTAACAGCAACAACAACAACATTACCATTTTATTTGTAAGAAAACTGAGACTCTAAGAGATTAGGTAACATCACAGACCTTGCAGAGCTAAGAGTAGAACCCTCTGTTTGAGTCTACAATACCTGCGTTCTCAATTACCATTCCATATTGTTCCCGCTCCCAATCTAACAGCGAGAGAAGGAGGGGCATGCTCCTACTCAAAGTTGAGGGCACTGAATAGGGACTGACAAGGTGGTAAATGAGAGTTTTTATTCAAAATCTGGATTCCAAAGGTGTTCAGTCATCCTTATTTATTAGATTCAAGCATTAAGTTGAAAGTAAGTTCTTTCTTCCAAATCCCTTTCAGATGTGTTGGCTAACAAAGCAGACTCCCTCCCTCCAAAGTGAGTCACTGTGCAAACCAGTTTCACTTCCACTGTGCTTTTCTGGAAGAGGGGCTTAGACCTTTCACATCAGCTCTTAATGAAAGAGCTTTCCTGGAACTCCACCCAATAAATGATGATTTTGTCTATTTGGCCAGAAGTGTGTCAAATGAGTACTTAGCCCAAGCTGCAAGACAGAATGAGAAGCAAAATTTGGCTTTATTTATTAGTCTTGGTGGTGGCGGCAGTAGCAGTGGTGGTGGTTATGTGCCATGGAGTCAGTTCTGACTCATAGCGACCCTGTATAGGGTTTCTGAAGCTGTAAATCCTTCCGGGAACAGAAAGCCCCATCTTTCTCCCAAGGAACCACTGGTAGTTTTGAACTGCTGACTATGAGATTAGCAGCCCAACTTATAACCACTACACTACCAAAGCTCCCCACAAAATTCACCATTTTACTAGAAAGAAGACAAGGATGGGTACTGGGTAAACCACTATTTGTTACACCTCCTCTTAGTTTTACTTCAATTCCAATTGAGGTCCATGGTCCATTGCTCTGACTGATCTCTTGTCAGTATTCTAAATAAACTTCCTGACATCTCTTTTTCCAATGTAATTGGACGTCCCAAAGACAGCCAAACTCAGTATGTCCTCAATAGAATTCATCTTCTTCATAAACCTATTTTCTCTGTATTTTATATCCAAGTGAAAGCACCAGTATCCATTTAGATATTCAAAGCATCATCTCTGTTAACCCTTGTGGTGGGTTGAATAGTGTACCCCTAAAACTCAGAAAGTCACCTCTTTTGGAAACAAAGTCGTTGCATATATCTTAAATTTCTCTAGTGCTGCTGTACAGAAATATCATAAATGGGTGGCTTTGAAGAACAGAAATTTACTTTCTCAGTTCAGAAGTATAAATTCAAGGCAAGACTCTTGGGAGAGGTCTTTCCTTGTTTGTTTCAGCTCCTAGTAGCAGTCATCACACCTTGGGGTTCCTGGGTTTGTAGATGCATTTACTTCTGCTATTTGTCTTCCTCTTCTGCCTCTGCTGTGTCTATTCTGCTCTTTTTGTAATTAGGTTTGGTGAAGTGATTTGGTTTACTACCCACCCTCACTAGTATAATTTCATTCATGTAACAAAAGAAAACAAAAGAAAAACTACTATTTCCAAATATGGTCATATTTATAGGTACAGGAATTAGGGTTTCAACACACACACACACACATTTTTTTAAAGGTTTTATTGTGAGGTTTATATGGGAGAACATCAGCTTTATACTCATCCTGTCATATTTTGTTTCGTTGCAATGATTACAATCCACTCCATGCATCATCAAATAACCAAAAGATACACCACATAAATCAACCCCCCGGCCGCCAGCACACAGCCATTCTCCCTCCCTGAGTCGTGTCCCCAGCCTCTCCATCTGTCCACGTCATCGTCTCTGTCTTCATCCCTGGTGTTACTGCCTCTCTGGGTAGGATCCTGATCTCCATTCTTCTCACTTGATGGTCCCAGGGGCCTCTGCTCCTGGGCTGCAAAATCAATCACTCC
>NW_006408521.1:18721107-18764032 GCF_000296735.1 Chrysochloris asiatica
TCGTTTGCTTCTAGGAATTTTATGAATTCACGTTTAATTTCTTCTTTTACCCAGTCGCTTTTCAGCAGGATGCTGTTCAGTTTCCATGTATTTGACTTTATTTCCTTAGTTTTCTTGTTGATTTCTAGTTTTATAGCATTGTGGTCTGAAATGATGCTTTGTAGTATTTTGATGATTGTAAATTTATGGAGGCTTGTTTTGTGACCTAACACATGATCAATTCTGGAGAATGTTCCATGTGCCCTGGAGAAGAAAGTATATTGTGCTTGTTGTTGGGTTGAATTCTCTGTACACGACTATGAGGTGAAGTTGGTTGATTGTGCTGTTTAGTTCTCTGTAACTTTGTCAAGTTTCTTTCTGGTTGTTCTGTCCTTTTTCAAAAGTGGCATATTAAAATCTCCCACTATAATTGTGGTTTTATCTTATTCTTTCTATAATTCTAGTAAGATTTGCTTCATATATCTTGGTGCTTTTTCATTGGGAGTGTGTTTTTCTGTGAACACAGCTTCTCTGGGTTTTTAATCCCTCCCCCATGGAGCCTTTCCTACCTGGCTCTGTCTTTGCTGCCACCAGAAATGGAAGAGCCCTCAACACATATTTTTGAGTAACACAACTTAATCCATAACAGCAGAATGCAATTAAGTTAAAGTGATGTTACACTGGATTAGGGTAAACCCTAAATCCAATTACTAGAGTCCTTGTAAGAAGAGGAATGGACACAGAGACACAAAGAAGGCCATCGGAAGACAGAGGCAGAGATTGAAGTTACATTGACATACCCATGGAATGCCTGGGGCTACCTTAAACTGGAAGGAGCAAGGAAAAATTCATTTTTAGAGCCTTCACAGAGAGAGTGGCCCTGCAGACACCTTGATTTTAGACTTTTAACTTTCATGACTGTGAAAGAATACAATTCTGCTGCTTTAAGTAACCCAGTTTATGGTACATTGCTATGGTAACCATTACAAACAAATAAACCATGTTAAGTTTAAAAAGTGCTGTTCAGAAAAGCCCCAGCTCATCCTACTAATCAGAATGTTGTCACCAAATCGTTCAAGTATAGAAATCCTGAAGCCACCAATGTAGAGATGTCACTTTAGACACTTGTTTAAGCACACGCCCTTAACTCAGAGCCTGGTGTCGGGTGCTTAGTGATGAAGCTCCAACTGCAAAGCTGTAGCAGCAGCATGAAGTAAAGCCTGAAGAGAGGTCAGTGGCAGGGAGACAAGGTGCAACATCCCAAAATGCTCACTTTCCTCTTTCTGCATGGTCTGATGAAAACTGCTATTTGACTTCATTTTTTTGACTACAGATATATTCCCTTTTTTTAGTGAAGAAAGATTTTATTCATCACATGTAGCAAAAGAAAAACAAGAGTTAATTTCTTTTTCTATTGCTCTTTGTTGCTCATAATGTGCCTACCACAACCAGCCCAGGGGGATTACTGATTCTGACCTCTGTGATTGCTGCATTGTTGAGCTCTGATGTGCAGAATTCACTTGTGATGCTTTTGGTCCAAATGTTACTTGTGATGTGTCACAAGATAGCAGATTATAAGAAGCTCTATTTTAGTGAAGAAATTTTGTGCCCAATCTTATACTTTACATGGTAAATTTTAATTCTCTTTATTTTAAGTATATATAACCTCATATGCATGCAAAAGATGGGCGGTGAATTAGGAAGATTGTAGAAGAATTGATGCATTTATTTGAGTTATGGTGTATACTCAAATTTAAGTATATACTTAAAAAAAATATACATGGAATTTTGGAATCCTGGTGTTGTGCTGCAGGTTAATACGCTGGACTGCAAGGTCATTTTGAACCACAAGATCAGTGATTCAAGCTCATCATCTGCTCCTCGGAAACCCTGTACAGGGTCTCTACAAGTCAGAACCATCTCAAAGGCACTTAACAGCAACAACAGCAACAGAATCCCTAGGTTTGCCCTTAATTTTTTCATTGGTGATCTTTATAGTCCTAGGTTTTACATTTAGTCCTTTAATCAACGTTGAGTTTGTTTTTTGTATATGGTATGAGATATGGATCTTGTTTTATTCTTCTACAAATAGATTTACAGTTTCGCCAGCCCCATTTGTTGAAGACACTATCTCTTCTCCATTTAAAGTGTTTTGGCACTTTGTCAAAGATCAGTATGTGAATGGATTTACTTCTGCATTCTCAATTCTGTTCCATTGATCTATGTATCTTTTATTGTATCAGTATCAGGCTGTTTTGACCACTGTGGCTGTAGTAAATTTTGAGATTGGGGAATGAGAGGCCTCCAACTTTGCTCTTCTTAAGCAGTGCTGTGCTTATCCAAAGTCTTTCCTTTCCAAAGAAAGTTTGTGATTTTTTTTCAACTTTTTAAAGAATGTTGGAATTTGGATTGGGATTGCATTATAGCTATAGATTGCTTTGAGTAGGTAATGTTAACATTTTCATAATGTTAAGTCTTCCTCTCCAGGAGTATGGTATAATCTTCCATATTTGTAAATCTATTTTGGTTTCTTATAGTTGTCTTTGCATAGGTCTTTTGTTTCTCTGATTAGATTTCTTCCTAAGTATTTTATCTTTTGAGCGGTATTTTTTCCTAATTTCCTTTTCAGAGTTTTCTTTATTAGTGTATAGGAATCCAATGCATTTTTCTACATTAATCTTATACCCTGCCATTTTGCTAAATCTCTCAATGAGTTCCAACAATTTTCTTGCTCAGCCTTTGTGATTTTCTATGTTTAGGATCGTATCATCAGCAAATAGAGTTTTACTTCTTCTTTGCTGATTTGTAAGCCTTTAATTTCCCTTTCTTGCCTTATAGCTCTGGCTAAGATTTACAGCACAATATTGAACATGAGATTTGATAAAGACATCATTGTCTGGTTCCTGTTCACAAAGGGAATGTTTTCAGTTTCTCTGTTGGCTGTTGGATTTGTATACATACTCAATTACATTGAGGAAGTTCTCTTCAATTCCTACTTTGTTGAGTGTTTTTATGAACAATGGATGTTAGATCTTGTCAAATGCCTTTTCTGTATCAATCGATGTGGTTATGGGGTTCTTTTCCTTTATTTTATTTAAATGGTGGGTTATGTACATTGCTTTTATAATATTGAATCATCCTTGCTGTTGTTAGGTGCCATAGTCTGTGACGACTCATAGCGACCTTATGCACAACAGAACAAAACACTGCCCAGTCCTGTATCAACCTCACAATTGTTGCTACGCTTGAACACATTGCTACTGCCACTGTGTGATATTCTTCATGTCATCCTACAATTCTTCTGGTCTTTGGTCTTTAGTGTCTGATGCATCAAATCTGTTCTTCAGATCTCTAAATTCAGGTGGGATATGTTTAAGGTCATATTTTGGCTCCTGTGGACTTGTAATTTTCTTCTTCTTCAGCCTGAACTTGTATATGAGCAATTGATGGTCTAGTCCACAGTCTGCCCTTGTCCTTGTTTTGGCTGATGCTATGGAGCTTTTTCACTATCTCGTTCCATAGGTGCAGTCAATTTGATTTCTGTGTATTCATCTGGTGAGGTCCATCAAAAGATGAACCACCTTTTATGTTATTTTAAAAAAGTATTTGTAATGAAGGAGTTATTGATCTTGCAAAATTCTATCATTCCATCTCCAGCATTATTTCTGTCACCAAGGCCATATTTTCTAATGAATGATCCTTCCTCTTTGTATCCAACCTTTGCATTCCAATCACCAGTAATTACTAATACAGCTTGCTTGCATATTTGATCAATTTCAGACTGAAGAAGTTGATACAAGTCTCTAATTTAATCATCACTGAATTTAGTGGCTAGTGTGATTTGAGTAATAATGTTTTCAACTGGTATTCCTTGTTATTGTTATTTTGTTAAGTGTCATCGAGTTAGTTCTGACCCATAGCGACCCTGCATTGAGTTTCAAAGGAGCAGCTGGTGAACTTGAACAGGTGACCTTGTAGTTCAAACCAATTTTTGTAGACCAGCATATTATCCCATAGCACCACACCAGAATGCCAGGGACTCCATGTAGGCATATGGATATTATTACAGACAACATTGTACTTCAAGACAGATTTTGGTATGATCTTTCTGGTGATAAATGCGACACCATTCTTCTTCCATTTGTCATTCCTGGCATAATAAACCATGATTTCCAGATTCAAGATGACTAATACCAGTCCATTTCAGCTCATTAATGCCTAGGATATTGATGTTTATACATCCCATTTCATTTTTAAAAATTTCTAATTTTCCTAGATTCATACTTCAGACATTCCATGTTCTGATTATTAATGGGTGTGGACAATTGTTTCTCTTCATTTTGAGTTGTTCCCATCAGCAAAAGAAGGTCCTGAAGGTTTTACTCCTTTGCATCATCATGGTCAGTTCTACTTTGAGGAGGCAGGTTTTCCCCAGTTGTATTTTGAGTGCCTTCCAACCTGAAGAGCTCATCTCTGGCACTATATCTGACAATATTTTGGTGCTCTTCATCATGTTTCAATATTCAATATTCTGGTGCTAACACTGTTCCACTGCTGTTCATAAGGAATCATCCTGTATGCCTACTTGGTCATGATGTATTATTTTTTTGATATGTTGTTAAATTCTATTGGCTAGGATTTTGTTGACAATTTTTGCATCTTTGTTCATGAGGGATATTTGTTTATATTCTTCTTTTTTAGTGATATTTTTGTTTGGTTTTGATATGAATGTTTTACTTGCTTTGCAAAATGTATCAAGGAGTTTCTCATCCTTTTCTATGTTCTAGAATAGTTTGATTAAAATTGGTGTCAGCTCTCCTCTGAATGTTTGGTAGAATTCACCAGTATAACAGTCTGGGCCTAGAATTTTTTTTGTTGGAAATTTCTTAATTACCTGATCTATTTCTTTTTTTGTTATATGTCTGTTCAAGCTTTTTACTTTACTCTCTGTCAGTTTATTTAGGTTATGTTTTTCTAAAACTGTATCTATTTCTTCTAGATTTTCAAATGTGAGGAGTTCTGGTAGCGTTGTGGTTACAAATTGGGCTGCTAACCTCAGGGTGAGCAGTTCAAAACTACCAGCTGTTCTGCGGAAGAAAGATGAGGCTTTCTGCTCCCATAAAGATATACAGCTTCAGACACCCTGTACAGGGTCTCTATGAGTCAGAACCAACTCCATGGCACATAACAATAACAAGAATTGGAGTACAATGCTTTTTATCCGCCCCCCCCACACACACACATTGGTTCTGTTATGATGTCACCTATATAGTTTCTTAAGTGTGTTACTTATTTGCATCTTCTATTTCTTTTCTCTTGTTAGATTTGTCAATAGTTTGTCAATTTTCTTAATCCTTTCAAATAACCAACTTCTTCTCTGGTTGATTTGTTCTATTGTTTTTCTGTTTTCGAATTCATTTATTTCTGCTTTAATGTTTATTATTTCTTTTCTTATGGTAACTGTAGGGCTTATTTTGCTGTTTTTTCCCTAATTGTTGAAGATGCTGTGCTAACTTGTTGTTTTGATTCTTTCTTATTTTTGGATGTGTGAATTTATTGCTATAAATTGCCCTCTCAGCACTGCTTTTGCTGTGTCTCAAAGGTTTTGGTATGTTATATTTTCATTCTCATTTGAGTAAAGAATTTTTTAATTTTGTTTTCTGTTTGTTCTATTATCCAGTAGTTTTTCAGCAGGTTGTTACTCAATTTCCATGTATTTGATTTTGTTTCCTTGATCATCCTATTTGTTACTTCTAATTTTATAGCATTGTGAAATAAAAAGATACTTTGTAGTATTTTGATGTTCTGAAAATTTATTGCGACTTTCTTTGTGGCCTACCATGTGGTCTCTTCTGTAGAATGTTCCAAGTGCACTAGGGAAAACAGGTACATTGTTGTTGGTGTGTGTATTTTATTTTATTGATTGATGTGTTGGTGGCTATGTCATTGATGCTATTGTCTCCATTAGGCAGGGAGATTCTGGTTTTGTTTTGTTTTTACCTTTTTATTTTTAATTGAGTGAGGGTTTATAGAACAAATCATCACTTTATTTTAAAAAATCATACACTTCATTTCAGCTCAGTTGCAATCCCCTCAATGTAACATTGCTTATCACACTTCCTCCCTGTGTTGCTTGTTTCCCTTCTGCTTTCTTGCCCCTCCCTTATGAAATTTGTCCTCACATAAATGTTGTCCTTTGGATCTTGAATGGTTGACTGTTCTATGCTGTGCATGCCTTAGTAGTGTTTTTGTCTCCAGTATACACCTATCTATTGTACAGGTGAAAATTGAGCCATGGGAGTGAGCTCAGTTCCAAACCTGAAGGGTTGCTAAAGGCATATTCTTGGGGTTCCACTAGTCTCTATCTGACCAGTAAGCCTAAACTTTTTTTATGAATTTTACTTTTGTTCCACATTTTCTCCCAGTCTATCTAGGACCTTCTAACTTGATCACTTTTAGAACAGTTGGTATTGGTAGCCGGATATCATCTAGTTCTTCTGGTCTCAGTTATGGAGACTAATGTTAGGTCCATTGGAGTAATTGTTTCAAGCATCTTCAGTTCTCATCACTTCTTTCCTCTGAACAGGAGAGATCAATAGTTGCACCTTAGATGGCCACGCATGAGTTTTTCTTAAGATCCCAGTCACTACTGGTAAAGTAGGATGTAGAACATTGTTTTTGTGGACTATGCTATGCCAATTGACCGTGGTGTCCCCAGAACTATGGTATTGAGCTCATGTGGTCATAGGCTGGGAGCTTTTTGAGAAGATGAATTATGCCTAGTTCATCTTCATAACCTTAAACCTGTTCTGGCCTTGAGAATTTGATGCTCATGAAGTATTTGTTGAATTGAGTTGTAATCAACCACTGCTACAGGGATATCTGCAAAAGGCCACGAGGGCAGTGAGTGAAGATTAACCAGAGCTTAAATTCTACAGGTGTGGCCAGAGGGTCTTCTTTTCTTACTTGGAGAGATAGGAAATTCAGTGTGGTGGGAACATAGAGATGAAGCCGGAGATGATTTTATTCTGATGATCTGTATCCAAATGAAGTTGGGTTTAAGTTACAGTGGACCAACGGAAATCTGTAAGAAGACAATGATATGGTCAGACTTATTTTTCAGAAAGGTAACTAGCAGTAGTTGGCATCTAATGGTTGACTTTTGTAAGATCATTTCCTTTGTGTGCTCCAGAGATGGAAAGGCAAACTTTTTCTTTGGGTATAATGGTTGTCAGTCATACTAGTTCTACAAATCACATTCATTCTAAGCATGCTCCTTTGAACAGAAACCAGAAGTGAAATAGAAGACTTTAGCATGGTGTAAGAAATTTGAGTCTAGAAAAATAGATCTCAGGTTATGAAGTGAGGGGAGATGCACAAGAACACCCATACTTGCAGATAGTACCCACTTGACCTGGCTTCAAGGGCTGGACGATCAGAACTAGACTAGACGAAGAAAGAAGAGGAAAAAAAGAGAAACCTGTTAACAACTTGATGAACTTTACCTGTACTTTTGGATGCAGTAGCTCAAAAAAAGGAAAAATTCTTTACAGTGAGGATTATTCCCACCCCCTCAGTACACAGGATTGACAGGGATGGGCAACTTAGATATTGGCTACTCAAAGGGGGGGGGGCTACAAAGGTAAGAAGTGACTGGCTTACAAGCTTTCAAGAGGGAGCCTAGTTCCAGAGGGGGCAGGGGAATGTAGAATCTCCACTGAGTGATTGCCAATCTGTTGGGACTGGGATGATGAAAGGAGATGAGGATAAGACTCTTGTGGTACAATAGTGAATAATTGCTATCAGAACTGACTGTGAGGATTGGAAATGTAAAGGTAGATGTTTTGTAACAAAAGGAGGGGAATGATTGATTTTGCAGTTCAGGAGCAGAGGTCCCTGGGACCATCAAGTGAGAAGAGTGGAGTACGGGACCCTATCCAGAGAAGCAGTGATGTGGACAGATGGAGTGGCCGGGGACTCTAGACCCAGAGAGGGAGAGAGGCTGTGTGCTGATGACCAGGGGGCAGGCTTGCAGGGTATACCATTTGGTTGTTTGATGATGCATGGAGGAGAATGTAATCATTGCAATGAAATGAAATATGATATGATGAATGTAAAGCTGGTGTTCTCCCATGTAAACTCACATAATTCACTACAAAAACTTAAAAAATCGATGTCAGGTTTTCCACCAGGAATTATTAAACTGAACAAATAGAAGACCAGAAGGACCGGGTTGTGTCCAGATGTCACCTGCCAAGAGACAACAGAGAATTGGCAGGGATGGGAGTTAGGCAAGAGTAGCTGTGAGGTTGGGAGGTTCTACAAGTGGCCAGACCCAGTTTTTGTAAGATTTCAAATGGTGATTTATGGAGGCCTTTTTTGCTTCTAAGGAAATTCTTGAAAAAGCAGTGTGATATGAGCTTTAGAACAATAATGACTGTGTTGAACCTTTCTTCACCGTGTCCCAACTGTGTTCTTTGGGTGAGTTTCTTAACCTCTCTACTTCTCAATCTCCTATACTGTAAAATGACCATAATGACACCTCACATGCAAGATTACTGTGAGCATTAGAAATAATATATATATATATATATAAACATTTAATTAAATGACTGGAATATAATTGCTCCTTAGACATAAAAATTACTGTTATTCTTAACCTCTATTTTAGAAATCTGATTCTCTCAAGATGGAAGGATGTATTGGCATCTCTTTGTTCATTTTGGAAAGGCCATTCCTTTACCAATCTGAGTTTTCTTCAGTGGGTGGGTCAAGGTTTTCACGCTACATCTTGTCTGTAGAAGAAGCTGCTGGTGGCTTTATTTCCCACATAGGCTTCCCTGTCTGAGGAGGCCTCCACATGGTGTGGCTGTGGGAGGCCTGGCCTTTGGTTTGGTGAATGCTCAGTGTCTGCTAAGGCTGCTCCTGTTTGTGGCTTGGCCTCTCTGCCTCCTACTCCGCCTATGAGGAGCCACACTGTCTGTTCTATGAGCCAAGGCTGTCTGCTACTGCTGGTTCCTGGGAATCAGCCACTTCCCACTTTTGGGGAGGTACATCATCATAGCATGGATGACTGCCACTGGGAAACTCACTCCTGCTTGAAACAAGACAATGAGTTTTTAAGGCAGCAATGTGGGAGTGCAAATGAAGAGCTGAGAGAACTTGGTGAGTCTGCGGAGTGTAATATCTCCCCAGATCAGCCATGGTGGATGCCCATAGTTAGGGAGAGAGGCAACCTTAAATCACAATGAAGTCCTTCAGAAAGTCAACTGATGACCAGGACTTTTGTCATGGAAGAAGAAGCTCTATACAATGCCCAGTTGACAAAAATTCACCTCAAAGAGGAAAGTTTTTGTTTAGGAAAATGCCTCAATCAATCTCTACAGGTAGAAGATTAATTCCTGGGATCATAGGTTAGAAAGTCAAGGGAACAAATATGACAACCAAGTGAATTATATTATAAAGAAACAGAATGGAAGTGCAAAGTGTGGAGAAGGGCACACTTATGGCAGGGTTTTTAAACCAATTTTTAAGAACAAGGTTGTCCAATATTCAATTTAAAATTTGTGTCATAGCATTTAACTTCCTCCACTAATATCTTCTCAAATCCTCAGTAAAATGTTCCACATGCATAGATTCTGGATTGTTCTTAATGTGTGCTGTTGAGTCAACTTTGACTAATAGTGACCTTATAGGACAGAATAGATCTGTCCCCACAGAGTTTCCTAGGCTGTAATCTTTACAAAAGCATGTCACCAGGTTCTTTCTCCTGCAGACCCCCTAATGGGTTTGAACCGCTGACCATCTGTTTGCAGCTTAGTGTTTAACCATTGTACCACCAGAGCTCCTTAAATTCAGCATAAGAGAGTTTAAAATTAATTTTGTGTGTGGAAGCAAACAAGGAATTGAGTTTCACATCTGTATTGAGCCAGTGAGGACCAGGGACAGTAAAATAATCCACATGAAGTTAACCATTGGAAGGATGATTTGGAGCCAGAAGTGACAAAGAAGGGACAAACGTCTAGAAATTCCAGAAATCTTAGAAGGGTCCTTTGGCCTATAGGAACATGGAATGGGAGTTCAAGACAATTTTATTAAGCTAGCAAAGCTCAGGTGAAATTTGAACTCCCTTTTGACTATTCCCAGGTCTTCCTCTTGACACCTGGGCCACTTCTCTCCCTGAGCCTCAGTTTCCTTAGCTGTAACACCAGAAGATTCATTGGGTAAACAATCATGCCACTATTTCTGGGAGATAGTGATGAATGACACAGTAGTGTGTGTGTGTGTGGTGTGTTTGGGAAGGGATGGGGAAGACCAAAGGTGAGAGCAAAGAGCTAGAAAATAGGGGTCACACTATTAAAAAAAACAAACTTCATTTTAACTATAGAACTTGAATTTAGTTCTTAAAGTGATGAAAAGCCACTGATGATTTTAAGTGGGGATTGATATGCTCAGCTTTCTACTGACTTTTGTACCATCTGATGGTGCTGTAGGCTAAGCACTGGACTGCTAGCCACAGGTTGGCAGTTCAAACTCAGCAGTTGCTCCACAAGAGAAAGATGAGGGGTAACGATGCTGTCTATTCTCATAAAAAGTTATAGTCTGTATGTTGTTATTGTTAAATGTCATTGAGTTGGTTCTGACCTATAGCGACCTTGAATAGGGTTTCCAAGAAGCAGCTGGTGAACTTGAACCACCAACTTTGCAGTTCAAATGGCTTTGCAGTCTGGCGCATTAATCCACAGCACCACACCCGGACTTCATAGTCTGTATGTTGTTGTTGTTGCTAAGTGCCATTGAGTTGGGATCCGACTCATAGCAACCCTGTATAGGGTTTCCAAGGAGCAGCTGGTGAGTTAGAGCCGCCGGCCTTAAAGGCCCAAACCGACATTGCAGTTTACCACATTAGCCGGCAACGCCACACCAAAAGTCCATAGTCTGTATAGGGTCACTGTTATCAGAACCAACTTCATGGCATTAGGTTTGGTTTTGTATCATCAGACTCACAATGCATTTGGGGACTTTGTGAAGTTCAAACGTAAATGAGTAAGACAGAGCCACTTACTGCCCAAGGGCACAGGAGTTTAGGTATGCTGGAATGAATCACCCTGCACTCCTAGTTACATAAGTAAGTAAACACTTCCTAGAAGAAGACATCCCCAAGTGTGTGGTGTGGCTCTGTAGATTAATGCACTGGACTGCAATGTCAATTTGAACCTCAAGGTTGGTGGTTCAAGCTCACCAGTCGCCCCTTGGAAATCTATACATGGCTATTATGGGTTGGAACTGACTCAACAGCACTTCACAACAACAACAACAAAAACAATCATTGGCAAATATTTCTTTTTTTATCTCTGGAGATGATTCTTGTCTTGAAGTCTGTTTTTATCTGATATTAGTATTCTGTGTGTGAGTCTTGGTGTGGTGCTGTGGGTTAATGTGCCATACTGCAAAGCTGTTTGAACTGCAAGGTGGGTGGTTCAAGCTCACCAGCTGCTCCTCGGAAACCCTATACAGGTTCGCTATGGGTCAGAATCGACTTGACGGCACTTAATAACAACAACACAATATATACTAAACTGTCTACAAGTTCACAAATCCTTTTCTCTGGATTGTAAACTTTGTTGCGAATCTTCAGAAAAATGTGGCATCAGGATTGGAGGAAGACTCATTAACAACCTGCGATATGCAGATGATACAACCTTGCTTGCTAAAAGTGAAGAGGACTTAAAATACTTACTAATGAAGATCAAAGAGCACAGCCTTCAGTATGGATTGCATCTCAATGTAAAGAAAACAAAAATCCTCACCACTGGACCAATAAACAACATTCTTATCAATGGAGAAAAGATTGAAGTTGTCAAAGACTTCATTCTCCTTGGATCAACCATCAACACTCAAAGAAACAACAGCCAAGAAATCAAACGACATATTAAATTAGGCAAATCTGCTGCACAAGACCTTTTTAAAGTGTTGAAGAGCAAATATGTCAACTTGAGGACTAAGGTGCACCTGACAAGACATGGTATTTACAATAAACTCATATGCATGCGAAAGCTGGACAGTGAATAGGGAAGACCATAGAAGACTGATGCTTTTGAGTTATGGTGTTGGAGGGAATATTGAAAGTACCATGGGCTGCCAAAAAAAACCCCAAACAAATAGATCTGTGTTGGAAGAAGCGTAGCCAGAGTGCTCCTTGGAGGCCAGGATGGCCAGACTTCGTCTCTCATACTTCAAACATATTGTTAGGAGGGACCCGTCTTGGAGAGGGATGTCATGTTTGGTAAGGTGGAGGGTTAAAGAAAAAGAACATCCTAACGAGATGGATTGGCCAAGTGGGCTCAGTTGTGGCAACAATTGTGAGGGTAGCTCAGGACCAGGCAGTGTTGCATTCTGTTGTGCATAGGGTTGCTATGAGTTGGTACCAACTTGATGGCACCTAACAACAACAACATTTTTAAGTTCTAGGTGGTTCCATTTGTGTGTGTTATTTTAAGTTTTCACATTTTTCATGAAATTCTCCATTCTTTGTCCATGATGTTGATCTTTTCCTATAAATTTTATAACCTATTTATCAGAATTATTTAAAAGTGTTTTTTGTTAACTCTAACATTTAATCACTTCTGGGTCTGTTTCTGTTGATTGATTTCTTCTCTTCTTGTCTTCAAATTCCCTGCTTCTTTCATACCTCTAGTAATTTTTGCTTAACGTTGAGACATTGTAGAGACTCTGCGTTCTGTTTTCTTCCTTTTAAGAATATTAAGTTTAGTTCTAGCAGGCAGATCACCTGAACCTGTAAGGACTTGGTTTATGGTTTGTTACAGTGGGTGTATTTTGGTTTCATCCTCAGTTCTGGGGCATAAGCTAGCAGTGAGATGTAACCCTTACTCCTAAGGCTTAGCCTTTCTGGGTTCCACGGTGTTTATCAATTCCCAACTAACTTACTGGGGCTTGAACTCCAAACTCTAGATCTCCAGCACTGGGGAGTGTGCTTCATTTTTTCAGCCTCACTGTTAGAACTTTCCACTGGGCTTTGTGGGATCTTTCCCATGCATATACAGCCCATAGGAGTCCTGGTGTGGCACTGCAGGATAATGTGCTAGACTGCAAGATCAGTTCAAACGCAAGGTTGGAGGTTCAAACCCACCAGCCGCTCCTAGGAAACCCTATACAGGGTTGCTATGGGCCAGAACCTACTCGATAGCACTTAACGACAACAACAACGTGCAGCGCATAAGTTAGGCAAAGATTTAAGATGGTTTTATATGCACATTGTAAGACTTCCCCTCTGTAACTCACTAGTTCTAAAATTTCTTCTTTCAATTTTCAGCTTTTATGACAGGGCCTAGTACTACACTATGTGAGGACTTTCTGGTTACAGATGTTCCCAAATGCAGGAGAGGTCAGACATGGGGTTTTAAAATAAAATCTACAATAAACAAACAAATAAATAAATAAAATCTTCACAAGAATGAATCTCATCTATAATTAAATAAAACCTATCTTTTACCCATCCATATACCCCCACAATCCTCACTCTCAAATTCAATCAAAATTTTGGCTACAGAGGCCAAGGAAACGGAAATGACATCACATTAGATTTACACTCAAGAGGAGGAATGGATATACATTTTAGAGTTAGGGATTTTATTCTAACTCTGCTCTTGCCAGCCTTGAACAAGTCAATGGATCTACCTGAACCCAATTTCTTCAGTAAAGTTGGGGTTTTCCTACCTGCTTAGAGGCTGATACTGTGAAGGTTAATACTCTTTTTTTTTTAATGATTTATTATGAATTATGTGATAGTTTACATGGGAGAACATTGGTTTTACATTCATTCTATTGCATATCGTCTCATTGCCATGGTTAAAATCCCCTCCATGCAATCCTTCCCCCGTACCCCCCAGGTCTTCAGCACACAGTCGCTCTCCCTCTCTGGATCTAAAGTCTCCAGCTGCTCCATTGCTCCACGTCATCATCTCTGGCTCCATTTCAGGCATCACTGCTTCTCTGGGTAGGGTCCCGCTCTCTGCTCTTCTCCCTTAATGGTCCTAGGGACCTCCGCTCCTAGACTGAAAAGTTAGTCACTCCCCTCCTTGCTATAAAACATCTACCTTTACATTTCCAACCCTCACAAACAGTCCTGATAACAATTATTCACTATTGTATCACAAGAGACCCGTCTGCATTTCATTGCAAGGTTGATACTCTTTTGTCTTTTACGTGGACCCTTCCCTTTCTAACTGCTGCCCCAGGCACATAAACCAGTGCCTAAAACCTCAAATCTGAGATCACTTAGTCCCACTTTTTTATTTTGCAGATGAGGAAACTGAGCCACTGAGGAGCCAAATGCTAGCTGTGCTATCTGAGGCGGGCAAATGGCTTAATCTCGGTGGTCCCAGGTTCCTCATCTATCAAATGGAGCAGGCAAACCAACCTCATAAAGTTTTTGAGAAGATTGAATGAAGAAATGTATGTAGCAGTTCAATTCATTGTATTAACTACAAAATTCTAATTATTATTACTCACGTAACATTTGAGAACTTATTCCACTGTGAGATATTAAGAGCTGGCAAGCTGCAGCCAGTTGGTCACAAACCCTGGTGTTGGTAGGTTGTCCTGGGGTGACCTTCCTTACAGGGTCAGGTAGAGTTCAGTGAACTCTCAAAGCAGCATGATTTCAGATGCTCCAAGGTGCATCCACTCATCTCCTCTCCACTCCCTCTGCCTGTTATTAAACTGGTAGATTTTACAACATCAATAAAGAACTTTCCTACCCAATTACCCCTGACAATAGGCTGAAAGCAGTTTCAACTATGAAAACTTCATGTTGGCTTCATTTAGATTGTTTTGCTGTGTCAAATCCTCACTTGAGTTCAAAAGTTCAGCTGAACCATGAACTTTGTAATTTCACAGCAGGCAGTTCTACAAATAGTGAAAAAACTTACAATATTTAAGGTGGGCTTGTCATGTTGTACGTAAGATGGTGAGAGATGGGTATACATAAAACGGTCTTTAACTTACAGAGCACATTAAAATATCAAAAAGAGCAAGGGGAAACAAAATTAAACTAAACTGTGCCTTGAATTACCTGACATCTGAGGCTTCCCAAGGAATGCACATTCGTTAGTGGACACACTAAAGCCAGTTAATCTTCTTAATAAATTGTGAAATCTTGTATACCTCCTGGTTTTAGCGGTGGCTTTTCTGCCTGTCTGGAACAGGCAGCATATCAAAACAAGGGGGTCATGACTTTATGTATTTGTTAAGTTAGAATCCACATTCTCATATAACCCAGACTTGATTTGACCTGGTTACACAAGTGTAGGTGGAGCGAAAGTTTTACAGGAATGAAAATAATGCTGCGTTTTCACTTATTTGACTATTGATAAATACACACACACGCAAAAAAAATGTCCAGAACCCCTCTTTTTGTAAGCCTTGTGTTTGTGCAGCTTTATGTTCAAGTATAAAGCAAATAAAAGTCCAAATTCACTGGGGTTAATTAGGCTGCCGTTCAGCTTCTATCCAGTGAAACCCCTCAACGCCACAGAAAAATATTTTATGTTGTGTCCACATATTCTTTGTTATGAGAAAATGTGTTTCTTTTTTGTTTCTATGTTGCAGCATGCAGAAGTGAAGGGACAATTTGAGGTGGACACGTTGGGGCAGAAGGATCGTGCCAAACAAGGTGTGTTTTTATACGAAAGCCATTTATTCCCATTTGTTTATCAAGAGGCTGGTCTGCAGGGAAGGTATGCTTGGTCACCTGTATTTGTGGGAGCTGAGAGGAAGGGAAGGAGTGGGCAGGTCAAGTCCTGCAATGGACGGTTCCTCATGAGTTAAGTGGGACTGGTTATTCTAAGGCCGCATCCCTTTTTCTAGACTTTTCTCTCATAGTTGCCAAAACTTTAGCTCTTAACAGCTCAGGACACTTTTGAGAAAAACACCTCAGTGGAGATGGTCTAAAGCTATCTTCTTAGTGGTCTTTTTCCACACAGGAGGCTGTTGTTCTGTTCAGTCAAGAATTGGTGAAACGTCTCATTTTCTCCAGATAGAAATCATCACAATAAATTTAGTGAAATATGCTTGACCTAGTTAAAGGTAGTCAGTCTTCCTGGTGGGGTTGTGAGGCTGGAATGAAAAACAAAGTACACTGCCCTTGTGGCTCCATGAACTGGCCTGCTCTTTCTGGTTGACCTGCCCTGTTGAGTGGGGCTGCATATCTCTTGACGAGGCTAGGAATGAAGGGGAGTTGGTGGTAGTCTTTTAACATGCATACAGGGTAGTGAATAAGGAGAGGAGTTTTTGTCCATTCGGAAAGCTTTTATGGAGCAGAACTTACTTCAGAGGCAAGACGGCTGGTGGTTGGCCAGGCAGTGGGAGAAACCAGGAGGGAGATACCAGGAGGTGGAAGCAGGTACTGTAGTACTTGATTGTATCTGCAGAACAATTAGAAGATGCTGTGGGTTCTCAAAGCACATGGCAACCACTCCAGAAAAGAAAGGAGGAAACTGAGGGGAGAAGCAAGACTTTTGAGTGGGGTCAAGAGGCAAAGGTCTGCATAGGCTTAGGAGGACCTGAATTTAGGGTCTCTGGATGGTGCAAAAGGGACCCTGGTGGGACTGTGGGTTAGGCACTGAACAACTAGCCAAAAGGTTGGTGTTTCAAGACCAGCAGCTGCTCCCTGGGAGAAAGATGAGGCTGCTTGTTCCTGTAAAGATTTATAGTCTCAGAAACTTGTAGGGTCGCTATGAGTCAGAGTTGGCTTAATGACAGTAGGTTTGGTTTAGTTTGGGTGGTGAAAAGGGTTATTGTGTTCATCTACTCAAAAGGTTGGAAATTCTATTCCACCTAGAGGTGCCTTGGAAGAATGGTCTAGCAATCAAGTTCTGAAAACTCAGTCACTGAAAACCCTATGGACAGGGAAGGCCTTTGTTATCCAGCACCGCTATAGCATAAATAACACAAATGGGTTCTAGGGGAAGACGTACTCTCTCTGTTGGCTCTGGAGGAAGACCTTTGTCCTTTGCAGCTTCTGCCCCTGGGTGGTCTTCAGGGGGGCTTGGCATCTCTCTTTCTCCATCTCTGCTTCTTTCACTTGTTCCCTTGATTGCTTTTATATCTCAAAAGTGATTGGCTCAAGACATAACCTACAGCAACCCTGCCTCATGAACCTAAAAAAGACATCTATTCCCAAATGGGATCATAACTGAAGGCATAGAGGTTAGAATTTATATCACGTGTTTTAGGGAGACACAATTCAGTCCATAATAGGAGACAATTGGTTTTATATGAAGGGTGGGGAAATGTTTTAGAAAAAAATAGTACTGATGGTGGCATAATATGAAAGATGTAATCACTTCATTAAAGTATGATGGCTCCACAGGATAAGCACTGAACTGCCTCTGGAGTAAGATGAGGCTTTCTGCTCCCATAAAGATGTACAATTTCAGAAACCCTATACAGGGTTGCTATGAGTCAGGCCTCGCTCGAAGGTTCTTAGTAACAATAACAGTAATCACTTGATTCTAAATGTGGATGTTGTTGTGATGGTGAATGTTTTGGTGTGTATACTTTCACCACAGTAAAAAATGAAACAAGCATGTGGAGCACCGATCTATTCTAACACACATGGGTTTGCCATGAGTCAGAGTCCACACGGACAGCAATTACTTTCTGTGTGTGTGTATGTGCGTCAGGACCTGCTGGGAGATGGAAAGAAATGAACAGTATATCAGATGCAAAAAGAAATCAAACTTTCATCTCAGCATAGATCTTTACTACGCCCCGTGATACTCTGCCCACTGTTGTTGTAAGTACTGTCCAGTCAGTTCTAACTCATATCATAT
The DNA here is from genome assembly GCF_000296735.1 of Chrysochloris asiatica. Taxonomy (NCBI): domain Eukaryota; kingdom Metazoa; phylum Chordata; class Mammalia; order Afrosoricida; family Chrysochloridae; genus Chrysochloris; species Chrysochloris asiatica. The sequence goes on from NW_006408521.1 coordinate 18,738,942, forward strand.
AGTGTTTCCAAGGAGCAATGCATGGATGTATTCCACTATGCATTAGTTTTGGGCCCCAAATAGTTGTTCATGATTAGTATTTATTTGTCATCTTTTTCGTGTTGTTATTTTAATATATATTATCTCTAATCCATGATGGTACAATCGTTAAGTGCTCAGCGGCTAACTGAGGTTGGTGGTTTAAGCCTAGCCAGCAACTCCTCAGAAGATACGTTTGGTGGCCTGCTTCCATAGAAAGTCTTGTGGGGCAGTTCTTTCTGTCACAAGCTGTCTCCTTAAGTCAGAATAGACTCAACAGCACCCAACAACAACAACAATGATGCTTAAAAGCCCTGCAATGCATGTGCGACTATCTGTGGCTTATATTTGAGAAAACTGGTTAAAACTGGAGAAAAAAGAGGCTATCTGGGTACACCCAACTCAAAAGTGACAGGGCTGGTGTAAAAATGGCATGGCGGAGGTGTCTGACTTCCTCTAACTTCACAAGAATTAAGAAGAATCAAGTTCAGTGGCCCAAGACTCATTTCTATAAAGTGGGGAGATCAGACATGCCTCCACCCTCCAACCTTTTTACCAATTCTAATACCAAGCACCCCTCCCACGGCAATGGCCATACCAAACTCACAGACAATACTCATGATTGTTAGGGCTTAGTAGGGAACTGTCAATTTATAGTTCAGATTCAGGAATCCTCAGGATAGTCCACTCTCCGAGACATGTGTTTGCCATGGTGGTGTTGAAGGTAGTGGTTCCAGATCTGGATTGTGTGGCCTACCCTTCAACCCAAGGCTGAAAAAACATGCTGTAGCTTTTGGGTAAATTTAACTTTGAGAAACTGAGTAACTGTGTGAGCTTTTAGGGGAAACTGAACCTGAAAAGGTAGATTTTGGAGCAGTTGGGAGAAAAGGAAAGCCGTTCTAGATGATGGGAACAGTGTGATCACATGTCTCCTTCTCATGTCTGGAGGCAGTCAGCTGACTGCTTCATCTAAAGAGAAAGGTAGGCTCAAGAGAGTGGTGGGAGATGTCGAGGAAGGTTTGGCCCATGTCGAGGTAGCAGGAGGCCCATGGGCACCATGTTAAGGAGTTTGGGCTGTAGGATATAGGAATCTATTCCAAGTGAAATTGGGGGACAGGGATGCAAGGAGTACCTCTTTTAGAATATTAACTTAGTGCCATGTGTAGAATGGATTTGAAGGATGTGAATCTGGAAACTAATTAACGGCAGACAATTTGGGCTGCTTCCTGAATGAACACAAAGATGATCATTATATGAGCAACTCTGTCTGCTGTCGCCCTCTGTTCTCAAATTGATTGCTGGTTTCTCTTCATTCACCACATATTATTTTAACACTCCTTATATTCTAGCAATGGGTTTGTCCCTCTGTTTAGCACTAACAGTCTTCTGCTTCAGATAGTAGCTATTTATATGTCTGTCTCCAGCACTTGAACACCTCCCAGAGGAATCCACCTTTTCAATTTGGGTTTGTTTCCTAGAGCATGCCTGGACTAAGATTACTGGAGCCAAGGAGATCTCTATCAAAGAAATAGCAACCCTGCCTCTTAGTTCCTTGGCTTCCAGGGTGGAATCTATTATTAAACAAATAAAGTATTAACCAAATTCAACAACTTTTAATGACCCAGAAAAAATAATTCAATTCACAGAATAAAGTCAAGAGAAGAACAGACATTTGAGCAACCCAGCTCCCCATGAAGATGCTAGAGAATGACTATTTGATGTGATTTCACAGTTAATTTTTCAAGACTCCTGTGCAGCTTCCTGGGGAAGACAGAGTGCTGCCTGGCAGACTTGGCTTACATGTGCTCTTAACAGCAACAAGGATGAGAAATCAAGCTGCTGCTCATCATTCTTCCCTCATTCACTATGAACTGAGGCTAACTGGGTATGGGCACTGTCCTAGGCTCTGAGTATACAAGGATGAGTGAGGACTGCTCCGACCTGGGCAGTGGGGACACAGATGTGTCAACTCATCCAGTGTGACTGAGGGTCCCACAGAGCCAGGTTTACAGTAGCATTCTGGAAGAAACCATCGTTTCTGCCATTTAAGGGTGGGGATAAGGATGTGGTCTGGAAGGCTTCCTAGTGGTTGTGATGGTATTCCTTGAAGTCGGTTCCATCCCTGTATAGGGTTGCCAAGGCTGTAAATCTTTATGGGAGCAGAAAACCTCATCTTTTTCCCAAGGAGCAGCTGGTAAGTTTGAACTGCTGACCTTGTGGTTAGCAGCCAATTGATAACCCATGATGCTACCAGGGTTCCTTGGGAAGGCCTCTTAGAAGGAGATCAGTTTTGAACTAGGCCATTGAGAATGAAAAAACTTGAGTGGAGTGGAGAGAAGGGAAGAACATTCTAGACTGGGAAACAGTAAGAACAAAGACAGAAGCATGAGTTCTAGTTTAGGGTTTTTCAGCAGGGATGCTAATGGCATTTTGGCTAGAACTATTCTAGGAGGCCACCACTCGTTCATCAGTTTGTCATATTGTGGTGGTTTGTGTGTTGCTATGATGCTGGAAGACATGGCATGGATATTTTAAATACCAGCAGGGTCACTCATGGTGGACAGGTTTCAGCTGAACTTACAGACAAAGACAGACTAAGAAGAAGGAGAAATGGATTACTTCTGAAAATTAAGTCACAGAAAACCTTATGAATAACAGTGGAACAGTGTCAGCACCTGAATACTGAATATTGAAACATGATGAAGAACACCAGAATATTATCAGATACAGTGCCATAAGAAAGTGCTCTGGTAGCTTAGTGGTTACGGATTGGGCTGCTAATCTCAAGGTCAGCAGTTTGAAACTACCAGCTGTTCCATGGGAGAAAGATGAGGTGTTCTGTTCCCATAAAGATTTACAGCCTCAGAAATCCTGCACAGGGTCACAATGATCAGAATTGACTCCACGGCACACCACCACCACTACCAGTGCCATAAGATGAGCCCCTCATATTGGAAGGCAGTCAAAATGTGACTGAGGAAGAGCTGCCTCCTCAAAGTAGATGATGCGAATGGATTAAAGCCTTCAAGACCTTCATTTACTGAATGGGGCACAACTCAAAATGTAGAGAAACAACTGTTGTTGTTGTTGTTGTTAAGTGCCATCGAGTCAATTCTGACCCTTAGCAATCCTGTATAGGGTCTCCAAGGAGCAGCTGGTGAGCTTGAACTGCTGACCTTGCAGTTCAAACAGCTTTAACCCACAGCGCCACACCAGGATTCCAGAAACAACTGTAAACATCCATTAATAATCAGAACATAGAATGCATGAAGTATGAATCTAGGAAAATTGGAAATTGTCAAAAATGAAATGGAACACATAAGCATCAATCTCCTAGGCATTATTGAGCTGAAATGGACTGGCATTGGCCATTTTGAATCTAACAATCACATGATTTACTCTGCCGGCAATGACAAATTGAGGAGGAATGGTGTCACATTCATCATCAAAAAGAACATACCAAGATCTGTCTTGAAGGACAATGCTGTCTGTGATAGGATAATATCCATATGCCGACAAGGAAGACCAGTTAATACAACTATTATTCAAATGTGCGCACTAGCCACTAAAGCCAGTGATGACGAAACTGAAGAATTGTACTGTATTCTTCAGTTTGAAATTGATCAAACATGTAATCAAGATGTATTGATAATTACTGGTGATTGGAATCCAAAGCTTGGAAACAAAGAGGAAGGATCAATAGTTGGAAAATATGGTGATAGAAACAATGCTGTAGATAGCATAATAGAATTTTGCAAGACCAATGACTTCTTCATTGCACAAATCTTTTTTAAACAACATTAAAGGAAATTATATGCATGGACCTCATCAGATGGAATACACAGAAATCAAATTGACTACATCTGTGGAAAGAGACAGTGGAAAGGTTCTATATTATCAGCCAAAACAAGGCCAGGGGCAGACTGTGGAACTGTTACTCATATGCAAGTTCAGGATGAAGACAAAAAACCATTGAAACAAGTCCACGAGAGCCAAATATGACCTTGAATATATCCCGCCTTAATTTAGAGATCATATCAAGAACAGATTTGATGCATTAGACACTAAAGACTGAAGACCAGAAGAATTGTGGTATGACATCAACAACATCATACAGAAAGTAAAAGGTCATTAAGAAAGTAAGAATGAAAGAAAAGACTAAAATGGATGTCAGAAAAGACTCTGAAACTTGTTCTCCTGTATAGAGATGCTAAAGCAAAATGGAAGAAATGAGGAGGTAAAAGGGCTGAAGAAAAAATTTCAAAGGTCAGCTCAAGAAGACAAAATCAAATTTTATAACAAAATGTGCAAAGACCTGGAGTTAGGAAACCAAAAGGGAAGAACACACTCAGCATTCTTCAAGCTGAGGGAACGGAATAAAAATTCAAGACTTGACTTGCCTATGGGCAAAATACTGAATGATGCAGAAAGCATCAAAAGAAGATGGAATGAATACACAGAGACACTGTACCAAAAAGAAATGGTCTATGGTCAACCATGTCAAAAGGTGGCATATGATCAAGAGCCAATGATGCTAAAGGAAGAAGTCTAAGGTGCATTGATGACATTGGCAAAGAACAAGTCACCAGGAATTGATGGAATACAAATTGAAATCTTTTAACAAACTGACAAAGAACTGGAGGTACTCACTCATCTATGCCAAGAAATTTGGCAGACAACTACCTGGCCAACTGACTGGAAGACATCCATATTTGTGCCCATTCCAGAAAGGTGACCTAATGGAATGTCGAAATCATTGGACAATATCATTAATATCCCATGCAAGCAGAATTTCGCTAAAGATAACTCAAAAATGGCTGCAACTATACATTGACAGAGAACTTCCAGAGGTTCAAGATGGATTTAGAAGAGGACGTGGAACAAGGGATATCATTGTTGATGTCAGCTGGATCTTGGCTGAAAACAGAACACCAGAGAGATGTTTATCAATGCAAAGGCTTTCGATTGTGTGGAACATGACAAACTATGGACAGCATTGTGGAGAAAAAGTGTACCAGAACAGTTAATTGTGCTCATGAGGAACCTGTACACAGACAAAAAGGCAGTTGTTCAAACTGAACAAGGGAACACTAAATGGTTTAGGAAAGGTGTGCTCCAGGGTTGTATTCTTTCACCATACTTTTTCAGTCTGTATGCTAAGCAAATAATCCAAAAAGCTAGATTATATGAAGAAAAATGTGGCATAAGGATAGGAGGAAGATTTGTTAACAACCTGCAGTACAACCTTGCTTGCTGAAAGCAAAGAGACTTAAAATACTTACTGATGAAGATCAAAGAGCACAGCCTGTGGTATGGGTTGCACCTCAAATGTAAAGAAAACAAAAATCCTCACCAGTGGACCAATAAATAATATCATGATAAATGCAGAAAAGATTGAAGTTGTCAAAGATTTCATTTCATTTCATCAACATTCAGAAGAAGCAGTTAAGAAATCAAACGACGTATCGCATTAGGCAAATCTGCACAAAACCTCTTTAAAAGTGTTGAAGGCAAAGATGTCAGTTTGAAGACTAAGGGTGCACCTGACCCAAGCCATGGTATTTTCAGTAACCTCATAAGCATGTGAAAGCTGGACAGTGAATAAGGAAGACAGTAGAAGCATTGATGCATTTGAGTTCTGGTGTTGGAGGAGATATTAAAAGTACTATGGACTGCCAAAAGAACAAACCAATCTGTGCTGGAAGAAGTACAGCCAGAATGCTCCCTGGAAGCCGGGATGGCCAGATTTTATTCCTCATAATTGTCTGACATATTGTCAGGAGGGACCAGTCCCTGGAGGATATTATCTTTGGTAAAATGGAGGGTTGGCGAAAAAGAGGAGGACCACCAATGAGATGGATTGGCACAGTGGCAACAGTGATGGGCTCAAATGTAGCAACCATTGTGAAGTTGGTGGGGGACAGGGTAGTGTTTTGTTCTGTTGTGCATAGGGTCGGTGTGAGTCGGTACCAACTCGATATCACCTAACAACAATAGCAACATTCTGGGAGGGGTGTTATAGTGTGGTGCTGCAGGTTAATGCGCTAGACTTCAAGGTCAATTTGAAACACAAGGAAGGCGGTTCAAGCTCACCAGCTGCTCCTTGGAAACCCTATACAGGGTCGCTATGGGTCGGAATCCACTCGATGGCACTTAACAACAAGGTTCTCCATGGAGACTGAGCAGTACAAAGGAGAATTGTTTTAAAATTTGATATGGATCTATTTTTACCAGGAGCCTACTGCTATAGTGGGTGAAGCATTGGGTTAAATGTTGGGCTGCTAACTGAAGGGCCAGCAAACCCGCTACTCAGCAGGAGAAAGATGTGGCAGTGTGCTCCTGTGGACTTTTACAGCCTTGGAAATTGTGGGGCAGTCCTACTCTGTCGGATAGGGTCGCTATGGGTCAGAAGCCACTCCATGGCAGTGTTTAGGGTTTTCCCCTCTTTGTTTTTTTTAAATAACTGAATAGTTCAATTGCTGTCTGCTTTCTCTTGGCCATTGACTAAGGATTTTCAAAGAATGGCACTTCTTTTCCATGAACTGCCAAGTTTCCTACACGAGTGTTTTTTTTATGAAGAATTTGTCAATGATAACAGCTCCCATTTATGTCATAAGTCCTGTGCTTTGTATTATCCTTACAGTAGGAGGCAGGAGGAGTACTAGTGTGGCGCTGTAGGATCAGCTCTGGACTGCTAACCACAAAGTTGGTGGTTCAAACCCACCAGCCGCTTCTTGGAAACCCTGTACAGGGTGACTGTGAGTTGGAACCCACTCAGCGGCACTTAACAACAACAACAAAAGGAGACAGGAATTATTGTACCTATTATACAGATGAGGAAACTGAGGCAGATGGGTCCAAATCTAATTTCTGGGCTTTTAGCCATTATACTTTACCCGCTGGGAGTTTTGGTTGGCACTTCACTATTAGTTTAAAACAAACAAAACTCAGCAGTGGTGCCCACAGGAACATTTCTGAAACATGGAGATTGGGTCTTTCCCCAGCTTTTCCTTCGGTTATTGGGCATATTGAAAACTAACTGCTGTGAATATCACCTCCGGGCCACCCATCCTTTCATGAGAACTATGCCTGATGTAAAAGACCCCCAGGCCTTTGGTTCTCTTTGGGGGAGTTTTTTTTTTTTTTCAACTGAAAATCACTTGCTGCCCCAACATCTTTAGCTATGATGTTCTCATTTTCATAATGCCAGAATAAGCTGGCAGAGTCCTGGAGTCCTTGCAGGTGGGGACCCATGTGACTTCCGCTGGCCTGGGAGTGACAGACCACAGCATCCTTCAACTCCGGCTTTCCCTCGCTGATTTATTGCTCCCGTCACTTGCTCTGGTTTTTTGTTCTGATTTCGTAACACATTCATTGCTGATCCAGGATTGTCCATGTGCGTTTTCGCTTTGCCAGTGTTGGTGGCTAGCTTTGGGTAAATGCCGTGATACCCCCTACTCCCGCCCTATCTGCAGGAGGCATTTTTAATCTGTCAAAACCTTAATCTATCAAATCCCCGATCTGTCCACAGGCTGCAAAGCAGGGCTCCTTTCCAAAACCACTTCCGCCTCCTGTCCCATAGCGACCGAAACAGCCCTTCATAAACTTGGGGATTGAGTCCAGCCTCTGTGTCTCCTCTCCTGAACCAGATCTCTTAGAACTCACCCTGGTCAATTGCATCAGCGATCTCTTATGAAAATTATAATAACGTTTTCTCTAGAGAAGACATTTGTTTTGGCTTCACCATATCGATTCAAAGAAATCTCTTCCCTCTTCTTTAAATTGTTCCTGGAGTCAGCAGCGTTCTTAATGTGCAACCACTTGCCCAGGGCAAAGCCCCTTCAATCCAACCCTCCAGATCTCCTTTTTCAAAGTGGGAAAACACTCAAGCAAAATACCTTCCCTAGAATTAGTGAAAGACTCTTTTTGAGGCTAGCTAATAAAAGTCAGGCATCACTTTTGGAATACATTTTCATTTCAGAAGCCAAAGTATAGGCTGATTTTTTAAGACACACAAGCCACACCAAGGCCGTCTCTGGTTGTTGCCTGCGCCCTAGCGGCCACTGGAGCTCCAGAGTTCTCACTTTGAGAAGAGCCTGCCTGGTGGGTGTCTGACGCCCGTTCTTACATAGTTGGCATTTTCCTGTCATTGGACTGTCACTCCAGCTGCATAGTGTGAAAGCAGTATTTTTATTTTTGACCTTTGACATTTTTTTCTATTAGCCCCTAGAGACAGTAAATCTGGATTTTGAGTCTTCATGAAAAAAGCAGAAACCAACTCCCTTGTGTTTCCCCCAAATTTCAGTCAAAGTTTGGGCTTGGATCTACTTGCCTCTTAGTTTCTTTTCTTTGGAGTGGTGGGAAGGACCGGTATGTGTGACTCAAATGAATTCTCCGGAGAAATCGGATAAATTCGGATAAATCTCAGTCCCAGTCAATGGAAGTGCCCAGATCTAAAGTGAGGCACAATCATTTGGCCCCTTTGAATAAACTCATAGGGTTGGGTCAAAGTTTCAACTCTGTAAATTCAGTCAAACCATTGAATAGTTTTTGATTTAGTCAAAACAGTTTAATTGATTTATGTGTGGGTTCTTCTGTTTTCTTGAGAATTTGTTAAACTTTCGCACAATTACTACTCTTTCTGCTTTATCTGGGCTTATATTCCTTGTGATAATTTTGGCAAATTGTTAGCCATTTGGAGTGCCAGATTCTTCACCTGTAACATGGGAGTGATAGGTACTTTGCAATGGTATGAAAATTAGAGACTCTTTATTTATACTATATATCTATATCTACATATCTATATCTATATATGTTGGCTAGCATAGGGTCTAGCGATGTACTTGATAAATTACACTAGACTCAAGATGATGAAAATGGTATTTACAACTCCAAATAAGATGGCTTGAGTTGTCTCCTCCCTAATACCCTGTCTCTATGAACAATGTAACTTCAGAGTCCCAACATTGAAAACAAGATGACAGTCCACCACATATTGAGCTTTGTGAGGTAGCATCTATAGTCCCATTTTTAAGTAAGTAAATTGAATCTGAAGGAGTCTATCAGTCATGATTCTTGGTTGTAAGCAACAGATTGATTTAAGCAGGAAAGGAACCTATTGAAAGATCTTAGGAAGCTCACAGACTCATGGAAGGTTGTAGGGAGAGTCTTAGAAACCAGGGCAAGAACAAAGGCCGTTACGCTGTAAGAATTATAGCCAACTCCACACTGCAGAACTGTTCCAATACCACCGGCACCGGACCCTGGGGACTGCTGCTGCCTCTGTAGTCTTTGGAAATGCTGCGGTCACTGATGCTGCTACAGAAAGAATTCTTTCTTTATCTTATTTCATGAGTCACCAGCTCCCAGTTCTGAGTATAAGTAAGGTGAGGGCATTTGCTTAGCCTGGCTTAGATCACGTGCCTCTGAGCTAATGCAAATTTTACTGGGAAAATAAGTCTCTCCCTTTTGGAGAAAGAGAATATGCTTACTTCAAGGCACATATAGGAAGGGCTATCAGACTTCATTTTACTTGAATCAACCATCAACATTCCTGGAAGAAGCAGTCAAGAAACCAAGCCACATATTGTAGTAGGCAAATATGCTACACAAGACCTCTTTAAAATGTTGAAGAGCAAAGATATCTGTTTGAGGACTAAGGCACACCTGACAGAAACCATGGTATTTTCAGTAAGCTCATGGCATGTGAAAGTTGTGAACAAGGAAGACCATAGAAGAATTGATTCATTTGAGTTATGGTGTTTGAGAGAATATTAAAAGTACCATGGTCTGCCAAAAGAACAAACTGATTTTTGTTGGAAGAAGTACAGCCAGAATGCCCCTTAAAAGCCAGGATGTTCAAACTTTGTTTCTCATACTTTGGACTTATCAGGAGGGAGCAGTCCCTGGAGAAGGATATCATATTTGGTAAAGTGGCAGGTCAGAGAAAAAGAGGAAGACCCACAATGTGATGGATTGGCACAGTGGCAGCAGCAATCGACTCACATGGAGCAACCATTGTGAGGTTGGCACAGGACCAGGCAGTGTTTCGTTCTGTTCTTCATAGGGTCGCTATGAGTCAGTACAACAACAACAATCAGATACTAGCCCTTCCTATATATGCCTTGGAGGTAAGTATATTATTTTTCCCCAAAAGTCAGACACTTATTTTCCCAGTAAAATTTGCATCAGGGCAAGGGCATGTGTCAGGTACTGGGAGTCCTGGTTTGGTGCTTTGGGTTAATGCGCTGGACTGTGAGGTCAATTTGAACTGCAAGGCCGACAGTCCAAGCTTACCATCCACTCCTCAGAAACTCTATACAAGGTCACGATGAGTTGGAACCGACTCAACAGCACTTAATAACAACGTCAGATACTAAGATGGCCTCAAAGCCATCAAATGTCTATCGCAATTGAGAAATTTGGATTCATTGCCCACTTTGGACATGCCTGAGCCTCCCTTACTATGACTTTTCATGGAGTATGTAAAGTTTTAAAAAGCCCTCATGGTACAGTGGTTAAAATGTCCTGCTGCTAACCAAAAGGTCTACGGTTCAAATTTCACCACCGCTCTGAGGAAGAACGATATGGCAGTCTGCTGCCTGCTCCCATAGGATTTACATCCGTGCTAATTCTATGGGTTAGCTCTACTTCACCCTACAGGGTCATTATGAGTCAGAATCACCTGGATGGCAATGGGTTTTTTTGTTGGTAATGTTGTTGTTGTTTTTAATGTGAAGTTCTATTGGCCTTTTCCAAATTAAAATTCCTCTGCTGTCAGACTAGATCCCCAGTCCTTTCATTCAACAGGTATTTATCTGGTTCAATATAAATAATATATATATTGGACTCCTGGTGTGGTGCTGTATGATCAGCACTGGACTGTGAACCACAGGTTGGTAGTTCAAACCCACCAGCTGCTTCTGGGAAACCCTATACAGGGTCATTATGAGTTGGAATTGACTCAACGGCACTCAACAACAGCAACAACATATAGATATTGGAGTTCTCGGATCCACTGTAGGATAAGCATCAGGCTGTTAACTGCAAGGTTTGCGATTCAAACCCATTGACTGCTCCTCAGAAACCCTGTACAGTGTTGCTTGATGCAACAACAGCATATAAATATTGGTGCTTATAATAAAGAATTCACATATTAATTGTGCCAAAAAAAACTTTGCACCCAAATGGATGCGAGGAGTTGGAGGTTGAGGATCTCTGAGAGCAGGGACTTGAGGAATATTTGATGTAAAGTGTTTTTGAGCTTGTCTGACCTACCTACCTCTTCATGTATAGAAGAGAAAATTGCACCTGGGAATTCATCAACTGTCACAGAATGCTTTACTCGATAGCTGCACCCTTGCCTGGAATCTAAACTCCTAAAATGCTCTTAAGCAAGGAAGACAACGTTCCTTTAATAACATAATCAAACCAGCTGATAAGGCAAAAAATGGTACAACTGTACTGGATGGCAATTTGACAATATGCATCAAGAACCTTAAAAATGTTTATATATTGAATTTACTAATTCTCCTTTTAGAATTCAATCCTGGGAAAGTGTAAGTAATCAGAGGTGTTGAGAAAATTTATGTTCCAGGATGTTCATTTATAATAGGGCAATTTATACTAGAAAAACATTGACCCTGATTTTAAAAAATACACGCCCACATATTCATATTTTACAAAATAACTAATATGGAATAAACCAAAATGCCAATTATGAGATTATCTCTGGGTGGAGCAATTACTGTGGATTATTTAAAAGTTGATTTTAAAAGTATATATTTTCTTGGGATTTCCAGAACTTTCTATAATAAATATGTACTTCTCTTACAATTAGAAAAATAATAGGTATTACTTTTTAAAAACTTTATCAGATAATATCATCTTTAACGAAACCAAAGCAAGAAAAGTTAAACCAGTGTTCAAGGGGAAGGGCTGTTCCATCACTCCCTAGAGGCCTTCTGGGTAAAGAACAAATGAAAACCTGAAAGTTTAAAGTCAATCAGTTTGTCTTAATAGGCCCTGGGTGGGGAAAACTTCAGTCATTTCCCTTGCTTGGCACTCTTGTGGTCAGAGAATGAAATCCAATCACGGGGTCAGTTGGGTTTATGCATTCCATGGCAAACCAATTTGGCCATGTCTCAGCATTTCCCAAAAGTTCTCTGACTTCCTAGACAGGAATTGTGAGCACAGGGAGACCTTTATGCTGGTTCCTGAAGCACATCTGGTTTACAGTGTGCAGCCAGATGGGCTTCCTTTCATCTGGGGAGAGGGGCAAGAGGGGACACATGAGCCTCTGTAGGTCCAAGGAACTGCCCCAATGGAGTCTCTATTTTTTGGTGAAATGTTTCAAGTTAAGATGTAAGCATATGATGTTGGATCCACAATGTTCCCTACATTTAGGAGAATATGTTTTTCATTAGTCTGTCCATCTGACCTTTAAGTTCATTGCTCAACCCAAAGATGCTTTGGACATACTCTTGGTTGATTTCTGATACCCTCATGAATTATGTGAGCATCTATTATGTGCCCTGCAATGGGCTCTGCATTAGGGAGGCAGCAGTGGACAGACAGAGGTGTTTCCTGCATGCAAGGCGCTTACTTTTATTAGTAAGATGCCCCGGAGAGTTATCTTATGCAGGGACAGACTGCTGACTTTCTGCCTTCACTACCCTCGGTCTGTTGTTTGGTCCATTCATGCATCCTCCTATCTGATACACCTGACTTCCTGTTCATACCAACCACTTTATGGACATGTTGGGTTGGAAAACGCAACTCTGGAAAATACTCCTTTCCAAGCCCAATAATAGTGAAAGGAAAGATATTCCTGGGCAAGATTGAGTGACTGGGCTAATCCAAAGTCTGAAAAGGAAAGGATGAGATAGATAAATGAGCAGCCAATGCTAACAAAGGGAAAGGAACATAAGAAGAAAAGAGGAGGGTCGAAATGCAAATACCACTGCAACTACATCAGAGCTTGGTGAATTCTAAATCTAGGCCATGTACAATCTCTTTCAGGAACTTCTCCCGGCTCACTCTGCCTTTGCTCATTACACTGTTCTTGAAGCTGCTCCCTTCATTCCCCATTTCTTGCTGAAACCCTGGGAGAAAGGAAGATCCATGGTCCCTTTTCCCTTTCGTTGCTGTTGTTAGTTGCCATCGAGTTGATTCCGAGTAATGTGTGCAGAGTAGAACTGCTCCAGAGGGATTCCCCCTTTTCTCTATTTACCACCCAACAACACCCCAGGTTGATGCAAATGATTAAGCATGCAACTACTAGCCAAAAGGTTGGTGGTTTGAAGCTACCCAGAGGCACCTTGAAAGAAAGGTGATTTCCTTCCAAAAAGTCACACTCTTAAAAACCCTAAGGAGCAGTTTTCTACAAGAGTAAATGCTTAATGGCTGTGAGATGTTTCGAGAACCTAAAATGCTTTTTGCTGTATTAATGATAGATTAAATTATTCTTTGGAAAATTCTTGCCTTCAATGCTTGATGTCATTCTTCAATATTTTTTTTAAATGCTCATTTGTGTATTCTTCTGGTACAAGGTTACTCAGGGCTAAGGCAGGAAACAAGTTAACCCCAGTTGGTTCAAATGAGGAAACTTCTGTGGAAAGACCATGTGCAGAAGGGACAAACAGGGCTGAGGAAACCCATGAGAGAAACTGAAACACCAGTTTCTAGCAACAGTGGGGTTTCTTGCTGCCCCTGCTTGGGCCTGAAAGAGCAAGAAGAGAATGGAGTGTTACTGGACCGTACTGAGATGGAGTTATAGAGGGACAGCCTTTGGGAGACCTAGTCTTGGAGGGATATAGCCTCTTCCAGAACCATGGCGCTAAAGCAGAATGTTGTTGTTAAGTGACATTGAATCAGTTCTGACTCACAGAGACCCTGAATAGGGTTTTCGAGGAGTGACTGACCTTGTGGTTAGCAGTCCGGGACTTATCCTACAGCACCACACCCAGACTCCGTACATCGTTATGAGAACGGACAGCCTCATCTTTCTCCCATGGAGTGGCTGCTGTATTCAAACTGCTAACCTTGAAGTTAACAGCTCAGTGGGTAACCCACTACACCAATGGAGCTGAAGCAGAATTGTTATTGTTAAGTGCCTTCCAGTCGGTTTTAACTCACAATTACTCTGTATAGGGTTTCCGAGGAGCGGCTGATGAGTTTGAACAGCTGACTTTGCAGTTCAAACTGACCTTGAGGTTTAGTGCTTATCCTAGGGCACCACAGAAGCAGAATGTTGTTGTTGTTGTTGTTAGGTGCCATCAAGTCGGTAACGACTCATAGTGACCTTATGCACAGCAGAATGAAACACTGCCCGATCCTGAGCCAACCTCGCTACTGTTGCCACACTGAGTCCATCGATGCTGCCACTTGGCCAGTTCCATCTCGTTGGGGTTCTTCCTCTTTTTCTCTGACCCTCCACCTTGCCAAACATGATAACCTTCTCCAGAGACTGGTCCCTCCTGACAATATGTCCAAAGTATGAGAGATGAAGTTTGGCCATCTTGGCTTCTAAGGAGCACTCTGGCTGCACTTCTTCCAAAACGGATCTATTGGTTCTTTTGGCAGCCCATGGCACTTTCAACATTCTCCTCCAACACAATAACTCAAAAGCATCAATTCTTCTACGTTCTTCCTTATTCACTGTCCAGCTTTCACATGCATATGAGGTTATTAAAAATACCTTGGCTTGGGTCAGGCTCACCTTAGTCCTCAAGCTGACATCTTTGCCCTTGAACGCTTTAAAAAGGTCTTGTGTAGCAGATTTGCCTACTACAATACGTCCTTTGATTTCTTGACTGCTGCTTCCATGAGTGTTGATAGTTGATCTAAGAAGAATGAAGTCCTTGACAACGTCAATCTTTTCTTTGTTGATAAGAATGCTGTTTATTGGTCCAGTGGTGAGGATTTTTGTTTTCTTGACATTGAGGTATAATCCATACCGAAGGCTGTGCTCTTTGATCTTTATCAGTAAATGTTTTAAGTCATCTTCACTTTCAGCAAGCAAGGTTGTATCATCTCCATATCGCAGGTTGTTAATGAGTCTTCCGCCAATCCTGATGCCATGTTTTTCTTCATATAACCCAGCTTCTCGGATTATTTGCTCAGCATACAGGTTGAATAAGTATGGTGAAAGAATACAACCCTTTCACACACCTTTCTTAATTTTAAACCATTCAGTGTTCCCATGATCTGTTCAAACAACTGCTTCTTGGTCCAGGTACAGATTCCTCATGAGCACAATTAAGTGTTCTGGAATACTTATACTTTGCAATGTTGTCCATAGCTTGTCATGATCAGAATAGGAGAAGGGAAATCCAGACACAGGGATAACATCTTTCACAATGCAACCCCAGCATCTTTCTCCCTCCACCTGCTAATCTCCATTGGTTGAACCCAACCAGAAACCAGAGGTGAAGACAGATGGTACAGTTTCTAGGGTTAGCCTCTCAGGACACAGAATAAGGCAGAAATAAGTAGAGAATAGACTGGGTGGGGTAGATATGGGTAGAATTTAGAGAATATCTAGATTGGTGTTGAACTCTCTCTTTCATATTCACAATATGGAATTGTTGTCGTTGTTTAGTGCCATTGAGTCGGTTCCAACCCATAGCAACCCTGTATAGGGTTTCTGAGGAGCAGCTGGTGAGCTTGAACCACCAACCTTTCAGTTCAAATGGCTTTTTTAGTCTGGCACATTAACCCACAGTGCCACACCTGGACTATTACTCGGTCTTTTTTCATGGTGTTGTTAAGTGCCATTGATTTGGTTCCGACTCATAGCGACTCGGTATAGGGTTTCCAAGGAGCGACTGGTTAACTTGAACTGCGAACCTTGTGATTCAAACTGATTTTACAGTCCAACGCATTAACCCACAGCAACGCACAAATGTTATTTTATTGGCTAAACCTCCTAAGGTTTTTTTTTTTTTCCTCAACAAATGTTTTCTGAAAGTCAGGACATGTAACTTTATCATTTTCATTTATTAAAAAATATTACTGGGTACCTACTATATATGGAAACTATTGAGAGAAGACCCTCATTTGCCACGCACTGCCCCTAACCTATCATTCTCAGTCATAGGGA
Source organism: Chrysochloris asiatica (assembly GCF_000296735.1). NCBI lineage: Eukaryota > Metazoa > Chordata > Mammalia > Afrosoricida > Chrysochloridae > Chrysochloris > Chrysochloris asiatica. The sequence goes on from NW_006408521.1 coordinate 18,755,062, forward strand.
TTATTTTTCCTCTCATCTTTCAGTGAAATTCCGAATCATCCTTTTCAGTTAGACTGGTGGTTATATAATCATCTCTGCTTTACTTTCTTGGTAAATCCAGTTGTATTTGACTGGATAGTCTATCCTGAATAAATGAACCCCCCAAATCCTAAAATCTAACAGAAAGTTGACAGTGTTTTCTGGACTGCATTTCAAGTTGCTGGTGACTTGACTTTCTTTTTTAAACCTAGGCAGTGCTTTTGATTCCGTGAAGAGCTTTCAAAATAAAATTTGTTCCTACGGAAGATAGACAATATTTTTAGTAAGAAAACAGACCTTTCTAAGAGTTCTGCTGACATCACTGGTTCTCAAATTCTTTTAACTACAGGCCACAATGAAACATTTATTTGATAACTTTATTAAGTTTCATGAGTCAATACCTTATATGACCTTGTTTAATGCATTCCTCTATTTTCTATTCTACTCTATTTCTTTTGAAAATGCTGATAGCATCCCTCTAAACAGATTTTATACTATATTAAAGGGATCTACTCTGCAGTCTGGAAGCCACTTGAAAATATTTTTTAAATAGACCCAGACATGGAACATAAATAATTAAATAGTGGTCTAAAACCCCAAACCCAGCTTTCATCAAGTTGATACCAAGTCAAGGCAATTCCATGTGTTGCAGAGTAGAAATTTGCAGGGTTTTCACATTGGAAGCAGATCACTAGGCCTCTCTTACAAGGTGCTTGGGTGGGTTTGAACTGCCAATCTTTTAGTTCGTAGTTGAGCATTTATCCATTTGATCAACCCAAGAACTTTTAGATTAAGAGTGGTTGCTATTGTTAAGTGCTGTCGAGTCAGTTCTGACCCATAGCGACCCTGTATAGGACTTCTGAGGAGCGGCCGATGAGTTTGAACTGCCGATCTTGTCATTCAAATTGACTTTGTGGTCCAGTGCATTAACCCATAGCACCACATCAGAATTCCTAAGAGTGGTTGTTGTTAAGTGCTGTCGAGTTGATTCCAACCCATAGTGACCCTGTATAGCGTTTCCGAGGAACCGCTGGTGAGCTTGAACTGCTAACCTTGAAGTTCAAACGGCTTTGCAGTCTGGCACATTAGCCCACAGCACCACACCAGGAGTCCAAGAGTGGTTAAGATGCCCTAAATGTTTATTTTTAGCCTTCATCAAATGTGTCAGTCTCACCATTTTGCTTCCGTTTTAACGAAGCCAAACTGGTTTGACCAACATTGCTCTTCTCGTTTCCCCTCACCCCCGTTCAGGCCTAGGGTCCTGCTTTGACTGCCAACTTGGCCTGTGGCTGGAACTGACTGGCAGTGGTAATGGGCTGTTGTGGTTTACCAAACCCTCTTGGTAAACACAGCCAGGGTTTTTTGTTTGCTTGCTTCATTTCAAGAAATCTTCAGACATTTGACTTGCGTGGTTGAGAGAAAGGTTTCACTACAAGGACAGTCCAGATGGTCTTGGGTGGGCACCTGGCTCAGAAAAGCTCATTGCAGAGATGGGGGGATTTAGATAGGAATGGAGTTCTCTGCTCCCCCCAAGACTCATTGGAAAGTCAAAACAAAATGAAAAAACCATTGCTGTCAAGTTAATTCTGACCCATAGTCACTGTACAGAAGAGAGTAGAACTAACCACAGTGTTTCCAAGAATATAATCTTTATGGAAACAGATTGACACATCTCTTCTCCTGAAGAGCGGATGGTGGGTTCAAACTGCTGGCGGTTTAGTTAGGAGATGAGCGTTTTAATCACTGCACCACCAGAGGTCTAGGGGGATGAAAATCCTAGCTGCTATTCATCAGGCATTTAAAAACCCTATACAGGGCCACTATGGGTTGGAACCGACTCTACCGCAGTTAACAACAACAACAAAAGAGCTCTGGTAACATAGTGGTTACGAATCAGGCTGTAACCTCAAGGTTGGCAGTTCGAAACTACCAGCCGTTCTGCGGGAGAAAGATGAGGTTTCTTCTCCTGTAAAGATTTACAGCCTCGGAAACCCTGTACAGGGTCGCTATGGGTCAGAACCGACTCCACGGCACATAACAACAACAACAATAAGAACATTCTATATATATTATCTCATTTTATTCTTATAACAACCTAGTGTATGTTGTTGTTAAGTGCCATCACGTAGGTTCTGACTCATAATGACCCTATCTGTGTAGGGTTTCTGAGGAGTAGCTGGTGAGTTTGAATTGTTGACCTTGTGGTTCAAAGCGACCAGCGCCACACCAGGCACTATTATCTCTGTTTTCGTGAAGGAAAACCAAGACCCAAATCCAGACAAAAACAAACCGCACTACCACCGACTCTTACAGCACCACCTAGGTTTTACCACAGAAGGAGCTGGTGTTCTTGCCGCTGATCCCCATTCAGAGAACTGTGCGCCGCCATGTGATTCTGCAGGATTGATATTTCAGAAGGAATACACCAGGCCTTCCTTTTCGGGCACCTCTGGACTGACTCAAACCCCCAACCTTTCTGTTAGTAGATGAGCACACTAACCATTTAGATCATTCAGAGATTCCATTATTTCCATTTAGAGAGGAGAAAACTAAAGTTCAGAAAAGCTCAGTAACTTTCTAAAGCTTCCAAATGGAGTGTGTAACTTTCGTCTCTTACGCACGATACTATAATGCTTCCTCTTTTGGCTCTGATCTGGTAAGGGTAAAAGGGAAAGATAGACAAAATTTGGCAGCGGGGGGCGGGGAGGGAGGGGCTACCTGGGTATTAGGTGTGAATTTTTAGGGGTGGAAATTCTCTTTTAGATTCTTGGGTAGTTTAGGGAAAGGTGGCATCCCTGAGTCCGATTTCTAGTTGAAATTTAGAATCCCAGGCACAACACAAACAGCTGTAAACTAGTGGATTATCATTCAGTTTGATAATAAAAACAACACGCTTTGAGTTATTTATATTGTATTTGTGTAGTCCAGTGTTTATGAAAACAAAAATTGCACATTATGTTCCAAATAACGTATTTTTGAAATACATTTAGTTTTTGAACTAGTGGATGCATATATCCAATGTACGTAAAGTGTGATCCACATCTGGCTTCCCCCACCCCCAAATAATAGTGCATTATGCATCTACATCACCTAGGGAAAGACAATGGGAAACTACTCAAATAAAGCAACACTGGAAGTTTCTTCTAGAAAAGATAGAGCAGATATGAGGGTAGGGTCGATGGTTTCTGGACCTGCCAGAAAGACTGCTGTTGAGACTATTCCAGAAGGAAAGAAGTTGACAGAGACTTGATGGTCTAAACTCAAGAATGAATTCAAGCCTGGACATCTTAGGTACAACTATTGGTCGCTACTAGTTTGGTGCAAAAGAGAATGAAGGTAATCAAAGACTCACAGAAAACGAGTCCACGGGACTGACAGGCCACACTAATATGAAACCAGAACTAGATGATGTTTGGCTGCCACTCTGGACAGTTCTGACCAGAGTCATGATTGAAGCTCCTGTAGCGAATGGGAGAGAAATGTAGCCTAAAACTTGAATTCCTAAGAAAGGTCAGACTTACTGGACCAATAGGGACCAGAGGAACACCTGAGACTGTCACCCTAAGATAACCTTTGAATTTGAATTTGAAGCTATTTCTGTAGGTCACCTCCAGCCAAATAAAAGATTGGTGGCGATAATGGTTATGTGCCGTGGAGTCAGTTCCGACTCAGCCGACCCTGTCCAGGGTTTCTGAGGCTGTAAATCTTTATGGGAGCAGAAGACCTCATCTTTCTCCTGCGAAACAGCTAGCTTATAGAATAAACAGTATCACTTGTGAATAATGTGCTCCATTAAACAATTAACTACATTCGAGCAAATGGCCAACATTTACTGAAAAACAAAGATGAGGGCAAGGGAAGCTAGATTAATGGAAACAGAACGGAAACAATGAGAATGTTGACACACTATAAAAACTGTAACCAATGTCATGGGACAATTTGCAAAAAAATTGTTAAAGGGGAACTTAATTTTCTGTGTACGCTTTCACCTGAAACACAGTAAAATAGTAATAATTAAAATAATGAATCAGAGCAGGTACACTTACATTCACCCAGAACTATTAGATGGCGCCAGTCCCACCATCATCTTAATCAGGGTGACAGTACATGACCCTGATAGAATGGGAGAGAAATGTGAAGCAGAACCTCAAGTTCCTAAACAACAATCAGAGAAAAACAGACTTACTGCCTTTGTTGAGACTAGAGGACTCTCAGAGACTATTGTCCTGAGATATTTTTCAACTTAAACTAATGTTCAAGGTCACTTTGTAACTGAATAACAAACTGGCTAAAATAGTAGCATCCATAGGTACTGTGCTCCTTAAAATAAAAGCACCTTTATGAGCCTAAGCTCATATAGTCACTTTATAAAAATTGAGATAAATAAAGATGATAGTGTAGGGGAAAGGGATCCTAGAATCATGGCAACGGAACAACCAGAACAGACATAATAAGAATGTTTCTGCATTGGGTTCATATAGGTGCTTTTTGAACCAATGCCCCTGGACAATTTGTGTAGAAATTGTTGCATGAGAACCTAAACTCTTGTGTAAACCTTCACTGAAAACACATTAAAGCACTTGTATTATTATTATTTTAAAAGACATTGTTGTTGCTAGTTCCAATTCATAGCGATCCTGTACAGGGTTTTCAAGGAGCAGCTGGTGAACTTGAACTGCTGACTTTGCAGTCAAGCTGACCTTGCATTGTTGTTGTTGTTAGGTGTCATCTAGTCAGTACCGGCTCATAGCGACCATATGCACAACAGAATGAAGCACTACCCGGTCCTGGGCCAACCTCACAATTGTTGCCACGATTGAACCCATTGATGCTGCCATTTTGTCAATCCATCTCATTGGGGGTCTTCCTCTTTTTCTCAGACCCTCCACCTTACCAAACATAGTATCCTTCTCCAGTGACTGGTCCCTCCTGACAATATGTCCAAAGTATGAGAGACGAAGTCTGGCCATCTTGGCCTCTAAGGAGCCCTCTGGCTGCACTTCTTCCAACACAGATCTGTTGGTTCTCTTGGCAGCCCATGGCACCTTCAGTATTCTCCTCCAACACCATAACTCAAATACATTAGTTCTCCTATGGTCTTCCTTATTCACTGTCCAGCTTTCACATGCATATGAGGTTATTGAAAATACCGTGGCTTGGCTCAGGTGCACCTTAGTCCTCAAGCTGACATCTTTGCTCTTCAACACTTTAAAATGGTCTTGTGCAGCAGATTTGCCTAATGCAATACGTCATTTGATTTCTTAACTGCTGCTTCCATGAGTGTTGATAGTTGATCCAAGAAGAATGAAGTCCTTGACAACTTCAGTCTTTTCTCCGTTGATAAGAATGTTATTTATTGGTCCAGTGGTGAGGATTTTTGTTTTCTTGACATTGAGATGTAATCCATACTGAAGGCTGTGGTCTTTGATCTTCATTAGTAAATATTTTAAGTCCTCTTTGCTTTCAGCAAGCAAGGTTGTGTCATATGCATATCGCAGGTTGTTAATGAGTCTTCTTCCAATCCTGATGGCACGTTTTCCTTCATATAACCTAGCTTCTCAGATTATTTGCTCAACATACAAGGCAGTTAAATAAGAAACCCTATATAGGGTCACTATGAATTGGAACAATAAATAGCAAATAACAACAAATAGTGTTAATATGTCTCATAAAGACTTTCTCTGAAACTGCTTAAAAGCAACATGTGCATAGTTGAGGCCAGAAACAAATACACCTTCATAGTACTTAGACTTACTAACTTTTTCTATATTTGACATTGTTACAGTTATGTTTTATAAGTGAATTAAGTAGAGATTTTTAAGCCTAGTAAATATTTGTCTGTCTTATGTAAACATTGGTGAAATATCTCTCTGGATTTTAGCTTTCCAGGACTTAAATTGTCTATGAAATAGTAATTCTGCACATTAAATTAGCTAAAAAGAAAACAAGGTGGATTTGTTGATGGTTATAACTTTAGATGTTTATGTGGAGCTATAGCGTAGCGTAGTGGTTACGAATCGGGCTGCAAACCTTAAGGTCACCGGTTCGAAACTACCAGCTGCTCCGCGGGAGAAAGATGAGGCTTTCTACTCCTGTAAAGATTTACTCCCTCGGAAACCCTGTACAGGGTCGCTATGGGTCAGAGCCGACTCGACGGCACTTAACAACAGCAACAGATCTCCTTTTGAGTTACGCCCCTAAGCATTAAAACATAGATAATAAAATTACAAAAGAGTAGAAATAAAAAAGCCACATACAATTATAAACTACTTTCATTACATAAGTAATGCAAGTTCCAAATTTGGGCCCACAGAATAAGACGCTGTAGTGCCTGGGTATAGTATGTGTGTTTAAAAATCCAATGGCTTTGGAAATTTCTCTTACGTTGCTGCTCAGAGATATGCCCAAAATATGAGTGATCAAAACAGTTGAGGGCATGGTAGTGTGCAGAAAATCATTCATAATGACTTTCTGCTTGCTTTTTGGCTTTGGAAACAAAGACGTTTTCATTAAATTTGAGTCATTGAGAAAACGGAAAGATGGTCAATATCCTATCACGCCCTCTCCAGCTACCAACCCAAAAATTCTGTCTTGATTAGGGGCCACCATGGTTCCTTCTCTATAAGCTACTGCTCAGAAAGCTAGACACCAAGGAACTGATCGTTGTGTTTTCACTGAAGTTAATATAAAGGATTAGATAGCAATGCTTTGGGCAAATCATCTGAAAGGTGATCTCTGGAGTCTCCAAACAAGTTCCATATTCTTCCATGCCAGTTTCGGTACGTGCATAAAGAAAAGGGCAGAAAACCAGATTTGGGGCCAACGGGAAGAAATATTATTTCAATAGAAATGTAGGGGTGATTAAAAGGGCGACTCTCATTAAGTGGGATTTACTCTCTTCCAACTGGACATGCACAGGAGTTGGTTTTTTTAAAAGTATTAACTTATTTTTTTTTCCCTTCAAGCTTAGCCAGAGACCTCATGGAGGTCTAAACTCAAGCCAAGCTTGCTCTGTTTTAATTCAACCACTGTTGATTTATGGCTTAGCAAAAAATGTCTCAGAATGTTTTTAAGTTAAAACATCTTTCTTTTTTTTTTTTTTTTAAACTCCAAACTGACTCTCTCACATCTTAAATATAGCTGAAGATTATTTCTCAGATTTTAAAAGACAACGCCATCTTTGGAATGGAAGGGAATCTCTGAAAGTTTCAGATCCCAGTAAGAAATCCTATGAAGGCTTATATTCAAGTAAAAACAAATGTGTTTAAAAGCCATATGGCATTTCATATATGTTTGCTTGATTCTCCTTGAATAGCAACTAGAATAGAAGCAATTATGACTGGCTGGGGGGCGGGGTGAGTGTTCTCTTAGGGTTTATAATAGAAGGAAGAACACAAAGATTCTCTTCCTCCCCCCGCCCCTGTCTTCCTTCTTCTTACCAACTTCCTTCTCAAAATAAAATTGAAAAAAACCCTCTTCATTGGCCAGACAAAAGCAATCACTGGTGAATTTTCTTCTGTACCTGACTCTGGTTTGTTGTCACCCAGGGCAGTAACTCACTGATACCAGTTAATGGCTTAATGGGCAAGAGGTAAACCTGACCATGAACACAAATTAAATAATCACATTTAAGTATCAAAAAACAACAACAAAAGAAACAAAGGTCCAATTCTTTCCATAAACTCTTTTGAACCTAGCATAGCACCAGGGTTTACAAGGACAAAAATAACTAAAATTTATTGAGCATTTACATTATTCTGTATGCTGTGAAAAACACTCTTTCATTTAATCCTCACAACAAGTTTACAAGTAACCACTATTTACAATTTGGCTTTATGGCTATTGAATTTGTATCATGAATATTCAGTAGGACTCACCTGGCTTTGGCTTTACATGGATTTGTGATGTCCTTTGTGACGTTACTTTATACTATGTGAAGACTTAGCAGTGTTTATTGTATATCTCATCTGCGGTTGCTGTATTAGTTGCTATAGAAAAGGATCCTCAAGATTCAGTAGCTTAAAGAATATCTATATTTATTTCTCACTCATGTAAAAGTCCAGAGAGCAGATTTGAGGTTGGTTGGTGGCTATACTCCACGTGGTCATTCCAGGCCTTTCATTTCTTTTATATTCCGCACCCCCAAACCTCACCCCTCATCCACTAGGTGTGGCCCAGTCTTAAGACATAGGACTGCTCTACTAGAGAACATTTAGTCACATGGCCATGTCTACCCTCAAAGAAAGCTGCAAAATGTAGCTGGCTGGGTGGCCATGCGTATAGCTACAATTTTATCACTGTGAAAGAAAGGATGACTCGAACTTAGTGGGTAGTTCACTGTTTCAGAGCTCTGGTGACACAATGGCTAAGCACTTGGCTGTTAATCACGGGATCTGCAATTTGAGCCTAGCAGCCACTCTGTGAGAGAAAGATGGATTTGTGGAGTCGGTTCCGACCCATAGCGACCCTGTACAGGGTTTCCAAGGCTGTAAATCTTTATAGGAGCAGAAAGCCTCATCTTTCTCCCACGGAACAGCTGGTAGTTTCGAACTGCTGACCTTAAGGTTCACAGCCCGATTCATAACCACTACGCTACCATAGTCTTGGAAATCCTATGGGCAGTTCCACTCTTTCCTATAGGGTTTCAATAAGCTGGAATTGACTACATGGAAATGGGTTTGGTTTCAGTTACTGTGTTACTACAGCCTTCTACAAATAGATCGTAAACAGTTAAAAGCTAGGCTTATGCCTTATTCATATCTTTGGTTTACTACCTGCCACAGAAATAAAAACGACTTGGCTCATGTGCCAGTATTCCCTCCCTATTGCGTGTTATGACAGACATCACCAATCAATCATGGCTGTTTTTTCTGCTGAACCTGGATATGCCCACAGAGTCTTTGGCAACACAGCCCTCTTGAAAGCCATTAGCGATAAGCGGGAAGTACCATAG
>NW_006408521.1:18764360-18766142 GCF_000296735.1 Chrysochloris asiatica
TTAACAACAACAACAACAATATTGAATGAAAGGCATAATGAACCATAGTATTTTTTACTCCTGTTTTTATAGAAATAGATATGTTTACTTTAAAAAGCTATATCTGCAAATTATTTGAAATTCCTTCCTTAAAAAGCAGAGCCTGATACTTTTTCCTTTGAATGTGTCCAGAATTGGCGATGCACGTCTAACAAATAGAATGTGGCAGAAGTAATGTTTTGTGGCTTCTGAGACTAAGTCATACAAAGGATTGTTTCTACCTGGCTCCCTCTAGCTCTTGAAATGCTTGCTCTGGCGAAAGCCTTGTCACCAGGAGATGTCAATACAGAGCAAAACTGAGATCTCCTGCCAACAGCAAACATCAACTTGCCAATCATGTGAATGAGCTATTTTGGAATAGGGTTCTCCAGCCCCAGTCAAGTATTCAGATGATAGAGGCCCAGTTAACATTTGAATCTTATGGAAGAATCTAAGCCAGAGCTTCCTAACTGTGCTCCTCTTAACTATTAGACTATTGAAACCATGAGAGATAATGTTGTTGTTGTTGTTAAGTGCCGACCCATAGCAATCCTGAACAGGGTTTCCAAGGCTGTAAATCTTTACGGGAGCAGAAAGTCTCATCTTTCTCCCATGGAACAGCTGGTAGATAATAAATGGCTATTATTGTTTTAAGCCACTAAATTTTCAAGTGCTTTGTTATGCAACAATAGGTAACTAATATCGCTACTTTCTCAGAATAGAAACTTGGGGCTTTCAGGAGAGTAAAGGAGCTCTGGTAGTGTAGTAGTTATGAGTCAGGCTGCTAACCTCAAGGTCAACAGTTTGAAACTACCAGCGGTTCTGCGGGAAAAAGATGAGGCGTTCTTTTCTCTTAAAGATTTACAGACTCGGAAACCCTGTGCAGGGTCACTATGAGTCAGAACCGACTCCATGATATTTACCAACAAGACAAAAAAAAGGACTTTTTGTGTGGTGCTGTAGGATCAGCACTGGACTATGAACCAGAAGATCAGCAGTTCAAACCCACCAGCTGCTCCTTGGAAACCCTATATAAGTTTGCTATGATTAGGAACTGTCTTGACAGCCCCTAAAAACAACAATGACAAGACAAAAAAAGGGCCATATTTGAAAATTAGTACCTGGTACGAATGGAAGAAGGAGTTGGTGAAGTACATAATTGTTGGGGTTGAAGAAAGCCCAAATAGGAAGAAGGAATAGATCTACCTCAAGGTTGGAAGGCAGGGGGTATTAGGATCATACAGTAAGGGTAGGAGCTCACTGTCATAGAATTTGGACACAGACAGGTGATCAAAAGCAAAGGATTATTTAAGCAGTAATGTGCTGGACTGCAAGGTCGGTTTGGACTGCAAGGTTGGTGGTTCAAGCTCACCAGCTGCTCCTTGGAAAACTTATACAGAATTGACTCGACAGCACTTAACAACAACATAGACAGGAAGAGGAGTCTTAATATGGTGCTGTAGGATACACACTGAACTGCTAGATTACAGGTTGGTGGTTCAAACCTATCAGTTGCTCTTTGGAAACTCTATATTGGGTCACTTTGAGTTGGAACCATGTTGAAAGCACTTAACAATACAACATAGATAGGAAGGAGTCTTGGTGGGGCACTGTAGGATAAGCACTGGATTGCTAACCACAGGTTTGGCAGTCCAAAACCACCAGCCATTCTTCAGAAACCCTATATAGGGTCACTATGAGTTGGAACCATCTCGACAGCACTTAAAAACAACAGAGACAGGAAAGAAAGAAATGACCAAAATG
>NW_006408521.1:18767682-18768662 GCF_000296735.1 Chrysochloris asiatica
ACTTATTAACAGCCTGAGGTATGCAGATGACACAATCTTGCTTGCTGGAAACCAAGAGGACTTGAAATACTGATGAAGATCAAATGCTACAACTTTCAATAAGGATTGTACCTCAATGTAAAGAAAACAAAAATCCTCACAACTGGACCAATAAATAACAATATGATCAATGGAAAAAAAGATTGAAGTTGTTAAAGACTTCATTGTACTTCGATCCACAATACTCAAAGAAGCAGCAGTCAAGAAATCAAATAACATATTGCACTAGGCAACTCTGCAGCAAAAGACTTCTTTAAAGTGTTAAGGAGCAATAGATCAGTTTGAGGACTAAGGTGTGCATAACCCAATCCATGGTCTTTTCAGTTGCCTCAAATGCACATGAAAGTTGAACAACAAATAAGGAAGACCGTGGAAGAATTGATACCTTTGAATTATGGTGTTGGCAAAGACTATTGAAAGTACCATGGACTTCCAGAAAAAGAAATAAATCTGTCCTGGAAGAAGTACAGCCAGAATGTTTCTTGGAGGGGAGCATGGGGAGACTTCAACTCTCATATCGTGCTTGATAAAATAGTTAGGTGGTAATGAGTTAGCTCCAACTCATAGTGACCCTATGTGAACCAGAAACACTGTTCAATCCTGAGTCATCTTCACAATTGTTGCTATGTTAGAGCCCATTGTTGCTGCCGCTGTGTAAAGCCATATTGTTAGGGGTCTTCCTCCTTTTCACTGACCATCCACTTTACCAAGTATGATGTCCTTCCCTAAGAACTGGTCCCACCTGACAATGTATCCAAAGTACTTGAGACATAGTGTCGCCATCCTCACTTTGAAAGAATATTTTGGCTGTACTTCTTCCAAGATATATTTGTTCTTCTAGCAGTCCATGGTACTTTCAATATTTTCCCTCAACATTGTAATTTAAATGCATCAATTCTTCTTTGGTATTCCTTTTTTATTGTCCAACTTTTCCTATGCAT
>NW_006408521.1:18769192-18786651 GCF_000296735.1 Chrysochloris asiatica
ACTTCTTTCAACACAGATTTGTTCTTCTGGTACTCCATGATGCTTTTAATATTCTTCTCGAACACCATAACTCAAATGCATCAATTCTTCTATGGTCTTCCTTATTTATTCATTGTCCAACTTTTCCATGCATATAAGGCTATTGAAAATACCATGGTGCGCTTTAGTCCTCAAACTTACATCTTTGCTCTTGAACACTTTGAAGAGGTAAGCACATTTACCTAATGCAATATGTTGTTTAATTTCTTCACTGCTGTTTCCATGAGTATTGATAGTGGATCCAAGCAAAATGAAGTCTTTGACAATTTGAATCTTTTCTCCATTTATCATGATGTTATTTATTGGTACAATGGTGAGGATTTTTGTTTTATTTACAAAGAGGTGCATGGTTATGGTCTTTGAGCCTCATCAATATGTATTTTAGGTCCTCTTCCCCTTCAGCAAGTAAAGTCAGATCATCTGTATATTGCTGGTTAATAAGTCTTTTTCTAATTCTGTATGCTTTTCTTCATATAATCCAGTTTCTTGGATCATTTGCTCAGCATACATACAGATTGAATAAGTTTGGTGAAAGAATATATCTCTGGCACACACTTTTCCTGATTTTAAACCATTCAATGTCCTTTTGATCTATGTATAGGTTCATTAAGAGCACAATGAAATGTTCTGGAATACCCATTCTTTACAACCCATTCTTATCCATAGTTTGACATGAGCCACACAATCAAAAGCCTTTACACAGTCAATAAAGCACAGGTAAACATCTTTCTGGTATTCTCTGCTTTCACCAAGATCCATTTGACGTCAGCAATGATATTCCTCATTCCATGTCCTCATCTGAATCCAGCTTGAACCTCTGGGAGTTCCCTGTCAGTGTACTGTTGCAGCCGATTTTGAATGACCCTTAGAAAAATTTTACTTGCATGGGATATTAATGATATTGTCCAGTGATTTCCATATTCCGTTGGGTCACCTCTTTTTGGAATGGGAACAAGTATGGATCTCTTCCAGTCAGTTGGCCAGATAGCTAGCTGTCTTCCAAATTTCTTGGCATACATGAGTGAGTGCCTCCAGTGCTGCATCAGCTTGTTGAAAGATTTCAATTTGTATCCCATCAATTCCAGGACCCTTATTCTTTGCTAATGCCTTCAGTGCACCTTGAACTTCTTCCTTCAGTACCATTGGCTCTTGATCATATACTACCTCTTGAAATGGTTGAACATTGACCATTTCTTTTTGTTAGAATTACTCTGTGTATTCCTTCCACATTGACTATTTCTTTTTGGTACTGTGAGTCTGTGTACTCCTTCCATCTTCTTTTGATGCTTTTTGTATTATTCAATGTTTTGCCCATAGAATCCTTCAATGTTTCAAATCAAAGCTTGAATTTTTCTTTAGTTCTTTCAACATGAGAAATGATGAATGTGTTCTTCCCTTTTGACTTTGTAACTCAATGTCTTTGTATATTTCATTATAATACTTGACTTTGTCTTCTCAAGCTTTCTGTTCAGCTCTTTTACCTCCTCATTTCTTCTATTTGCTTTAGCATTTCTACACTGAAGAGCAAGTTTCAGAGTCTCTTCTGACACCCATTTTGGTTTTTTCCATGTTTCCTGTCTTCTTAAAGACATTTGGCTTTCATCATCTTCTTCTGTATGATGTTCTCGATGTAATCTCACAACTCTTCTGGTCTTTGGTCATTAGAGTCTAATGCATCAAATCTGTTCTTCCGTTGATCTGTAAATTTAGGTGGGATTTGTTCAAGGTCTTATTTTGGCTCTGGTGGACTTGTTTTAATTTTCTTCAACTTCAGCCTGATCTTAATATGAGCAATTGATGGTCTGTTCCAAAGTCTACCTCAGGCCTATTTGGCTGATGCTAAGGAGCTTTTCCATGTCTCTTCTCCCAGGTATAGTCAATTTGATTTCTGTGTTTTACATCCGATGAGATCCATGTGAATAGTCTTTTATGTTGTTTTAAAAAGGTATTTGCAATGAAGAAGTCATTGGTCTTGCAAAATTCTATCATGTGAACTCCAGCATACTTTCTGTCACCAAGGTCATATTTTCCAACTATTGATCCTTCCTCTTTCTCTGCAACCTTTGCAGTCCAATCACCTGTAATTATCAATACATCTTAATTAAATGTTTGATCAATTTTAGACTGAAGAATTTGGTAGAATTCTTCAATTTTACCATCACTGGCCGTAATAGTTGAAGTGTAACTTTCAATAGTGGTATTAAAATAGTGGTCTTCCGTGTAGGTGGATAAATATTATCCTATAATAGACAGCATTGTAGTTCAAGACAGATCTTGAAAAATTCTTTTTGGTGATGAATGTGACACTCTTCCTCTTCAATTTTCATTCCCATTTTATTAAATCATGTTCTTGTTGTTGTTATGTGCCGTGGAGTCGGTTCCGACTCATAGCGACCCTGTACAGGGTTTCTGAGGCTGTAAATCTTTATGGGAGCAGAACGCCTCATCTTTCTCCCACAGAACAGCTGGTAGTTTCGAACTGCTGACCTTGCGGCTTGCAGCCCAATTCGTAACCACTATGCTACCATACGACTGTCAAATTTAAAATAACAAATACCTTTCCATTTCAACTCACTAATGCCTTGGATATGGTTCATTATGCATTCCATTTCATTTTTGAGGATTTCCAATTTTCCTAAGTACATATTTTGTATATTCCTAATTCTGATATGTAATGGATGTTTGCAGTTGTTTCTTTCCATTTTGATTTGTGCCCCATCAGCAAATGAAGGTCCCAAAAGTTTTGCTCCATCCACGTTATTATGGTCTACAATTGAGGAAACTTCCTCAATTGTATTTTGAGTGTTTTCCAATCTGAGGGACTCATCTCCTGGCATGACATTTGGAAATGTTTTACTGGTATTCAAGTCATGGTAAAGTGGAAGGTCAGTGGAAAAGAGGAAGGCTCCCAAAGAGATGTTTTGACACAGTGATAACAACAATGGGCTCAAACATAACAATTGTGAGGACGGCACAGGACCAGGGATGATTTCATTCTGTTAGACATAGGTTTGCTATGAGCTGGGAGCAGCTGGATGGCATCTAGCAACAACAGTAACAATATTGTGTCTGAGGATGTTGATGAAGGAGCAGATATATGGATGAAGAATTTATGTTTACGTTTTGGTTGTTAGTCTTCTGTTTCAGTTATAGCAGCTCCTTGCTTGGATTCTACTTGTAAGCAGTTCATTACTACTATAACACAAAGTTGACTTAATGTTTAAGGAAAAATTTAAGGAATAGAAATGTTTATTCAATAGTGTTCCCAATCAGCTAGATTATGGGAGTTGCAACATCTCACAATTCCTCCTTTAGATCCATAAGATGACTCTAAGTCATCTCACAAATCATAGATATGACTTACATTCCCAAATGTTTTTCTCACAGTTACCCTTAATTTCTCCTAATATTCCTGTTGCCTACCAGTGCTGTCCAGAGATCCCATACATACATACAACGTTGTGGCAGAATGTTTCCAGCTTCTCCATTCTTCAGGATCCCATTTTCCAATCTAATTATTCTTAATCCATATAAATGAATAGGGCTAAATCCAGTTTTCCACCAATTTTGCTTATAAAGTATCCCTCTTTTGTGCCTTTAAAAAAATATTTTATTGTGTTTAAGATGAACGTGTACACAACAAATTAGGTTTCTGATTTAATCATTACTACACAAAGTATTCAATGAGACTGGTTACATTTTCCACACTGTGTCCTCATTCTCATGTATTCCTTTTGGTTATACCATTTCCAATTCCCTACTTTCCCTATCCTCTTCCCTTCCCATCCTTGGTGGTGGTGGTGTGTGTTGTTGTCAAGTCGGTTCTGACTCGTAAGGTTTCTGAGTGACTGTTGTGTTTGAACCATCAGCCTTGCTATTACCAGTCCAGTTCTTATCCTAAGGACCCACAGCTCATCTTTAGAGCAATTTTTTAAAAACCAAATAGGTGACCTTTTAGAGGAGTTCATTACTCACGGGTAGTATTCTATACGTTACGTTGCTAAGTGCCATCGAGTTGGTTCTGACCCATAGTGACCCTGTATAGGGTTTCAAAGGAGCAGCTGTTGAGCTTGAACCACCGGCCTTGTGGTTCAAACAACTGCAGTTGACCACATTAGCCCACAGCGCCACAGCAGGACTCCATTTTATTTTATGAGCCCATCTGCTATTTAACTAAAAGCTAACTTCAAGAGATAATTTCAGTTTAGGATTTTTAAAGAATATCTCAGGATGGTAGTCTTGGGGAGCCCTCTAGTCTCAATGAGCTCAGTAAATGCGTACTTTTTAAGAATTTGAGTTCTTTTCCATATTTGTCTTTCATTGTATCAGGGTTCTCTTGTGCTATTGTACAGGGGTTCTTAGCCTGTGGCAGTGCTATGTACGTGCATAATTTATTATTGATATTCAGGGTCACATTATTGCATTAAAAAGCAGAAATGGGCAAGGTTTCATGAGACGATGGAGTTGGGAAGTGGGAAACCTTCATAAATCTAAAGAGTTCTTGGTCTTATCTCTGCTTTTCTCTGGACCTTTGTCATTCTCACAGTACACCAGCCTTCTCTGATACTTATTCTACAGGGCAGATCCAAGACTGTTAGCCATAGTACAAAAATTCACATGTGATCATTCCAGACACCCAGAGATTCAAAATCTCTTTCCATCCCAATTCCAAATTGCTAGGAAAAGACTCTGAAGGCATCTGGGGATTTATAATAGTTGGTGAATGGGAAGCATTGAAGGGATCGTTATAAATGAGGTGGCACCTCAAAATAAGACTAAGACAGTGCATGTTTGCATTTTTTCTGGCATAGTGTATGCATTTTCATAAGAGTCTCTGATAAATTGATAAACAAAGTCTATAAGGATATGCTTTTGTACTTTAAATGCCCTCACCCTGCCATTCAGGCAAAGGTACAGGTCCAAGGCAAGTTGGACTGAAAACTAGTTGGAAGGGCTTTCCATTAAAATACACGCAGTAACCCTTTATTGCAGTTGTAGGACTGCCCTTTTCTCCTAAACTCACATTCTGGTATTGCAACTTGCATCCTCTTCCTTTCAGGGCGAGTACCTTCTCCATCTACTGAACAGTGTTTGCAAGAAGCAGCTGGTGAGCTTGAACCGCCGACCTTCCTCTTCAAACTGACTTTGCAGGCCAGTGTATTAACCCATAGTGCCACACCAGGAATCCATATAATAATGTTGAGTTACTGTTTACTGAGGGCTTATTATGTTACCAATGAAGTCCTGATGTGGCACTGTAGGATAAGCACTGGGCTGTGAACCACACTGTTGGCAGTTCAAGCCTACCAGCCATTTCTCAGGAGAAGGATCAGGCTTTCTGCTCCTGCAAAGATTTACAGCCTGGGAAACCCTATCTAGGGTTGCTAGGAGTTGAAACAGACTGGACAGCACTTAATAGCAACAATTACCAGCACATTGCTAGATTGTTTATTTACACTAGTAGTTCTCAAACTTTAGAGGCCATTAGAATCACCTAGAGGGTTTTTCAAACACAGAAACTGAGTCCCAGTTCCAGAGTTTCAGATTCTGTATGTCTGGGGTGGGGTCTGATGATTTGCCCAGGGAACCTCACTTTGAGAACCACTGACTTATATTAACTCATTTAAAGCCTTGTAAAAACCCTGTGTAATACTCTCAGCGTCTCAAACGGGGAAACTAAGGCTCATAGCATTCACACTGACAGTGTTAAGGCTACGATTTGAATCCCAAACTATTTGAACCAAAGCACTTGCTACAACCACTGAGAATATTACCTCCCTCTGAGCTTCATTCTTCACTTCTTCAATTTTGTGTTTCTAGTTTACAAGCAATAAAACCTCCACATCTTAAATCAAATCAAAGTTCTCCAGAAAAGTTCCAAGAAAATCCT
The DNA here is from genome assembly GCF_000296735.1 of Chrysochloris asiatica. NCBI lineage: Eukaryota > Metazoa > Chordata > Mammalia > Afrosoricida > Chrysochloridae > Chrysochloris > Chrysochloris asiatica. The sequence goes on from NW_006408521.1 coordinate 18,775,122, forward strand.
GAGCTTGTGCAGCTGTTCTCTGCCCTGGGTGAGTGAGTCCGGTGCTGAACCCAAGAGCAGACGCCAGGGAAAGGGACGCAGCTGCTGAACCTCCACACTTGTGAAGCCAAGAGATTGCAGCCTCATTAGGCACCCCCAACAGACTTGAACTTTTCTTTCCCTTCCCTTACAGTTTATTTGACATTCTGCGGATCTCTTAATCCACAGTCATTTGGGTGGCACACACACACAAAAAAAAAATGGAAAAGGGCTTTCTTCAATGTTGACTTTTCTTTCAAATGCATGACGATGTGCTGTCCCAGGAATGATTATTTTCTTCCCTTTCTCCCTAGTGTGAATTCTCAAGTAAGTAGCAAATGATTTCAAATGCATGCCGACTGCAGTGGACAGCTGCCAGGAGAGAAGTGAAAATAAACTGGTGACAGGAAGTGTCGCAGTTCACCGAAAGGGCAGCAAGGAGCGAGAGCCCATGACACTGTGGGTCCACATGCTGAAAGACTTACCCGGACAGGCTGGGCAGCCACAAATCTCTAGTAATTCATTAAGTAAGGGGAAACGCTCCCAGAAACATTTCTCTCCTCTCCTAACACTCTTTGTCTTTTAATTTCCAAATTCTGGGTTCATTCCTATGTCAAGCAAGCCTGGGTGAGTCTTTCTAAACAACTCCTTCATCCGTGATGGAGCAAACCACAGCAAGCGAAGGCTTTGACTTTAAGTGTTTTAACAGGCTGTGAAGGTTTCCAAGCTTTAAGATGGATATATGATCGGTGTGAACTAGAAAAGAGCATCAAAAACAGCATGAAGGATGATGGAAACAAAAGTGAATCATATGGAACTTTGCCCAGTAACAGGATTACAAGGCTGAAAGCAATTCAGAGGGATAAAAATAATTATAGAAAAAGGCAGTCACAAAGCAAAATAAATGATGGTGCTGAAGTCAAGTATATTAATCATATCAATAAAAGTAAATGGGCTTAATTTACCTATTAATTTTTTTCCAGATTGACTGAAAAAGGAAAATCCAACACTATTCTACAAAAGAGAGATGTCTAAAATTAGAGTCGTGTTGTTGTTGATAAGTGCCGTGAAATCGGTTCTGACTCAGCACCACTGTATAGGGTTTCCGAGGAGTGGCTGGTGAGTTTGAACTGCCGACCTTTCAGTTCAAGCCAACCTTTCAGTTCAAACTGACATTGTAGTCTAGTGAATTATCCTGCAGTACCACACCAGGACTCCAAACAAGAGTCTAAAAGATTAAAAAAAAAAGGCTGAAAGCATTATTAAAGGGTTGTTGTTCTTGTTAGGTGCCATTGAGTCAGTACCCACTCATAGCGACCCTGTGTACAACATAACAAAACACTGCCCAATCCTGGGCCAACCTCACAATTGTTGCCACGCTTGAGCCAAGTGATGCTGCCACTTTGCAAATCCACCTTACTGGGGGTCTTCCTCTTTTTCTCTCACCCTCCACCTTACCAAACATGATATCCTTCTTTAGAGACTGGTCCCTCCTGACAATATGTCCAAAGTATGAGAGACCAAGTTTGGCCATCCTGGCCTCCAAGGAGCACTCTGGCCGCACTTCTTCCAACACACATCTGTTGATTCTTTTGACAGCCCACAGCACTTCCAATATTCTCCTCCAACACCGTAACTCAAAAGCATCAATTCTTCTATGATCGTCCTTATTTACTGTCCAGCTTTCACATGCATATGAGGTTATTGAAAATACCATGGCTTGGGTCAGGCACACCGTAGTCCTCAAGCTGACATCTTTGCTCTTCAACACTTTAAAAAGGTCTTGTGCAGCAGATCTGCCTAATGCAATATGTCATTTGATTTCTTGACTACTGCTTCCATGACTGTTGATGGTTGATCCAAAATAATGAAGTTCTTGACAACTTCAGTTTTTCTCCATTGATAAGAATGTTGTTTATTGGTCCAGTGGTGAGGATTTTTGTTTTCTTGACATTGAGATGTAATCCATACCAAAGGCTGTGCTCTTTGATCTTCATCAGTATTTTACATCCTCTTCACTTTCAGCAAGCAAGGTTGTATCATCTGCATATCAGGTTGTTAATGAGTCTTCCTTCAATCCTGATGCCACGTTTTTCTTCATATAACCCAGCTTTTCGGATTATTTGGTCAGCATACAGCTTGAATAAGTATGGTGAAAGAATACAACCTTGTCACACATCTTTCTTAATTTTAAACCGTTCAATGTTCCCACGTTCTATTTGAACAACTGCCTCTTGGTCCATGTACAGATTCTTCATGAGCACAATTAAGTGTTCAGGAATACTCACACTTTGCAATGTTGTCCATAGCTTGTCATGATCCACGCAATCGAAAGCCTTTGCGTAATCAATAAAGCACAGGTAAATATTTTTCTGGTATTCTCTGCTTTCAGTCAAGATCCATCCGACATCAACAGTGATGTCCCTCATTCCACATCCTCTTCTATCAGACCAATTGACACAGAACAAATAGAGAAATTAAATCGACTGAAGTGCTGTCTTACAAAAAGCACCAGGCCAGAATGGTTTCACAGGAGAATTCTCCCAAACATTTTTAGATGAGATAATTCCAATGTTACTCAAGAATGAAGAAAAATTTTATGTACTTTGAGCATTATAATTTGAGAATTAATGAGAACAATAACAGCAAGGGACTGAAACCCATAACATCTGTTTATATCCTTGAGTGATAAAATAGATACCAACAAGTAATGAAAATAAAAACAAGCATACAACTACAGACCTCACTGGTCACCTTTTGGAGGGAGGCTGTTGTTGTTATTGAGTACCCCATCAAAACCCCATCAAACCAGTTCTGACTCACAGAGACCCTATAGGGTTTCCGAGGAAAGGCTAGTGAGTCTGAGCTGTTGAACTTGTGGTCCAGTGCTCATCCTACAGTGCTACACTAGAACTCTAAGAGTATTTATTTTGAAAGTTGACCATTAAAGAAAGAATCAAGTGTTTGTTCTGCTTTTCCTGTACGAACTCACTATGATGATAAGTTTCTCTTTAAAGAAACATTTCAGCTAATCAATGAAAAATACTAATAGATTTTGAATACCATTATTGTATAAATCCTAACAAACTAATGAATAGGAAAGACAATGTATTTGATTCAAATAAAAACATTTGAATTTTGATGCATTTGAATTCAAATCAATGTATTTGAATTATGCTGTTGACAAAGAATATTGAAAGTACCATGGACTGCCAGAAGAACAAACAAATCCGTGTTAAAATAAGTACAACAAGAATACTCCTTAGAAGCCAGGATGGCAAGACTTCATCTGCGATACTTTGGACATGTTGGCAGAAAGGACCAGTCCCTGGAGAGAGACATCATGCTTCATAAAGTGGGGGATCAATAAAAAAGAGGAATATCCTCAACAAGATGGATTGACACAGTGGCAGCAACAGCGGGTTCAAATATAACAATTGTGAGGATGGCAGAGGACCCAGAAGTATTTCCTTCCATTGTGCATAGAGTCACTGTAAGTGGGAACTAAATCAATGGCGCCTAACAACAACATATAACAAATTTTATAGATCTGGGCTATAATCTGCAAAGGCTGCTAATTTATCAAAAGACAAGATCAAGGACCATTATATATCTCCATATGGAAGTACACTATAACATCTATGATGTATTTTTGGCATGAAATTAAACCTGAAACTGATCAAACTTCTAGAGCTATTAATTTCAAACATACAGCAAGTACAAAGGAACATGTTAAAATAATACCCGAGGATGCAATCAGTGAAATTCAGGCTGTGGAAATGATGGAACAAATTATTTCATTTGTCCTACAAATTGCAAGGGGGAAAGAAGACATGGATGCAGCTTTGATTCTGATTCAAACTAATTGGAAAACATTAATGTAGCAGCTGGGGAAATTGGACACTGATTGGTATATTGTAAGTTCACAGGTAGTACAAACAGTTAATGCACTTGGCTGCTAAGTTAAAGGTTGGAGATTGTTCAGGTCCACCCAAAGTCACCTCAGAAGACAGACCTGGTGATTAACTTCCCAAAACTCCACCACTGACAACCCTGCGGAGCACAGTTCTACTCTGACATACAAGGATCTCCCTGAGTTAGAATGGACTCAATGGCAACGCGGGGTGTTTTGTTTTGCATTTTTCCCCAAAGCATTACTGGTGTGGCACTGTGGGATCAGCACTGGACTGTAAACCACAAGGTCGGCAGTTCAATCCCACCAGCTACTTCTTGGAAATCCTATATAAGGTAGCTATGAGTCGGAAAAGACTCAATGGCACTTAACAACAAGGATTACTAATTTTTAAGGTGTTTAATTGATTTGATTGTGTTTTTTGAAAAAAGAGAGACGAAGTCATATAATGTTTGGGATTTACTCCAAAATAATAGAGGTGGGTCCCACAGTGGATGAGAAGTAGATGGAGTTATGAATGAAACAAGATTATTGCTTGTGAGTTGGTATCTAAGGAGCCAAGTGATGAGGACAAGTTTGCAATTTCCCAGAGTCAACGTTTTGATTGTTGTTGTTTTTCGTGAACCATCATTATGAGTGATCAGGATTTCCCCTCCTTTTTTATTTTTTATGTCTTTTCCAAATTTTTCAAAATGATAGTGATTTCCTTTCAATCATGGGGCAAGTATTTTGGGGCAAGGAACAAAAACAAATTAAGCCACTGAGTTTCTTAGCCGTTCACTGTGCAAAATTTGATAACCTGGTGATGCAAGAGTTAAGCACGCAGTTGCTAACTGAAAAGTGGGTAGTTTAAACACACCCAGTCATTCTGCAGAAGAAAGAACTGGCAGTCTGCTCTATAGAGATTGTAGGTATTGTTAAGTGCTGTCGAGTCAGTTTCAACCCATAGTGACCATGTATAGGATTTCTGAGGCTGTACTCTGGTAGCGTAGTGGTTACAAATCGGGCTGCAAACCACAAGGTCAGCAGTTCAAAACTACCAGCTGTTCCACAGGAGAAAGATGAAGCTTTCTGCTCCCGTAAAGATTCACAGCCTCAGAAACCCTGTGCAGGTTTACCATGAGTTGGAATTGACTCCACGGTACCTAACAACAACAACATCTTTGCAGATGCAGGAAGCCTATGGAACAATTCTGTCACCTGCGGTTACTATGAGTCACAATTGACTTGACAGCACCTAACAACAATGTTTGCTGAGTGCCTATTATGTGGCAGGTATGCAAGGAGGCTTCACAAAGTTCATGGGAAAACTCCATTACCTTTTTTTTTTCAATTGAAAACAATTTATATTTAGAATTAACCAGCTGGACTCAGTTTTGTGGTGGTGGTTATGTGTGGAGGAGTCGGTTCCTACTCATAGGAACCCTGTACAGGGTTTCCAAGGCTGCAAATCTTTACAGGAGTAGAAAGCCTCATCTTTCTCCTGCGGAACAGCTGGCAGTTTCGAACTGTGGACCTTGAGGTTTGCAGCCAATATCAATTCGTAACCACTATGCTACCAGAGCTCCTTTGGACTCAATTTAGATGATCTCAATTTTGTTAGCAACATCCAAAGAAAGCACCCTAGTTAGGAACCAGTGGAACATATGCCTTCTTTCTCTACCAGGCCTGATTAAGGTGTTGACCTTGGCTACGCCAGTGTCACAGAGCTTCTTCACAGCCTATTTGATCTGGGGTTTGCTAGCCTTAACATCAACAATGAACACAAGTATGCTGTTATCTTCAATTTTTTTCACGGCTGACTCAGTAGTCGAGGGAACTTGATGAAGGCCTAATGGTCTAGCTTGTTTCTCCTAAGGGCACTCTTCGGAAGATATCTGGGGCTGCCTTTGGAGTCTCAATGTCTAGGGCCACCGGAAGGTGGGTGACGTAGGAATCTTCTTTCTTTCATGTGTATGTGTGTGTGTGTGGTTGTGAATGCCTTTCAGCACGGCCTTCTTGGCCATCAATGCCTTTGCTTTGGCTTCAGTTTGGGAAGGGGGAGGGGCTTCCTTCTTTGCTTTTGGCGCCATCTTCATAAAAAGCTCCATTAACTTTTAATTACATTTTTCCATGAACTTTTCAAAGCCCCTCTTATTCTAAGTTCTTGTATTAACTTATATATTCTTCAAGATATTTCTCTTTTTCTTTTAGAGATGAGGAAATGAAAGTTTATAATTTTAAATACCTCTCTTAAGATAACATGGATGGGAAGAGACAGAGCCCAGAATTGAGCACAGTCTGGCTCAAGAGCTAATATTCTAAACCGTAATGTTATCCCTGCCTCCTGACTATGGTAATGGCTTAGCTAAATGTTGGCATCCTCTTCCTTCTCCTGTAAATAGGAGTTGCCCTGTGTGCTGTGAAAACTGCCCTGATATTAGGAGTGTGGCTCTCATTCTAGTAAGCACTATTATTAGTCAGGTGACCTTGGGTATTAGTCAGTCATCCTCTGAATTTCAATTTTATCACTTGCAAAATGGGGAGTTGGACTATTTGATACTGATGCTTGCCACTTACCTGTTGTATAACCTCTCTGAGCTCAGATCCCACCCCTGAAAAAGAGATTTTTACTCCAACCTCATAGGATGGTGAAGAGGAAGAAAGAACCCAGTTGTGAAAAGTATGACACAAAATTAAGAAAAATAGTAACTCTCCTTATTCTCCTCCTAAGAGACGGTGAGAGTCCTGGTGTGATGCCAGACTGCAAAGCCATTTGAACTGTAAGGTTGGCGGTTCAAGCTCACCAGCTGTTCCTTGGAAACCCTATACAGGATCACTATGAGCTCTGGTAGCGTAGTGGTTATGAATCGGGCTGTGAACCGCAAGGTCAGCAGTTCGAAACTACCAGCTGCTCCGCGGGAGAAAGATGAGGTATTCTGCTCCCGTAAAGATTAACAGCCTCGGAAACCCTGTGCTGGGTCTCTATGAGTCGGAACCAACTCCACGGTACATAACAACAACAACAACAACATGGGTCGGAACCGAATCCACGGCACTTAACAACAACAATGATTAGAAGTGCCTGGTAGAGTTTCCAAGGCTTTAAATCTTTACGAAGCAGACAGCTTGCTGCGTATTCATTCCGCACAGTAGCTCACCTTTTGGGTAGCAGCTGAGAGCTTAACCACTGCACGTTGCCAATCCATTTGGATTTATAGCCAACCAGGAGTCTTGCTGAGGTGCTGTGGGTTAATGCGCCAGACTGCAAAGCCATTTGAACTGCAAGGTCGGCGGTTCAAGCTCACCAGCTGCTCCTCGGAAACCCTATGGTCGCTATGGGTCGGAACTGACTCGATGGCACTTAACAACAAGAGATGCTGAGCCCTACTGATATTGTGATTTAGGTGTTGGGCTGCTTACTGCAGGCAGTTCAAACCCACCGGTGGGTTTGGTTTAGTTTGGTTTCAGAGACCCTGAAGGACCCGTGGCAGTGCAAGTGGCTAAGTGTTTGACTGCTAACTGAAAGGGTAGCTGATCAAACCTACCAACTGCTCCCCAGGAGAAAGACCTGGCAGTTTTCTTCTGTAAAGATTAACAACCTTGGAAACCCTATGGGGCAGTTTGACTCTGTCCTATGTGGTTCCTCCGAGTCAGAATTGATTTGGCAGCATTGGGTTTGGGTAAGAGACCCTGAATCTGGGTGGTTTGGGAAGCCCTACTGGGCTTTGTGAGGGCATGTGATATCTCTTTCTGTGGAAAGGATTTGGAAGTAACCCAGGCAGAGGGCAAAGCAAAGCCAGAATCTTGAGCTGCGAAGGCCTAACAGTCATGTGACCCACCATTCATCACATTTCAAATTTACACCTGTTGTTGCCAAAAAGTTAGAATTGAGGGCACTAGGTTTTCTTTTCTTTTTTATCCTCTAGGGACACTGTCTACCACACGTCTGTCAGTTTGTCGTACTGTGGTGGCTTGTGAGTTGCTGTGATTCTGGAAACTATGCCATGGGTATTTTAAATACCAGCAGGGTCACCCATGGTGGGCAGGTTTCAAATGAGCTTTCAGACAGACTAGGAACAAGGAGTGACGAACTACTTTCAAATATTTAGTCACTGAAAACCTTATGAATAGCAGAGAAACAGTGTCAGATATAGTGCCGGAAAATGAGCCCCTCAGGTTGGAAGGCACTCAAAGACCCCCAGCGAGATGGATTGGCAAAGTGGCAGCATCAATGGGCTCAAGGGTGGCAATGATAGTGAGATTGGCACAGGATTGGGCAGTGTTTCATTCTGCTGTGCATAAAGTTGCTATGAGTCGGTACCAATTCAATGGCACCTAACAACAACAAGTGGCACTGTAGGATAAGCACTAGACTTCTAACTGCAAAGCCTGTGGTTCAAACCCACCAGCTGCTTCAGGAGAAAGATAAGGCTTTCTGCTTTTGTAATATTTACAACCTTGGAAACCCTACGCAGGTTGGAATTGATTTGGGTTTTCTAGGTTATTTACAAAGATTCCCACATTGAGCTGAGCTGTCTTGTTGCTGTTGTTATTAAGTGCTGTCCAGTGGGCTGTGACTCTTAGTGACCCTGTGTTGGGTTTCTGAGACTGGCAGTTAGCTGTTCAGTGCTGATCTTACAGCGCCATACCAGGGCTGGCAGGGTAGATATTACCGGTTTCCCCATGACTGTACGTTTTAAATTCATATCTGTTCGTCTTCACACTTGTGCTTTTTCTGTTTTATCACCTTCAATGTTTTTGTTTTGTTTTGTTTTTATGTTCCCACTAGGGTTTTACTTTTGTATTTAGCATGAAAATGCCTGAATCATCAATCCAATAGATGTTTTGTTTTTTGTTTTTCAATTATAAAACATGCTTAACATAGCAAACAAAAGAAAACCAGGAGAGTAGAAAGAAATGACAATCCATCCACAAATCCAGTGCCCAGCATACAAAGACAGCCATGATTAATATTTTCTTCTTATTCTTTAAGAAAAATTCTTTATAGGCTTTTTCCTATACAATGAAACCTGTGAGGGCTGGAATTCAATAGGACTGTCTTGATTTTCCAGGTTTAGTGAGTTTTCTGCCTTTCACAGGGTGCATTGTTACCACTTGTCTTTTGTTCATGTTCATGTAAAATCTTTGAATTCTCCTTCTCTGAAGGTTTCTGCATTACACAGATTTTGGCTTTAACTGAAACCAGGTAATAGTAACTATTATAGTAATTTATGAATAGTAATTTATTAAACTTAAAATCAGAAAAAGCAACTAAAAAGACTGTAAGGACCTCAGAGTAGATAGTCAATGTACTGAGTTTTGTCTATCACAGAGGTTCTCAAACATGGGCAGTTTGCCTCTCAGGGAACATTTGTGATCTCTAGAGTTACTTTTGATTATTACAACTGGGAGTATGGGAGATGTTGTTGGCATCTAGTGGGTGGAAACCAAGGATGCTGCTCAACATTCTGCAGGCACAGGAAAGCCTCCCACAGCAAAGAGTTATCTGGCCCAAATAGCAATGGTTTGGGGTCATGAAACCCTGGTCTGTCTGATGTCTCCAAATACAATGGCTTTGATATGGACAGCAGCTGCCTACTTGTCTCCATGGCAACAAAACAAATTGCAGAAGACCCAACCAGACTGAGTGGTAAGAGAAGGCATATAGCTTTGACTGCATCTCTCTGGCAGCCAGGACCCAGTGTCCCTGGGGCAGGACCCTGGCACATCCCTCTTAGGCTGTTCCCTCAACCAAGCAGCATTACCACTACTTTCATCGGTCACTGGCAGACCACTGGACTGGGAGGAAAGCTGGGGACACTGCTCCCACGAATCATAAGAGTCTGGATTATGATGAATGAATCAGAGACAGGTGGAAATTAAGATGACTTTGACTCACCAGTCAGAAAAGGGAACTTGAATCTGACCACACAGCCCCTTGGGCATCATGGTCACTGGCCAATCTCCTCAACAAAATGAGGGCCTGGAGTTGGGGACGCTCAATTCATTGGTTCCCACTATCTTTCACCTCTTCCTATGCTGCAGGAGTTGGGTCTGGAGTATTGACTTCTGGTAAATATGAGGGTGGGAAAATAGAAACAACCCCCGTGTGAGACTCCATATTTGGAAAGTGGTTCCAGGGTCCCTAGCCAAGAAGAAGGATCTGAATCATTCTGACTGTTTGTAGATGCTCCTAGATGTTCATTGGCCAGGGTGTTCATCCATCATCTGGAGGGCATCCCACCCCTTTTTGTACTGAGACGAGGCAACAATGAAGGACCCACTAAGAATTCCCAGCTTGACCAAAGAGGACTTAGAAAGAAGCACTTATGAGTCAAGGCTATGGTGCGGCAGGAGGGGGGCCGTTACTTAACCCCTGGCCAACAATCCATACAACCTCAACCAAAATGGAGAAAGCAAGAAAAGGAGAAGAAAGCTTGGGATGGAAGGATGACACGACAGTACCCCAGCACATTCTCAAGTAGGAGTCCTGTGGTTGAGGGCAGACTTGTTTTGCACACATACTAGTTAAATATACTGAGGTTTCCCAAAGTAGATTCTGTGGGAAACCAGTTGTGTGGGATTTTAAATAGGTATTACATGGAAAAAAGATCCATGGCAAATTACATTTGGGAAGAAATATTCCACTGATTTTAGTTTCAGCAGCAAGATTTTAGACCCTTTAGCACTCTAATATGGATGATACATCTTTAAGAAGAATGAATGATAATTAATACTCATCAACTTGATTGGGCCACAGAAACTACTTTTCTCAGCAGCATCTTGCAGGATACATTTTGAAGAAAATGGTGACCTAGGCAATAGATGAGCCCTTTTTGAACAAAACCTGAGTTGATGGATGTAACAGATAATTGCTTTGAAAAACTCCTAATCCATATACTTGTCATTCTGCATTCTTCCTTTCATTCTCCACTGCTAACAGGAAGGGAGGCCAGGTTGAGTCCACCCAGAAGCACCTCAGAAGAAAGGCCTGAAAATCTACTTCTAAAATATCAGCCATTGGAACACAGCTTAAGTCTGAGCTACATGGGCTGCCATTTGTCAGAATCTGAATTGACAGCAACCAATAGCAGGGACATAGTCCTCAATTCTTAGCTCTTCCCTCTATGGATGTTATACTGATTTTCTTTGATTTAGAAACATTTCTTGATGTTTATACCATTTCTTAGGAATGTCTGACAAAAATCTTAAACATTGATCACATAACATTACATTAAATAATTCCAGAACAAAACACAGCCCTAGCACCATCTTTAGACATATACTTCATCTTTCCCATTTCCAGCCCACCAACACAGGGGGCTCTTTACAAGATGTTTGTGTGCTCTGGCAGTCTGTAGAGAATCAGAAGCTATCATTATAGAACACTGGAAAAGTCGACAGCTTATCTGACATAGTGCTCTTCATCATGATTCAATATTCAATTGAAATGAGGGATATCATTGCTGACATAAATCCTGAATGAAAGCAGAGAATACCAGAAAGATGTATTGTTGTTGTTGTCAAGTGCCATCGAGTCGGAACCGACTCATAGCGACCCCATGCATAGCAGAATGAAACAATGTCTGATCCTGGGCCAACCTCACTACCGCTGCC
>NW_006408521.1:18788416-18793911 GCF_000296735.1 Chrysochloris asiatica
TGATGTTCTTGATGTCATCCCACAACTCTTCTGGTCTTCGGTCTTTAGTGTTTAATGCATCAAATCTGTTCTTCAGATGTCAGATATCATTGCTGACATCAAATGGATCTTGGCTGACAGCAGAAAATACCAAAAAGATGTTTCCTGTACTTCATTGACTACACAAAAGCTTTCAATTGTTTGGATCATGACAAGCTATGGACAACATTGCAGAGAATGAGTATTCTGAACATTTAATTGTGCTCATGAGGAACCTGTACATAGACCAAGAGGCAGTTGTTCTAACAGAACAAGGGAAAATAGAATGCTTTAAAATTAGGAAAGGAATGAGCTAGGGTTGTGTTCTTAACAGCATGCTTATTCAATCTATATGCTAAGCAGATAATCTGAGTAGCTGGGTTATATGAAGAAAAACATGGCATCAGGACTGGAGTTAGACTCCTTGACAACGTGTGATATGCGGATGATACAACCTTGCTTGCTGAAAGAGAAGAGGACTTAAAATACTTACTGATGAAGATCAAAGACCACAGACTTCAGTATGGCTTGTACCTCAATGTAAAGAAGACAAAAATCCTCAGTATTGGACCAATAAGCAATATGCTTATAAATGGATGTATTGTGTTAGGCAATCTGCTACCCAAGACCTCTTTAAAGTGTTGAAGAGCAAAAATGTCATTTTAAGGACTAAGGTGTGCTTGACACAAGTCATGGTCCTATGCATGTGGAAGTTGGACAGTTAATAAGGAAGACCATAAAAGAATTGAGGCATGTGAGTTATGGTGTTGGAGGAGAATATTAAAACTATTAGGTCTGCCAAAAGAACAAACATCTGTGTTGGAAGAAGTACAGCCAGAATGTTCCTTGGAAGACAGGATGGTCAGACTTCATCTCTTATACTTCAGACATATTATCAGGAGGGTCCAGTCCCTGAAGAAGGATATCATGTTTGGTAAAGTGGAGAGTTGGAAAAAACGAAGTAGACCACCAATGACTGGATTGGCACAGTGACAGCAGCAATGGGCTCAAACATAGCAATACTTGTGAGGTTGGTACAGAACGGGGCAGTGTTTTGTTCTGTTGTGTATAGGGTTGCTATGAGTTGGTACTGACATGATGGCACCTAACAACAACAAGGAAGATCAGTTAGGTGTAGGTACTTAAAGAGAGACGCTGTCAGCGGAGTAAAACTACCCCAGTTACACTGAGCTTAGAGGTGGCCCATGTGGGGCGTCAACATTGTCTGCTACCATAAGTATCCTCATTTAGTAATAGGCATTATGTCGTGACTCAGTGCAATAGTTCAGACCTTGGACAAGTTATGTAACCTCTCTGAGACTCAATTTTCCTCATTTGTAAAATGGGCAGGAGATCAAGATCTACTTTTGTAGAAACATTTTGAGTATAAATGAGTTAGTTCACTTTTATAAAGCAGTAAATTCAATAAACATCAGAGGTTTTTGTTGGGTATTATTAGTAAAAGTGGGTTAGGCTTTGGAGGCACACAAACTTGAGTTTAAATTTCTGCTTTGTAACTGTATGATTTGGGGCAAGTTACTTCATTTATTTGAGTCTCAGTTTTTCCGTGAGGATAATAAACTATGTGCAAAGTCCTTGCTAGTTTTAACTTTTCTCCACAGCATCAAAGGATTGTCCTTGAGGTGGCCTTTGGTGCTTCTCCTCCCTCAGTAGATACTGTTCCAGGTGGTACTTCCAAGATCCAGGCTCTCTAAGTCTGAAGTAGGTATGCCTTTCTCTTACCAGTGCTTGCCTCTGTCCCCTCCACCACTTTCTCAACTCCTTCCCTACCACCCTGCTAATAAAGCCCAAATCCTGAAGTGACACTTAGGGTCTGGACCACAAGCCGGAAGCTCAGTCACTGCCCGTGAATTTACATCTGAACTGGAATCATCGTGGCCTCTGCTGGTGGAAATGTTGGCACCAGCTACATGGAAAGGAACTGGAGACTGTCTCCATGGGCTATGTGGATTGGTGCTTTTTTGGGTTCTCCTGCCTGTGGAGACAGCAAGGTGGTGGGACAGGCGTTGGCTGGAATGACATTGGCTGTCATTGGAAGAAGACACCCCATCTCACTCTCAAATAGCAGTTTGTCAAGTGCTTTTGGGTGAACGTGGGCAAGCCTGACTAGACTCAGGGTCCTGACCAACCAGCAGAGGGGAAGCATGCTCCACTGGGTCCGGTGACACTTGCTCCTACTCTAATCCCTGTTTTTTGGCACATAGCCACTAGCCACATGCAGCAAGAAAGACAAAACAAAACCCACTGCCTTCAAGTCAGCTCCGACCCACAGCAACCCCATTGAGAGTTTCTGAGGTTGATGACCTTGCAGTTAGCGAGGTCCATCGTATGTGACTTGTACTGTAGTTCTAATGGACAGTTCTGCCCTTGATTCATAGAACCGTAACACATTAGAGCTGGAAGGGACACCTCAGGCATTGTCATTTTAGAGGTGAAGAATGTGACACATAGAAGTATAAATAACCTTCACAAGAACTGTAGCTGGGATATTCCTAATAAGTCAAGTTGCGTAGAATGAGGCAATGGATTGAAAGCACATAGTTACAATAATGTGATGATGGTGTCACTGAGGTGTTTCCAATATAAAATAGTAGTTGTTTTTACTTTTGTTCTTCTCTCAAGATCACAGTGGAACCAGGAAGTGTCCTTGAAAATACTCAGAGGGGCAGATGTGCTTTCCAGGCATCTGTTGGTTCTGGGACCTGGATACCTAAGGCCCTCCAGAACCTAAGATACCTGCTCCTGTGAGGAATATTCTTCTGTCCCTGGCTACCTGGGAAAGTAGGCTCAGGGCAGAGACAAAGAGAGAGTTAGAAGGAAGGAACAGGCTCCTCCTCAAGGTTCCCGCCCCAAAAATATGTTTCCTAGTCCTCCCATTATGTGCTCAGAGAGTAGTTTGTGTGTGTGTGTGTGTGTGTTTCCCCAGCACTTATATCTGGGTTTTAGTGTGTATTTGATGGTTTTCATCAGATCACTGACCATCTGTTTAAGCTCTGCAGGACAGGTACTGGCCTACTTGGCTCATACCGGCATCCTAACACCTGGCCGGCAGTTGTTTGTTATTAAGTGTCTTGTATGGATTCTGATTCATACAGCGTTTCCAAGGAGCAACTGGTGGGTTTGAACCTCCAACCTTTCGGTTAGTAGTTCAATGCTTATACTATAGCACAGCACCAGGACTCCTGGCAGGTAGCGGTGGGGGGAGGGAAGGTTGTGTTACAGAGTTGGTTCTCACTTACAGTGACCCTGTATAGGGTTTCCAAGGCTGTAAATCTTTACGGGAGCAGAAAGCCTCATCTTTCTCTGGAGGAGTGACTGGTAGATTCAAACTGTTCACCTTACCCTGGCAGGTGGTAAGTGCTGGGTAATATTGAGGAATGAACATAGATGGGACAGACCAAAAATATGGGGGGGATTCTTCACTCTAGTGTCTTGAAAGCTGATGAACATGAGCCTTTGGTTTCCTGCCTCTGTTTCCTCTTAACCCGGTTATTTCTGGTTCTCACCTTCCTCCTCCCCACCCACCCACTCCCCACGGTCCTCTTCCCTCCGCCCCTTTTCCTTTCCTAAGTACCTTGCTATTGCATTCCAGGCCTGGATTCCCCTCCCTCCCTCTTTGGGCCTGTCTGGACTGTCAACCCGGTCATGGAGATCTGGGGCCAGGATCGGGCCTCCCTGGAAATTCCAGGCCACTGGAAGGAAGTGAGAAGCGTGGGGCGTCCAGGGTGTTGGCCGGGCAGGCGGCGCAGTGCCAGGGCCGCAGCTCCGTCGGGTGCGGGCAGCGAGGGCTACTCAGCCCGCGGGACGCTGGACGGGAAGCAAGAGCAGGCGTGCCGCCAGGAGACATCTCACAGCCTGTCCGAAAAGCTTTAATTTTCTGGGAAGGAAATCTCTTCTTCAAAGAGCTTCTAATTCCTTTCCCTCAAAAGACAAAATTCTCCTCCCGGAGGTATTTGAGCATTCTCTCCAAGTTATTCTCGCCTGAGGGAACGCTTCTGACCAGACGGCTCAAGGACACACAGATGTGACAGTCTGTCAGGAGGCTCCCTGCGAATCAGGGAGACCCTGGAGTGTGGGCCACTGGAGCCTGGGGTCCCTGGAGAGGTCTGAACAGGTCCAGGCCCAGGAGGGGCACAACTAGGGACTCAGAGTTGTCCGGCCACAGTTGTGGCCGTAGGCAAGTGGTGGCCCCTCTCCCGGCTCTCAGTTTCCCATTCATAAAATGAAACAATTAGGTTATAAAAGATCCTGGAGTCATTAAACGCTTTCAAACTATGTCAAAATAATAAATATAACACCATTTTTAAAGTCCAATAATGCTAATAAGCTTGAATATTAAAAGATAAAGCAGGGCTCATTTTTAATGCTTAGCCAAGTGGTGTACTAGGAGAACGTTTCGTTCTTTCTTTTTGAAGGTTCCTGGGACTCATTATCTCTCTCTTTTTTTTTTTTGCTTCTTTCCTTGGGTTTCTTTGAACCTTTGGCTAAGTCTTCCCACATCCTCCACACCAAATAATAACTTCTCTGTACAATTTTCCCCTTCAGTAAACCTGTCCGCCAATTTCTCAGTTTCATATTTCCTCAGACAGTAGTCCTGAAATCTTCCTTCCTCTCATTCCTCACTAGGACCTGTGTGTCTCTCTCCAGGCATGTTGTTCCTGGTGATTAAGAAGCTTGGAAGCTAGTAACAGCCACCTTGAGTCTTTGGCTCCATATCTGTGTTCAGCCAGTTTCCCTCACCCGTCTCCTCAAAATGATGATGTAAATTTCTCTTTTCACCTGTCAAAAAGCAAGTGTAGGGTGGAAGGAGGAGGGATGATATTGGACTTTATCTGGGCACTACCAATACTTTAATTGTACATAGGGATTAGATGAAATGCCTCAGGCAAAATTTTGTGAGACTCAGTTCTGATAGTTGCTGAAGTAAATCTCATAGTGTCCTCTGAATTACTTAGGGCCTCAAGTTTTATGATGGTTCAAAAGAGTAAATGAATGAGGAGGAAACAGATCCAGAATCTTATTTCAGGGCCAGCCTTATAAGTGGTCAGTGTCATGGTTTGAGGGATGGCCTGAAGAGCTTTGGCCTTGAAGATCAACTTTACTTGGAAAACTCAGTTGGCATTGAGTCAATTCCAACTCTTAGTGACCCCATGCATGCCAGAGTAGAATTACGCTTCATAGAGTTTTCAATGATTTCTTTTTTGGCAGTAGATTGCTTCTGAGGTGAATTTGGTGGTCTAGAACCTCCAACCATTTGTTAGTGGCAGAGCACAGTAATCATTTGCATTGCCCAGGGATGCACTATTTGGAAAATGCTGCTTTAATTTGCACCATAACTGCTCTAACTCCTATTCCATGACGACCTGTTGTTGAAACATACTTTTTCTTAAAGATTTTCAATTACATTAGGGATTTCTACTTTAGTCACTGTTGTTAGGTGCCATCGATTCATAGCA
>NW_006408521.1:18795466-18840318 GCF_000296735.1 Chrysochloris asiatica
CAACTATCTGGCCTACTGATTGGAAGAGATCTGTGCCCATTCCAAAGAGAGGTGACCCAATGGAATGCGGAAATCATCAGACAATCTCTTTGATATCCCATGCAGGTAAAGTTTTACTAAAGGTAATACAGAAACAGCTACAAGCATACATTGACAGAGAACTTCCAGAATTTAAAGCTGGATTCAGAAGAGACCGTGGAACAAGGGATATCATTGCTGATGTCTGATGGATCTTGGCTGAAAGCAGAGAATACCAGAAAGATGTTGACCTGTGCTTTATTGACTACACGAAGGCTTTCAATTGTGTGGATCACGACAAGCTCTGGACAACATTGCTGAGTGTGAGTATTGTGAAGTATGAGTCTACTTTAGTAAGACTATGTATTGGCTGCTTTTCTGATAGCAAGGGGAGCACAGTGAAGAGAGGTCTTCCTACAAAGTTAACGATGGGTCCTGCATTAGCAAGCACATTAGTGGAGAAACAGTACAAAGGAGGAGCGCCCCCCCCCCCATACTTGTATAAATAGCAGACCCTCATCCCTCTTCTGCATTTCTCATTTCTTGGTCAGATGTGGACTTGCTTGGCTTCCTTTTTTGCCACAGCAATGTAAGTGGCTATCTTTTCTGTCCTGCCTGTGGCATGTCCCATGAAGTGACGATCTCTAGTTTGAGCTAACTCACCCAGAAGGATCCAGACAGTCTCATCTTGTTGACACAAGGACACCAGCACCACCCACCCTGTGGCACCTGGATCTCACAAACTGGCTATCCTGACTCTGTAGTGCTGCAGTGGTCTCTGCCTGGCCAGGGCTGAGCCTGATGTCTGGAATCTGGAGCAACTAGAACTTGTGGGGTTCTTTCATTGCTTAGCCAACCCAACCAGGAGAGACAGTCTTCCCATTCCACATCATCCCTTCTATAAGAAAAAGATTTCAGAGATGTAGTTTTGGGCTTTGCAGGATACCTCCTCAGCCTCCATTCTATTTCTGTCCTCTGTCTCTGTTGTTTCTCCCTCTCTCTTCTGGTGCTCTCTTCCTCTCCCGTGTTCAGTCCCTTTGTGTCTCCTTCCATTTCTCTGTCTCTTGGGTTCTCCTCACATACTTTTTCTCTTGTAAAACAAAACAAAACAAAAAACAACAATTGTGGTCGGCAGATTCTGACTCATAGTATCAGAGTAGAACTGTACTCAATTGGGTTTTTCAATGACTGATTTTTTTGGAAGTAGATTGCCAGAACTTTCTTCTGGAGTGCCTCTTCCTCTCCCATGTGGATGGGGTGGAAACACCAACCATTCAGTTAGTGGCTGAATGCATTAACCATTACATTACTCTGGGACGCCTGAAGAAAACACGGAAGTATTAAGACAAATCTCATTCCTGAAAGGTTTGGTCTGGGAAAATATTATTCTGCATTAGCTTTGCAGATACTTGTCTGTTCATCTTAAGATCATTTCAGATCATGTGGTGGCGGAAGGCCCTGGCCCATTTGCTTACAGAATTTGAACCCTGAAATCACCTGAATTAGCAACATGGATCTTGGCCCTCCAGGTTGCATCAGTGACTATAATCTATGCCACCACTCATCTGTCACTTTGTCGTGAAATGGCGGCTTGCGTGATGCTGGAAGCTCTGTCACTAGTATTGTAAATACCAGCAGGCTCACCCACAGTGGACAGGTTTCAGTTGAGGTTCCAGACAAAGACAGACTCAGAAGAAAGAGAGGCAGATTACTTCTGAATGTTTAGTCAATGAAAACCTTATGAACAGCAGAGAAACACTGTCAGATAGCATCAGAATATTGTCTAATGAAACATGATGGATAATACCAGAATATTGTCAGATATAATGTCAGAAGATGAGCACCTCAGGTTGGAAGATACTCCTCAAAGTAGATGAGCGCCTCCTCAAAGTAGAGTTGGCCATGATGATGTGAATGGAGTAAAACTTTCATGACCTTCATTTGCTGAGGGGCACAACTCAAAATGAGGAGAAACAGCTGCAAACATCTATTAATAACTGGAATGTGAAATATACATAGTATGAATCCAGGAAAATTTAAAGTTGTCAAAAATGAAGTGGAATGCATGAAGATTGCTATCCTATGCAACGGTGAGCTGAAATAGACTGCTACTGGCCATTTTGAATCTTACAATCATATGGTTTACTATGATAAGAATGACAAATTGAAGAGGAATGGTGTCACATTCATCATCATAGAGAACATTTTAAGACCTATCTTGAAGTACAATGCTGTCTGTGATTGGATAATACCCACACATCTATAAGGAAGACCAATTCATATGACTATTATTCAAATTTTCCCACCAACCACTAAAGCCAGTGATAATGAAATTGATGAATTCTACCAACTTCTTTAGTACGAAATTGATCAAACATGGAATCAAGATGTATTGATCATTATTGGAGATTGGAATGTGAAGATTAGAGCCAAAGAAGAAAGATCAGTAGTTGGAAATATGGCCTTTATGATAGAAATTGGACTCCTGGTGTGGCACTGCAGGATAATCCACAGGACCACAAGGTCAATTTGAACCACAAGGTCAACAGTTCAAACCCACCAGCCATTCCTTGGAATGTCGCTATGAGTCGGAACTGAGTCGACAGCACTTAGAAACAACAACAATGATAGAAATTGTGCTGGAGATCACGTAATAGAATTTTGCAAGAACAATGATTTCTTCATCAAAAATACCTTTTTAAACAACATAAAAGATGACTATACACATGGACTGCACCAGATGGAAAACAGAAATCAAACTGACTACATCTGTGGAGAGACGGTGGAAAAGCTCCATATCATCAGTCAAAACAAGGCCAGGGGCAGACTGTGGAACAGACCAATTACTCACATGCAAGTTCAGGCTGAAGGTGAAAAAAATTAGAACAAGTCCATGAGAGCCAAACTATGACCTTGAACCGATCCCATTTGAATTTAAAGAACATATCAAGAACAGTTTTGATGCATTAGAAACTAATGACTGAAAACCAGAAGAGTTGTAGGATGACATCAAGAACATCATACAGGAAGAAAGCAAAAGATCATTAAGAAAACAAGAAAAAAGTAAAAGATCAAAACGGATGTCAGAAGAGACTCTGAAACTTGTTTTCCAGTGTAGAGATGCTAAAGCAATTGAAAGAAATGAGTAAGACAAAGAGATGAACAGAAAAATTCAAAGGGCAGCTTCAGAAGGCAAAGTCAAGTATTATAATGATATGTGCAAAGACCTGGAGTTAGAAAATAAAAAATGAAGAACATGCTTTGCATTTCTCAAGCTGAAAGAACTGAAGAAAAAAATTCAAGCTTCAACTTGCAATATTAAAAGATTCTATTGGTAAAATATTAAATAATGCTGAAAGCATCAAAAGAACATAAAAGGAATACACAGTCACTGAACCAAAAAGAAAGGATCAATGTGCAAACCATTCCAAGAGGTAGTATGTAATCAAGAGCCAATAGTACTGAAGGAAGAAGTTCAAGATCCATAAGTACAGCACTGGTAAAGAACTAGATTCTGAGATTTGATACAAATTGAAATGTTTCAACAAACTGAAGCAGCACTGGAGCCACTCACGCATCTATGCCAAGAATTTGGAAGACACCTACATGGACAACTGATTGGATAAAATCCCCATCTGTGCACATTCCAAAGAGATGTGGCACAACGGAATGCAGAAATCATCGGACAATATCATTACTATTACATGCAAGTAAAATTTTGCTGAAGATACTTCAAAACGACTGCAACAGTACATTAACAGGGAACTGGTCAGAGGTTCAAGCCAGATTCAAAAGAGGAGGTAGAACTAGAAACATCATTGCTGACATCAGTTGGACCTTGGCTGTAAGCAGAGAATACCAGAAACATGTTTACCTGTGCTTCATTGACTATGCGAAGGCTTTTGACTGTGTGGATCATGACAAGCTATGGACAGCATTTTGGAGAATGAGTTTTCCAAAAGGTTTAATTGTGCTCATGAGGAACCTGTATGAGGACCAAGAAGCAGTTGTTTGAAAAAAACAAGGGGACACTGAATGGTTTAAAGTGAGGAAACGTGTGTGCTGGGGTTGTATCCTTTCACCGTACTTATTCAATTTATATGATGAGCCAATAATCTGAGAAGCTGGAGTATATGAAGAAGGTGTGGCATCAGGCTTGGAGAAAGACTCATTAACAATGTTTGATATGCACAGGATACAATCTGCTTGCTGAAAGCAAAGAGGACTTAAATTCTTACTGATGAAGATAAAAGACCACAGGCTTCACTGTGGGTTGAACCTCAATGTAAAGAAAACAAAAATCCTCACCACTGAACCAATAATTAACATCATGCTGTGTGGAGAAAAGAATGAAGTCGTCAAAGATTTCATTTTGCTTGGATCTACTGTCAACACTCATGGAAACAGCAGTCCTGAAATCAAATGACGTATTGCACTGGGCAACTCTGCTGTACAAGATGTCTTCAGAGTGGTTAAGAGCAAAGACACCAGTTTGAGGACTAAGACATGCCTAACCCAAGCTATGCTATTTTCAATCTTGTCATATGCACACAAAAGTTGGACAGTGACTAAGGAAGACCATAGAAGAATTGATGCATTTGAGTTATGGTGTTGGAGAATATTAAAAGTATCATCGACTACCAGAAAAACAAACAAATCTATGTTGGAAGAAGTACAGCCTGAATATTCTTTAGAAGCTAGGATGGCAAAACTTCAACTCTCATACTTTGGATATATTACAGTGAGGATGAGTTTTGGAGAATTACATCATGCTTAGTAAAGTAGAGGGTCAGTGAAAAAGAGGAAGACCCACAACGAAATGGATTGGCATAGTGGCAGCAGCTATGGGCTCAAGCACAACTACAATTGGCCCAGGAACCAGCAGCGTTTTGTTCTGTTGTGCACAGGGTCACTATGAATCAGAACTGACTTGACAGCACTTAACAACAACACAATTCTGAGTTGTAATGGACTCTACAGTGAGAGGTGGTAATAAGTATAACCTTTAATACGTTGTCCACACTTAGTAGAAACTTGCTGCTTTTAAGCCCTGTTGGATCCATTTTGAGTCAGAATGATCCCATGTAACAAAGTAGAACTGCCCATGGGGTTTTCTGGGCTGTCATGTTACAGCAGTGGACTCCCAGGTCTTTTCACCTGCTGGTCACTGAGTGGGTGCAAACCACCAACCTTTTTGTTAGCAACCATGTGTGCCATCCCACGAAATCAAAACCCCTCTGCCATTGAGTCAGTTCTGACTGGTACCCTTTGTGGGAACTGGAAAACAATCTGAAGTTTGCAGATTAGTCTCCAATCACCAGTTGCCACTGGTTGGAGCCTCTTGTTCCCCTAAGAACTAGAGGAAACCTAGTCTCAGAGTGATTAGTCCCACCCAACTGTCCTGGATTTCTAAGGTAGTCTCAGATGCCTCCAACACATAGAGTGCCCCATACCCACAAGGACATTTCCATAATTCTAGGATGAGGTCCATGACAATGTATCCTAAACCCAGTTGCTCATCAGAGTCAACTGCAGGTCCCAATACCTACTCCTGAGTTGCTAATTTAGCAGATTTGAAGTGGACCAAGGAGCTTCAAAAAAATTTATAGAAAAATCCCACTATCCTCTCATTGCATTTTCTATGAACTTTTTGAAGCACCCTCCTATTTAGAGAACTTTCCAGGTACATCTAACTTGGAACATTCTCACTAGGTGCCTCTCCACTTAAAAAGAAGTAACAATGAGGAAGACACACTTCAGAAGGATAAGAATCTTTCCCATGATCCAATTAATCATGATGGTTAAGATCTTCAGTATAGGGTTCAAAGGTTGCAATGTAAGTAATACTTACTGCTTTGGAGTGAATTAAATAATCGGGCAACAGCTTGGGTCTTAAGGCTGGAAACGTACTTTCAAATGTTGCAGACGGTGGGTGTTTGGATCAAGAATGTGGTCTGGGTGCCGTCCAGGCCAAGTCTGCTTGGGCCAGGTTGGCAGGCTCTGAGCCTGGCCCAGCTCCTGTCTCCCCTGGCTTCTAAGAGTTTGGTCTCTGCCGTATGGGAAGGAAACTGTCTAGGTCTAGAAATAATACCAAACTCGAGATATATCTGAAAGCTACAAGTCTGGCATCAGAGATGATTATCAAAGGAAATTAGGGATTGTCTAGTTCCATCTCCCCCACACCTATCCCCTACCCAATTTTAGTTTTCTAACATTTTTTTAGAAGTGGGGGATGTGAGGTCCAGAGAACTTCCTCGGTGGCTAGGAAGTGATAGAGATGGATTTCAATCAATGATTTCAAGTCCAGAGATGCTCCGGTGTACCCCACTGTCTTGTGGTTAGCAGTCCAGTGCATATCCTACAGTGCCACACGAGGACCTGTGCAAAATACTAGATAACAGTATTTACATGTCTGTGTTCCCTTTCTAAAACAAAACAAAAATTGACCTCAGTCAAGTTTCCTAGACATTTTACTTCTCTTTGTGGAGCCTACAGGGCCTAAAAAAACTAGCAGTGTTTCCTTTGGGCCAAGCTCTGAGGGAACAGCAGACAATTAGCATCAGAGTGTAGTCAAGATAAGGGGGCTTCACTCCAACACAGCTGGATCTCACTGGGCCAGGATGGCTTCTCTGAGTGGTGCAAATGGATAACATGCTTAGCTGGTAACTAAAGATTAGAGGTTCAAGGTCACCCACAGGCACCTCAGAAAAAAGGCCTGGTAGCCTATAGTCAGTCCCTACTTTCCTTTTACAGATTGGAAAATTTGTCCTCATAAGTTTATCTTCATAGCTACCTTTACTTGATTCATGTGCAGATTTTAAAGTCTTGAAAAGGCTTTTAGTCTTTTCTTTCACTAAAACCCAAAACCAAATCCGCCGCCATTGAGCCAATTCCAACTACAGGGTTTCCAAGCCTGTAAGTCTTTAGGGGAGCAGACAGCCTGATCATTCTTCCACAGAAGCGCTGGTGGTTTTGAACTGCCGATCTTGTGGTTAGCAACCCAACAGGGACCTGACTCGCAGCATCACCAGGAGTCCTTCTTTTCTTGCTCTCAGGCAAGACTAAATTAAAAACATAGGCACCTGTTCCAACCTATCCTCAAATTCTTAAAGATACAGTTAGGAACAGATCTCGTTTGAATCCCGGGAACTGCCCATACTTCAGAAAGACCACAGCCATGGAGTTCAGTTCATTTTGTCACCCAAGGGGTCTCCATGAGGTGAAATTACCTCAAAGGCAACTGTAGTTTTTGTTCTGTTTTCTTCAGAATGGGAACAGACGCTCATCTCTGAGGGGTTCTTTTTCTTTCCCATGGTTTCTTGTTTTTTCTTGACGCATCTGCATCTCCTCACTTCCCTCTGGCTTTCTTTGTATGTATGGTTGCCATTTCTCTCTCCCCAAATCTCACCTTCCATGTGGACCACAGTGGCTGCCAGCCTCAGTTCTGCCAGTCTTTTCTATGGCATTGACATCACCACCAGCAACACATCTGACAATTTGCCATGGAGGGTCTTAGATTAAGCTCATGATAGAAGAATCTGCCTAGTCTGGCATGTTTTACAACATGTAAGGTTTGAGTTGCTGGCTGACGTATGATGGTCTCCTCATTAGGTCAGACATCAATCCAACTGGCCATGGCACCACCCAATGGATACAAATGACCAGTTAGAACAGCAGCAGTTTCCTCCAGAAGACATTTTGGGGGACAAGCCCCCTGAAGCTGTTTTACTATTGTGGTAGTATTTATTCTCAGATGAGAACCTTTGGGGATACCTGTGTTGTTCTTAAACCCTGTAAGTGTTTTATTATGTACCTGGGCAAAGTAAGAGATGGAAGGACCTCTCAAGAAGCCAGAACTGGTCTTAGGAGTCAGTCTTCCTTTGCTTTTTTAGAACTGTTAGGTGTCCGTGAGCACAAATAAAAGCAAGATAAGAGAGTCATAGCAAGGCTGTCTGATTAGATCCCCTGGCATTCTGAATCCACATCTAATACCAAATCTCTGGGTTCAGGGTAAGCTTGGCCAGAGCGGAGCCTTAGTGATGTTAAAAGGAAAGATGGTCCATTTTGGGGATGCTTCAGTCTGAGGTTACAGTGGACCATCAATCAGAGAGGTCTTATCAGGAGATTTCTGCTTAGAATGGGATCAAGGGGTGAACTAAGTACAAATAAGTGAGACTTTGGTTTAATCCATTTAGAGAGGATGACTGGGGCCATTAGGAAAGTTTAAGATGCCAAAAAGTAAACCCAGAGTCTTCCTTTTATTGAAGAAAGGTTGGCTGAGAATGAGAGCCTAGAAGTCCAAGTAGCCCGTGAGAAGCTGGGATATTTACTACCTGAGGCAGCAAGGAAAACAGGAAGGGCAACTAGAAAGACCACTGTATTTTTGGAACTGCCGGTAGAATACGGTAAACCACGTCCGTTCTGAGAGTAAAGGAAAGTAAGTGAGGAGTTGAGGGCATGGGTATTGGGGTCAAACAGAAACTTTTGTGTGATTTTGGATAACCTTTCTGAGCCTCAGTTTTCTCATCTATGAAATGAAAAGATCTATTTCTCAGGATAAATGGAAGAGTTAAATAGGAGATTATCTGTAAATTAAAAATAGTAGCTATTATTAAATGGAATAGAATCATTACCATCACAATATTTGTCATGGCTAGTGACAAAAGTGACAAAACATATTCCCATGCAGTATTTCACTTGGCTTTTGTCAGACAGAACTACAGCCCCTGACCACAGCAAAGAGCAGAAATTAGGAGAGAGGAAACCGCTTTCAGTACTTCCTCTGAGGTTAGCTCTCTTTTCTGTGATTCTCTTTCATCTGGACTCAAGACTTCTATTTTGGGGTTGACAGTGAAGACTCCTGGGGTAGAGACTTGAGTCAGAATTCACACTAGAGTTCTAAATGACTGATCGAAATGTTTTTCTTCTGAGAAAAGTTTTTGGTGGTAAGGGTAGGGATGGGAAAAATAATGCCAAACATATTGGGTGTTTAGAGGGAACAAAAAGTAAATGAAAATGTATCAAGGGAATCAAAGATTAAGTCCCCACTTTTTCTCAGGACCAGCTAGGCCTGAATGTTTCTCAAAGGTGCTCTATTGTTAAGTTCTGTGGCCCCGCTCAGAAATTCACAATGTGAGCTAGCATAGTAAAGGCTCTGAGAAGTTCTGCAGCCAAGAAAACTGCTTCACATCAGTCATTTAACTCTGCACCCCCAAATGTATTGCCCACAGAATCCCTTTTTGGTATCAATCCTGCTGGCCTCTTGAAGAACCAATCTTGCAGGAGCGCCTCTTGGAAATTCTGTTCCACATCTAAATAAAGAAAAGGTTACACCCAATCCCTACTTCTCATCTTGTTTTCTCACCTTGACTTATTTAGGTATATTGGATATGACAGAATTCGGTGGATAAGATTATTGTCTTCAAAGATGTGGGCATTGGCACATCAGTCAGTGGGGTTTAGATTTGTTCTGTGAAGCAAGAGTCAGTGGTTGGGCCCCAGAGAAATAGATTTTATTTTTAAAAAAGAGAGAATTTTTAAATTTGCCTTCCTTTCTGAAAAGGTCTTACAAACTCATGGTACAAAATTCAAAAGCTGTTAATGCCAAGTGTTGATGAGGTTAACAGAAACCCCTTGTCACTGGGAAAAAGTAAGCACTTAAACACTCCCTGCTCCAGCCATCTATTCAGTAGATATGTACTGAACACATGGTGTTGTTGGTAGGTGCTGTGGAGCCAGGTCTAACTTACATAATGAAACCCTGCCTGGACCTGTGCCATCCTCACAATTGTTACATTTGAGGCCAGTGCTGCTGCCACTGTGCCAACCCATCCCATTGGGGGGTCTTCCTCTTTTTCGCAGATCCTCCACTTTACCAAGCATGATGTCTTCTCTAGGGACTGGTCCCTCCTGATAATATATCTGAAGTACAAGAGACAAAGTCTTGCCTTCCTGGCTTCTAAGGAGTATTCTGTCTGTACTTCTTCCAGCACAGATTTGTTTGTTCTTTTGGCAGTCCATGGTATTTTCAGTGTTCTTCTCCAACACCAAGTGTATCAGTTCATTTACAGTCTTCCTTATTGGTTGTTCAACTTTCATATGCACATCAGACTATTAAAAATACCATGGCTTGGGATAGGCACACTTTAGCTCTTAAATTGCACCAGGATAAATTTACAGGAATGCCTGTCCAATGCTGTAAGACCCCAAAACTAGAAATGACCAAATGCTCACTAATAGGAGCATGGGTACATGCAGTATAGTGTTTTCAACATGGATAATTACACAAGTGATGAAAATGAAAAGACTCCAGATATATGCTATACGGAAAAATCTTAAACATTTAATGCTGATGAGAAAAAGTAAGTTGTTGAAGACTATATAACACATGACAACATTTTTAAAAAACTTTTTATTGTGAATTGAGTGAAGGTTTACAGACAAGATCATCAGCTTTACATTAAACTAATTACTTTGTTTCATCTCAATGATTACAATCCTCTCCATGTAACAACAGCTATTCTACTTCTTTCCCTGTTTTCCCTTTTCCCTGTTACTTGTTTCCCTTTCCCCAGTTACATCTTATATTTCACAAATGAACAAAACAAAAATATTTGATGTGCACACACAAAAAATATATATATTCATTTAAATGTCCAAAGGGTACAATCTGCAAGCCAGCCTCCTCTTTGCAGGCACATAGCCTTACTCTGTCCATAGGCCTAGATCCTGTAGCTGCTCTGTCTTTTCATGCCACCTCTCCTGTCGCTGCTTTTCTAGGTAGGGATCTCACGCTCCACTCTTGCTTTTCCTTTTTGATGGTCCTGGGAATCATCTGTTCCTGAAATGAAAGTTTGACTACTCCCCCTTTTAGTTACAGTTATGACAATCACAATTAATCCTGCTAACAATTACTCACAGTTGAATCACAAAATCACACAATAGCATTTTTGAAAATGTAAAATTAAGCCAGGTGAAACAATATATGATCAAAGTATCTATTTAACAAAATTATTTTTTTTAAGAAAGCAAAAGATAGTATTCATGATAGTCAAAAAAATGGAAACATTCCAAATGTCTTTCAACTGATGAATGAATGAATAAAATGTAGAGTATGCAAACAATGGCTTATTATTCAGGAATAAAAAGAAACAAAGTAGTGATACATGCTACAACATGGATGAACCTTGGAAACATTATGCTAAGTGAAAGAAGCCAATCAAAATGACCACATATTGTGTGATTCCATTTATGTGAAATGTCCAGATTAGGCAAATCAAGAGAGATAGAAAGTAGATTGGTGGTTGCCTAGGGCTGGGGGCAGAAAGGAGATGGGAAGTGTCAGCTAAGGGGTACAGGATTTCTTTCTGGGGTGATAAAAATTTTCTAAAATTGGTTGTGGTGACAGTTGAATAACTCTGTGAATATCTCAAACCCTATTGAATCATACACTTTGCACTAGTGAATTGTAAGGCATATGAGTTCAGTTATTATAAAAAAAATAGCAAGAGAGTGATAGATATGAAATTGAAGATGGTGAGAATTGGGATGGAGTAGAGAGAAGACAAAGCATGGGGCTGGGGAGAAGACTTCAAATAGCCTCTATAGTGTTAAAAATGTTCTACTTGTGAGGTTCAGTTTGTGTAAGGGGTGAGGAGAGAGGTTCACAGGTATTTTTTATTTTTTAAAAACTCTACTATGTAATTTATATTATCTTCACATTAGGCTCCTTGTCTAAGTTGGCATCCCTCCATTACCCCGCCCTGCATTATTATTGTTCCTAACATAATTTGGCATACTATGCATACACTTGTTCAGTTGTTTATTGCTCATCTCCCCCTTAGAAAGTAAGCTGTATGTCAGCAAGGGCTTTGTTCTGTCACCATGTTAGTTGTATTCCCAGTGTGTAGTATGCATTAGTAGGTAAACAATAAATGTTTATTGAATAGATGAATACATAAATGAATGAATGCCTGGTTTGATATCCCAGTCCCATCATGTTCTAGCTGTACAATCTTGGCCAGGTTACTAAAGTTCTTTGCCTCAGTTCCTTCAACTGCATAAGACTATAATAGTAGCCATGAAAATAGAAGATCCTTCATGATGTAACCATTAAGGGCTTGAAAGTTGGTGGCTCCTTCACATCTAACCAGAGACTTCATAGGAGAGAGGTCTATTGATCTGCTATCGTAAAGATTGTGAGCTAGAAAACCCTGTGGGGAGTTCTACTAGAAAACCTTACAGGATAATTCTACTGGACAACCCTATGGGGAGTTCTATTAGAAAACCCCATGGGACAGTTCTACTCTGTCCTATGGAATCATTATGAGCTAGTTTCAAATCAGGAAAGGTGTATACCAGGGTTGTATCCTTTTACCATACTTATTCCATCTGTAAACAAAATAAATAATCTGCAGAGAAGCTGGATTATATGAGGAAGAATGTGGCATCAGGATTGCAGGAAGACTTACTAACAATATGTGATATTCAGGCGTTACAATCATGCTTGCTGAAAGTGAAAAGGACTTAAAATACTAACCAATGAAGATCAGACTGTAATCTTCAGCATGGATTGCACCTCATTGTAAAGAAAATGCAAATCCTCTCAATTGAGCCAATAAATAACAACATGATAAACAAGGACATAGAGTCCTAGTGTGGTGCTGTAGAATAAGAACTAGACTGCTAACTGCAAAGTCCACAGTTGAAACCTACCAGCCACCCCTCCCCTCAGAAACCCTATACAGGGTGGCTATCAGTCAGAACCAATTCAGCGGCACTTAACAACACAACAGACAGACACTCAAGTTGCCAAACACTTTGTTTTGCTTGGATCCATAATCAATACTCATTGAAGCAGCAGTCAAGAAATCAAACACTGTATTACGTTAGATAAATCTACTGTAAAAAAAACTTTTTTAAAGTGTTAAAGAGCAAAGATGTCACTTTGAGGAGTAAGGGACAATTGACCCAAGCCATGATATTTTCAGGTACCTTAAATACATGTGAAAATTGTACAATGAATAAGGAAGAATGAAGAATTGATACATTTGAATTATGTTGCTGGTAGAGAATATTGAAAGTACCATGGACTTTCAGAAAAATTAACATATCTGTCTTGGAAGAAGTGCAGCCATACTTAGAAGTCAGGATGGCGAGAATTTGTCTCTCATACTTTGGACATGTTGTCAAGAGGAACCAGTCTCTGGAGAAGAGCATCTTACTTGGTAAAGTGGAGACATTCAAGGAGATGGATTGGCACAGTGACAGAAACAGTGGGCTCAAACATTTCAATTGTGAAGACTGGGCAGTATTTCATTCTGTTGTGCAAAGGGTAGCTATGAGTTGGAACCAACTCAATGGCACCTAACAACCACAATATGAATTGAAAATTGATTTATTGGTTTTCAACACCACATATATGCAGAATAGTTAGAACAGAGCCTGGCACATTGTAACATTCATTATATGTTCTTTTACTTGTGCCGTGTCTCAATGTAGGGATGTACCATAATTTATTTAGCTGGTCTTCTATTTAGGTTGTCAAATAAGGCTGCAATGCAGAATCTTATACATAATGTCAGTTTGCACTTCACCAAGTCTATCAGTTGGATGGATTTCTAGCAGTGAAATTGCTGGGTCGAAGGATGCATGTATTTTTTTCACCAACTTGAAGGGATAAATAATGATCAGCAGAACTGGACCACACTGGGAGCTGCTGCTCCCTGACGTTGCCTGGTCATGCTTATTTGGTCACTAGGCTGGGTGACCAGTGTTCTCAGGGATGTCATGGCAGCAATTCCATCTGGGCTGTGTGACCTGCAAAGTCCCTGCTGTTCCAGCTAAGTGCCAGACATATTTTCAACATCAAAACTTAAACCTAAAAGGTTTCTTTTTCTACCCATTTGGTGGTAATAGGAAGAAATATTGTTTTAACTCTTTAAACTAAGAATCTATTTTTGATTGCCATTGTAGGATTTTTTATTTTATTTTATTTTATTTTATTTTGCTTTATGTTTTGGAGCTTTATAAAGGTCTCTGGTAAATAACTTTTTTATGTCCAGCATACCATTTTTTTAACATGTGGTCAACTATTTGAATTCTCTCTACACATG
The DNA here is from genome assembly GCF_000296735.1 of Chrysochloris asiatica. Classification (NCBI taxonomy): domain Eukaryota; kingdom Metazoa; phylum Chordata; class Mammalia; order Afrosoricida; family Chrysochloridae; genus Chrysochloris; species Chrysochloris asiatica. The sequence continues at coordinate 18,809,599 of NW_006408521.1, forward strand.
CTGAACTTTTATACAATGATTGGGGTGGGAGAGGTCGAGAAATATTGTATTTCTCTCTTTCTCTTTTTTTTAACTGTATTGATGCCTTTTTTGCCCATGTTGAGTCTAGTCAATAATCCACATTCTACAGCCACTCAAATGTCAAAATATTTCAAAAATAACTAAATGAATAGAAGCGTCCTTGTTCTTTAAATTATTTCTGTGTTACCCTGAACTGTAAGTGAACCCTCCTTGCTTATAAAAGAAGCAGCTGTTCATGCAATTGAAACCATGGTTCATTACAAGCTGACCTCGGATTCAGGAGTAAAACTTCCTCTATTTTACTACGACTATTCAGACAGGGACTGGAGATAAACAATAATCAAAATCAGGATGGAACTTGACTGGGAAACCCTGTATGTTCTTTGGCAGAATTATAGCAGCTCTCGAATTGCCAGGCGTGAGGCAATGTGAAATGACCCTCAAACATTCCCTTCTGAAATGCAGCGAGTCTAGGCTGCCAACTCTGAGAGACAAAGGCTGATTGTAGCGATGACTTCTTAAGCATATACTTATAGAAGCATTAATTATCACCCACCCTATTTTAAACATTTATAGAATCGAGATGAAAGGGCCCCTTTATATCCATTTTTATATTCCCTTTGCAAGAAACTATGGTTACAGAATGGGGTTTTTCCCTTGCTTTGGAATTCTTATTTCTGCATCTTATTTCTAAAATACTAAGTGCTTTTGTGAGGCTTATGTGCTAATCAAGTAAGATATGAGAAGAGATGAAGGAAATTAAATGGGTAAGTGGGTGTGCCAATGGGAATAAAGGGGGCACTGCTGCAGTGTGGGAGGTATGGGCACTTGAACACGGAAAAGACGCATTTTGAAAAGGTGGATATTCAGTGTGCTAAGGTGCCCCTTGAAACCAATTCTAGACAGAATTGGCTAATGTCTTAAGCTTTCACTCTCAAATATTAGAGTCCCTCAAAGTCTTGGAGTGGAGGTGCTTTAAAAACACATGCTATACGTTCCCACCCCCAGTGTTGTTGTTGTTGTTAAGTGCTGTCGGGTCGATTCCGACCCATAGCAACCCTGTATAAGGTTTCCAAGAAGCAGCTGGTGAGCGTGAACCACCAACCTTGCAGTTCAAATGACTTTGCAGTCTGACGCATTAGCCCACAGGGCCACCCCAGGACTCCCCCTGGTGAGTGGAATTCAATCTGTCTGTAGTAGAGCCCAGGAGACAGCATTTTACTAACACCCCTGGTGGTTTGGGTGCAGGTAGCAGGAGGCTACACTTTAAGAGGAAACACTGGTCTGCAGATGAATGATTTCCACGTTGTCACTCAGAGAACTTTCAGCCAAGTGTCTACTCAACCCACATTTATATTCTTGTTTCCGGAACAAAATTGTACCCTATTCCTCCCCCAAATTTCTCCTACAGCACGTTGACTCCAAGAATTGTCTGTGTTAGGCCTTGTGTAAGTATGTTCCTGGCTGATGCCACTCATGAAGAATGTTTAGAATCTCTTGAAATCAACCACAATGCTTTACAGGGTCAAGAAAAGAGAGGAGAAAGAAAGAGAGAAACAGAGAGGGGAAAAGAGCTCATAGGCTAAACTGTCCACTGGATGGGCATAGATGGTCTTGGCATGCAGAATGCAGAACCAGGCATGATGTCTCATGGGAAGACTCTGGATTTGCCTTGGAGGTCTGTCAACTCGGTGGGTGCAGTGCAGACAGTGGAACTTGTATAAAAAAGCTAAACTGTTTGAAGAAATCATTCAGCTACAAAATTCCATTCTCTTTTTCCTGTGTTCTCAACCCAACGCCAAAACATGTTTCAGCAGTTTACCCTCTCATCTTCTGCTCTGTGCGTGCACACATACAACTGAAAACCCAAAGCAGGGTATCAGGAGGCCAGGAGCTTGTCTTCCATGGAAGGCAATCTCCCTTTCATTCAGTTCTACAGTGTCTGAAAAGATCCATTCGACCAACACTAACACAGGACATTGTTCTTCTGAGTTCTTCCACCTCCAGCTTTCAGTGATGATGTTAGTGTTCAATAGGTTAGGAATCTGTGGTGTTAAGGTAGAAACAATGTTTTTTCTCCAATATCACCAAGGCCAAAGTGTTCCCATATAGAATGGAAAGAAGGGAGAATTATTTTAAGCATGGCACTGTAGAATGAGCACTGGACAGCTAATTGCAAGGTTGACGGTTCAAACCTACCAGTCACTCCTCAACAACCCTATATAAGGTTGCTATGAGTCAGAATCGACTTGATGACACTTAACAACCACTCTGTGCCGAGCACTTTATGCCCTTATTTTATTTAATCCTAACCAAGGTAAACCATTTCTGGTCAAAAAGGCATCATTTACCCAAGGACAAAGTTCAGAAGGACTGGGAATGAAGGAGGACTGTAAGGAAGAAGCACAGGGAGGAAGTGGGCTAAGTGATGCTGTATTGGAGGGATTGCAGTCATTGGGATGAACAAAGTGTAGGATTTGTTGGGTGTAAACCTGATGATCTGCTCGGTAAACCTTCACTTAATTCACATCAAAATGTTTTTAAAAATACAAAATAATTACAGAAAGAGAGAAGGAAAGGGAGTACTAACTAGAGACAGGGACTGTGGCCCTGGTGGACAGATTGATAAATACATGCTATCTCACGAGTGGCAGTACCTACTTAAGAACAGACTGATCACAGTGTGTCCTTGGTGTGTTTGGGAAAGACTGAAAGTTGAAAATGAGATCTAGGACTTCTGAATCTCAACTAGGGAGAGAAATTGGCAAGCAAAGGCCAAAGGTTCTGCCCAACTAAGAGTTTCTTACAGAAAATTGCTCTTGTTGTTGATAGGTGCTGTCGAGTAGATTCTGACTCATAGCAACACTAGCACAACAGAACAAAACACTGCCTGATCCTGTGCCATCTTCATAATTGTTACATTTGAGCCCATATTTACTGCCACAGTGTCAGTTCATTTGTTAGGGGTCTTCTTTTTTATTGACCCTCTACTTTACCAAGCATGACATCCAGGGACTGGTCCCTCTTGATAACATGTCTGAAGTCTGAGAGACCAAGCCTCCCCTTCCTGACTTCTAAGGAGCATTCTGGCTGTACTTCTTCCAAGACAGATTTGTTTGTTCTTCTGGCAGTCCGTGGTACTTTTGATATTCCTCACCAACACCATAATTCAAATGTACTGATTCTTCTATGGTCTTCCTTATTCATTGTCCAACTTTCACATGCATTGGAAGCAATCGAATGGGTCAGAAGCACTTCAGTGCTCATACGGATTCATAGCCACCCTGTATAGGGTTTCTGGTAGATTAGAACTGCTGATCTTGTGGTTAGCAATCCAGTGCTTATCCTACAGAGCCACACAAGAATTCCATCTAAGGATGAATGAAAAACAAAGGAACAATATAATATAACAGTAAAGATAATTAATTAAAGAGCTAAGGGAAAATACCAAGAGCTAAAAGAAAAAGGAAAGCAATACGAGAAGAAAATAAGGATCTAAAAAAGACATTTTGCAACTGAAAAGAACAATAACTTAAATCAGAAACAAAACACAATGGATTTCTTATTAAAAACAGATTTAAACTCCTAGATGAATTAGAGGATAAAATCATTAAAATGATAGACATTGAAAAACAACAAAACTGGAAGCTCAACAAGTCTGAGCACACTTTAATGGAATCATGGGATAACAACACACCTGAAATATCCATCATGGAAATCCCAGGGGGAAAACATGAGGAAAAAAAAGGACAGAAAGAACATTTGAAGAAATAGTGATAGAAATTTTTTCAATCTCACTAAGGACATTAATCTATAAATCCAAGAAATTAATAAGCACCAAACAAGATAAGGAGTCCTGGTATAGCACTGTGGGTTAATACGCCAGACTGCAAAGCCATTTGAACTGCAAGGTCGGCGGTTCAAGCTCACCAGCTGCTCCTTAGAAACCCTATACAAGGTCACTATGGGTTGAAATCGACTCTACAGCACTCAATTTCAACAACAAAACAGGATAAACTTAAAGATGTACATCAAGACATTTCATAGTCACACAATAACCACCACCCACTGTCATCCAGTTGACTCTAACTCTGACCCTGTAGAACAGAGAAGAGCTGCTTCTTAGTGTTTCTAACACTAAATATTTATGGGAGCAGACAAACTCATCTTTCTTCCATGTTATAGTTAAACTTTCAAAAATTAAAGATAAAGAGAGACTCCTGAAAGCACTGAGAGAGAAGGAAACAGGCACATATTGATGGTCCTCAATAAGATTAAGTGCTAAATTTGTCCTCAGAAGCCTTAGAAGGCAGAAGGCAACAGAAGGATAGATTTAAAGTGCTGAAAGAAAGAAAGAAAGAAAATCCCTGTCAACCAAAAATACAATGCCCAGTGAAAGCATCCCTCGGGAATAAGTGTGAAATTAAAACATTCCCAGACAAGCAGAAGTTGAGACAGTTCATATTCATCAGACTGGCTGTACAAAAAAATATTAATGAGAATTCTGTAAATGGAAGGGAAAAGACACTTAAAAAAGTAATTCAAAGATATTCATTGAAAAAAAAAAAAGATCCCTAATAAAGAAAAATGCATGGAGAAGTATAGGAGCTAGTAGTAAGGTATTATGCTTGATAATTCTAAATGTTTTATCCTTAATGTTTTTTAAATAACAAGTATATAAGAGGCAAGGATAGAATGACGTCACAGGGCACATGGAATACACCAACATAATCAGTGATAACAACAACTAACGCAGGGAGAGAGAAATGGTATAGATACAGAATTTCCTAAGATGATACAATTGTAGCCCGTTGTTGTTTTTAAGTACCATTGAGTTGGTTCCGACTCATAGCGACCCTGTATAGGCTTTCCAGGAGTGGCTGCTGAGCTTGAGCCGACGACCTTGTGGTTCAAACTGACCTTGCAGTCCAGCGCATTAGCCTGCAGCACCACGACGTAATATTATTCATGGCAACAACTAAAAGATAAAATATTTTTAAAATACAGAACAGGAAAGAAATAAACCAAAAAGATTTACTACAATAAGCCAATAAAACAAAATCAAGCAGTACTAAAGGATAAAGACAAAATAACAAAATGGTAGAAGTAAATGACTTCTTAGCAGTAATCATGGTGAACTTAAATAAACTAAATGCCCCAACCAAAAGGCAGATAGTGGCAGAACAAATTAAACAAACAAGCAAACATGCTCAAATTATATGCTATTTACAAAAGACAACCCTTAAAAACCCAAGAACACAATAGGTTGAAAGTAAAAGGAAGTGGGGAGGATTTGTGCAAATAATCAAAAGAGATGACATTTTAAATATCAGACGAAATCGAATTTAAGATAAAATATGTCCAAAGACAGAAAGATAGATATCATATAGTGATAAAATGGTCAATTAATTAAGAAGATTTCATAATCATAAATATACCTGTACCCAACATCAATGCCCCTAAATATATAAAGCAAACACTGATATAATTGAAGAAAGAAACAGATAATATTACAGTAATAGTTGGAGACTTCAATGCATCACTTTGAATATTGGATAGAACATCTAGAAAGGAGATCAACATGGAAACAGAGGACTTAAATGGCACTATAAACCAAATAGACTTAACAGACATACATGGAACACTGTACTCCAACACAGCACACTATATATACATTCTACTCCAGTGCACTTGGATCATTCTCCAGGATAGACCACATTTTAGGTGACAAAGCAAGTTTTGGTAAGTTTAAAAAGATCAAAATCATAAGAGTATTTTCTCTGACCACAACACAGTGAAGCTAGTACTCAATAACAGAAAAAAATCTGGAAAATATACAAACTGACACTCTTCTCTAAAATTTTCACACACTTCACAATATAAAGTTTCACACATTTAAAAAGAGAGAGGGAGAGAAAGAAAGAACACTCTCTAATTCCATTCTATGAAGCAAACAAACTTCTGATCCCTAAATCAAAGACACCACAAGAAAAGAAAATTAGAGGTCAACAACTATTATGAATATAAATACAAAATCCTCAACAAAATACTGTGAACAGAATCCAATAGCATATTAAAAGAATCATGCACTATGACCTAGTAGGATTTATTCCAAGAATGCAGGAATAGTTCAACAGTCAAAAATCAATCAATGCAATACACCATATCAATAGACATATGGAAAAGAAACACATAATCATCTTTATGGATTCAGAAAAAGGTTTTGATAAAATTCAACTCCCTTTCTTGATGAAAACCCTAAGAAAGATTTATGTTGTTGTTGTTAAGTGTTGTCAAGTTAGTTCCGACTCCTAGGACCCTAGTGAGCTTGAACCCCCCAGTTCAAACTGACCTTGCAGTCCAGCTAATTAACCCAAAGCACCACACCAGGAAGATTTATAGAGAAGGGAAACTCCACAACATGATTCAGGGCACATATGAAAAGCCAACAGCCAACATTATACTTGGTGTGTAAGACTGAGAGATTTCTCCTTGAAATTGGGACTAAAACAGGGTGCCCATTCTAACCACTTCTCTTCAATATTGCATTACAAGTCCCAGTCAGAGCAATAAAACAAGAAAAAGAAATAAATGGTATCCAGATTGAAAAAGGAGAAGTAAAATGATTTCTATTCACTGTGATGACATGATCCTATGTAGAGAAAATCCCAAGAGTCCACAAGAAAACTTCTAGAGCTAATAGAGGAATTTAACAAAATTTCAGGATGCAAAGTCAACAAACAAAATCAGTTGTTTCTATATGCTAGCAATAAGAAATCTGAAAGGGCAATTAGTGAAACAATTACATTTAAAATATTATCTAAGAGAATAAAATGCCTAGGGATAAATCTCACCAGTGATGAGAAGGACTTACACAATGAAAGCAATAAAGCATTGCTGAAAGATATCAAACTATATATATATATATGGAAAAATGTTCCCTGTTCATGGACTAAAAGACTTAATATTTATAAGATGTCAATTCTACTCAAAGCGATGAATAGATTTAGTGCAATTCTGATCAAAATTCCAACAGCCTTCTTTACAAAATTAGAAAAATTAAAAAATCAACCCTCAACTTTATAAGGAATGGTAAAGACCCTGAATAGCTAAAACAATCTTGAAAAAGAAGAACCAAATAGGAGGACTCATACTTACTGATTTTAAAACATGTTATAAAACAAAAGAACCAAACCCACTGGTATGCAGCTATAGTGATCAAAATAACCTGGTACAGATATAACAGTACATACACAGACCGATGGAATAGAATTGAGAGACCAGAAATAAACCCAACACAGCTATGGTCAACTGATTTTTTACAAGGTTGTTAAGTCCATTCAATGAGGAGAAAAAGAGTCTTTCAATAAACAGTGCTAAGAAAATTATATTTCCACATGCAGAAAAATTAAACAAGATTCATGCCTCATACCATACACAAAAACAAATTCCAGGCTATCATTAATTTTTTCACAGCACCTCAGGGCGCTCACTTCATTGCTTGTTGTGTTTTAATTAATTACTTTCATGTCTCTGTGCTGAACACCAGTAGGTTCCATAGGACTAGAAGCAAGACTTATTCATCTTTGGCTACCCTGAACACTCTGTACATAAAGTACATAAAGATTTGGTAACTAAACAAATTAAACATTTTCTTTGATTTAAAAAAAAGTCAAAATGGACTAAGGACTTATATGTGCAAATTAAAACCACAAAATTCTTAGACGAGGAAGCAGATGCAATGCTATCAGGCCTAACTTTCGACAATATAATATCTAAAGCACAAATAGCAAAAGACAAAATAAATAAATGGGACTTCATAAAAATGGAAAACTTTTATTCTTAAAAAGATTTTACACACAAGAAAAGTTAGAAGACAAACTACTGACTAGAAGAATATTCTTGGAAACCATATATCTGACAAAAATCTAGTAACAAAATATATATTAAACTTTGCTAATTTAAAAACAAAAAGACAAATAATCCAATCATAAAGTGGGGAAAAACTGCAAAAGACATTTCATCAAACAGGTCATTCAAATAGTCACCAAACTGAAAAAATGTTCAACATCATTGTCCATCAGAGAGATGCAAATCCAAACCACAGTGAGATATTCACTCTCACTAGGATGGCTAAAACAAAGCAAAAACCAGAAAATAGCAGATGTTGGTGAGGATGTGGGGAAATTTGAACCTTTATCCATTGTTGGTGGGAATTCAAAATAGAACAGTCACTGTGGAAAGCAATGTAACAGTTCCCGAAAAAACTAAAAACAGAACCCCATATGACCCAGCAATTCCATTCCTAGGTATATACTCAAAAGATTTGAAAGCAGAGATTCAAATAGAAACACGTACATCGGCGTTCATTGTGGCACTATTCACAATAGTCAAAAGGGGGAAACAACCTGACTGTCCATCGACAGATGACTGCATAAACAAACTGTGGTACGTGCATACAATAGCATACTATTCAGCCAGCAGAAGAAATGATATAGGCTTCAGTATGAAATGATTATGATGAGAAAAATAAAGTCAATCCCAAGAAGACAAATATTACTTGACCTCATTTGTATAAAAAGACAAGAAAAGGCAAATATATAGAGATAAAAATTTAATAATATTTATCAGGGCCAAGGGATGGAGAAAGGGGAAGTTACTGGTGATGGAAAATTCACTTGAAGGGTAGGGCTGCACTGCTAATTGTAATTGATATAAATAAGCTGAACCCCTGTAAAAAGTTGAAACTGGCAAAGAAGAAGAGGAAGAATAGCTCTCAAGGCCGTTTATGTCCACCCCAAAAAGTGATAAACTATAGTTTACCAATGATTTGTCCCCAGTTGTCACTTTTTAATTCAGAGAAGCAGAGGAAGAAGAAGAGCCAGGAATAGGAGGAAGAATTGGAACGTGTGGCTAAATGATTCCAGAAACAACTGCCTCCTTTGCAATGATATCAAAAGAACTGGATGGTACCTAGCTACCATTACAGAACATTGAATCCTGATCAAAATTTGAAATTGCAGAACAGAATTCAAATTCTCATGGATTCAAGACTTTCTAAAGCCACGGAGGCTCGATGAACCCCTGAAACTATTGCTCTGAGGTAATCTTTAAATATTAAAACAAAAATATCCCCTGAAATCATCTTAAAACCAAACAATAGTTTGTCTCAATTCGTTAAAAATGTCTGCGGCGAACATTATGCTCTTTTAAGAACTTTATATATGCAAGTCCTGGTGTGGCACTGTAGGATATGCACTGAACTGCTAACCACAAGATTTGTAATTTAGACACACCAGCTGCTCCTCAGAAACACTATGAGTTGGTACCAACAGTACTTAACAGTAAATATGGGATCAAATTAACAACAGCAACTGGAAAGATTAGATAGGAACCTTGTTTTTGTTGTTAAGTACCATCAAGTTGGTTCCCACTCATAATGACCCTGTACAGGCTTTCCAAAGAAAGGTTGGTGGGTTTGAACTATGGACTTTGCAGTGAGCAGCCCAGTGCTTATCCTATAGCATCCACCAAGAACCTTAGGGGTCCGTACGTTTATGTTAGTGAGGGAGAAACAATTCAAGAAAGGAGGGTGAGAATGGTTATAACTCTTGAGGAATGTAATCAGTGTCATTAAATTCTACATGTAAAAAAATGTAGAATTGATACATGTTTCTCTGTGTGTATTCTCAATAGCAAAAACAACAGCCAATAAAATGAGGAAAAAAGACTTGGATCTGGTGACAGATGACCTGGGATTTTACCTCTGATTAGCTGTGAAACTTCCTGCATGTTATCTTGTCTATTCCTCATTGATCTGGAGCTCTTAATAATAATACTTCTAGAGTTTTGAAAAATAACAAGATGCAGTAAATTGCTTAGTATGAGTCTAGTACACATGCCTCGAGCCATATAAGCAACTTACAATCATCATGTACCAGGGACTGCCATAAGAACTAACAGATCTGTGTTGGAAGAAATGCAGCCAGGGTGCTCCTTGGAAGCCAGTCTGGCTCCAGGCTTCGTCTCTCATACTTCAGACATATTGTCAGGAGAGCCCAATCCCTGGAGAAGGATATCATATTTGGTAAGGTGGAGGGGCAGAGAAAAAGAGGAACACCTCCAGTAAGATGGATTGGCAAAGTGGCAGCATCAATGGGCTCAAACGTAAGCAAAGATTGTGAGGTTGGCCCAGGACCAGGCAGTGTTTTGTTCTGTTGTTGGTACCAACTCATAGTTGGTACCTAACAACAACAGTATCTAACAACAAATATCATCTTTCTCATCATCATTATTTGTTTAAGTTCCCTTAAATGGTGTATAAATGAATGGGGGAAAAAAGGCTAAATGGTGTCTGAGTAAACATATGACGAATGTATGCATGAATGAGAGTGTTAGTTGGATGGCGGGAGGGGTACAGAGGCCTGACTGATGAGTTGCTCTCTGAATCTGCAGCAGTGTACCCTCAATTATTACAGCAGCGGCTGCTGAGCCCCTGCGGGGCAGGTGAGGGGGGTATTTTGGAGAGATTAAAGAGAGGGGTGTTTCTTGTCCCTGTCCAGCTGGGCCAGGTCCTAGCCTCAGCAACCTGGGTGTGGGAAGGATGTGCTTTGCCTGATCACCATAGGGAAGGGAACTGGGACCAGGACAGAGGAGATCCTTGGGTTAGAGCAGGTCCGAAAGACACAGATTTTGCCTGTGGAAGGGGTGGGGTTGGGGTGGCAGACGGTTTTTAGTCTTCATCTCCCAGTGGCAACTCAAAGATAAGAGAATTAAATCACCTGAGCCCATTTGAACTCAGAAAGGGTAAGGCTCAGAGCTGAGCACTTAGAACTAACTCTGGGTTCTGATGCCTCGGAGAGAGAAGAATTTTACAGCCTACTTAACTCACCTGAGTGGTGCAAAAGTGACAACCGGGGACAAATCATTGGTAAACTATAGTTATCTGTCCTCATCCATGTAGTCAATATTTATTGTGTGTCCAAGAGCCTGATCAACTATTATCATTTTAAGTCTAAGACTCTCTACTGTTGGAGAAGAATATTGAATATGACATGGATGGCCAGAAGAACAAACAAATTTGTTTTGGAATAAGTACAGATAGAATAGCTTCTTAGAAGCTAGATGGCAAGACTTCATCTCTTGTTCTTTGTAACGTTGGACATGCTATCTGGTGGAGCCAATCCCTGGAGAAGAACATCATACTACGTAAAGCACAGCGTCAGCAAAAAAGAGGAAGGCCCCTCAACACGATGGATTGATGCAGTGGCTGCACCGATGACTTCAAACATTTTGAAGAATAATTGGGAGGATGGTGCAGAATCAGGCAGTGTTTTGTTCTGTTACATGTAACTTGGAACTGAGTCAACAGCACTCAAGATCAACAACAAGAAGGATCTCTGGAGGATACAAATTATCAGTCCACGTCCTGGAGATATTCAGTATCCAATAGAAATAACTAAACTAAGCATAAAATACTAATGATCATTTATTGAATATCTACTATGTACAAGGGACTTTACATTTATTATCTCCTTCAACTATTGCAATTCTAATAAGACAGCTACTATTACCTAGTTTTATAGATGAAGAAGCTAAGATTCCAGGAAGTTAAACAGGACACACAGCCGCTGGTCAGTGGCCAAACAGAAATTCACAGCCCGACTCTAACTCCAAAGTCCCTGCTCTCCATTTCTGGTCAAGGTGGTAGTACATTTACCAGTGAAAGATCATTCGCTCACTGAAGATGAATTGTAACCATCACTCAGGCCAGAGTGCTCAAAGAAACTACATGAAGGGGTGAGTCCCAACCCTATGGGTTTGGGAGTTTGAGGAAGGAGACACCAAGGAGGGGCAAGGACAAGGTAGACAGTGAAGACAGTCACAGATGCCTCTTAGCCCCTGGTCTTCCCAGCAACCCTGTGAGGTAGGAAGGACAGGGTTATGCCTCTGTTTTGAAACAATAGGATGTTGAAAAGTTAAGTCACTCAATAACTAGTGGTAAAACTAGGTACTCAGGTTCCTGAACTCATTCCGTTTTGTAAGTAGCTGTAGGATGAACATTAGACTGCTAACCACAAGATTGGCAATTCAAACCACCAGCTACTCCTCAGAAACCCTATCCGGGGTTGCTATGAATCGGAATCGACTCAACAGCACTTAACAGCAAATGAAAGCCACAGTTGTTTTGTGGGGAAGTTAATGGGGCTAGGAGCATGAAGTTTTGTGTGATTAAGTGTATAATGGTAGTCTAGTGAAGCCTGTGAGTACTTAATCTATATTTAACCTGATTACAGAAGAAACCAATAATACTGACCTACAGCTATCCCTTTTTATATACGTATTATTGTGGTGAGAATACGCACGACAAAATATATGCCATCTCAATCATTTCTACATGTGCAACTGCATGACATCAATTACAGTCTTCTCCCGACCCTTTTCCAAATCAATTCACCACCAAGAATACCAACAAAATGCCCTCTAAAGAAAAAAATCTTTGTCATTGTTGTTAAGTGCACTTGAGTTGGTTCCAAGCCCTATAGGGTTTCCGAGGAGCGGCTGGTGAGCTTCAACCACTGACGTTGCTGTTCAAACTGACATTGCAGTCCAGTGCATTAACCCGCAGCACCACGCTAGGACTTTGGTTTCTATAAAAAAGCAAAACCAAATCTACTGCCATCAAGTCAATTCCAACTCATAGCAACCTTGTATAGGGTTTCCAAGGCTGCTGTTGATTTAATAAAAGTAAGATCATATAGTATTTGTTCTTTTGTGACTGACTTATTCCATTCAGCATAATGTTTTCAAGATTCAGCTGTGTTGTGGCATGCATATATATGCCACACTGGAGTCCTGATGTGCTGCTGTGGGATAAGCACTGGACTGCTAACAAGGTTGGTGGTTTCGAACCTACCAACTGATCCTTGGAAACCCTATACAAGGTCACTATGAGTCAGAACTGACTCGATGACACCCACTAACAGCAACATACCACATTATGCTTATCCATTGATCAGTTATCAATATATATTTTTTAATGACCTGTGATAAAATAATAATAAGTTACTTAGGTCTAGTGGTGGGTCTAAACATCCCTAAATTTGCAATAGTGATGAGAGTAAACAATCTTACAATAGCTGTGATTTCCATTGGTGATAAAAAGGCCTGGGTACACCTAATGTTCCTGTGGTTTGCTTCCTGCATTCATAAGAGAAGAAAACGCTAAATTTCACTTAGAGATGAGTGAAAATAAAGATGTCATTACTTTCCATGCTGGCCAGGAGAGCTTCTGAATTTTGTGTGAGGCCCTTGGGGGATTACAGCCCTGGTGAGAACTGGCTTTGGAGCTGGAAGAAAGCATTCTTGAACCATTCTGGCCTGAGCAATGGCTCCAGATTCCAACTTTTTGGATGGGGATGATCTTTTCCTGGTTTGGTCCAGTTATGTGAGCTTGAGCAACTTGTTCAGCCTCTCTGGACATCAGTTTCCTCATCTGTGGTTAGATACCACCATCTGCCCCTTAGAGGTTGTGGCTTCCTTGGACACCTGAGATCCCTTAAAAAGACTAGCAAAATCAAGTGTTATGGATTGAACTGTGTCCCCTGCAAAGATGTGTTGTAAGGAACTCTGGTAGTGTAGTGGTTAGGAGTCAGGCTGCTAATCTCAAAGTCAGCACTTCCAACCTACCAGCAGTTCCTCCGTGGGAGAAAGATGAGGCTTTGTGTTACATTGAAGATTTACAGCCTTGAAAACCCTATACAGGGTTGCTATGAGCCAACTCCACAGTATACTTACCAACAAAGAAGTGTTATAAATGGTTATTATACTGTGGTTGTAGTTCCATTTAGGACTAGGGTTTCTGTGTTATGCTCATAAGGCAGTATTAGTACATTGTTGTTAAGTGCCATCGAGTGGATTCTGAATAATAGCAACCCTGTGAAGATTTACAGCCTCGGAAACTCTATGCAGAATTGGGACCAACTCCACGGCACACCACCACCACCACCACAGGACTTCTGAGGCTTTAAATCTTTCCGGGAGCAGAAAGTCTCATTTTTCTCCAGTAAGGCAGTTGGTGGAGTCGAACCGCCAAGCCTGTGGTTCATAGCCCAGTGCTTATCCTATGGAGCCACCATACTTCCCCAGTAGGAATTGCTTTATTCCATTATCTTTTAAGATATGCAAGAGTAGAGTACGCAAGCAGCAAAAAGGCCCAGATGGGAAAAGATGAATGGCATGTCACAGGAGCTGACCAGAGAGAGAGAACCCCAGAGCAAACACAGAGAGAACGCCGTCCTCTAGAGCCAGTACCTAAATCTTCTAGCCTCCTAAACAAGTAGAAGATAAAATTCAATTTGTGAAAGCCATCCACTTGCATTTCTGTTCTAGCAGTTATAACTAAGATATTGAGCAAGCATTTTTATCTCAGGTTTATCTCAAAGCCCCCTTCTCCTGTAACGTATGGCAAGATGGCAGGCTTTTTCCATCCATGTTTTCCAGAACCTCATTTTCTTCCTGCCATCCAAAGTAAACAACATCATAACTGAGCCAGACCCTGACTTTTCCAACCATCCCAGCCTTTTGGGAGCCGAGATTGGCATCTTGTTTTCACAGACCCTAAATTGTCTAAAACTTTTACATACCAGGAGGTGGTCTGGAATCCTATCAGTGGCCATAAAAGACTACAGCCAGCAAAGATAGGGGATCAGCAGGGATAGTCTTAAACAATTAGCTAGAAAAAGGAAGTCACAAAGGGAAGTGTATACGAAGGTGTCCAGGCATTCCAGCTATGTGCCTTAAGATAACCCCTGAATGGGGATGGCAATGCAGATTCATTAAATCTCTTGCTTGCTGGAAGTTCTGTTTGAATGTTGAATGTGCCTCTTAGATTCTTGCCTTCCATCCAGGAGTCTCAGATTGGATTCCCAGCCAATGCACAACCATCATCTGTTTGCAGTGGAGGCTTGCTGTGATGCTCAATAGATTTCATCAGAGCTTTCAGCTAAGATGAACTAGCAAGAAAAGTCTGGCAATCTACTTCTGAAAATCAGTCAGCCAAAACTCTACAGATCACAACTGACCGTGGACATGACATAGGACCAGGAAGTGTTTTGTGCAGGGTTGCTCCAGGGCAGCTAACATCAGCAGCATTAAGGACAGAAAACTGCATTTATGATCAAGAAGAGACTAAGTGGAGAAGAAGAAACAAAGTGTTTACTTTAAGGAGAAATGTATAAGTAGAGATATTTATTTAGAAAAGGGACTAGAGCATTTTGGCATTTTCCACTAAGCACTGGACTGCTAACTACAAGGTCAGCAGTTCAAACCCACCTACTGCTCCAAGGGAGAACAACGAGGCTGTTTGCTCCAGTAAATATTTAATAGTCTCAGAACCCTATATAAGGAACTCTGGTAGTGTAATGGTTGTGAGCCGGGTTGCTAACCTACAAGTCAGCAGTTCGACTCTACCAGCCATCCGTAGGAGAAAGATGAGATTTTCTGCGCCTATAAAGATTTACAACCTCAGTAACACTATGCAGGGTCACTATGAGTCAGAACCAACTCCACAGCACACCACCAGCACCACCATGCATCAAAACCAAGTGGGTTTAAGTTTTAGTTTAAAAGACTTTCAAAAGGAGCCCTGGTGGTACAGCAGTTAAAGTGCCTGGCAGCTAACTGAAGGATTGCAAGTTTGAATTCACAAACCAGTCCATGGAAGAAAGATGTGGCAGTCTGCTTCTGTAAGGATTCATACCCTTGGAAGCCCTGTGGGGCGATTCTATTCTGTCCTAGAGGGTGACTATGAGTTGACTCAATGGCCCTGGGTGCTGGTGGTAGAAAGGGCTTCCAGCAGGCTGTCCAGGTTGCTGGATGTCCTGGGAACCTCCCTCAGGCTATGTGAGCTACCTGGCCCATGATTTGTGTAGCCGTTACAGACTGTTTCCATTTGACTCTGTCAGTCAGTCAGTGAGTGAGTGGTACACAGGGCTTCTGAACCTTAAGCTCTGTGCAAATACATTCCTAGGGGGAGCGGCCCGTTACCAGGTCAAAAGCATTCCGTAAAGTTTTAAAACGCAATATTAGAAAGTGCTTGTGTGAAACTTTGGGTAATGACAGTTACCTCAGAGGCAAATACCTCAAGAACTTTTTCTATGAGCAGGTTATTTATCTGTCCTGACTCAACCTAAGGGTTTACAAGTCTGGTAACCCAGTTTTCCCTGAGATTGACATTGCAGTAAACACAGGAATGCCCAGGAGAACTTGTCAAGAGAAACGCAAAATCAAGGATAACATGAAAAATAACACTGTAGAAACTAAAATAGAAAAGACAGCTTGAGACTGAAAGGAAGGTGTGTTAAAGTCAAAGAGAGAGATGCGAAAATTAGTTTCTATCGGAAAACGAATCTTGTAAAAGTTTTCCTTTGAAAACCCCGTAACACTGGTAAACAGTCAAACTCTGGTTAGGAAAGCAAGATTTTCAAGTAGGAAGAGAATCTGAGGATTCACCCCCTTGTTTGTGGATGAAACATATAGGCCCAGAGGTGTTAACTGGTTTACCCCAGCACACAGAGCTAGTTAGCAGCTTTGTGAGGGTCAGAGCATCTGCCCTCTGTCATGTTGCACCATAGCCTTTATTTTCTCTCCTATTTTTCTTCATTTATCCCTTTATAATTACTTTACTTAAACAATATGAATTATTCATTCAGAGTTGGAACATCATTTTCTCATTTCACTGAGTTTAAATAGAGATGACAGGGTCTATTCTTAATGTTTAACAATCAAAACCAATTATGGCTCTTTCTTTCCTTCATGCAAAAAACACACTGTCCTTTTCAGAATGTAGTGTTTTTATTCCCAAGCCAGTGAGAACAATCATATAGCAAAAATACCTCCGGAGATGATGTTTTAATCAATTAAGTCCAGTTATTCAGGGTTGGAGAAATAGTACTATGGATACAAAATAAAAAATAAATAAAAGATACTGAATTCATGGGCATGAGTCAGGGCATACTCATGTTTGTTCAAACCAATGATATGACCAGCTCCAACATGCTCAGTTTTCTTCTGCCCTTTGGAAATCATTAGCAAGTTCTTAGATACTCCTGTGGTTTCTGAACCCAACTTCCAAAAATGTACAAACTAAAGTCCACTAGACCAGGAAAGGTCCCCACTTTGTCCCTGTAGCAGAGAAAAACTTAGTCATGAGCCATTCTATGTATTAATTCAGTTAGTTATCCATCTATCCACCCATCCATTTATTCATCTACTCGTCCATCGTCCTTCATTTATTACACTCTCATCATGTTGGAGTTGAATTATTGAATTTGAAAATATCTTCTTGATTAGAAATATCAACAAAGTCTTGGCTTTTGATTGAAGGTATCCTTGAGTGTTGGTTCCTTGTTCATAGAGAGGGACAGACAAACATCTAAGGTTTTGCCTAACTGTGAAATTTATGTTGCTTTTCTCTTTCTCGGTCTAAGTAGTACTGGTGATGGGGGTAGTTGTGCTGTCGGCTTGATATGACTCGGGCCAGTCTTAGAGGACAGAGTATAACTGTGCCGTTGGGTTTTCTAGACTGAAGTCTTTACTGGAACAGATCACCAGGTATTTTCTCCCATGGAGAACTGGTGGGTTTGAAACTCTGCCAAACAAAGCCAGAGAGCCTGTACCCAGAGACAACGATCTTCCCTACACCCCTGTCTACCACCTGTGGTCCAGTGCTGCAAGAGTCTGGGTTTGGGGTCTTTAAAACCGTTACTGTTGATATTACCATTTTATTGCCCTTCTGTGATGAGGAAAAAAAACCCAGATAATTCTAAGTTTTTCTGTTGAGTGCCGTCAAATTGGTTCCTACTTACAGTATAGGGTTTCCAAAGAGCGGCTTGTAGGCTTGAACTGCCCACCTTTTAGTAAGCAAGTCAGTGCTTATTCTAAAGTGTCACACCAGGAAAAACAGTGTTTGACAGTGCTGTGCTTCTATCGTTGCTGTAATTGTTCATTGCCGTCAAGTCTGTTCTGACTCATAGCTACCTTTTGTAGGGTGGGTTTGAATCACAGACTTTATAGTTAAGGGTCCATTGTTTATATTTATTAAGCCTTAAACAAAACAAAGACAAAACAAAGACATACCATTCTGGATGAGGGAAACCTCATCAGCAGGCACACCGTATAGATGACGCAATGGAGTCCACTGATTCACAGCCACAGGGCTAATTACATATAATGGAAAGCAAAGAAAATCATCACAGAAACACGATTGGTGGTAGGTCAACTCATACTTGTCATAGGTGGGACTACAGAATTGGAGAAAGGGCCATGTTGGAATACGTACAAAATTGCAGATTACAAAAGTTTACAGGCTTAGTCCTGGGGCTTCAATCACCTGGCTTTGTGGTGGCCGGGGGTAGGGGGTAGGAGGTGGCCATGTAACCTTGAATCATGCTTACAAGCACTCCAACTGGTGACTAGTTCTTTGTATAAGTCTGAGGAGAAAACTCCTCCTCTCTGTGCTCACCTGGGAGTTATAATTTACTTTCAAATACACTCTACCAGATGGCAAACCTGCCCCTCCCTAAGTATGCTCTGGACTTGTCTGAGCATTAGTCACATTGCTGGCTTGAAGGTCAGAAAGAACTGAAATGATATCTGAGCTTACATTAAGCCTCACAGTGGAATTAGGGCCCCCACTGTAGACTGCAGCTTCCCACAGAACAAGTGCTCTAAAATTTAAGTTCTGATAGAGGGGTCTTCAAACGTTCATGGAAAACTCCTCTATCTTTTCATTCCATTTTCCATAAATGTTTTGAAGCCACTTCATACAATTTATAGTATCATTTTGTTTCTCACCTTGAACTCTTATTCCAGCATTCTTTCTTTCACAGATTATAGATCAGTTTTGATATCTTCCTTTGAACCAGCATTGCTGTCCAGCTGGTTCTTTCAATAATAACTTATCTTTGAACTAACACACAACGACCTAGCATTTCTACAGTTTTGTACAACGTAATTAAGCAAACCAGACTTTTCTCCATTGTTATTATAGTCAAGATTAGGAGCAGATGAAAGTAGAACCAGATGCACGGCTCCATCCTTCTATTGTTACATTGAACTCTGTCAGTTTTATCAAAGCATTGTTAAAATGCATTGAGATAGTACATTTGAATTTTATTTATGTTATACTTTTTATTAGGAGCCTTGGTGGTATAGTGAGTTAAAACTTCGGCTGTTAACCACAAGGTTACCGGTTCAAATCCACCAGAGGCTCTGCTCCCATAAGAATTTACAGAGTTATGGTGTTGGAGGAGGATACTGAAAGTAGTATGGACTGCCAAAAGAACAAACGCATCTGTGTTGGAAGAAGTAAAGCTAGAATGCTCCTTAGAAGCCAGGATGGCCAGACTTCATCTCCCATACTTCAGACATATTATCAGGAGGGACCAGTCACTGAGAAGGACACCATGCTTGGTAAAGTGGAGGATCAGCAAAAAAGAAGACCCTCTACGAGATGGATTTTGGCACAGTGGCAGCAGCAATGGGCTCAAGCATACCAACGATTGTGAGGTTGGCACAAGACCAGGCAGTGTTTTGTTCGGTTGTGCATAAGGTCTCTATGAGTCCGTGCCAACTCAATGGCACCTAACAACAACAGCAAGTGGGAAATGCCTTGATGGCACACAGCAATAATGCTTTTGTTTCTCTGTTTTACAATGTATTTCAGTCGTTTGTATGGATGCATGTTGTGGTGGTTATGTGTATGAGGCTGCTAGGTTATGTCTGGAGGCAATGATGATTCAGTGGTCGAATTCTCCCCTTCCATTCAGTAGAACCAGGTACAATCCCCACCCAAGGTACCACATGCGCAGCCCCTATCATTGGCAGCTAGGGTGTTGCTATGAACAGGTTTCAGTGGAGCTTCTAGACTGTGACAGACTAAAAAGAAAGACCTGGTGACCTCGTTCTGAAAATCAATCAGTGAAAACCCTGTGGATCACAATGGTCCAATCTGCAGTTGATCGTGAGGAGGATGTTGGACTGGGCAGCATTTCATTCCATTAAACATCGGGTGGTCATGAGTCAGCAGCCTATTTAAGTAACAAGCAAGTCCCTGGGAGGCGCAAACAGTTATGAACTTGACTACACACTAACCAAAAGGTTGGCAATTCGAACCCACCCAGAGGCTCTTTGGAATACAGGCCTAGTGATCCACAGCCTTGAAAACCCCGTACAGCAGTTCTACTCTGCACACAGGCATTCACTACAAGTCTAAATTGACTCCAGGGCAACCACCAACAACAACATTTATGTAGCATGTTATTGTTGTTATGTGCCGTGGAGTCAGTTCCGACTCATAGCGACCCTGTGCAGGGTTTCCGAGGCTGTAAATCTTTACGGGAGCAGAAAGCCTCATCTTTCTCCTGCGGAATGGCTGGTAGTTTCAAACTGCTGACCTTGTGGTTCGCAGCCCGATTCGTAACCACCACGCTACCAGAGCTCCTTTTTAAGTAGCATAGTAAAAGTAATTATATTGGTAGTCTCTAATACATTTTTTTTTATCCTAAACTACCCTGAAATCCTGTGGCCTGGCAGTCTCTCAATGTGAATTTCAGTACCCGAAACTCACCTTCATGACTCTTGTCCTGAGCACATCTGAGAGATGACTTTACCTGATAGAGTGGGGCTGGGGCACTGGCCGGGATAACTGCCTCCCTGTTCCTCACCCATCAAACAGTGTTGTCAGTCTAGGCAGCCTTTCCCATCTGGATAAAGCAGAACCTACCCTTCCCTGTGCAAAGCCTGCACTCCCCACTGTCTGGGAGCTGCTGCCAGGGACTAACTGTTTGTTCCTGTGTATTCCCAACATCAGATAAAAGCAAGCCTCATTATTCTACTCCACCCTGAGGAACTGCCACACAATGCATATCGATGGCATGGTTGCCTGATTTAGCAACTTTGAAAACTCAAATTATGTTGTTTGAAGTGCTTCATTACAGTCATGGAAACTGCCAATTACTGTTCGTATTTGTATATCAAAAACCACTAAGTATGAAAGTTATCAAAATACTCAAATGCCTAGTGCCCTAGTCCTATCTCTGTGATTTTAAGAGTTTTGTGCTTGCTAGTTACTGGACAAGTAGATGGGTAGGTAGGTGAAGGATATTGACAAAGTATAAATCTTTGACTGGATGAGTTTCTAGGGTGTTAGTTTTGGTCAGTGGGAGCACTGTAAGGGGACTATGGTGTCAAGAGTTAGAGAATTGATTTCAAGGCTTGGTGACCTTGGGCTGTTAACTTTACTCTGAGTCTCTTGGTTTTCCTCAAATGCCAGTTGCAGTAGGACCACATCGAATTCATATAGCCCGTGCAGAGCAGTGTTAGGTACATAGCGAACTCTCAAATTTCAGTTGCTATGATCTAAGCAGATTCCTGATCAACACTGGACTGAGAACCACAAGGTCTGCAGTTGAAAATCACTAGCTGCTCCTTGGAAACCCTATTCAGGGTCACTATGAATCGGAACCAACTCAACAGCACTTAACAACAACAACATGATCTAACCAGGAGTCCTGATATGGTAATGTTGGATCAGCACTGGACTGATAACCAGAAGACTGGAAGTTCAAACCCACTAGCTGCTCCTTGGAAACCCTATACAGGGACACTGAGTCGGAATCAACTCGATGGCACCTAACCACAACAGCATTCAAGCCCACTAGCTGCTCTGTGGGAGAAAGATGAGACTTCGTGCTCCCATAAAGATTTATAGCCTCAGAAGCCCTATGCAGGGCCTCTATGGGTTATGATTGAATCAGTGGCAGTGAGTTTGTGTTTGGGTTTTAGATGACCATTTACAACAGTGGCCCACAGGGATACTTTGCTGGGAATTTTTAGTGTTCAAAAATATGAGTGGCCAATTAATAAAAGTCAGGAAATTTCACCTATTTTTGCTTTGGGTACTTCTTGAAAAACTCAAAAGGTCTAGCAGCATGGGCTTTCCTGGCAACCAGCAGTTGTAGGTGGGTGGCATCTGTCCTGGGGATGGGCAGGTATTGCCTTTTGCTGCAGGCCACACCCATGCTCCTTTGCTCTTTACATTATCTGCTTGGCTCTTGAGGCATCAATCCCTAGTTTAGATCATCAGCCTCTTGCTACCTATTGAAATCATCTCTAACACAGAATTCCAGAGGCCCTGGAGCCTGGAGCTCCAGGGGAGTCCACGAGAGCTCACAGTTCTGCCTGATGAGATAGTAGCTCTGGGCCTGAGAGGTCTTCACAGAGCATTGTGCCCTTTCCCATGTCTTCCTCTGCCCTGCAGGAAGGGCCTTCTCATGGCCAACTGAGTGCACAGGTAGGGCGCCTTCCTTCCGGGGGAGCTTCTTCGGGGTCCTCTCACCCTGAGGTTGTTGCATCTTGCCCAGATGTGCTCCAAGATTTACCAACTTGTAGCACTGGGACTGAGTTCTGAACTAACTGATGATGAAAAACAGTCGCATGTAATAAAAAAAAAACCAGGGGCGGGTAATAGAGTTAAATACTGTTAGCAGATGGTGCGTGTTGGGGATTATAAGCATTGTAATGATTGGTTGAACGTAAAACTGATGAACTACTCAGTAGACCTTCACTCAATTCACAATAAAAACTTTTAAAAACAAAAACAGTTGCCATCGAATTGATCCCAAGTCATGGAGATCCCATGTGTGTCAGAGTAGAACTGTACTCTATAAGATTTTCAGTGGCTGGTTTTCAAAAAGTAGATCACCCAATCTTTCTTCCAAGGAAGGCCTGGGTGGCCTCAAACCTCCAACCTTCTGGTTAGCAACTGAGCATGTTAACCATTTGCACCATCCAGAGCTTCCAACTCTGTTAAATCTATATTAACTCTGATATGTTGTTGCTGTTGTTAAGAGCCGTGGAGTAGAATCCAACTCATAGCAACTCTGTGTAGGGTTTCTGAGGAGCAGCTAATGATTTGAACTGCTGACCTTGTGGTTTGCAGTCCAGTGCTGATCCTACAGCACCACACCAGGACTCCAACTCTAATATAGAACTCTAAATACAGAGCTTCCACCCTGTGCTTGGTGGCTCTGGATGATAAGCATTGGACTGTGGTTCAAGTTCACCAGTCACTCTGTCAGAGAAAGATGAGGCTTTCTGCTCCTGCAAAAATTTACAGTCTCAAAAACCCCCTACAAGGTTGCTGTGAGTTGGAACGGACTTCATAGCACTTAACAACAATCCTCTTGCCAACCATTCAGCGTGGAATTTTTTTGCTCAATCTTTCAGACCTTTGGAAGTATGTAGCATAGTACCGAGCATGATCTGAAATGCCAAAGGTCCAAAGACCAACTTCTTTTGGTAACAAAATCTAACTCAAACTAACTTGAGGTTATTTATAGGCTTTATTTTTCCTACTTTATGTAAATACTCTCACATTTCCCTGAAGAAATATTAATGTTTAATTCCAGGGCATTGCCCCAGACACCACTGGAGGTATGGTATTCATACCTACAACTTTTTAAGGTCTGAAATAGCTGTCTCCAAGGGTTTCTGATAAAGTATTGAGAATATTTATTAGTTTCATTATACCCTTGAGAGATTTTTTTTTTAAACATACAAACATAGTACTCAAGCATGAAGTGTTTAACCTTTGTTGTAGTTGTTGTTATTAAGTGCGTCAAAATGGTTCCCAATCATAGCGACCCTGTATAGGGTTTCCAAGGAGCAACTGGTGAGTTTGAACCACTGACCTTGAGGTTCAAACCGACTTTGCAGTCCAGCAAAGTAACCCACAGCGTCACACCAGGACCTGACCAGTCATCCTGTCTGGTGACCTTGGATAAGTCATATCTTCTCTGTGGAGCTCAGTTACCCGTCATTAAAATGAAGAGTGGCACTGCATAAAATCCTATATCCATTTCTGTACACAATCCTATAAAAAAGGCTTTGTTGTCTTCATTTCGCTGATGAGGAAACTGAAGCTCAGAGAACTGAAACAAGTTGTCCAACCAGTCAGTGAAGGAACCAGTCACACACCTTTTCATGGAGTTTAAGGGTTGTTGTAATTCTAAATGGAGTTTCTCTCTGGTGGTTAGAATCCATCAGCCACTCCTGGAGACATGCTTCTGTTAAGAATACAGCCTAGGAAACCCTGTGTAACAGTTCTACTCTAGTCTGTAAGGTCCCTAGGAGTTGGAATTGACTCGACAGTGTGCAACAAGAACAACGACAAGAAGAAAAACATATCCCTATCAGATTTCTTCACCAAAACAACCTGGCCTGTTTCCTCTCTCAGTTCTCGCATTCCAGTGGCCAACAGTGTGACAGAGAGGCCAGGGAAGCTTTGAAAATGCTGTTTACTCTCCCCTACTTTCCATCCTTCAGGGGAGGGTACTAGCCATTCAAAAATGTCCACTTTCAGGGCTATTGCAGGCGTTTTGTAGGATCTCAACTCAGTGGTATGTCTCTCCCTCTTCCTGCTGTAAAGATTTCTGCAAGTAGGTGCAACATTTCTCTAGGAAGACTTTAGCCCCAATAGGTCTGAGCCCAACATCCCCATTAATGAGGTCTGTCCCTCCCCTTTCCTTCTGTCTCTCCTGGATAAGTTGTTCTCTCCATCTCTCAGAGACCCAAGAGAAATCACAAGAGCTTCTGGGCTGCCTGTGTTTGGGAGCCCTGGCCTCACTGAAAGAGAGTTGAGGGTCTGGCTGGAGGAGTTGTTGTCTTCTTCCAGCTCAAGAGACCAAGGGAGGTATGGACTGTTCTCATAACGTCATGTTTTTAACACAGTTGCTGTCTGCTGATGAAAAATACAGTGGTTTGGGAAGTCAGCTGCCTTGTAACTGTGGAGACTGACGGATTCACTCTCCACCAATCAAGAGAGGTCATATGGAGGCAGAGGTGGGAACAGTGGGGTCTGATATTCCTCTTCCAATTCTTTAACCCTCTGATTTTGGACAAGGCACTTGAATTCAGGGAAACCCAGTTTTGTTGTCTGGGAAATGGGGCTAATAACCTCCTAATTCTGCCTATATCAAAGGACTACAGGAAGATCACAGTCATAACGGATGTGACAACCTTTACAAACACCACATACAATTAACGTGTAAGCCCGAGGGCGGTGGGTGAGTTATGGCTAGGGATGAGGAAGAAAGGTTGCAGGAAGTTAGCTCTACAAAGAGATCAAAAGTTCAACAAATTGAACTCCAACAGACCTTGACAGATGATCCTGGGCTTACACATATAGTCCCAACACATAGTCCCCTTTCCTGCTTCAAGATGGTTATAAGTTGCCAGGCTTTAAAAATTATTAGGGAAATTTGTTTTTGTGTCATTTGTTGTGATTATGGGCAGCACAAGGAATAAAATAGAAGTAAAAATCAAGAGAAACAACAGATATCAGAAACAAGCCCGGACCTCCTCATAGTGAAATTATCAGAGACAGATTAAAAAATGAATGTACTTGTTATATGAACTACAAGCTTGAACATACTTGCACAGATTAAGAAACTCTAAACAAAATTATCATTGTTGCTGTTGTTAAGCAGGTTCCAACTGGTTAGCAATCCAGTACTGATCACATAGTGCCACATCCAGACCAAACAGAATCCCTAGAAATTGAATACATTAAGAATTGAGATTTAAAACCCCACAGTTTCCTAGATGAGTTTGAGGGACAAAGCAAGGCCACCCATGGAAAGGAACACCGGTCCTTGGTCATGGTGTAATTGGAGATAGGGATGATGGGGCGACAAAAGCTCTGAAAACTATAGCTCCTAAAGCTTCAGGAATCTCAAAGATGCTGACTCCTTTGTCAATAATCTTAGTGCCAGCATCAGTTGAACTCCAGAAATTCAGGATGCACATTCTCTTCAGGAATGGAAGAGGCAGGGATCACTAGCTTTTAACCAAATCATTCAGAAGTAAAGTGCTTTCTGTATATCCAACTGTGATCCAGAACAAGAAAGCATAATTAGAAAACTCAAGGATTATTCTTGATAATCAGCTCTAACTGAAGAAAGACGGTGTTTTCCAACTTTATAGTCTTAAAATTGAAGCCAGGGATCCAGATTTGTGACACCTTTTCAGGAGGTAAGGCTGCTCATCAAGGTGTTTTATAGAGGAGGAACTAAGCCTTAGAGAGGGACCATGTGGCAGATACAGAACACAGGGAACCTCCCAACCACCACTTTGAGACTAAATACAATTCACCAGAGCAGTCTCCCTTGCCTCAGGTTCCCTGAAGGAAAAAATACTGTGGATAGAGTTGGGAATCCCAGTTCATCTGGCAAATGGTTGGCAAAAATAAAATATGACAAGGATTGGGCTGAGTAGAGAGTGATGGAATCTGCTCGGAAAGGCTTGAAAGAGATAAACTTTGAAGCAGGCCTTAAACATAGAGTTCATAGACACTACCTGAGGTTGGAAAAGGTGTTTCAGGCAGGGGGAAATGCTATCAGCAGAGACAAGGAGGTGGGAGAGCATTTGGCTTGGCCTAGTTCATTCAGCTCTTCAATAAGCATTTACGGAGGGCTGGTCCTACGTCAGGTACGACACTGGCAATCCTGGTGTCATTCTGTCTCCCATGAAGCTTAGAGCCCAGTGGGCTGTGGAGAAGGGAAGATGATGGGACAGACAGAAGGAGTCCCAATGTCAGACTGTTGAAATATTTTGATTCATTACTAAGGGAGGAGACGAAATCAGCAGCAGGATTGGGAGAACGGGAAGAGTTGCTGGAGGTGGAGCAACATCAGTGCTGTAGTATTGAATGGGTTGCCCAAGGCTCTGCACCTTTGTCATACTCCATGCCTTGTGGCAAGGAGGTGGTAAAGACTGAAGACAATGGGTGCTTTTGGTAAGCACATGTGTAAGAGTCACTATCATTACTGCTACTGCCAGAACCCCCTGCCTCCCTCTCCAAGCTCTGCCTCTCAAGGATCTCAGGATGCTGACTCAAATAGCCAACAGGGAAAAATGGTCTCTTCACTGAATGGCGCTGGAAAAGTGAATGTCCACTTACAGGAAGAATGCACTTGGACACATATCTCACACCATATTCGAAAGCTAACTGAAAAGGGATCAAGGAACTAAACTAAAACTATGAAATTCTTACCAGAGGTGGGAGAGAGTTTTCGTGGAGAGGGTACC
This sequence comes from Chrysochloris asiatica, assembly GCF_000296735.1. Lineage (NCBI taxonomy): Eukaryota > Metazoa > Chordata > Mammalia > Afrosoricida > Chrysochloridae > Chrysochloris > Chrysochloris asiatica. Next base: position 18,836,770 of record NW_006408521.1, read on the forward strand.
AAGTTTCTGTTAAGAGTGAGGGAAAAATTTGGAAATGGATAGTGGTGATGGTTAAGCCACATGAGGAACGTAATTAATGTCACTGGATTGTACAGATTTAAAAAAAAAAAAAAAAAAACAGTTGAAATTGCAAGTATTTTGTTATATACATGTATACACACACTTGCCACAAGGAGCCCTGTTTATGCAGTGGGCTAAGCATTGGGTTGCTAACCAAAAAGTCAGCAGTTTGAACCAACCAGCAGTTCTTTGGGAAAAAGATGAGGCGGTCTGCTTCCTTCAAAATGTGTAGCTCCAGGACCTCTATGAAGCATTTTGAGTCAGAATCAACTTGACAATAGGGAGTTATACTGAACCACAATAAACACCAGCCAGGAAACAATATAGCACTGGGAACAGTGGGGATTTAAGGGTACTGCGTGTCTCTGCTTTCTCTATACTGTGTGCTTTCCAAGTTTTCTGCCTTAATATGCATTACTTTCAAAATTAGAAAAAAAAATTAAACAATTTTAATATTTACGTAGAGTTGTGATATTGCATGTTGTAAAGTGTTATTGAGTCAGTTCCAACTCACAGCAACCCTGTATAGAGTTTCCAAGGAGCAGCTGGTATGTTTGAACTGACAACCTTTTGGTTAGCAGCCCAGTGCTTATCTTACAGCACTACACCGGAACTCCACTGATAGTAGCGTAGATATCAAATATGTTGTTGTTGCTAAGTGCCACTGAGTTGATTCTGACTCATAGAGACTTTGTATAGGTTTTCTGAGGAACAGCTGGCAAGTTTGAAGCGCTGACCTTGCTGTTCAAACCAACGTTGTGGTCCAGTGCTAATACGGCAGCATCACACCAGGACTCCTGGTATCAAATATACTGATATGGAAAGAGGTCCATAGCATAATTAAGTGGAGAAGAATATCAAGTTACAGGACAAAACATACAATATGATAGGGAAAAATTTAAGAAAGTGGCATCAGAGTTGGAAGAAGACTCATGAACATCCTGCACTATGTAGATGATACTACAACCTTGCTTGTTGAAAGTAAAGATGACTTAAAATAACTTACTGATGAAGATCAAAGACCACACAGCCTTTAGTATGGGTTTCACTTCAATGGTAAAGAGAAAAAATTGCTGTTGTATTTTTTTAAATGACTGGTCACATATGCTGAACCCTACAAACTTATATGTTGATAGTTTTCTAACCTCAATTGAGTTCAAATATTAAAGTTAACACATACAAGCTAAAATAACTCAATATTGTTTCAAGGCACTTAACTGAATCTCCAAAACAAAGACTATTAGAATGGACAGTTAGACAGTATATAGTATAAAGGTAACCTTTGGCTTACAATTTACAAAATGCATTATTACAACTTTTGGTCTCTGATAACTTGCAATACTGGCTGCATGAATATTGAATTTTTTAAACTCAGAAACAATTTCTAAAACTTCAGAGCAAATGATTTATAAATAAGGTACAAAAAGACTTAGACCATGCAGAAATGTCTTACATATTCTGTTACTAATATTTTATGACTGCAACTTTATCACATTATATACCTACTGCACAATTACAAAATTGTTGTTGTTAAGCACCCTCAAGTTGGCTCAGACCTATAGCAACCTGATGCACAAAAGAATGAAACAACCTCACATTTGTTGTTACGCTTGAGGTCACTGCTGCTGCCACTATGCCAATCCATCTCATTGGGGGTCTTCCTCTTTTTCTCTGACCCTCCACCTTACCAAACATGATATCCTTCTCCAGTGACTGGTCCCTGTCTACAATATGTCTGAACTATGAGAGACGAAGCCTGGCCATTGTGGCCTCCAAAGAGCACTCTGGCTGCACTTCTTTCAACACAGATCTGTTGGTTCTTTTGGCAGCCCATGGCACTTTCAATATTCTCCTCCAACACCAGAACTCAAATGCATCAATTTTTCTATGGTCTTTCTTATTCATTGTACAGATCACACATGCATATGAGGCTATTGAAATACCATGGCTTGGGTCAGGCACACTTTAGTCCTCAAACTGATATCTTTGCTCTTGAACACTTAAAAGAGGTCTTGTGCAACAGATTTGTCCAATGCAATAATCTTTTGATTTCTTGACTGATGCTTCCGTGAGTGGTGACTGTAGATCCAAGTAAAATGAAGTCTTTGACAATTTCAGTCTTCTATCATAATGTTACTTATTGGTCTGGTGGTAAAGATTTTTGTGTTCTTTACATTGAGGTGCAACTCATACTGAAGCCTGTGGTCTTTGATCTTCATCAGTAAGTATTTTAAGTTCTCTTCACTTTCAGCAAGCAAGGTTATATCATATGCATATTGCAGGTTGTTAATGAGTCTTCCTCCAATCCTGATGCCATGTTTTTGTTCATATACTCCAGCTTCTTGAATTATATGCTCAGCATACAGATTGAATAAGTATGGTGAAAGGATACAACTCTGGCACATACCTTTGCTAAATTTAAACCATTCATTATCCCCTTGTTTTGTTCTAACGATTGCCTCTTGGTCTATGAGCATCCCCATGAGCACAATTAAGTGTTCCAGGATACTCATTCTCCCAAATGTTGCCCATAATTTGTCATGATCCTCATAGCTGAAAGTCTTGCACAGTCAATAAAGCACAGGTAAGCATCTTTCTGGTATTTTCTGTTTTCAGCAAAGATCCATCTGACATCATCAACAACATCCTTAGTTTCATGTCCTCATCTGAATCTGCATTGAGTTTCTGGCGGTTCCCTGTAAATGTTCTGTTGCAGACATTAACCCTCAACAAAATTTTACTTGTATGTGATATTAATAGTATTTTTTGGTGATTTCCACATTCTGTTGAGTCACCTCTCTTTGTAATGGGCACAAATATGAATGTCTTCCAATTTCTTGGCATAGATGAGTCAGTGTCTCCACTGCTGCCTCAGTTTATTGAAAGATTTCCATTTATATTCTGTCATTTCCTGGGGTCTTGTTTCTTGCCAGTAACTTTAGTGTAACTTGTATTTCTTCCTTCAGTGCCACTGGCTCTTGGATTATATGCTACCTCTCGAAGTGGTTGAGCATTGGCCATTTCTTTTTGGTACAGTGATTCTGTATGCTATATAAAATAATGCACACGTATAAGACGTTAGAAAGAGAATAGACTGTATACCAAGCATGAGTTTTCTCTTCCTCAGTCAACTGATCTTAAGGAACTCCCCATGAGGCCATAAGTGCAGACTTGAAGAGGGACGATAATGTGACAAGAGTGAAGACCATGGGCATTTGGGCCACTTCTTCATGTAGTTTACTTGTGCATTCAGGTCCTTTTTGTGTAGACTGCAGTTGTAACACAGTCAAATAAAGCCCCAGCTACTCCATCCAAATTAACACACAAGAATTCAGCATATCTCCAAGGCCACACTGTTTGCCTCTTGATGAGAAAGAATTTGCAATGTGGTCACTTAATGGACCTGAAACTGTTCTATTCATGCCTGATTCTTCTGAATGCAAATCCTCAGATGTTGTTGCTATCAAGTGCTGTCAAGTTTGTTCTGAC
>NW_006408521.1:18851272-18853162 GCF_000296735.1 Chrysochloris asiatica
TGCAATATTCTATCATGAAGTCTCCAGCATCATCTCTATCAGTCACTAAGGTCATATTTCCAACTACTACTCCTTTGTTTCCATCTTTCATATTCCAATCACCAGTAGTTATCAGAGCTACTTGATTGCACGCTTGATCCATTTCAGACTGAAGAATTTGGTTGTTGTTTTTGTTGTTAAGTGCTGTTGAGTTGATTCTGACCCATAGCGACTCTGTAGCATAGGGTTTCCAAGAAGCAGCTGGTGAGCTTGAACTGCCAACCTTACAGTTCAAATGGCTGTGTAGTCTAGCACACTAACCCACACCAGGACTCCTTCAATTTCGTCATCACTGACTTTAGTTGTTGGTGCATAAATTTGCATCATATTTGTATTAACAAGTCTTCCTTGTAGGCATATAGATAATATTCTATCACACCATTTTATTTCAAGATAGCTCTTGAAATGTTTTTTTGTTTTTTTTTTTTGACAATGGATGCAATGCCATTTCTCTTCAATTTGTCATTCACAGCATAGTAAGCCATATGATTGTCTGATTCAACATGGCTAATACCATCTATTTCAGTTCACTAATGCCTACGATATTGATCTTTATGGGGTCCTTTTCATTCTAGATGAATTCTCTAGGGAGACTAATTTGCAGAATGTGCCCTTTGGAACATTCACAGCCTGGCTAAAAGAGCTTTGTAACAGTTGCCTGAGGAGAGAACACATGGCTGAGAGATGGAAGACAAGAGTGAGGTTTGCCTAAAGTATGACAATCAAGAGGGGTTCCTGACTGAAGAACTGCTGCATGCTAAGTTGGCATTGATCCTGAATTGCACCCTGTTCACTTCCCTAAACAAAACACTATAATCGTGGGGGGGGGAGTATTGTTGCTACGGTTCATAGTGCATGGAGCTATTTCAAACAAAAGGTATTTAAACATGTATCTGCAGTCAGTGGATGGCTGTAGAAAAGTTCTCTCAGTAATACACTTGTCTTAGTATCATTATTGTTGTTGTTAAGTGCCATTGAGTCAGTTCTGACCCATAGCAACCCTGCATAGGGTTTCTGAGGAGTGACTGGTGAGCTTGAACAGTCGACCTTGCAGTTCAAACAGCTTTGCAGTCTGGTGCATTAACCCACAGTGACACATCTGGACTCCTTAGTAGCATTGTTGTTGTTGTTAAGTGCTGTCAAGTCGATTCCAACGCATAGCAACCCTGTATGGGTTTCTGAGGAGCAGCTGGTGAGCTTGAACCACTGACCTTGCAGTTCAAACCACTATACAGTCTGGTGCATTAACCCACAGAGCCACACCAGGACTCCAGGACTATCATTAGGGTGCATCAAAATAAAGGCCTCATCAAAATAGTGCCTTCCTAGGGGATCTGCTGGGTCAGGTAATTTTAAGCAGAGAGGTCAGATAGAAAGATTATGTATGGAATCTGTGTTTTGGGATTCTACTCATAATCTTGATAGATTTTCTCAAAGGGCACAGGATGATCATAAGGTTTATTTTAAAATTTGAAGAAAACTGAAAACTGCACTGGTGAGAAAAAGGTCAGGAAAGTTGCTCTAAGGAAAAATTCCCATCACCTCCTCATTCTTCTAGAGTAGCAAGGAAATTCTATGAGAATTTCATCTGGAAGCTTTATACCATCCACCCTGCAGCCCTAATTTTTCCCCTTCAGAATTGTTTTTCACAAACTCAAAGAACATTTCAAAGGAATATGAGTTCGGTCTTTAAGGATGCCAAAACTACTGGTTTGAGGTGTTGTAAATCAAAAAGGGTAGAATTCTTTGGGGGAAATGTTCAAGCAATGGAAACTGAGGTGTAACTGACCTAGATGGAGGATATGTCGAGAAACAATAGCTTCACAATTGGATATTTTTGTTTAATAAAGA
>NW_006408521.1:18853317-18857446 GCF_000296735.1 Chrysochloris asiatica
GATAAGCACTAGACTGCTAACCAGTATTGCCAGTAACCCATGCAGGGTTGTTATGAGTCAGAACTGACTTATAACAGAATTTAACAACAACTCCAATATATACATGGAGTCCTGGTGTGGTGCCATAGGAGAAAGATTGGACTGCTAGATACAAACCCACCAGTTGAACCTAGGAAAACCTACGCAGGGTTGCTACAAGCTGGAACTGACTAAATGGCATTTTCAACAATGACATCTATTGGGGTTCTGCTATTATGCACTGGGTTCTGTGATAAGTACATGCTTTCTTGCTCTTAGTGGCTTCTGCTTTGTTTTCCTACTTTTGTTCTCTGGAACAACAGGGAACAGGGTCACCCCATACTTTCATAGGACCTTTCAACTCCGACACGTCTGTGTCCGTCCCACTTAGACAGACTGTCGGCTCTTCAGATCAACCTGCCTCCGCGCTCAGCGGATCTCCCTTTCGGAGACGTCGATCTTTACCTCTTCCAGGTGTGGCCAAGCTGATGCCTCTAAAGCGCTATGGCCAGGCCTGTGGGAGTGATTTTCTGGTGACTTTCTGCCAGCTCTGTGCTGCACTGCTTCCTCAGCAGGAGATGTGTTTGTGATGGAGATGAAGAAGGGGAGGGCGCCACAGAGGGGCGCGCAGGGACACCTGGGGCTCCTCCTTATCCACGGAGGTCCACAGAAGTGGGGGAGCAAGGATTAGGGAGGCATCCCCACCTCACTCTGGCACCCCCTCTGGCCGACGGTCCCACCCACACTTTCTTCCTCTCACCCTGCCCAGCCCAGGAAGGAGGTGGGAATAATTAACACAGAAGTGGAAACTCATTCACAGGGCACTGCGAACTCCTCCACAAATTTGCATTTCAAACCTTCTGTCGCTAATTGTGGAATGCAAGGCTTCCCGAGAAAGGAAGGGCAGGGCGGGCAATAGAAATCTGGAGCAGAGAGGAAGGGGTCCTCTTTGGGTGGGGGCGCCCAAATTTTCTACCTCAGTCTGTTGTTATTGTGAAGTGCTGTTGAGTTAGTTCCAACCTCACAGCTACCCTGCAAAGGGTTTCCAAGGTTTTAAAATCTTCCCTAGAAGGAGAAATGCTCATCTTTCTTCCGGGAGCATCTGGCAGGCTCAAACTGGATTTTGTGGTTTGTAGTCCAGTGCTTATCGTCTGGAGCCACTGCACGCCCACCGCTGTCTAGTGCAAATAAAAACTCAAGTTGGCCCTTAGGAGTGAACGGGGGTGTCACGCAGAGCAGCTGATTTCCTTTCCCCTACCCCACCCCCACCAGGGTCTCCGCAAGATTTCTGGAAGTGGGTTTTGTTGCCCATCCAAGTGTCTGCCTGCCTTGTTGTAACTTGGGGCCCAGCTGTCTGCTCCCTAATGCAGGCACACCCAGCCTGGCGCCCAGCACCCAGAACAGCTGGCTGGTGGGTAGTGGGATTTGAGGCAAGGAAACAAGACTGAACCTGCTTAAGGGTGGGATATGCCAGACAGGACCAACCCAGCATAAGCCAGGAGAATTTTTCAATTATTAATTAACTTTTTTGAGTGAATATAATAAGGAGCTCTAGTAGGGTAGTGGTTATGAGTTGGGCTGCTAACCTCAAGGTCAGCAGTTCAAAACTACCAGCCGTTCCACCAGAGAAAGATGAGACTTTCTGTTCCTGTACCACACCAGGAGTCCTGGTGTGGCACTCTGGGTTAATGCGCCAGACTGCAAAGCTGTTTGTACTGCAAGGTCGGTGGTTCAAGCTCACCAGCTGCTCCTCGGAAACCCTATACGGGGTCACTATGGGTTAGAATCGACTTGACGGCACTTAACAACAACAAAGACGTACAGCCTCAGAAACGCTATGCAGGGTTGCTATGAGTCAGAACCAACACCATGGCATACAACCACCACCACCATAATATATATATAAAAACACAAATCCAAAAGGTTCAGAATTTAAAAGCAAGTCTCACGCTCATCCTTTGCTCCCAAATACCCCTTCACCTCTATATGAATATTATGAGTCGTCCTGGAATCAGCTGAGACTCAGACAACCCCACGCACAACAGAAGGAGATGTTGTCCGGCCCTGCACATCTTCAACAACATTGGTATGCTCGAATCCTTTGTTGTGGTCACTGTGTGCCTTCCAGCCAACGAAGCTCATATGCCAGACCTATGTTGAGCAGTTTTCTGTTGTGAACAATGGATTTTTGTTAGCTAATTTTGTGACATCCTAGTCTGGTGTTGCAGGATAAGCATCCACCATTTTCTCCTCAGAAATCCTATACAGGATCGCTATGAGTTAGAACCAACTCAATGGCACTTAACAACAACAACTAACCTGAAGGTTGGCTGTTCAAACTCACTCAGTGGCCCCATGAATAAAGACCTGGAGATCAATTCATTCTAATTTGAATACGAGTTGTCCATATAGTCTACTCGACAATCATGGCTTTTACTTACTTGCTGTGAGATCTTGTTAATGCTACGAGTTTCTTCCTCATTTGTAAATGGAGTATAATAATAGTATAATAATACTGGTGAGGAGTAAGTCAGTGAATTCACCTAGAGCCCTGAGAGCACTATATGAGAGTTGCTGTTAAGTGTCATCAAGTCGGTTCTGACCCATAGCAGCCCTGTATAGGGTTTCCGAGGAGCTAGTGAGCTGGAATCACCAACCTTGCAGCGCCACATCAGAACTCCACAATAATCCTCTACTCCCAGAGTTGTTGTTGTTAAGGGCCTTTGAATCAGTTTTGACTCACAGTGACCCTGTATAGGGTTTCTGAGGAGCAGCTGGTGAGCTTGAACCACTAACCTTGCAGTTCAAATCAATTTTGCAGTCCAGGGTCTAAGAGCTCTAGGTAGATTGAGAATGAAGCACTTTTGCCTATAATGACCCCAAAACATTTCAAAATCCAGAATCTTTATGTTTTAAAATGTGTCAGAATGTGCGTGACAGAGGCGGAGAGGGAGACAGAGCATCGGAAGAAACAATGGCAATCGATTCTTGAGATGGAAATTAACATGGCGAAGATAAAACAACAACAATAATAAAAGCTTTTATTTATTGCCTGTCTACGCCTGGTGTGGCGCTGTAGGATCAGCACTGGACTGTGAACCACAAGGTCAGCAGTTCAAACCCACCAACTGCTCCTTGAAAACCATAACACTATGAGTCAGAACCAACTCAATGGCATCTAACAACAACAACCATATACCAGGTGCTGTTAAGGCCTTTGACATGTCTTAACTTATTTAATGTCCACAGCAAGTTTTGAGGGGCAAATAGGATCATTCCTATGGGCATAAATGAGGAAATGGAAACAAGTTAACTTAGAAAAACAGTTAAAGTAATATGGGACTTCTGGCAAGATGGCAAACTTGGCAGATGTACTACACGGACCCTCTACAACAAAGATAGGAGAGATCACAGGAAACAGACACAGATGAAAATGTTGGCACCCTGAGCTTCAGAAGAAAGGTTAGGGAGGTGGATGGAGTGCTTGCTGGGAGAAGAGTCTGAACAGGGCGGTGAGAGAGACTGGCTGACCAGTGAACAGCTGCCAGACATGGATGGACCATTTTGTGAGCAGCTTTGGCAGCGGAGCAGAGGGAGGCCTGGAGAGCAGATTCGTGCAGCCAGTGGAAAGGTATGATTTCTTCTTTCCCCCCAAGTTCCCGTGGTGACCAGAGTACGGCCAACTCCCACCCTCATTCATCCCCAGTCTCCAGGAGTTCAGAGCCAGGTGATTAGAAGTCACACCAGTGTGAGTTGGGGCAAACTGCACAGCTTTAGTGTGCTGATTTGGTGCCTGGATTCAGGTGGACTCAGCTCGAGACCTACAAAGCCACCAGAACCACCAGAGCAGCATTTAGTCAGCCACCCTGCCCCTAACTTCCCTGGGCCCTAACACACTGAAAGCAGCTTTATCAAGGACCCCCACTAACCATTTACTGATTGAGTGCCCTGAATTTAAATAACACCAAGGCCAATAGGAACTCCATCTAGAGCCAGAAACTCTATCACATCTCTTCCACAACCACCTTATGAGCTCCTTAAATTGCAATAGCCCACCTGCAATTTCTCCCCTCCAAGACCAAACCTACAAGACTGAAAATAGAGAACCAGA
>NW_006408521.1:18858331-18860698 GCF_000296735.1 Chrysochloris asiatica
AACCAATGTTGCAAAAAGTTGAGGGGAAAAAGATTTTCTTGATAATAAAAGCAATCTATGAGGGTTGTGGGGGGAGAAACGTATGTAGGGGACTTGGGGTGGCAGGAAAAATTATTACAGCCTCAGAAACCCTGTACAGGATTGCTATGAGTCGTAACCGACTCCACAGCATTTAACAACAACACAGGGTAGACACTTGTTAACATGGGTGATGGGACAGGCAAATAACAATGGGGAGGTTGGCAGAGGAAAGATGAAGGCAGCAGAGACACAGGGAGGAATGCAAGCCTTAAAGTGAATAGAGGTAAATACTGTTAACTAGTAGCATGGTGGTTGAATCGGGCTGCTAACCTCAAGGTCAGCAGTTCGAAACTACCAGCAGTTCCGTGGGAGAACGATGAGACTTTCTGCTCCTGTAAAGATTTACAGCTTCAGAAACCCTATATGGGGTTGCTATGAGTCGGAACCGACTCCATGGCACACAACTGTGACCACTGTTAACTGTTGGTATATGGAGGAGACTACAATTATGTTATGAAGCAAAGTGTATGATTTGTTGGATGTAAAACTGATGATCTGCTCTATAAACCTCCACTCAATTTGATTCACAATAAAAAAAAAGGTGAAAAAAATTAAAATAACAAAACGTCATATGGACTGCAGTTGCTGTTAAGTGCCTTCCAGTAGGTTCCAACTCATAGCGACCAAGTATAGGGTTTCCGATGAGTGGCTGGTGAGCTTGAACTGCCGACCTTGCAGTTCAAATCGACTTTGCAGTCCAATGCATTAACCTACGGCGCCACACCAGGACTTTGCAGTAATATGGACAAGGTCCTTTGAATTTCTGGTTTATGATTACCAGCAATCATGTGTTTACGTGCAGATCAATGTTATGTTTTATCGGGTTCCACACTATTCTCTTTGTGTGTGACCCTTTAGTGTGGCATGGTGCTGTAGGATAAGCAATGGATGGCTAACCAAAAGTTTTTTGAGTCAAACCCGCTAGTTGCACTCAGAAACCCTAAACAGGGTCGCTATTAGTAGGAACCAACTTGATGGCACTTAACAACAACAACATGCTTAAAGCAGAGCCCAGGTGTGGTGCTGTAGGATAAGCTAGACTAAACTAGTTTTAGCCACAAGGTCACCTCTCAAACCCACCAGTCACTCTCAGGATCACTATGAGTTGGAAGTGACTTGAATGCCAGTACACAGCAACAACACTGCTTAAAACAAGTACAATGAAACCTATAAGAGTGGAAACTCATCTGGACTGCCTTGCTTTTCAGGGTCTCACAAGTTTTTCGTTTTTGACAGACCTTACCAGTTTTCTATTGTTCGTTTTAGTGGAAAACATTTGAGTGTTTCTTCTCTGACAGGTTTCTGCTGTCCACAGGTTCCTGCTTTTTCAGGTTTTACCGTGGCAGCATAGTGATGACGAGTCAGACTGCTAACCTCAAGGTCAGCAGTTCAAAACAACCAGTCGTTCAGCAGGAGAAAGAAGAGGTGTCCTGTTCCCATACAGATGTACAGCCTCAGAAACCCTCTACAGGGTTACTGAGTCGGAACCAACTCCACAGCACACCGCCAACACTGTACAAGTAAAGATATTGGGATGTGACTGGCTTCCGGCCGCATCAGTGTCTCCATTACTGAGGTTCACTCCACAGTAGACTATTTTCAGGCGCTCATTGAGGCTGAATGTTTCTAGGGTAAAACGTCATTTTCTTTCTCAGATGGGTGAGGATTGATTTAAACGCAGCAGGAGAAACTCCACTTGGGCTTTCCTTCGATCTGAGTCTTCACCTCAGTATTGTTCTTTTCACCGTGGACCAGTTTTCTTGTATCAGTCTGTTTGCTATGACAGACCCTCTAATTTGCAGCCTTTAATATGCTGTTGTTGTGTGCTGTTGAGTCCATTCTGATTGTAGTCACCCCATACGACAGAATAACAGTGGCCCATCAGGTTTCCTAGGTGGTGATCTTTATGGAAGCAGATTGCCCGATGTTTTCTCCTGTCGAGAGAGCGGCTGGTGGAATTAAACGGTCAACCTTTCTGTTTAGTAGGGGAGTGCTTAACTGTTGTGCCACCGGTGTTACTGCTCTCTGCCAGACAGATCACCAGTCTTGACAGAACTGTTCATAAAGCCAGACCTGACAGGGGCCAGAGAAGCTTTGATGTTACAAGATGAAGAGTGGAGATTTTGTGGCAGCTGCTAAGGAGCCATTTTTGCCTGGGCTCTGGGTTGTCTGGGTTCTGGTAGGGCGGGTTGCAACTGCTTGAGAGTTCAAAATCTGAAGATATTTTGCCTGCAAAAGACTCCAAGCCAGGCAGAGCTGAGTTCCACCTTGTGCCTAGGTTTAAGT
>NW_006408521.1:18861123-18863998 GCF_000296735.1 Chrysochloris asiatica
TTGTAATGGTCCCCTCTCTGCTTCCTGAGGTGCACTGCTGCCCTCAGTCCAGGTGTGATTTGGGGAGGAGATGCCTTTGTTCTCTGTGCCTTATTAAAGGTCACCTCCTGGAGCTAGAACTTTGGAATTCATCATGGCATCATATAAACGGTTTCCCTCGCTTGGTTGACCTATGTTTGTTTCATTTCAGTTTAACTCTTGTTTAAGACTTAATAGTCTCTATAATATCTATGGAGTCCTGGTGTGGCGCTGCAGGATAATGCATGGGACTGTATAAGGTCAGTCTGAGCCGTAAGGTAGGTGGTTCAAACCCACAAGTTGCTCCTTGGAAACCCTATACAGGGTCTCTATGAATCAGAACGGACTCATCGGCACTTAACAACAAACACTTATATATGCAAAGATGGGCTATTTCTTCCCCAGAAGATAGCTAACTGACCAGTTGGTGTCCATCAACACTGACTCATGGTGACCTCATGTGTTTCAGAGCACAACCATACTTCATAGGTTTTTCAGTGACTTTTTTTTTAGAAGCAGATTGCCAGGCATTTCTTTTGAGGCACTGCCGGGTGGACTCAAACTCCCAACATTTTGGTTAGCAACTGAGCACATTAACTGTTTGCACACCCCGGTGAGTGTTTGGTGGCATTAAAATGGTGTGGGTTTGACCTCTACCTCAAGTGCAGAGGGCAGTTGCTACCTACTATACAATGGCTTCCTTCTTTCCTACTATCCCATCACAGAACCCAGGTTTAGTGACTTCTGTATCTGGCTTCTTATAGGAGGGTTGCTGGTGGTTTCTAGAGATGACTTACGTTGAAGAGCTGGCTTGGGGCGATCAAAAATAGCAATCAGGATCCTAAGCAAATGCACAACCCAAAATTCCACTGGTCATTTTCTAATGGAAATCCATTAGATGAAATGGTACCCTTGTACGTTATGGCAAACCTTGGCTGGATAGTTCTGTGGAAGACATGTGTTCACATCCTGGCCCATTCTTCTGTTGAGTACATGTTGATCTGGTTGATCAGTGTGAGCTCTTTGTAAAATAAGAAACTTAACGTTTGATCAGCCACAAGTTGCTGAGATTTTCCCTCCTAGTGTTCTTTATCTTTATCTTATTTTGTTGGTAGCATTCACTTCTGCCATACAGAAAGAATCCATTTTTATGTAGTCAGATTTAACTAATGTTTCTTTTGGCTTCAGGGTTTATGGCCTGCTTAGCGAGTTCCTCTACGCTCATAGATTAGACTCATGCTTTCTTTGAGACATTTTGTGGTTTCATTATAAAAATCTATATCTTTGACTCAGCTACAATTAATTTTGGTCTAAGGACTGAGGAAGGGGTCGAGCTTTATTATTTTTCCCGATTATAAGTAGTCCATAATGGTTTCCTGAATGATCTCCCTTTTCTTCACTGTACTGAAATATCACTTTTGTCAAAGTTAAATTTCCACGTGTGTTTCAGTCTGTTTCTGGCCCGTGCACTATTCTCTTCTATTTTTGCCTCCAGTATAAATTGTTTTATAAATTGTTTTAATAGGGTAAGCAGTGGACTGCTAACTGCAACGTCAATAATTCATACTTCACTCCTTGGAAGCCCTATACAGGGTTGCTATGAGTCGGAACCCACTCAGCGGCACACAACAACAAAAACAACAATGTATTTTAGTATCTACTAGTAGTAGTTCTTCCATATTCTTCTTCTCTGGAATTTTCCTAGCTGTTTTCACATGTTTATTTTTTTCCAGATAAATTTTTATTTCATTTTATCAAGCCCTCCCTCCCCACTGTCAATCATATTAGTATTTTCATGGAAATGCTTTGAGCATATAAATTTAGGGAGACCGGATACATATAAGAAAGGTATGTCTTCAATTTACTGCAGTTTTGCTAAATTGATCCCTAAAATTGTGCTTCTCATATTTTTTAACTGGCTTTACGGCTTTGGAGTTCCTGGGTGGTACAAACTGTGAGACTCTTAAAGGAAAGCTTAGAGATGCCTGGGAATAGAGGAAGCTGAAAATCCTATGGCACACGGTGCTACTCTGACACACACGGTGGGAATAAAGGTCTGGTGATTTACTTCTGAAAGATCAAGCTGAAGATCCTATGGTACACGGTGCGCCCCTGAGCTGGTGTGGATTCTACTGCAGCTGGTTTGGTTTGTGTGACTTTAGGCAAATCCCTCACCCTCTCTAGGCCGTAATTAGGGAAGCAGATCTGAAGTCCCTTCTTCTAAAGCCAGCTCAGGAATTCTTAAAGTTGTTCTTAACCATATGCAAAGTGTTGGTATTTTCAGAGGTAGTTTTGCTCTCATTGCATTTTCATGAGAAAGACCCAGGGTCAGCTCCATTTCTCTGGCCCCAGCTGTGAAAACAAATACCTGGTTTAGCCTTAATTGGAGTCCTCTGTGAGTCCCCTGCCCCTCCATTGATTCACCAAGACCTCAGCTGTTCTCCAGACCCATCCTGCAGGCTGATACCCTATCATGATGGACAGATTTCTTTCACACACACTCCCCAGAAGACTTGTTGTCATCAAGTTGATTCTGACTCAGAATGACCCATGTGCTCTGCGGGGCTTTCAATGCCTGAGTGTTTGCACGTAGATTGCCAGGACTTGTTACTGAGGTACCTTGAGTTGAACTCAAACTGCCAAGTTGTTTATTAGCAGTCGAGGACACTGACCACTTGTACCACCCAGGGAACCCATGCCACAGCCAGCCTTCCTTACTGGACCTCCAGCATGTACCAGGCACTGTTTATTTGATCAGGGTGGACCAATGCAACACGGGCTTCAAGGTTGATCTTGAGACTGTTTTGTCCTCCATGTACCCTGAGCAAATGAATTAGTCAGGGCCTCTTCTCTGGGA
>NW_006408521.1:18864871-18950424 GCF_000296735.1 Chrysochloris asiatica
TTTTCTTTTCTTTTTCAATTTAATCAGTATTTATTGTGGCTCTAAGACATGTAGATGAGTCGGAACCAACTCAAAGGCACTTAACAACAACAACAACAACAAGATATGTAGAGCATTATAGTAAAAAGTCTCAGGATGCCAGTGTTATAAATAAATATATTAAAGGTCTGCATGCAAGAAGAGCAATTAAATGTATTTATTGAAAGACTATTTCCATTTCAGTTTTATGATTAATAACTATAGTTTTCAAATCAGATTATGACGTTTTTCCTTCCTAAGATGGTGAATTCCATAAGTAAGTGAAATAGTAGGTGGAAGTTTCATAAATGGATTTAAATGACACACATTTCACAGCAGGATTTCAGGCTGAGTATATAGGTAATCGAGGCTTCAATATGGTACTCAACATTTCATCTTGATTGATATATTGCTGATTATCTCAGGAAGGGACTAGAAAAGGGTTCAGAAACCATGTTACATCCATTTTCAATTGTGTCCTTATACGAGTACCTGCATTAGGTTAAGATTTCTCTGTGATTAATTTTCAAAGAAAACAAAAGCAATTGTTTTCAATTATTTTACCTGAGAGTAGAGTCAATAACAATGATCTTAAGAAATGTGATGCATAGAGGGGTCTATGTGAAAGTAGACAAGTTTGATTAAAAAAATCTAAGACTAAATGTATGATTGTGTCACCTCAGACATTTACATCAAAAACCTTCTGTCCTCTGGTACTCCAAGCAAAAACTATCAGTGACTTGTTGTTTTAGTGCCATCGAGTCCGTTGTGACTCATAGCGACCCTGTACAGGGTTTCTGAGGAGTGGCGGTGGATTT
Source organism: Chrysochloris asiatica (assembly GCF_000296735.1). Classification (NCBI taxonomy): domain Eukaryota; kingdom Metazoa; phylum Chordata; class Mammalia; order Afrosoricida; family Chrysochloridae; genus Chrysochloris; species Chrysochloris asiatica. The sequence goes on from NW_006408521.1 coordinate 18,865,708, forward strand.
GAACTGCTGACCTTGCATTTCAAACTGACCTCGTGATTCAGTTCTTATTCTACAGCACCACACCAGGACTCCATCAGTGAATTAGCCTTAAGTAATTAGTAGTTTCATTTGACAAGAAGCAACACTTTCCCAATAATGGGAATTTTCTCCCAGGGGCATTTGAATATGACAAGAAAAAATAAAAGATAATGATGTGTAGGAAGTAGCCATTTTAAAATACTGTCTGTTTAAGTCTTTGGTCAATGCTTTCTAACTCTTCTTTTTCGTATCTTTAAATACAGAATGCCCTTCACCTACAACTGAGTTTAGAAAATTCATTAAGTTCTGATGCTGATGTCACTGTCTCAACCCTGACTATGAACAACTGGTACAAATTTAGCTTGTTGCTGTGCCAGGAAGACTGGAACATTACTGACTTCCTCCTCCTTACCCAGAAGAATTCCAAGTTCCACCTTGGGTCTATCATCAACATCACCGCCAATCTCTCCTCCACCGAGGCCCTCTTGAGCTTCCTGCAAGTCCAGCTTCAGAGCATTAAGTAAAGCACATCCACAATGGTGATGTTTGGCTGTGATATGGAAAGTATCCAGCAGATTTTTGAAATCATCACCCACTATGGGGTCATGCCCCCCGAACTTCACTGGGTGCTAGGGGATTCCCAGAATGTGGAAGAACTGAGGACAGAAGGTCTGCCCTTAGGACTCATTGCTCATGGAAAAACAACACAGTCTGTCTTCAAATACTATGTACAAGACGCCAAGGAGCTAGTGGCACGAGCTGTAGCCACAGCCACCATGATCCAGCCAGAGCTTGCTCTCATTCCCAGCACAATGAACTGCATGGATGTGAAAACGGCAAATCTCACTTCAGGACAGTATTTATCAAGGTAGGATGTCCAGCCTGGTCGGCCTTCCTATTCATAGGGCTATGACAGGAAGTAAAATGTCCTTACCTGTCCCCTTTGTGAAAATCTCGACGCTAAGTAAGTTTGTTGTTGTTGTTGTGTACTGTCAAGTGGGTTCCAACTCATAGCGACCCTCTACAGAGCTTCTGAGAGCGGCTTGTGGGTTTGAACTGGTGATCTTCCTTTTTGTTTTTTTTTCTTAAATGTTTTATAGTGAATTATGTGATAGTTTACATGGGAGAACATTAGTTTTACATTGATTCTATCCTATATCGTCTCATTGCCATGGTTACAATCCCCTCCATGCAATCCTTGCCCTGTGCCCCCCAGGTCTTCAGCACACAGTTGCTCTCCCTCTCTGGATCTAAAGTCTCCAGCTGCTCCTTCGCTCCACATCATCATCTCTGGCTCCATTTCAGGCATCACTGCTTCTCTGGGTAGGGTCCCGGTCTCTGCTCTTCTCCCTTGATGGTCCTAGGGACCTCCCCTCTCCTAGACTGAAAAGTTAATCACTCCCCTCCTTGCTATAAAACGTCTACCTTTACATTTCCAACCCTCACAATCAGTCCTGATAACAATTATTCACTATTGTATCACAAGAGACCCGTCTGCATTTCATTGCATCAGCCCTGCCTAGTCAGATTGAATACTACTCACTGGAGATTCTACCTTCCTCCAGGCCCTCTGGATCTAGGTTCCTTCTTGAAAGCTTGTAAGCCAGTCACTTCTTGCCTTTGTAGCCCTCCCCACCCCCATTTTGGGTAGCCAATGTCCAAGTTCCCCATCCCTGCATCCTTGTCTACTCTGTTGTGGAGGGGGTGGGAATGATTCTTGCTGTTCGGACTTGTTCCCTCTTTTGAGCTACTGCTTCCATAGGTGTAGGTCAAGTTCATCAAATTGTATGAGAATACTTTTTTTTTTTTTCCTCTTCTTTTTACTTCTGGTTGAGTTCTGATCATCCAGTCACTGAAACCAGGATAAGTGGGTATTATCTGCAAGTGTGGGTATTCTTATGCATATGTCCTCTCTTCTTATCAGCTGGATGCTTCACTCTCCACTCTAGTCCTCTGTGGCTATGTCACTGACTCTGGGCCCAAGAGTCCCCAGGTCTTGCCACACTGCTGGCCAACCAGGTCTTCACCTGGGTTCACAGAAGTCTATTGAACTTTGTAGGGCTTAGCTCACCACTTCATTGCTGTTTTTCCCTCACTTCCCCTTATTGGTGTTGAGCGTGGTCACCAATCACAGCGTGTATTCCCATTGAGTCTTAGTCTTGGAAGGGGGTTTGCACTGAGGGGACCCGACCACTTGCCTTGATGTTTCCTGGGCAATCAAGTTGCTTGTTCTTGTAGTAACAGTCGGTCTGCCTATGTTGTTTTATATTTTTCCTGTAGGTCTTTCTTTCAAGAAGTATCTTCTGTTCTTCTAGCCACTCCAGGTTGGTCTGCTTGTCCTTTCACGGGGGAACATGTTTTTTCTTCATAGAACCCAGTTTCTCATATTATTTACAGGTTGAATAAGTATGGTGAAAGAATACAACCTTGTCGCACACCTTTCCCAGTTTTAAAACATTAAGTGTTCCCATGCTGTGTTCGAACAACTGCTTCTTGGTCCAGGTATAGATTCCTCAGAAGTACTTGAGTCAAGATACTAGGAGCTATTTGGTGATAAGTAGGAGAGGATGTTTCGAAAGCTGAAGAACATCAGGTTGGCCAGTTGTAAGGAGCCTGGGTGACACAGTAGTTAAAGTGCTTGGCTGTTAACCAAAAAGTCCTCAGTTGGAAGCCACCAGCAGCTCCATGGGGAGAAGGTCTGGGCAGTCTACTTTCAGAACAATTGTTGTTGTTCTGTGTCATTGAGTAGATTCCAACTCGTTGTTGTTAAGTGTCATCGAATCAGTTCAACCCTGTGTAGTGTTTCTGAGGAGCAACTAGTGAGTTTGAGCTGCCAACCTTGCAGTTCAAACTGACCTTACGGTTGAATACTTATTCAACTGTGCCATATGAGGACTCCATGGTTCCAACTCACAGAGACCTTATAGAGTTTCTGAGGAGTGGTTGGTGGTTTTCAACTGCTGACCTTAAGGTTAGCTGTCCAGGGCTTATCCTTCAGCACCACACCAGGAAGATTCCAGCCTGGGAAATCCTATGGGGCACTTCTACTCTGTCCCATGGGAGTTGCTATGAGTTGGTATTGACTGGCCAGCCCGGGGTTGCCAGTTCAACCTCCCATCCGGCTGGAATCTCTTCCACACTTTGCTGCTTGCTGTGCACCCCACTGTGCTGAGGGCTGGGTGACAGGCTTGCACTCCTAGCTAATTCCAGGGGAGACCATTCACACATTTACCGTTTAGTCTAATTGTTTCTTTAATTGAAAGTCAGCAGCTAAGCACCGTTTCTTTCCCATGCAAAAGAAGCTTGCACTAGAAGAAATAAGCCAAGGGCATAAAAAAAACAAGCGCTGGGTTTAGCCTGGCTTTGAGAAGGAAGGCTTTGTGCCTAGGCGTTCTTGCATCAGAATGTATTTGAGTTAATTTGACTGGTGGGGGTGCTTAGTTACCCAAACACTTTAATAGGATTGAAGCAGGATACTTTCAGGCCCTACAAGGATAAGAATGGATTGGTTAAGCCCTCTTTTCTTTAGGGAAACAGCCTCCACATTTGTGTAGGCCAAAATAATTAAGTAATTAGCAAAGGCATTTGTCAAAATGCCCAGTGGGGCTGACGAAAATGACAGCTTCTAGAAGAATGAAGAGCTTGCAAATAGCATTTTCTCCAAGCTCAGGGCTAGGGTCAGGCCTGGAGCCTGCAAAGAAAACGCCTGCCTGGGACTCTGGGGTCCTAGCTCAACCTATGGGTTCAAGTTCACTTCCCTGTGGCAAAAGCCAAGCTCCTATTTCTAAAGAGACTTTCTTGAAAGGCCTTTGGAACATCAAAGGGCTCTCAATACTCAGCAAGTAAGTGAAAAATAAGGGAGTCATTTTCCGTTTCAAAGGATTGAAACCGTTAAGCAGCCAAGTCCATGGAGAAAAAAGCATTTGTGGTTTATTGAAATTAAAAGACCGGTGAAATAGCTGGGGGTTATAAAGTAGTCATTGCCTTCAAAACGAAGCTTACTATGAACCTACTGTGTGATGGGAAGATTCCAAGCGTTTCTTAGGCTTGTTAAAATGAATCAAAACTCAAAGAGATTATTCTGAGCAGATCTTCTGTATGCATATAGGGAGACCATTTTGATTCCCAAAATAACCAGTGGCTTGAAGTAAGCTTTTGACAATGAGGTTTATAAACAGAAGAGGGGGAAGACCAATAGAAATTAACCATTGGTTAATCTTAACATGATTGGCTGAGCCCTGCTTTCCCCCTTTTACTGAGATCAACTGATGTCAGGTTATTTCTGGCCTGGCTGCTACTAATTTAGCCTTCCACCCACCTTACACCATGAGATCTTATAAGATTTGATGGCTGTTGTTGCTGTTGTTAGGTGCCCTCGAGTAGGTACTGACTCACCTTACACACAACAGAATGAAACATTGCCCCGGCCTGTGCCAATCGCACAATCCCTGCTACGCTTGAGCCCATCGTTGCTGCCTCTGTGCCAGTTAATTAGAAAAGTCTTTTTCATCACTTCAAGAGATAACGGCTTGTTGACTATTCTTTTCCAATTAAAAAAACCAAACCCTGTGTCATCCATTCTATTCAGACTCATAGGGATTCCTAGACTGTAAGTCTTTATGGGAGCAGAAAGCCTCATCTTTCTCCCACACAGCGACTGGCAGGTTTGAACCACCAACCTTGCAGTTAGCAGTGCCACCAAGACTAACCCACAGCGCCAGCAGGGTTCCTTTCCTTCTCTAATAAGATAAGACACATTTACTTTGTGTTAGAGCAGTTTCTGAAAGGCCTTGGCAGTTTGGGTCAGACATTTTATGGTTAATATTTGGTTTTGTGGATAAGAGCAAACCTTAAAATCAAAGTAAAATGCTATTAATTTTCCTCTTCAACAGGCCCCTAATCGTCTTTGTTTTGAAGATGCTTGTAATGTTTGCTGCTGTTGTTAAACTGCCATCCAGTCAGCCCCAATTCATGAAGACCCCGTGAATGTTGTTAGGTGCCATCGAGTTGGTACCGACACATTAGCAACTCCATGCACAAAAGAAAAAAACACTGCCTGGTCCTGGGCCAACCTCACAATTGTTGCTACGCCTCAGCCCGTTGCTGCTGCCACTGTGCCAATCCATCTCACTGGGGGCCTCCTGCTTTTCCTCTGACTCTCCACTTTACCACACATGATATCCTTCTCCAGGGACTGGTCCCTCCTGACAATATGTTCTAAGTATGAGAGACAAATTCTGGCCATCCTGGCTTCTAAGGAGCATTCTGGCTGTACTGCTTGCAACACAGATGGGTTTATTCTTTTGGCAGTCTATAGTACTTTTTATATTTTCCTCAACACCCTAACTCAAATGCATCAATTCTTCTATGGTCTTCCTTATTCACAGTCCAACTTTCACATGCATATGAGGTTATTGAAAATACCATGGCTTGGGTAAGGCACACCATAGTCCTCAGACTGACATCTTTGCTCTTCAACATTTTTAAATGGTCTTGTGTAGCAGATTTGTCTAATGCAATGTGTCCTTTGATTTCTTGACTGCTGCTTCATTGAGTGTTGATGGTTGATCTGAGCAAAATGAAGTCTTTGACAGCTTCCATCTTTTCTCCATTTATATGGATGTTGTTTATTGGTGAGAAATAATTCTTTGCATGGTCCAGCTTCAGGAATAAGGGGGTCTAGAAAGTTGCTAATTGGGATTGTTGGCTGGTGTCACAAGGGACACATGCACCTGGGGTATGTAAGCAATGGGATGAATTGGGAGAGGGAGAAAGGAACCTGTTCATGAAGTAGGAACTTTAAGAATGCAACCATCAAAAGGAAATAAGTGACTTCCAGGAAGATTTTTAACCCCGTGGTACTCAGTCAATGAGGAACAGAAAGAGGTATTTTCAAGTTAGGAGATAAAGGTGTTTGTAAAACAGCAGTATGTCTGTCTGTGTCTTCTAAGTTTGGCACCCGGATTTTGCAAAGTCGAATAATAATAAAGCCTCACTCTCACTAAAATGAGTACAGATTGGATTTCTTGAGAGTTTGTCAGTAAGCACTCATGATAACTCATGGGTGACCTCATACGGGATAAGGCAGTCTGCCCCAGTTCTCCCTCCAGAAACCCATCCAGTTAGGGCCTAGTCAGGGTTCTGTACTGACCCGCCAGTTGCCAACAGGAACCGAGGTAGTACCTGTGGTATCCACAATGTTTCTCACAGTCCAGTGGTGAGGGTTTTTATTTTCTTTACATTGAGATGCAACCCATACCGAAGGTTGTGGCCTTTGGTCTTTATCAGTAAGTACTTTAAGTCCTGTTCACTTTCAGCAAGCAATGTTGTATCATCTGCATATCACAGGTTGTTAATGAGTCTTCCTCCCATCCTGATGCCATGTTTTTCTATAGTTTCTTGGATTATTTGCTCATATAAAATAGCGTAGTGGTTACGAGTGGGGTTGTGAACCGCCAGGTCAGCAGTTCGAAACTACCAGCTGTTATGTGGGAGAAAGATGAGGCTTTCTGCTCCCATAAATATTTACAGCCTCAGAAACCCTGTACATGGTCACTATGGGTCGGAACCGACTCGATGACACTTAAAAACAACAACATAAGATTGAATAAGTATGGTGAAAGAATACAACCCTGGTGCACACCTTTCCTAAATTTAAAACCATTAGGTATTGTCTTGTCCTGTTTGCACAACTGCCTCTTGGTCTATGTACATGTTCCTCATGAGCACAATTAATTGTTCCAGAATATTCATACTTCACAATGCTGTCCATAGCTTGTCATGATCCACACAATCAAAAGTCCTTGTTACTGGTATTCTGTGCTTTCAGCCAAGATCCAGCTGAAGTCAGCAATGATAGCCTTCATTCCATGTCCTCTTCTGAATCTGGCTTGAACCTCTGAAAGTTTTCTGTGAATGTATGGTTGCAGCTATTTCTGTATTATTACCTTTAGTAAAATTTTACATGGGATATCAGTGATATTGTCTGACAATTTCTGCATTCTGTTGGGTCACTTCTCTTTGGAATGGGCTCAAATACAGATCTCTTCCAGTCATTTGACCAGGTAGTTGTCTTCCAAATTTCTTGGCATAGTAAAGTTGTGGAATGACATCAAAACCATCATATAGGAAGAAAGCAAAAGGTCATTAAGAAGACAAGAAAGAGCGGCAAGACCAAAATGGATGTCAGAAGAAGCTCTGAAACTTGCTCTCCAGCATAAAGATGCTAAAACAAATGGAAGAAGTGAGGAGGTTCAAGAGCTGAACAAAAAAATTCAAAGGTCAGCTCAAGAAGACAAAGCCAAATATTATAACAAAATGGCAAAGAACTGGAGATAGAAAACCAAAAGGGAAAACATGCTTAGCATGTCTCAAGCTGAAGTAACTAAAGAAAAAATTCAAACCTTGACTTGAAGTATTAAAGGATTCTATGAGCAAAATACTGAATGATGCAGAAAGCATCAAAAGAAAAGGAAGGAATACACACAGTCACTATACCAAAAAGAAATGGTTGATGTTCAACCATTTCAAGAGGTAGCATAAGCTCAAGAGCCAATGATCCTGAAGGAAGAAATCCAAGTGCATTGAAGGCATTGATTAGTAAAGAACAAGGCACCGGGAATTGAACCCCTGCATAGCAGAATGTTTACTGATGAAGATCAAAGAACACAGTCTTCGGTATGGATTACATCTCAATGTAAAGAAAACAAAAATCCTCACCACTGGACCAATAAACAACATTCTTTTTAACGCGGAAAAGATTGAAGTTATCAAGGACTTCATTCTTCTGGGATCAACTATCAACACTCATGGAAGCAGCAGTCAAGAAATCAAACAACGTATTGCATTAGGCAACTCTGCTGCACAGGAACTTTTACAGTGATGAAGAGCAAAGATGTCAGCTTGAGGACTAAGGTGAGCCTGACCCAAGCCATGGTATTTTCAATCACCTCATATGCATGTGAAAGCTGGACAGTGAATAAGGAAGAACGTAGAAGAATTGATGCCTTTGAGTTGTGGTGTTGGAGGAGAATACTAAAAGTGCCATGGACTGCCAAAAGAACCAATAGATCTGTTTTGGAAGAAGTGCAGCCAGAGTGCTCCTTAGAGGCCAAGATGGCCAAACTTCGTCTCTCATACTTTGGACATATAGTCAGGAGGGAACGGTCGCTGGAGAATGATATCATGTTTGGTAAGATGGAGGGTCAGAGAAAAAGACGAAGACACCCAATGAGATGGATTGGCCAGGTGGCAGCATTGATGGACTCAAGTGTGGCAACAGTAGTGAGGTTGGCCCAGGATCAGACATTGTTTGGTTCTGCTGTGCATAAGGTCGCTATGAGTCGGTGCCATCTCGATGACACCTAACAACAACAAATAGCAGAATGAAATGCAGCCCAGTCCTGCACCATCCCCTTGATTAGCTGCTGACAGGACTATGGGAGCTGCAGGGTTTGCGTTGGCTAATTTTTGGAAGCAGGCCACCAGCTGTTTCTTCCTAGTCTATTCTTGTCTGATGCCAGCTCCACTGAGACCTGTTCAGCATCATTGCAATAACACACAAGCCTCCATTGACAGACTGGTGATGTCTAAGCAGGATGTGCACTGACCAGGAATTGAACCCAAGTCTCCTGAATGGAAGGCAAGAATTCTACCACTGAGCCATCAAATGCCTCACTGCTGCTGCAGGGTTTAATAAAGATGGATCAAACAGTGTTAATAGCAAGAGATTGAAAAATGACACGAGTAATAACCATTTTGGCTGAAAGCAAAGAACATCGGTAAGATGTTTATTTGTGATTCATTAACTAAGCAAAAGCTTTTGACTGTGTGGATCATGACAAGCTATGAATAACATTGCCAAGAATGGGTATTCCAGAACACTTCGTTGTGCTTATGAGGAACTTGTAAAATAGACCAAAAAGCAGTTGTTTGAACAGAACAAGGGTTACTAAATGGTTTAAAATCAGGAAAGGTGTGTGCCAGGGTTATAGCCTTTTACCATGTCCAGTCTTTAAAATGAATAAGTAATCCGAAAAATTGGATTATATGAAGAACCACGTGGCATCAGGATTGGAGGAAGACTCATTAACAACCTGTGATATGTAGATGAGACAACTTTATTTTCTGGAAGCCAAGAGGACTTAAAATACTTACTGATGAAGATCAAAGACTACAGCCTTTTGTATGGGTTGCATCACAATATACAGAAAACACAAATCCTCACAGATAGACCAGTAAATAGCATCACGATAAATGGAGAAAGGATTGAAGTTGTCAAAGACGTCATTTTGTTCGGATCCACTAGCAACACTCATGGAAGCATCAGTCAAGAAATCAAATGATTTGTATTAAGCAAATCTGTTTCACAAGACCTCTTTATAGTTTGAGGTGCACCTGGCCCAAGCCAGGGTATTTTCATGTGCATGTGAAAGTTGGACAATGAATAGTGAAGAACATGGAAGAATTGATGCATTTGAATTATGGTATTGGAGAAAAGTATCAAGAGTACTATGGGCTACCAGAAGACCAAACAAATCCATGTTGGAAGAAATACAACTAGAATTACTCCTTAGAAACGTGATTGTGAGACTTTATTTCTTATACTTCAGACATGTTATTAGGAGGGATCATTCCCAGGAGAAGGACATGAAGCTTCATAAAGTGGAGGGTCAATGAAAAAGAGGAAGACCCCCAATGAAGTGGATGGATTCAAGCATAACAATAACTGTGAGGAAGGCTCAGGACTGGCAGTGCGTAAGGTCGTTATGAGCTGGAACCGACTCCACAGCACCTAGCAACAATAATAACCACTTATAGTCCCTGTTTGCTAGACACATGGTGTTTCATTCAGTGCCCACAACAACCCTATGATGTGAGTATTTGTTTTGTTTCTTTAATGGGTAGGGAAACTGAGTCTCAAGGAAGTCCGGAAAGTTAGAGCTGAAAGCAACCCAAGGGGAACATTAAGATCTCTGGATTCAAATGACTGGGTTTCACACCAGGTTCAACTTGCATAGGGGAGAAAGAGTAAGAACTGAGAAAAGATCATTCGATTTAGAAACTAGGAGTTGTTATCTGGAGAGTGACGTTTCAGGGAATGGAACAGACGGAGAGATTAGGGTGTTGTAAAGCGTGAGCCTTCCAAAATTGCCCTTGATGAGGGAAGGAAAGGGGAAAACATCATCACTGATCTAGTTTGGGAAGGGTCTGAGCAGGTTTGTACGTGTAGGAACTCAAAGAGGGGGAGAGTTTGAAGACTGCTAACCCAAAGGCTCATGGTTGGAGTCCACCCAGAGACACCTCAGCAGGAAGGCTTGGGGGTCTACTTCCACAAAAATCCTCCAATGAGAACCTATGGAGCACAGTTCTACTCTAACACACTTGAGGTCACCAGGAGACAGAGTCAACTTCATGGCAACTGGAGGTGGTGTAAAGTCTTGGTGAGGAAGCTCAGGAGGTAGCGGTGACTGTTCTGAGAAGGAGGAAAATGTAAGGGAGAGGCTTTTTTAAATTATGATGGCTTTTAAATACTTTATCTTATTTTTGTTGTTAAGAGTGCACACAGGAACACACACTGATTCAATAATTTCTACACCCACAATTCGGTGACATTGACTACGTTCTCTGAGTTGTATAAGTAACCTTACCCTTCTTTTTTCCAGTTGTTCCTCCCCTGTTATCATGAGTTCACTGCCCCTAAGTTTTCCTATCTGATCTTTCTTGTTGCTATTGCCAGTTTGATCCCATAAAGAGAGCTCTAAAGAGCACTACGCTCAAGGCAGACATTCTTTACTTCAGCTTCGCTCATCTAATAGAGTGAAGTTCTCAGAAGACCAGGAGCTATTTTTGGTTTCAGGTTTAAGGTATAAAGCTTATCAAAGGGCAATCATTTGAGGGGCTCGGCCAGTCTCCATGGCTCCAGGAAGTCTGGATTCCATGAGAATTTGAAATTCAGTTCTGCCTTTCCCCCTATTTGATCAGAAGGAGCTGCCTCAGAGGCACTTTCAAGAGCAGGGTAGGAGAGCTGACAGGAGTCAAGTGGACAGGAAATGCTGCCATGGGCATTGTCAAGTAAAGCCAAGAACCTATGGAGCTGGGTGAGGGTGGTGACTGGGTGAGGACAAGAGCAACTTAGGTGAGGCTGCAGCTCTCTGGGGGCTTCAGGTTGTGGTTGGAGGCAGGGACCCTGACGCTCAAGATCTTGATGGCTAAGCATTTTATAAGGTGAGGAGTGCCTAGAGTGAGGACAGGGTTGAAAGTTGCAGATTTTGGGGTTGGGGACATCTCTGTGAATATTGAATGTGCCAGGGACTGAGTCTTAGGGGAATAATACCAAGGAGGGTAAAAAGATGGTGACGAAGATGATGAGAGAGCTGTGAGGTGGTCATAAGGACTTCTGGTGGGATAAGGGGGGCAGTGCTGGTGGTTTAACCGCTTGGAAGGCAAATTGTAAAGCCTCTGCCTCTTCCCTCCAGAACGGGTGAGAAATATTGGGGATTTGCTTGGCTTCCAACTCCAGTTCCCTGTGCACTGGTTGTGCTGATGGAACGATGGCAGCTCCAGAATCTGCTGGCCAGCCAGCGCAGGTGTTGGGTACAGCACGAGGTGTGTGTGTGTGCAAGTCACAGCCCTCCACAGTGACTACACATAGGGATGCAAAGCTTGTCTTCCAAGTTGTGTGGGATACATTCTATAATCGGGCCAACAAGCATGTCATCTGTGAGCTTGCTCTGCTGTCTTGGACTTCAGCTGTGTCCCACTGGCCTCTCTTTGGCTAAGTAGCTGGGCCTGTTACCTCTCTGACCTCTTGACCTGAGCCATGGTCTGAGGGCAAGTCCTCTGTGTAGAAAACAATTTGCAGTTGACCTTCATATACCCAAGCTCTGATACAGTGAAAATGCGCTGTAATTACCTTCAACTGATGAGCTATAATCACCTATTAATCTGATGAATGACTTGGCTTTCTGTCCATGTCTGTAGTTTGTTGGCTGTGAGGGGTTGAGTAACCAGGTCCAGGACTTAGACAAATGGTGGTGTAAATCTCACTTTTACTATTTATTAATGGTGACTTTTCTTCCAACCACTTAACTTTATAGAGCCTCAAATCCCTCCTCTTTGAAACCTGGAAAACAATGCAGTTTTGTGTGTGTGTGTCCCTAGGTGACTGCTAACCAAAAGGTGGGAGGTTTGATTCCTTATAGCAGCACCTCAGAACAAAGGTCTGACAATTTACTTCTGAAAAAACAACAATGAAAACGCGATGGGTCACAGTTTTACCCAGACACACACGGGGTCCCCATGAGTTGGAACCAATTGGACAGCATCTGGTGGTTTAATACTTCTCTTACTCTAGGGTACTTAGATGGTTGGTGATATGCCCTGCTTGTTACTCTCAGTAAAGGTTATGAGTCACATCAGCACACATCGGTTTACCTTCTTTCTGTTTACTTTCATTAGGGTGCCTCTCTTGCCTCCTGCCTCACATCCTAGAAAATGCTATGCGGAAGCCAAAGGGCTGAAGACATACTCCCTGTTTCCCATTTAATGTCCACTTGGCTGAGGGCTTCAGTGACAGAAGAGCCAAGTAAACAATTCCCTGGTTTCAACCCTGAGGCTCCTTCAATCTCAGATGTGTTTGTCCTGGTGGGGCCGCCAGGTAAAGGCTTGTCTCAAACAGGCCTGACTTTTTGGGGTGCTCACAACCATCAGGGACTTTTGGTGTGGCGCTGTAGGATCAGCACTGGACTGAGAACCACAGGTCAGCAGTTCAAACTCACCAGGTGCTCCTTGGGAACCCTATATAGGGTCCGCTATGAGTCGGTACCGTTAACAACAACATTAGCAGCCATCAGGAGCAACGCTCTGCATGGAAATTTAATTTGCAGTTGACAAAAGGCAAATTGCTGGCATATTTTGCTTGAAGCCTGGAATGTAACCTCACATGGCTGCCCCAGACATTCCAGGTGACAGCTTCCATTAGTGTGGCCCAGATTTTTCACTTAAAGGAGGGGGGGAAAGGACTTAAGTAATTTCACAGGGGGCAAAACCCTCAATCATGATTCAATTCTACCAATTAATATTGCTTTGAATTCTACTCTTGTCAGCATATAAAGCAGAGTCACTGTGGATGTCCTATGATGAGTTTGTGTGTTGTATGTTTCTTTGCTTAACCTTAAGTCCTGCATTACCGCACTACACAGGCTTGTCACTTTGGGTTGGGATGGGAGACTGAGTTTTTTGTCATTTGTGTAATAAGGGCATGAAAGAAGGGCCCTTTCTTCCTTATACTCTGTGTGATCGCTGGGATGCTATAGGGTCTCAGTATATAGGAAGAGGCTTCAAAAAGTTTGTGGAAAAATTCCGCTGTCTTTTTATTCCATCTTCCACGAACCTTTGGAAGACTCCTGGTATTTGCTGAAAGAATGAATGAATGGGTTGTCTCCAAGTTTTCCTGAGACCAGAGTTTGTCTGTCTAGTCATTAACTTCCATAGCATTCCAGAAAGAAGGGCATCCTTTAGATTCAGGTTTGGCGCTGGTTGCCTTCCACTTAAAATATGTCCCAGAGATGCCTGTCTGGGGTGGGGTTCCATGGAATGCAGACTTAACGGAATGTCTTTTAGACGGAGGCAGAACCCGAGGCTGCTGCTGCCATCTTGTGGACAGTATTTGAAACACAGATACGCTAGTAACAGATCTAACTGGTTGCCTTTGAGTAGATTCCAATTCAAAGCAACCCTATAGGACAGAGTTGAATAGCACCATAGGGTTTCCAAAGCTGACTGTAAGATAAGTATGGGACTGTGAACCACAAGGTTGGTGGTTTAAGCCCACCAGTCGTCAGTCACAAGGTTTTCTGCTCCCGCAAAGATTTAAAACCTCAGAAAACCTAAACAGGACCACTACGAGTTAAAACAGACTTGAAGGCACTTTGTTGTTGTTGTTGTTAAGTGCCATCGAGTCGGTTCCAACCCATAGCGACCCTGTACAGGGTTTCTGAAGGCACTTAACAGTCTTTAAAGAAGCAGACTGTCACATCTGTCTCTTGAAGAGCAGCTTGTGTGTTTGAATGGTTGTAGCATTCAAACACTTAACCATCATACCCTAGGGCTCTTGAGGTAATAGCCCCATCTACCCATCAAGTTGACTCTGGACTGTAAAACAAGTAGTATTCCCTAAGTTTCTGAGAATGTAAATCTTTATGAGAGCAGCCTCATCTTTCTCCTGATAGTGGCTGGTGGGTTTGACCCGCTGACCTTGCCATTAGTCACCCAACATTTAACCCACTGCACCAGCCACCTCTAATCCAAAAAACTTTTTTCATAGAGTCATTTCCAACTCAGGGATTTTATAGGCTGTATGGCCAAGGAGGACCAGGAGAGGCATAAAGTCTTCCACATGAGCAAAGCTTTATTAAAGCAAGGTTAGAGGATAAGCACTGGACTCCAAGGTCGGTTTGAACCGCAAGGTCAGCACTTCAAACTCACCAGCTGCTTCTTGGAAACGCTATACAGGGTCACTGTGAGTTGGAACCGAGTTTATGGCACTTAACCACAACACCATGGAAAGCTCACAAGGGACCCAGAGAGAGCACAAACAATGCTAGCCTGTGTCCACAAATATGGGGGAAATGTGGGTTAGAAAGAGTCCAAGCACTGTGGATAAACACTGAACTGTGGACCACACAGTCAGTGGTTTAAACCTACCAGGTATTCATCGATGAATATGTATGGCTTACCTTCCCTACCTGGTGTGGCGCTGTGGGCTAATATGTCAGATGCAAAGCCATTTGAACTGCAAGGTCGGCGGTTCAAGCTCACCAGCTGCTTCTCAGAAACCCTATACAGGATCACTATGGGTGGGCATTGACTCGATGGCACTTAACAACAACAACAAACCTTCCCCACCTAGTTATTAATCTCATTGTCCCATCTCTAACATAGAGAAGGAGTCCTGGTGTGGCGCTGCTGGACCGCAAGCCTAGTTTGAACCATAAGTCAGAGGTTCAAACCCACCAGCCCTTCCTCGGAAACCCTATATAGGGTCTCTGCAGGTCGGAACCAACTCGATGATATTTAACAACAACGAAAGTGTTATAGTAGTTTTAGATTCGAGAGTGTTACAGCTGCCCTGGGCCCGAGAGTGATACAGCAGCTCTTGATCCGTTATCAAAGAAACTGAGGCCACTCAGATAGGTGAAGTAGAGTTTCAGATTTTAGTAATCTACCTGGCTCAGAGGAGCTAGCTTCTCCCGATTCTGAGCCCCGAATACAGGGCAGTGCAGACTTATATGGGGTTATAATCAGGGAGGGGTTAGGTTGCAGACCTGTTTCAAGACAGGAGGGAAACCAGAGGATTGGTTCTGCTCAGTAACCTGATTAACATTCTAGTTTGACTCCTGGGCAGAGAGGGCAGTGAATGTTTTCACCTCTTCCTGTTCAAAAGTAGAGAAGATAGTGTAAAGCACTTAGCAGCAAGCCTAAAACTCAATAAAAGTTGTTATTTCAACAGAGAAATAAATAGGTTAAGGATGGCTCTGGAAACAGGGTCTAATCCATCACAAGGGAGAATTCCATCATATAATGAGCCCAGGTGTTCAGAAAAAACGGGATGGAGTGGAGGCCACTGAGGAGCCGTGGTGGTGCTGTGGCCAAGTACTTAGCTGCTAACCAAAAGGTCAGCTACTGGAATCCTCCAACTGGCCCTCCGGAGAAAGACGCAGCAGTCGGCTTCAGTAAATATTTCAGCCTTATAAACCCTATGGGGCAGTTCTGAGGCTGGAGACAGATACGACGCTTGGCAGGACTTGAAAGTCCAGTAAAGGTTGTTTTACTATACCCACTTCCTCATGAAGGACTATGGAAAGTATTGGGCTATAAAACAGCATTACATAAACTCAGGAAAGACGCCAGAAGGACAGGAAAGAGAAAAACCACATCCTGAGGGCAGCACCCGGTTATTAACCTCAATCCTTTTCAGACACTTTCCAACAGCTACCCAAGCCCAACCTGGTTTTGAAGCATACACAGAAAGGGGCGCCCATGACCTCCTATGCCTAGAGGAATTCGAACCAATGGACCAGAACTCTCTGTATGTGTGATATCCCAGAATGAGTCCTGTCAACTAGACCCAGCAAGCTCTGCAGCGGTTTCCCTTGTGTGTTTTGCCTACATTGCGTACCTAATTATCATGACTTCCTCCAAATAGGTCATTTCATAGAACTCTCCACCTCTTTGATGAATATGTATGAGTTACCTTTCCCATCTTGTTATTGTTGCTAAGTACCATTGAGTCGGGTCAGACACCAGTGACCCTATATAGGGTTTTGGAGTCTATAAATCTTTATGGGAGGAGAAAGCCTCATCTTTCACCTGCAGAGCTACTAGCAAGTTTGAACTGCAGACATTATGGTTGTCAATCCAGTGCTCCCTTGTACCTGGAGGACTTACTAGTCCAGTAAAGGTGGCTGGTAGTGTTTATGTGCTATGGAGTTGGTTCCAATGCACAATGACTCCGTATAAGGTTTCCTAGACTGTAAATCTTTACGGGAGCAGAAAGCCTCATCTTTCTCTGAGGAGCCGTTGGTGGCCTCAAACTGCTGACCTTGTCCAATGCTTATCTTACAGAGCCTGGTAGATTCAAACTGCAGACCTTTAATTAGTTATTTACAGTGGTTAGCAACCCAACTTGTAACCCACTATGCTATCAGAGCACTTAAGGAGGAAAGGAGAACCAGAATTTGACCCTATACTGTGTAGTTCTGGACCCAATTCTAAATCACTACGGCACCCTCTCTTACATAATTAAAATTCTTTCCTCTGTCTCACTTTCCAACCCTCTGCAGGTCGATCCTGACTTAGGGCACCACTGTCTATGTTGTTTGTGTGTGTGTGTATTTAATAATTAGTAATATGTACTACATACAAGATTGCAGCATGTAATTTGTTGATGTTATCATTCTCATGCCAAACCCCAAAGACAAATAATGATAGGTTTTATAAAGATACTGATAATAAAAACTTAAAAAATCACAATGAGAGGTATTGAACTAATGTTAGAACCATCTTCTGACAGAGTCGTTGGAATGGAACCCTGACGTTAAGTATGGAGCTGTGTCTATTAGAAGGTGTTGCTACACTCATCACCACACTGTACAGTCTGCAGGCCTGCTTGCTCTCCAACAAGACAAGTACAGGGAGTTTATAAATCTCTACACCCACCTTGTACCCCACACAGGGCTAGGTTAAACCAAACCAAACCCATTGCCATTGGTTGATTCTAACTCATAAAGACCCTATAGGACAAGATAGAGCTTCCTTATAGGGTTTCCAAGGCTGTAATCTTTATGGGGAGTCCTGGTGTGGTGCTCTGGGTTGATGCACTGGACTGCAAGGTTGGTTTGAACCACAAAGTCAGGGGTTCAAGCTCACCAGCCAATCCACGGAACCCTAACAGGGGCGCTATGGGTTGGAACCGACTCAATGGTTAACAAAACAAAAACAAAATCAGTATGGAGGGCTGTGGTGGTTCTGCAGGATAAACACTAGGCAAGGTCAGCGGTTTGAGCCCACCAACTGCTCCGTGGGAGAAAGGTGAAGCTTTCTGCTCCAGCTAAGATTTACAGCCTTGGAAACAGAAAGCCCGTACACGATCACTGAGTCAGAACCCACTGGCACTTCACAGCAATCTTTATGGAAGCCACATCTTTTCCCCTCAGGCATGGCTGGTGGGCTCAAACTGCTGACCTTTAGTTAGCAGCTGAGTGCTTTACCACTGTGTCACTAGAGCTCCATTGTTCAGTGCCATCGAGTCAGTTCCAACCCATAGTGACCCTGTATAGGGTTTCTAAGGAGCAGCTGGTGGGCTTGAACCACTGATCTTTTGGTTAGCAGTCCAGTGCTTAACCTAAAACACTATACCACGAGTCCTTAGGGACCCTATAGGACAGAGTATAACTACTCTATAGGATTTCTCGGGCTGGAAATATTTACGGGAGCAGTCTCATCTTTCTCCTGTGGAGCACCTGGTGAGTTTGAACCACCAACCTTTCTGTTAGCAGCCCACTGCATAACCCACTGCTCTACCAGGGCTCCTTGGAGGACCTGATGTAGAGTTGCCCATATGAGAAGCAGCTCACTTGCAGCTGAGCAGGAGAGTCACAGCCTCTCTCTCTGAGGTACTCTGGATGGAAGGGGGCCCAAAGTGGATATCATGTAAGCCATATACCCTACAGAGTTGAATTATCCCTCACATGTCTTTTGTGTTTGATGCAAATTTATAGATTTTTAAAATTTGATGCAGCAACATACAAATATTCAAAACCTGATTAGAACAAAAGATTGTGAAACGGAATGTCAAAATTAAGATTAAATTTCTAAATGAAAGCAAGACATTTAAAAATGTTCAAACCTGCAGAGAAATCCTCTGGGGATGAAGTCCACTTCCCTGTGTACTGGGGCATGTTGGGGAAAAGTTAACAAGCACCGATGTACCTTCCTTTATGTAGAGGCAGCACCACATGGAGTGATAGACCTCAAAACAACTCTCTGTCGTACTTTGTTCACGAGACAAGTATGGGACATTCCTCAGGGACCAGGCAAAATGTCAGATGCTTTAGGGGTACAAAGAGAATAAGACAGGATCTCTGCTCCCGTTGGGGATTGGTAGATTCCTTAGTTCCAGCATCATGTGAGGTCATACCCACGGGGGCCAAGGCCATACAAGGAGAGACAGGAGCTGCTGGAAGGAAAGGAGAGAGCCAGAAAACACCAGATAGGGGAGAAGGGAGGAGAGAAAGAACAAAGTAAGAGAGCTTAGAGAGCAGAAGGAGAGATGAGCCCCAGAGGTCTCAGAAGCCCCTGAAATGTTTCACCCTGCAGGATAGACACAGTTAACACAAGCAGGTGTCCTCTGAGGCCCTTGTACGATGCCTGGCCATCACTGGCTACCCACTTCTCTCTCCAGTCGTTGCAACCACCACAAAGAGTTTGGACCAGTTTACCATGAGCTCCCAGCACTGGCATCTTTGTTCTGAGGTTAAGAGTGTTGCAAAGAACTGAGAAAAAATAAACTTCTGTTTATTGAAGTAACAACAAAAAAGTTTCAAAAAACCAATGATTACTGTTTTTAATTTTTCTTCTTTTTTTGTGCATAACAGTGCTGCTTGGTTGCGCCAGCCTTCTGGGAAGCAGGTCTCTTGTGGGCTTGTGTCTAGGGCCAGAGTGGGACAGAGGGGTGGTCTTGGTGAGGAGCCAAGTCTGCCTTTGTGATCAGTTGTCCTGTGTTCTCCTCCCCTCCAGCAACCGTACTCCTGAAAACTGTACGGGAGCTTAAGTGGCACAAGACTTGGTTTGCACAAGACTGCTGCTTAAAATGGGAGCCCTAAGTCCATTTTGGAGTCCTGGTGTGGTGTTGTGGGTTAATGCGCCAGACTGCAAAGCCATTTGAACTGCAAGGTTGGTGGTTCAAGCTCACCAGCTGTTCCTCTTAAACCCTATACAGGGTCACTGTGGGTCAGAACTGACTCGATGGCACTTAACAACAACAACAACAACAACAAATCCATTTTGGTATGGTGCTGTAGGATCAGTACTGGACTTGGATCCACAAGATCGGCAGTTCAAACCTAACAGCTCCTCCCCAGAAACCCTATACAGAGTCGCTATAACTCAGAACTGACTTGAAGGCACTTAACAACAACATATCCATTTTCAGTCTTAACATAAACTCAGTCTCCGCTGAGATTTTTTTTTGGCCATTATCATGGCTATATAAAGAGTTTAGTCTTCAGGCAGAGTGTAAGTCAAGGTAGACTGCTGGGACTCCCCTAATGAGCCCAGGGATGGGAAATCTCTCCCTCAGGGAATTGTCTGGGTTACCTTTAATGTAAATTGGGGTACCAGGGTCACATGGTCATGAGTCAAACCCTGACCAAGGAGATTGGAGATTCCCAGAACCTATCCTGTATACTTTTCTAATCAGCAACACTGTGTGATCCATAGTTCCACTTGGGACTCTAGCGAATTGCTCTGCTGCCAGTCCTGACTTCCTGGCAAATTTCTTTTGCTTTTCATCATCTATAAACAGCCACGTGGCAATGACTCCTCCATACCCCATTATTATCACATGCTTGCGGATGGTCTTCTTCATTTGGATAATTTGTCTATGGTCTGTTCCATACTTAATAAAGGGGTCGCTATAAAAATACATTTGAATTTGGGGTGTTTTCTGCTCTAGAACAAAACAAATGGTATCTGCAAAAAATTCAAAGCAGAAAAATATTTTGGTCATGAAATGGTTAATCTCCTTTAAAACAAAACAAAACCATAAACCCCCTGAGAAACCCACACCCTTTTTGAGAACAGAAGTATAAAGACTTGAAGATGGTTAATTAAAAAATAGGTGAGTCTTAGGCTGTGTTCTCTAGAGAAGGAAAACCAGTGAAGCTTCTATGCGTTTATGTCAAGAGAGGTTTATAGCAAGGAAATGGCACATACCCAGGTGAGGTTGTTGCTGTTAGGAGCCATCGAGTCGGTAACAGTGACCTACTGCACAACAGAATGAAACAGTGCCCGGTCCGGGGCCAAGTTCACATGTTTGAGCCCATCGCTGCTGCCACTGTGCCAATCCATCTTGTTGGGGGTCTTCCCCTTTTTCTCCAACCCTCAACATTACAAAACATGATATTCTTCTCCAGGGACTGGTCCCTTTTTACAATATGTCCAAAGTATGAGAGACGAAGTCTGGCCATCCTGGCTTCCATGGAGCATTCTGGCTGTACTTCTTCCAACATAGATTGGTTTGTTCTTTTGGCAGTCCATGGGTCTTTTAATATTCTCCTCCAACACCATAACTCAAATGCATAGATTCTTCTACAGTGTTCCTTACTCACTGTCCAACTTTCTCATACATATGAGGTTATTGAAAATACCATGGCTTGGGTCAAGCACACCTTAGTCCTCAAACTGATATCTTTGGTCTTGAACAGCCTAATGCAATACATCGTTTGATTTCTTGGCTGCTAGTTCCATGAGTGTTCATTGTTGATCCGAGCAAAATGAAGTCTTTAACAAACTTCAATCTTTTCTCCATTTATATGGATGTTGTTTATTGGTCTAGTAGTGAGGATTTTTGTTTTCTTTACATTGAGATGCAACCCATACTAAAGGCTGTGGTCTTTGATCTTCATCAGTATTTTACATCCTCTTCACTTTCAGTAAGCAAGATTGTATGATCTGCATATCACAGGTTGTTAATGAGTCTTCCTCCAATCCTGATACCATGTTTTTCTCCATATATTCCAGTTTCTTAGATTATTTGATCAGCATACAGGTGAAAGAATGCAACCCTGGCACACACTTTCCTAATTTTAAACCATTCGGTGTTGCCTTGTTCTGTTCAAACAACTGCCTCTTGGTCTATGTACAGGTTCCTCATGAGTACAATCAAGTGTTCTGGAATACGAATACTCATTCTCTGAAATGTTATCCACAGCTTGTCATGATCCATAAAATTGAAAGCCTTTGCGCAGTCAATAAAGCACAGGTAAACATCTTTCTGGTAGTCTCTCCTCTCAGCCAAGATCCATCTGACGTCAGCAACGATATCCCTTGTCCCACATCCTTTTCTGAATCCAGTTCAAACCTCTGGAAGTTCTCTGCCAATGTATGGTTGCAGCTATTTATCTTTAGCACAATTTTACTTGCATGTGGTATTAGTGATATTGTCCAATGATGTCCTCACTCTGTTGGGTCACCTCTCTTTGGAATGGATCTCTTTCAGTCATTTGGCCAGGTAACTGTCTTCCAAATTTCTTGGCATAAATGAGTGAGTGCCTACAGTGCTGCATCAGTTTGTTGAAAGATTTCAATTTGTTTTCCACCAATTTCTGGTGCTTTGTTCTTTGCCAATTCCTTCAATGCACCTTGGACTTCTTCCTTCAGTATCATTGGCTCTTGATCATATGCTACCTCTTGAAATCGTTGAACATCCAAAATTTCTTTTTGGCACACTGACTGTATATTCCTTTCATGCATCTTCTTTTGATGCTTTCTGCTTCATTCGATAGTTTGCCCATTGTTGTTGCTAAGTACCATTGAGTCAGTTCCAACTCATAACAACCCTGTGTAGGGTTTCTGAGGTGCGGCTGGTAAGTTTGAACCACCGACCTTGCAGTTCAAATCAATTTTGCAGTCCAGCACATTAACACACAGCACCACACCAGGACTTCATTTTGCCCATAGAATCAATCCTTCAATATTGCAAGTTGAGGCTTGAATGTTTTCTTCAGTTCCATTAGCTTGAGAAATGCTGAATGTGTTCTTCCCTTTTGGTTTAGCTCCAGGTCTTTGCACATTTCATTATAATATTTGACTTTGTCTTCTTGAGCAGCCTTTTGAAATTTTCTATTCAGCTTTTACCTTCTCATTTCTTCCATTTGCTTTAGCATCTTTACGCTGAAGAGTAAGTTTCAGAGTCTCTTCTGACATTCATCTTGGTCAAAAAGACTTCTTTCCTATCTTCTTAACGACCTTTTGCTTTCTTCCTGTATGATGTTCTTGATGTCATCCCACAACTCTTCTGGTCTTCGGTCTTTAGTGCTTAATGCATCACATCTGTTCTTCAGATGATCTCTAAATTTAGGTGGGATATGTTCAAAGTTATATTTTGGCTCTTGTGAACTTGTTTTAATTTTCTTCTGCTTCGGTATGAACTTGCATATGAACAATTGATGGTCTGTTCCACAGTATTCCCCTGGCCTTGTTTAAGCTGATGATATGGAGCTTCTCCACTGTCTCTTTCCACAAATGTAGTCAATTTGATTTCTGTGTATTCCATCTGGTGAGGTCCATGTGTATTTTTTATGTTGTTTAAAATAGGTATTTGCTATGAAGAAGTCATTGTTCTTGCAAAATTCTATCATGTGCTCTCCAGCATCATTTCTATTACCAAGGCCCTATTTTCCAATTACTGATCCTTCCTCTTGTTTCCAGCCTTTGCATTCCACTCGCCAGTAATTATCAATATATCTTGATTGCATGTTTGTTCCATTTCAAACTGAAGAGGCTGGTAGAATTCTTCGATTTCATTATCACTAGCTTTAGTGGTTGGTGGGTAAATTTGAACAATAGTGGTATTAACTGGTCTTCCTTGTAGGCTCATGTATATTATCGTATCATGGACAGCATTGTACTTCAAGACAGATTGTGATATGTTCTTTTTGATGATAAATGTGATGCCTTTCCTTCTCAATTTGTCATTCCTGGCATAGTAAACTGTTTGATTGTCACATTCAAAATAGCCAATACCAGCCCCATTTCAGCTCACTAATGCCTAGGATATCGATGTTTATGCTTTCCATTTCATTTTTGACAGTTTCCAATTTTCCTAGATTTATACTTCATGCATTCCATGTTCTGATTATTAATGGATGTTGACAGCTGTCTCCATTTTAATTTGTGCCCTATCAGCAATGAAGGCTTTATTTCCTTTGCGTCATTATGGTCAACTCTACTTTGAGGAGGCAGCTCTTCCCCAATTGCATTTTGAGTGCCTACCAAACTGAGGGGCTCATCTTCCAGCACTACAACCTGGGAGCATCTTCTGGCACTATAACTGACAGTATTCAGGTGCTCTTCATCATGTTTCAACGTTCAGTATTCTAATGCTGACAGTGTTCCAATGCTATTTATACAGTTTTCAGTGACTACATATTTGGAAGCAGTTCATCTCTCTTTCTTCCTAGTCTGTCTTCATCTGGAAGCTCTGCTGAAACCTGTCAACCTGTGGGTGACCCGCTGGTATTTAAAATACCCATGGCATAACTTCCAGAATCACAGCAACACGCAAGCCACCACAGTATGACAAACTGACAGATGAGAGGGTTCTATCAAGGAAATGGCTCACACAGTTGTAGAAGTGGTCAGTCCCAAGACTGTGGGTGAGACATCAGGCTGAAGGCTTCTGACTCAGGTAGATAAGCCAAGATTGGCAGGTCAGAGGGCAAACAGGCAGGCCCAGCAGGTAAGAAGGCAGGCTGCTGATGCCTCCCAGGATTGGCAGGTAACTTGAGCCAGTAACCTCCACGTAACAACAACAACAACAAATCTCTATGTAGGAGTCCTGGAGTAATGTTGTGGGCTAATGTGCTGGACTGCAAAGTCGGTTTGAACCACAAGGTTGGTGGTCCAAGCTCTCCAGTTGTTCCTTGGAAACCCTATACAGGGTCGCTATGGATCAGAACTGACTCAACGGCACTTAACAACAATCTTCATGTGGTGACCTTTTATAGTGCACAGTGAACAAAGGAAACTCCTCTCACAACCATGACTGAAGGCAACAATGCATCACATACCTGTGCTGGGCCTATAGAAGCTGGGAGGATACTACTGCAAATAGGAAATCTTACAGACTGAGGTTCTGGCAGGGTGGGGCAATGACATCATACACAGATGACCACTAAACATACCCAGGAAAGTTCCTGCGAAGGCCAGCTGGGGGGAGTGACCCAAAACCCACTCTCAAATATACTCAGCTGCTAACTGGCAGTTTGGCGGTCAGAGGTGCATGGGGTACTCAAGAAAAATTGGCATGTGAACATTTAAACATAGGCACAAGATGGAGTTAATCACTGCCTGGCTGGAGTCATTCACAGGTAAAAGCCTTCAGATTTCATGTTCTAAAGCAGGAGTCACTAGGAACTGCAGTTGACTTGTGGGCAGTGAGTTTGTTTTTTGACCCATGCAAACTGTTGGTCAGGCTAGGCTTGACTGTAAGAGGTGCTGATGGGAAACTGGAGGGCAGGAGGCAGGGTAAAGACAGGGCACTTCTGCTTCTCACTGGGCTCTGGGCAATGGTGCCTGCCGACAGTGGCTGTGTTTCCTCTGAGGCCCCTGTTCCCCATGACAGTATAGCTCCCCTTATCCCTCTGTTTCAGTGGAGTTAGTGGTTTTCTGCTTTTGCTAAGCTCTAGGTGACCTCAGTTTCAGCCCTCCCAAATACCTTTTGTGACTAAGCTCCCTCTATTGAAATAGCTGATGTGGACTTTGTCTCTTGACCAGACCCTGACCCTCTTCTGGCCTTCAATCTATGTAAATTTTTGAATGGCCACGATAAACAAGCTTATGAATTTGAGTGCATGAAAAAGGAGTTCTTAATTTTTAATCTCAGTAAACTGTCCAAATGAGGCAATTTGAGAGGAGAAGAGATGTTTACGTTTTTAAAATAAATACTGAATAGATACAAAAGACTATCTTTATAGGAGATACATGACATAAACAATAATGATACAATGAACAGCCCATTCTCACCAATCCAGTTTAACATCACCACCATCATTAGACCTCTCCATTCTACCTCCCCGTTCCACTTCCTCCTTACCCCTCCCTTCCTCAAAGATCCCTCCTCTGGATTTATCACATGTCTGTATCCCCTAAGCAAGATGTTTTTTAAATTTTATATACAAGAAATAACATTATCCTGTGATTTGTTTTTCACTCCGCATTGTTTCTAGAGTTTATTCAGGCGTAAAGAGCCCTTGGTGGACAATGGCTAATAGCTTGGCTGCTAGCCACAATGTGGATAATTCTAATTCACCCAGTTGCTTCATGGTAGAAAGACTTGTCTGCTTCTATAAAGATTACAGCCAAGCCCAGAGAAGCAGTGATGTCTGAGATGGAGGCAGAGACATGACATGGAGAGATGGAGCACTTTAGACCCAGAGAGGGAAAGGGGCTGTGTGCTGACGACATGGGGGTGGGGGCAGGCTTGTATACCCTTTGCTTGGTTGATGAGGCATGGAGGGGATTGGAACCATGGCAATGAAACAATATATGATAGGATGAATGTAAAACTAATGTTCTCCCATGTAAACTAGCACATAATTCACAATAAAGCATTAAAAATAAATAAATAAAAGATTACAGCCCAGGACATTTTGTGGGAAAGTTCCACTGTGACACATGGGGTCACTATGAGTCAGAATCAACTCAATGGCACTTACCAACCATGACAGCAACAACATTTCATGCTGTATCTGCAATTCAGCTATTGTCTCTATCAGATTGTCTTTTATTCCATGACAATACCTCAGTGTATTATGCACTCTATTGTTCATTGTTGTTGTTGTGAGGTGCTGTTGAGTCGGTTATCTCAGCCCTGTATAGGGTTTCCAGGGAGCAGCTGGTGAGTTTGAACCCGCCACCTTGCAGTTCAAACGGACCTTGTGGTTCCGAGCTTATCCTGCAGCCTCATGGCAGGACTACTGTTCACAGACCTTACATCTGTCTCCAGGGGCCCATGAACCAATGCTTCTCTAGGCCCTGAGTTAGGAGTGGAACTACTGGGTCACAGAGCAGGGGCCCTCCCCTTTAGTTGTTGTGTCTGTTAGGTGACATTGAGTCAATACTGACTCATGGTAACTCCAAGTGACAGAGAGGAACTGTCTCATAGGGTTTTCTAGGCTGTTATCTTTACTGGAAGGAGCTCTGGGAGCATAGTGGTTACAAATCGGGCTATGAACCTCAGGGACAGCAGTTCGAAACTACCAGCTGTCCCGCGGGAGAAAGATGAGGCTTTCTGCTCCCATAAAGATTTACAGCCTCGGAAAAACCCTGTTCAGGGTCACTATGAGTTGGAACCGACTCCATGGCACATAACAACATCAACAACAACAACATCTTTACTGGAGTAGATCTCCTAATTTTTCTTCCGTGGTTTCCAACCGATAATCTTTTCATTAGCAGCAGAGCACTCAGCCACTGGGTCACCAGGGCTCCTTCACCTTGATTAAAAACAAACAAACTAAAAAACACCAAACACATGCCATTGAGTTGATTCCTATTCACAATGACCTTATGTAGGCTTTCTGAAACTTTAAATCATTACGAGAGAGCCTCATGTTTCTCCTACAGAGCAGCTGCTGGATTAGAACAGCCAACACTGTGATAAACAGCTCAATGTCTAACCCACAGTGCCAACTGTTGTTGTTGACCTTGCAGTTCAAACTGACTTTGCAATCCAACACATTAACCCACAGTGCCACACCAGAACTCCTCAGTGCCAATTGTGGTTGTTGTTAATGCCGTCAAGTAGGTTCCGACCCACAGCGACCCTATATAGAGATTCCGAGGAGCAGCTGGTAAGTTTGGACCGCTGACCTTGCAGTTCAAATGGCTTTCCCGTCTGATGCATTAACCCACAGCGCCATACCAGGACTTCTCCGTACCAGTGTTGTTAAATACTGTGGAGTCGGTTACGACTCATAGCCAGTCCCTGCACAGGATTTCCGAGGCTGTAAATCTTTACGGGAGCAGAATGCCTTGTTTTTCTCCCACGAAGCCGCTGGTAGTTTCAAACTGCTGACCTTGAGGTTGGCAGCTTGATTCATAACCACTACGCTACCAGTGCTCCTTAGGGCCCCTTTATTATTGTTGTAAGTAGTGTCGAGTCAGTTTTAACTCAGATCGACCCTGTATAGGGTTTCCCAGGAGCGGCTGGCTGGTGGTCCAACTGACCTTGCAGTCCAGTGCTTATCCTACAGGGTCACACCAGGACTCCATGGCTCCTTTATAAGCTAATGCTAAGTTGTTTTTCACACTGGTTATCAATTTACATACATTCCCCCATTTGTGCATACAAAGGTACATTGTTTCACGGCCCTCATGAATCTTTGTTGTCAGAATTTTTCATTATTTGCACAGTGGAGGATATGAAATGATATCTCCTCGTGGTTTTAATTTGTATTTTCCTCTTAGTAATGATGGAGCATCGGTCCATATTGGCTGCTGGGAGTTTATTTTCTGAGCAGTCTGTACTAGAGGAGCTCATTGTATTTTCCCAAGCCCTGAGGTCCTGGCTGACTTGGGGCTGTGGAGAAGGGTGCTGAGGGAGGATGTGACTTGAGGTGCAGAGTAGAGTGGGGCCTAGGTGTAACCAGTGCTGGCAGAGTCCGGGAGAGCGTTGCAGCCAGAGAGCATCACTTAAACCTGACCTGGTTGGAGACCCCTACTCTAATTACTTTGAAAACAATGTGCATCTGGGGTTCCGCACTCTGAAGCCCCAGAGGCAGAAAATGTCAATGAGGAAGGTGGGAGTAGTCTGTGGTGAACTGGCAGCCGCGTGCCCAGTGCAAAAGGGCAGCTGCTACTGAACTCTAGCCAGTTTTTGAACTGTGTGGTGCTGGCAGACCTTCCAAATTTTTGAAAAAAGCTCAAATACAATTTTTAAATATGAATTTTCCCAATTTCTAAATGTTGGCAGCTAATTTTTAAAAAAGGGGGTTGCAGATTGATCCAAACAAACCATGTCTGTGGGTGATGGAGTTGGCCTTCAGAGCCCATTTGAGCTGTGCTTTGATCGTGAGACAGGATTCACCTGTGACCAGCCAGCGTGTCTCACTGTCTCCTGGGGCCTGGCACCAAGACTCATAGAAAATAAGGGAAAGCTGGTCCTTGACCTCATGGTGTTGGGGTCTGTGTGGAGGGACCTTTCACTTTCTCAGCCTCTTCACCTGCTTTCTCTAATTAAGATCGTGGGAGAGCATCATTGTGGGAAGTGATACCACCTTCTGTTCTAAGCCAATTAGGACTGTCACCTGGGCTCATCTGTTTGGCTCTTTGGGTCCTGTGCTGGTGACGATGATGATAACTAAAATATACTGAGGGCTTACTTTGTCCCAAATACTGTTCTAAGCACTTCTACATATTTTAAATAATTTTGTCTTCACAATAATTCCCATTTTACAGGTAAGGACACTGAGTAATAGAAAAGTTTCTGTTGTTAAGTGCTGCTGAGTCAATTCTGACACACAGCAACCTCTTATGTCAGAGTAGAACTGTCCCATAGGGTGTCCTAGGCTGTAATCTTTATAGAGCAACTCACTAGCCGCTCTGCTGAAGAAAGATGTGAACCCCTATGGGCAGGTCTTCTCTTTCAGAATCTACTAGACAGCAATGGGAATCTTGATGGGAGCAGATGGCCAGGGCTTTCCCATGGAGCTCCTGGTGGGACCAGGTTCTGTTAGCAGTTGAGCGCTTCCCCATTGTGCCACCAGGGTTCATTGAGGAGAATTAGGCCAAGAAAGACAAAATTGTTTGAATTTCACACACACAAGGAAACAGTGAATCAGAGATGTCCAAAGTACAGCATTGTGTTGCAACCCTGCTGGGGTAAGCATATGCACTTCTGGATGCCTGGAATCCCCTGGCCCAGTGCTCTTGAACCTCCAAGGCAGAATTCCATCCATTCATCTTGTTTCTCCTATTGACCCAGGTGAAACCTCATCCGAGAGGATCCAGATGGATACTCTTGGTCCTCCTCAGGGTAATTGCTGGGGCAGGACTCCGCTGAAATATGACGGGGGGCTAGGGGATTATGGGTTTGGCTCCAGGATTTCGTGAAAACACAAAGCACATTAATATTAGTCAAGTACTGAAAGGACCTGTTTTAGAAATTGAGATACATTTTGGTGAAATCAGGTTGTCCTGAGAAATGTTCAGTTGACTATGAGGAAATTGCTCAAAAACTTTGTTTTTTTCTTCTTCTTAAGTTTATTTGAAAAGTCAAAACTTGAAGTCTGCTTCAGCTGCAAACTGAAGTTGTGAATTTGACTGTATGTACATATGGTAGTTCTGTGTTTTTAAAGTCATGTTCCCCTATTTGTTAGGCTTTGCAGTAGTCAGTCCTCGTTACATGCGTCTCCTGTGTTTTTCTTAGCTTCATGAACTCTGGCATTGCTTTTCATGGATGTATACCCAAAGGAGAAGTAAGTCACCCTTTGATCTCCTCTGGAACCCTATTATATTTAACCTAAGAAAGATTAGGGAGTTTCCATTCAATATTGAACAAACACAAAACTCAACTGCAAAGATGGTGGGTCCTTAGTCTATTTACAACATTGAATTCCATTATGAACGAATTCCACATTAAGCCAACTTTGGAAAAAAAGCATTCTTCTGAATGGAGTTCCCATCTGCCTTCAGAGGCTAGACACATATGGTCCAGGGTTCTGAATGTATTGCTGTCATGAAGAAATCCATTTAGCCTGATCTATTTAAACTGTGGAGGGGTTTGAAACTTTAAAATCACTGCTAATGTTGCTTCTCCATATGGTAGTCAAGTTGTAATTTGTGCTAGCTCTCTCCATCTCCCTGAACTGAACAGACAGATTCTCAAAAGCACTCTTGCCTTCAAGTTGTGCTTGCAGTAACATCTGCTTGATGGTGGTGAAACAAGCCAACTCCAGTCTTTGGACAAGCAGTTCTCTGACGAGATGGAACTCACAGGAGCAAAGAACTGCCGCCCGACTAGCACCTGGAAAACTAGATCACTCAGTTCTTCTCAGTCGCTCTCCAAAGCGGTTTTCAAAAATATGTTAATCTTTTACATAGCTCTTTAAAGCAACCAACATTCAGGTCTAATTGTGGTATATATATATATGCTTAATATACATATGCCACAATATATATATATGTATATCTCTCCCCCCCTACACACACAACGATAAAGGAGAACAAAATCAAGTGTTAGCCTGGCAGGGATTTCAATTCCCTGTTACACCCATGGCATGGATGAAGATTTATTTTTCTAATAGAAGCTCCAATGCTAATGGTGGCACTTGCTTGAATCAGTTAGGATTAAGTACTATTTAATTCACAGCGAAGCGACAATCTGAATGAACTGTGATTAGTTCCAGCTTTCAGCTCTCCTTTTTAGGTCACCAGGCGGCTAACAACCTCAAATGAGGGACCATTATCTTTTGACAGGATGCTTATTTTGAGGGGAGGAGGGGGAGGGTAAGAGGAGAGGAAGAGGCATGCAACCCAGAAAGCCCACCTCAGTACTCTCTCTGGGGATGATTTCATTCCTAACAGACATTGGCTGCCATTTACTCAAAGAAACTACACAAGTGAATTCATTTGAAATGCTGAAGACAAAGAGGGAAAGATTTCTTCCCCTAGTCATTCATGTATCCACTCAGCAATTATCCCTTGAGCGAGGCACTATGGGAGTGAACACTAGCAGGGTTCCCAGGGATCGGGGCTAATACTCAGCCAATACATAACTGTTATGAATGTTGCAGTGTTTCACAGTTGCAACATCAGTTCTGATTGGCTGGTGCCAATGCCACACTGATTGTGCAGTATTTCAGATAACACTATTGCTGTGAACAATACTCAGATGGAATCTACTTTTTCTTGAAGAAAACGGCTTTTCTAAATAAAATGGCCTCACTACAGTGCTCTCTCAATGAGATGAAACATGTAGACCTTTAGCTATTTATCAGCAAGATGATATGTTCTTGTTAGCAAACAGTAGTTGAGATGTCAGTATGATATGATGAGTGCTTTTGAATAGTGACTTTTCATAAGAGCCATGATAAATAACACTCAGCCTCACAGTTGCTGCTGTTGTTAATTGCTGTTGACTTGGTTCCAACTCATAAATGCTCCTGTATAGGGTTCCCAAGGAGTGGCTGGTGGGTTTGAACTACCAACCTTGCAGTCCAGTGCTTATCCTACAGTGCCACATTTCTGTTGGTCCTCAAGGAGCTCTAGTAGCACAGTGGCTAATTAATTGCTCACCTGCTAACCAAAAAAGGTCAGCAGTTTGGATTCACCAGCTATTCCACAGCAGAAGTGTGTGGCAGTTTGCTCTGGTAAAGATTACAATCTAGGAAACCCTATGGGGCAGTTTTCTCTCTGACCTACAGGGTCAGCATGATGATAGAGTTTGGTTTGAGTTTATTGTTCCCCAAACAGGGACAGTCTGAAATAATAAATAGACCATACCAATTTTATTCCATTGGAATACGAGTGTACCTGCTACTATCCCACACAGAGGCCTGTCCAACATGGTCTAGTGCAGCAAGACCTGAACTTCTCTACTTGTCCCTGGGCTTGGGATCCCCTTTCTTCCCTCCGGATTGTGGGATGATATCTTCTATCTTGTTTTTGTTTTCGTTAGATCTAGATGCTGAGGGCAATGAAGGCAGGAATCTTGCTTCCTATCTAAAGGCCTACCCAGTTAGAAGGGAAAAACCTGTTCTTAGTTCTACTTTTAGAACTAGAATGTTAGAATTTGACTAGGCTAAAGCAACATAGTGTAGTGGGTACTAATCGGGCTGTGAACCTTAAGGTCATCAGTTCGAAACTACCAGCTGTTCCACATGAGGAAGATGAGGCTTTCTGCTCCCGTAAAGATTTACATATTCAGAAACCCTGTACAGGGTCACTATGAGTCGGAACTGACTCCACGGCTCATAACCACCACCACCAAAGCAACATAGCACTGTAGGGTAAGCAGTGGACTACTAACCATAGGTCAGTAGTTCAACACCCTCCCCTCCCCCACAATTGCTCTGCAGAAGAAAGATGAAGTTTCTGCTTCTGTAAAGATTTACAGCCTTGAAAACGCTATGCAGGGTCACACAACAACAATAATGCAACATTGAATACTGTCATTTATTCCACATCTGCTGGACTTCGGATGTGGTGAAGGTACTTTATATACATGGTTGCATTTGTCCTCACAGCAATCTAGGGAGGTTGAATGACTTCTACCAAAAGGCAAGTGAGGAGTTTGAGGTAGGACTGATAAGTCATAGACCCAGAACTCAAATCCAGAACTGCTGCTCCAAGCAACCCTTGGGTATAGATCTTACAGGTGTGACCAGGGAAAATAGCCAGACATGAAGATGAGCTTTACAGAAATACCTACAAGGGGAAGCAGGAATGTTTGCCAAACTTGAACTCTTAAGTTTTGTAGGAAAAATTTCTATGACTCTTCATGTTGAACTATAAATTATTATTTAAATGCACAGATATGAAGCTTTGCATAAGTTTTTTACAATGCTAATATTTGGGTGCTCTTTGTTATATATACATACCTGTAATTGGATCCTTATTTCATATAAACTTTTTAAAGTTTGATCATTTCTAATGTCACCGGAATTTTTATTAGTCACAAAATTTGAAAATATGATTTTCATTTTTGTGCCAATAGATGGGATCTCACCATATAGTCATCCAGCCATTGCCCTATGGTTGTTTCTAATTTGTAGCGTAGTGGTTATGAATCGGGCTGCAAACTGCAAGGTCAGCAGTTTGAAACTACCAGCTGTTATGCGGGAGAAAGATGAGGCTTTCTGCTCCCGTAAAGAGTTACAGCCTCGGAAACCCTGTACAGGGTCGCTATGAGTCGGAACCGACTCCACGGCACATAACCACAACAAAGCACACTGTAGCAAACATTTTAGTATATCAGCCTTTA
The DNA here is from genome assembly GCF_000296735.1 of Chrysochloris asiatica. Taxonomy (NCBI): domain Eukaryota; kingdom Metazoa; phylum Chordata; class Mammalia; order Afrosoricida; family Chrysochloridae; genus Chrysochloris; species Chrysochloris asiatica. The sequence continues at coordinate 18,898,994 of NW_006408521.1, forward strand.
ACTGTCTTCCTGAGTCATTCCTTGAGGCTAATTTCATACTCAGAAGGATTACTGTGTCAAAGGGCACAAACATGTTAATAAATACATATCTGCTGAGAGGTTGTATTGATTTGTCCACTTCTGAGATTGAAGTAGCACTTTGGACAATCAGTGGAAAGTGGCATTTGAGCCAGAATTTCAGAGGTAGGTGAAGTTCTGTCAGAGAAGTGTGGGTAGAGGTATTATATGTGGGTAGATGATGTGAATAGACTCAGAAGGAGGAACATACAAGGTGTATGGGGGAATGAGGAACATTTTAGTTAAATCAGAATTGTGTTGATAAGTACAGTCAATTCCGACTCATTGCGTCCCTGTATAGGGTTCATAAGGAGCAGATGGTGGGTTTGAACTGCTGACCTTGTGGTTAGCAGTCAAATTCTTATCCTACAATGCCCCACATCTTACCCTTTTTGTGTATGGATCACACTTTGCATGCTAGAGTTTTGGGCAGACCATTTAGGGGAATGAAAATATTAAAAATACACAAAATATGAAATGAGTCAGCAGCAATGCCAAGACAATCACAATAGGCACTGCCTACCTGCCAGGAGCTCTGGTAGCGTAGTGGTTACGCATTGGGCTGTGAACTGCAAGGTCAGCAGTTCAAAACTGCTAGCTGTTCCGCGGGAGAAACATGAGGCTTTCTGCTCCTGTAAAGATTTACAGCCTTGGAAACCCTATACAGGGTTGCTATGAGTCGGAACCGACTCCACGGCACAGGAATCCTGTGTGGCGCTGTGGGTTAATGCGCCAGACTGCAAAGCTGTTTGAACTACAAAGTCAGCGGTTCAAGCTCACCAGCTGAAACTCTACACAGGGTCGTTATGGGTCGGAACTGACTCTATGGCACTTCACAACAACAACCTGCCAGGAAGCAGCCTCATTATTATACCATCCAGAGAGACTGAACTAGAAACTGTCTCCATTCCCACTGTTTCCGCAACCACAACAAACAGCCACAGGGAAAAAGTGCAACATGGTAATTTCGGTCCACTCGAGAGGTTAAATAGAGTCTCATGAAGTTTATTTATACAAACTGTTATGATAATGGTTCCAGGCATAAATAAGAATTACTCTCACTATTCCACTTTTATAATGCGCAGTCCTTGTTGTTGATTACAAATAAGCAGAGTGTGAAGTCAAGATGTAGAATGTTTCAATTTCATTTCAGTGATTCCCAAAAATTGAATAATAAAAAATGATTTTTAAATGGAGTCAGCCATCTTAAAAATGTTCTGAAAAAAATATGCTTAAAACTTTTAGAAAATAAAGCTTTTAATACTTGAAAAGATAGTAAGATGAAAATGTTGCTTGTTGGCCTGACATTCCTGGACTTGGGTCCTTTGGGAGCTAAGAGGTCTCGGTGAAGTGGTGGAATGCGTCAAGTGTCCAAGGTCTTAGGCACAAACAACATCAACTTGATTTTGGTCCATAAATGAAGACAAGATTCCCTGATTGTTGGAGAACTCTTGAAAAGAAGCCTTTGCTTTTCTTATGCATTTGGCCTCACAATCTTCATTGACAAATAATTCTGAAAAGGAACCAGAAACAGTGATAAGAATATGTATTTAAGTTAGGGTTTCCCAAGCTTTACACTATTGACCTTTTGGACCAGATCATTCTTGATTGTAGGGCTTTCCTGTACATTGCGGGATGTTGGGCAGTATCCTTGGTCTCCACTCACTACATGCCAGTAGTACCGCCCAGTGTGACAACCAAAAAATGTCTCCAGGTATTCCAAATGCTCCCTGGGGCAATCAAAATTGTCCCAGTTGAGAACCACTGGATTAAATCAATACAATCTAAACCATGGGGGAACCCCCTCCCCAAACATTATGAGGAACTTTTTTAATGCTCAAGGCAGATTAGACTGTTTCTAACTAGAAGATTGCAAGTGTGTTCATACTTTTTTTGAAAATGGGAGTATTGTAATGGGACACAACTAAGACAAAATGGCGGTATGACTATGCTCCCAAACATTAAAGAGTCTATATTGTTAGGAAAATGAACTGAAGTAAGAGTTTCTGAATGCCTACTGTGGCCCTCAGTGCCACCCATCTTGTTTCTGCTCATGGTTTCCTCTGCCTGGATGATCTCTTCTTCCCTTGGCAAACTGAGCTTAAATGTGCCCTCCTTGGTGAACCCTTCCTCAGCAGTGGGCACCCAGGGCTATGTCTCTGTAACAGCCTGACTCTCATGGAACTTTGCTTGTTCCTATGTCTGTTTGTTCCTGGAAAGGAACCACTTATGGGCAGAAATCACACTTTGGTTATTTCTGTATTTACTTCATACCCCGTCTTTCTACTTGCCACCTAGTTCATCCTGATTCACGGCAAGCCCATGTGTGTCAGAGTACAGCTGCACTCCATAGGGTTTTCAGTGACTGATTTTTCAGAAGTAGCTCTTCAGGACTTTCTTCTGAGATGTCTTTGGGTGGACACAATCTCCCCTTTTAGCTGAGTGCACCCCTGAGCGACTCCTCTGTCTCTATCCCTAGCTCCTAGCCTACTGTAAAGCTCAATGCATTCCCTGAATGGAGGGATTAAGGATCACTTCTAGGCATACTGCCAAATCTCCCACTTGGATTCCCATTTATGTTTGGGGTGATTAACGGAAATTTCAGGAGGAGGCAATGTGTGACTTGGGTACAATTCTAATAGACCAAACCCTGGCAAAAGGATAACATAGGCAAAAGCATCCTGGTGAGAAAGGACAATGAGTATTTGAGGGAAGCTACAATCTAGTACAGGGTCGCTATGGGTCGGAACCGACTCGACGGCACTTAACAACAACAACAAACAATCTAGTTTGGACTCCTGCTGTGGCACTGTAGACTCAGCAATGGACTGTCAACCACAAGGTCGGCAATTCAAACCCACCAGCTGCTCCTTAGAAACCTATACAGGGCCGCTAGGAATTGAAACCTAGTGTGAAAGGTGGAAAACTGTGTAAAACCATATAAAAGGTGACAGCACTCAACAACAACAGCAACAATCTAGTTTGGGTGGAGAACATGGTTTGTACAGACTTACAAGTGAGCCCAGATTTGGGTGACCTTCAATATAGAGCAATGAGTAAGGATGCAGAATGGTTTGGGGAAAGGTCTGAAAGTCTGAAGCATGATCAGTTGGACAGGCAGGCTAAGGTCCAGGCATATGTTGATAAAGGTCTGAGATGTCTCCTGGAATTCATGAAACCATGAAGTCTATTGGAACTCGTGAAACACTACGGATGTCATTCTAATCGCAAGGTGCATTGCTTTTAACATTTCAAAAGCTGAAGGGTTGTGACCCCTTAACTGCTTTGTGACTCATCCTTCTGAAGGACAGTAAAGACAAATACCAAGTTAGAGAATGGGCACCGTGCACAAAGAAAGCCAAGACAAGAGGCTGAGGGCTCTCACCGGTAAGGAATACAGGAGCACAGCCACAAAGAGCAGCAGGATCAGCAGGAAGAGCAGGCCGATGATGACCCACTTAAATCGCCGCCACACGATGAACTTCATGGTCTTACATGGGTTGGTGAACCAGAGGAAGGAGGTTTCTGGTCGGCTGCATTGCAAAGAAATGGTATTACCTTCCCAACTCAGGAGGGACACGTATTTTATCACAGAGCACAACACAGTTCAAAGAATAATTAATAGCATTCATAAGGTCAAGAAAATATATTATTCCCCATAGTTGGCAGAGAAAGGTGCTTTAACTTATTGCAGCTTCCTAAACTCCTGAAGACACACTACATTTTGGTTTCATGGAAAAGAAGAGTGATTAAAATGAAGTCATATCGCCACCATCTCCAACTTCCACCTCCCACTATGCAACAGAAAATTAAAAGGACAACAGCTAATCCATTCCATTAAGCCAATTGGAGGGGGGCTGTCAGACTGCAGGTGTTTGGGGATCAGACAAGGTTGAGAACAAAGAAGGCCTCTCACTTTGGTGGGTCTAGCCTGGGGTTCATGTTGGGTTCATCCCGTCCCTTCCCTGCTGGCCTCTCGTCGGCCTCCTTCTCATTGAGGATTTCCAACGTCATCTCCACTTTCCCCTTCAGTAAAGCAGAACAGGTTAAACACATGACATCACGTTTCACAAATATTTTTATTTCAACCCAAGGAGTATTCCCCAAGCAATGATTTTTATTCTTGTAAAACAATCCTTAGATTGCCTTAAATTTTCCTCCAGAGATTTCATCACATTTCCTCTCCATGTGTTTCTGAACCAACTCCGTGTGGGAAACTGTGAGGACAAATTACTTCCCTCTCCTCCCTGCTCGCTGCTCTCCATTCTCTGTATCCCTCTGTATCGAGCGTTCTCACATCAATCTCCTTGCTTTCTCACACACTTTCTTTTGTAACTTTACTTGAGCCCAGGTTAAGGTGAAAATCGCTAACAACACTATCTAACATCTATTGAGAGAGTACGCCATCAGCTCCAAGAGAGTAGGGCCATGTCTCTTCAGGCAAAACACTGTCGCCCCAGTACCCAGTGCTGATCCTGGCACATAGCAGGAACTTGATGTACAGCAGCCAAATGAGTGACTAATGCTGCTTCCCTGGTGACAGGTCCCTGAATGATGTGCTAGACACTCTTCTGTAGGGGTAATCTCATGTGATGCTTATGACAGTCCTGTAAAGTTGAACTGTATCATTCTCATGTGAAGATGAGAATATTGAGGCTGAAAGAGGTGTAGAAATGTGTCCATTCGTTTTAAACCCCCAAACCCACAGCCATCCACTCCATTCTGACACATAGCGACTCTATATTGGTGTGAAGTGCCGCTGAGTCAGTCCCAACTCAGAGCAAACCTGCATGAGTTTCTGAGGCTGTAAATCTTTATGGGAACAGAAAGCCTCATCTTTCTTCCTTGTAGTAACTGGTGGGTTTGAACTGCCAACCTTGGGATTAGCAGTCCAATGTTTAGCATCACCAGCATAGGACAAAGTAAAACTGCTCTTCAGACTTTCTGAGACTAATTTTTTTGTTTTGAACTTTTTATTGTGAATTGAGTGAAGGTTTACAGACAAGATCATCAGTTTACATCCAACAAGCCATATACTTTGTTTCATCTCAATGATTCCAGTCCCCTCCATGTACCAGCAGTTACCCACTTCCTCTCTGTGGTCCCAGTGCCATTCCACCCTCCATGCTACCCTTGGGTAAATGTTTTCCTTTTGATCTTCAATGGTTGACCACTTCATGGTGAGCATACCCTACTGTTGTCCACCCTATATGCCTATCTACTGCTTGGCTGAAAGCTGGGGCATGAAGGTGATCTCCTTTCCAGACATGAAGGGTGGTCAAGGGTCATAGTCTCGGGTTACTCCAGTCTCTTTCTGACCAGTAAGCCTGGTCTTTTTAAAAAAAAAATAATTTTGAGTTTTGTTTCACATTTTGAGACTAACTCTTTATGGGTGCAGATAGCCTTGTCTTTCTCCCAGGCCTCCTTTTAGAGTTAAACTTATCTAAAGCTTTGACAGACTTCCTAGGGCCCACGAAAGCAGACGAGGTCACCAGCATTTGAGGAACCATGGCAGTGGAAATAATGAAATGATGTGCAAACTAATTGTTGTGGATTGAATTATGCCTCCCCAAAATATGCCTGAAGCTATAATCCCATTTGGTTGTCTTCACTATGCTACTGAGTCAGGATTAGTGTAGGATGTATTTTCAGTCAACCTTTCTTGAGACATAAAAGAGATGAAACCAAAGCTAGCAAGCAGAGCTGGGGGAAGACAGGTGCCGGGCCACATGGAGACTGGCCAGAAGCAGGAGCTTGAGCTCAGAGGAGACAAGGACATTCCTCCAGAGCCAACAGAGAGGGTAAGCCTTCCCTCAGAGCCAGCACCCTGAATTTGGACCTCTGGCCTCCTAAACTGTGCGAGAATATAAATTTCTGTTTGTTTAAGTCATCTGCTTGTGGTCTCTCTGTTATTCTAATATTAGATGACCAGGAGTCCTGGTGTGGCACTGTAGGATAAGTGTTGGACCACAAAGTTGGTTTGAACAACAAGGTCAGTGATTCAGACTCACCAGCCACTCCTGGGGAACTCTATACAGAGTCACTGTGAGTTGGAACCCCTTTGATGGCAATGAACAACTACAGTCTATAGTGACAGAAAGCAGATGCGTGGTTGCCTTGAACAGATGGAGAGAAATGGACTGCACAGGTTACAGGGAAACTTTGGGTGGTGATGGGAATGTTGTGGATGGTGATGCATACATTTGTTACAACTCACTGAAATGGACACTTTGAATGGGCTCAGTTTTTTGTTTGTGAAGTATATCTCAAAGGTGCTTTGAAAAATAAAATTATGTATGGAAGGCAATTAGTGTGTTGCCTGAATCATAATTAAAATTAAAATTGGTAATAGACAATGAATAAAGTAGTCTTTTGTGACATGGTGTGATAACTCATCCTACAGCTTCTATATGAAAATATAGCCAAAGCCAGCCAAAACCAGACAAAGCCAGCCAAAGCCAGCCAAACTCGCTTGTAAATTATGACCTTTTTGTTCCATGGATGTCAGTACTGCCTAAAACCCCTCCCTCCTCGGCTTTTATAAATGGTGAGAAAACCTCCAAGTTCCTTTTTTCTGTATTGTAATGTATTCGAAGCTCTTCATAAACTAAACCTCCTTGTTGAAGAAGTGAGGAAGGGTCCTAAAGAAATGCAGTGCAACCACTTTAATTTCCGGTTTGGGGATCATTCTAATCCCCTCACTTTTGTCAACCTGAAACACAGACACCATATCTCCCAACAGCTCTTGTAATCCAAGTTACAAACCATTCCCAGAATTTAATCCGACCTATTTAACACTTCTTTACTTTATCTGGAATAATAAGCAAAACTTAAATGATAAAAGGAATAAATGATCCCCAACCAAAAATACTCACGGCCATCACTCGGGCGCCATCTTTATCCGCATAGCATGGCCACCACCCTCTCATAGACTTCTGCTCAAAGAGTGATGCTATCTTTGCTTTGAGGGGGTCTGTTGCTTTGAGGTCCGGAATCATGTCCAAATGGCATTTCTCTGATGATTTTGCTGGCATGATTGTGTGATGCAAATCAAGTTCCAGGCAACCTAGCCAAGAAAACAACATTAAACCTAAATAAGCTTCAAACCTGCTATCATTCATAGGTGAACAGAATGTTCTTGTCAGAGGACAGGCAGACAGTGATTGTGAACAGGTGATAGGTGAGTTAGAGAATGGGATGCTGGTAGATAGAGATTTCCTTCCAGGTAGGATGGACAACAGCATAGGAAATACCACTCTACTGTTTAGCATCTGACAGAGAAGTCCAAGTTCTCTTTCTCAAAGATAGGAGCAGAAACACAGTTGTTCTATAAGCTCACAGTACTTGATGTTGTTGTTGTCAGGTGCCATCGAGTCGGAACCGACTCATAGCGACCCCATGCACAGCAGAACAAAACAATGTCCCATTCTGGGCCAACCTCACTACCGCTGCCACACTTGACGCCATCAATGATGCCACCTGGCCAATCCATCTCGTTGGGGGTCTTCCTCTTTTTCTCTGACCCTCCACCTTACCCAGCATGACATCCTTCTCCAGCAACTGTTCCCTCCTGACAATATGTCCAAAGTATGAGAGACGGAGCTTAGCCATCTTGGCCTCCAAGGAGCACTCTGGCTGCACTTCTTCCAACACCACAACTCAAAGGCATCAATTCTTCTACTATCTTCACAGTACTTACACATCTATAAACAGTGTTTCCACTGAACTTAAGGCCCTTGGATTTTAAACTTGCTCATTCTGTTTCTGAACTGCCTTGAACAGAAAGGCCACTTGGCTTTCAGTAAAGACTGATTCTTGGAACATGGGAAGTTCTGTAGAACATTCGAGTCTCTTCTAGTGTAACCTTGGGAACATGAGCTTGAAAAGGAAAATAACTGGCTAAATACCATATTCTCACCAGGACTTAGGGAACCTGGGCCAGGGTACTTGCAGAAGCACATTTATGTCTTCCATGATATGAGGCATAAACTCTTTAGTATCACTTCCATCATGACCGTCTTTTGAGTGTGGGCCTTCACATGAACCTTTCTTTAAGAAGCTGTTGTTTGCCATGTGGGATCAAGTCCATGGATTGCTGGAGTGAGAATTTAGTCTTTGACCGTGCCAGCAAAGAACACTAGTGAAGTGTATGGCAGATCCCCTTTAAGTTGCCCAGTTCAGAGAGTGTTCATCATCTAACTGGATCCAGGATTTCAGTGTGTCTCAGCCTTCCTGAGTCTTTGCGTACTTTCGTCCTGTCTCTTTTTGGGGACAGCTATAGCCACTTGGAGTCCTGGTGTGGCACTGTGGGCTAATGCACCAGACTGCAAAGCTGTTTGAACTGCAAGGTCAGTGGTTCAAGCTCACCAGCTGCTCCTCGGAAAGCCTATAGAGGGTCGCTATGGGTTGGAATCGACTCGACAGCACTTAACAACAACAACATAACCACTTACTCACTGGACACTTTTCAATATAGTCATTCTCCTTATTTGTTATCAGATTATTTCTATGATTAATTCTCTGTTGTTGTTAGGTGCCATCGAGTCAGCACAGACTCATAGTGACCTTATGCACAGCAGAATGAAACAATGTCCGATCTTGGGCCAACCTCACCACTGTTGAGTCCATCAAAGCTGCCACCTGGCCAATCCATCTCATTGGGGGTCTTCCACTTTTTCTCTGACCCTCCATCTTACCAAACATGATACCCTTTTCCAGCGACTGGTCCCTCTTGACAATATGTCCAAAGTATGAGAGATGAAGCTTAGCCATCTTGGCCTCTAAGGAGCACTCTGGCTGCACTTCTTCCAAAACAGATCTATTGGTTCTTTTGGCAGTCCATGGTACTTTTAGTACTCTCCTCCATCACCATAATTCAAAGGCATCAATTCTTCTACGATCTTCCTTATTCACTGTCCAGCTTTTGAATGCATATAAGGTTATTGAAAATACCATGACTTGGGTCAGGCGCACCTTAGTCCTCAAGCTGACATCTTTGCTCTTCAACACTTTAAAAAGGTCTTGTACAACAGATTTGCTTAATGCAATATGTCATCTGATCTCTTGAGTGCTGCTTCCATGAGTGTTGATAGTTGATCCAAGAAGAATGAAGTCCTTGACAACTTCAATCTTTTCTCTGTAGTCAATAAAGCACAGTTAAACATCTTTCTGATATTCTCTGCTTTCAGCTAAGATCCATCGGACATCAGCAATGATATCTCTCATTCCAAGGCCTCTTCTGAATCCAGCTTGAACCTCTGGAAGTTCTCTGTCAATGTATGATTGTAACCATTTCTGTATTATCTTTAGCAAAACTTTACTCGCTTGAGATATCAAAGAGATTGTCCGATGATTTCTGCATTCCATTGGGTCACCTCTCTTTGGAATGGACACAAATATGGATCTCATCCAATCAGTCTGCCACATCCCAAATTTTTTGGCAGAGATGAGTGAGTGCCTCCTGTGCCACCTCACTTTCTTGAATTCAATTTTGAGTCCATCAATTCCTGGTGCCTTGTTCTTTGCCAATTCCTTCAGTGCACCTTGGACTTCCTCCTTGAGTATCATTGGCTCTTGATCATATGCTACCTCTTGAAACGGTTGAACATTAACCATTTCCTTTTAGTACAGTGACTCTGTGTATTCCTTCTATCTTCTCTACTATCCTGGAATTTAGTGTATACATTTTTACTACTCATAGTCCTTGTGTGGTGTTGAAGGATAAACACTGGCTTGTTCACTACAAGGTTGGCAGTTCAACCCCACCAGCCACTCCTTGGAAACCCTATACAGGGTCCATATGAATTGGAACTGACTCAACGACACTTAACAACAACAACAACTGCTCTATAAGTTACTGAATACCGACTAAGTCAAAACCACTGCATCAGTTACTTTAAGAGCTAAAGGGATGAACAAGATGAGTCACCAGCCACTGTGGGTATGTCTCATCTAGAAAAACCCCTTGGAAGTCACATTGAAGTAGGGTGACAAACTAAGGGCTACAGTTGACTATGAGAAAATGAGATCTGAACTGGCAAGTGACAGAGATCATGGAAATAAGATGATAAATGTGAGTGATCAAGCAGGTTACATGGTTGGGATTGAACAGCTGAGTGAAGGTGAGCAATAGAGAAGAGGAATCGCAGGGGACTCTGGGTGTTTCTGCCTAGGTGACTGGAGAAATGATTGTGCCTGGAATAGCAAAAGAAATTCATGTGGAGTGCAGGATGAGGCCAGCCAGGGAGGTAAGGCTGAGTTTGATTGCAATCATGGTGAATTTGAAGTGTCAGCTAAACATAAAGGTGAAAGGTTCTGGTCGGCAAATGGGAATAATTATCATAATAGTTTCTTATTATCTGACGTCAGGCACTGTGAGGGGTCGGGCTTCACACTGGTTTAGGAATCACACCTTGAGAGGGGACAGTGGATAAGTCACAGTGGATAAGTCACTGAAGGGGCCCAGGGAAGACCTGAAGCACCAGAGGGCAGGCCTGTGTTTAAAGAGATTGAGTCAGCCAATGAGACAGACTCAGGACCAGGAGAGTGGGAATCAGGTGAGCACAGCCCACAGCAGTCCGGTGGGGGAGGGGGTGGCAGTAGGGGTGGAGCTTGCCAAGTAAAGGAAGGGTCTTTAATGGCAGAGGATGGGGAAGAGCACGTGGCTGGGGATTAAGGGCCCCTGCTAACTTATGAGGGCAATGTGGAGGAGGGCCTGAGAACCTATTCTGAGGTACTGGGGTGGGGTGGATTGGAGGATGTGGGGCTAGATGTCCCCTAGTGAAAACAGGATTAGAGTCTTCATAGAGAGGCAGGAGACCAAGCAAGACCCTCAACAGAAGACATGGAGAGTGGTTAGGGATCACGGAAAGGCTGCATTCATGTGCCCACTTCTCAGAGGACTTGAGACAGATGGGTGGGCCACACTGCCAGGTCATCCAGGTGATTTGGGTGTGCCTCCACTCCCAAATTACCAACAAGTATTGCAGACTCAAATAACTGATTCTAAGTGTTCACTGGTTTCAGTAATTCTAATTGTAATTTCTGAGAGAAAATGATGCGATTTAAGCCCTACCCAAATAGTCATCCAGGGAGAACTTGTCATTGTCCCATATCTGAATGATGAGTTTGGGTGGAATCCGAAATTCAGTTTGGTCGACACTCCAGAAATGCTCCTAAAATGACAAAAGAAACAGACAAGCCCAATGGTACCAATTACTGGACTCGGAGACCTTAAAACTGCAACATCAAGGCACGGGGCCTTGTTTTTCCCTTGCATCCCCTGGATGTTCCTAGCGACCCAATCCATGTATATGGTGAGCAGGTGGGCACCCCAGGAAATCTCAGGGCCACCAGCTGGGTGACAAAAAGGATATCCCAGGCGATTCCCAAACAGAAGGTTTCCTGCCATGTTCCTATCAGTGTGAATTCCTGCTGCCTGCCCTCAGGTTGGGAGCGATTTAATCTGCCCCCTGACGACCACTAGGACCTGATTAGATTATCTTTCCAAAGCCAAGTTGTTCTATATCCACCCACAACATCACCTGCTGAGGTGTTACCTCTGTTCAGGTGACTTCACCGGCCCCACACAAATGTCTGAGTGGATGGGCCCTTACAAATCCTCTACTATACACTCCACTTTTACATGGAGGTTGGGAGACTGGGGCCCAGATATCTCTCTTTTATCGTGCAGTTTCAAAATGTTCTGGCATTTTTAACTCTTAAAAAAATACCACTTTTATATGCTTGTGGTCAACTAAGACCCCCAGATCCCTCACACTAAAGATTAATGGAGGGAGAACTGGCTAAGGGACCTCCACGTTCTCACTTCTCTTCCTTGCTTCTGCCCAGACAGTATTAGCCAAAAGTCCCATCTCCATACCCCAAAGTCGCCTGTGTCCCTCTGGCTCAGCAGGAAGGGAATTCCCTTCCAGTTATTTATTATTTGTAGTTCCTGAATGTTCCCCTCTGTCAGGCTGAGAGAGTCTGGGTCTAAGGAGCCCGCTTTCCTGTTGTCTGGTCCCACCTGACTGTGCTGCAAGAGATCATGCTAGGAGAGGTGACCAGGCAGGTACAGAGGGGAGAAACAGAATGGGCTGGGTGGGATGCTAAAGAAGACATATGCTATTGTTGCCTGCTGAGGTTTCAGGTCCCTTTAGCACCCAAATTCTCCTTGGGAACTGCCCCTTGCCTTCTTAGTCCATGCAATTTGGGAGGAGCTGATTCCAGCCCTCATTCCTGGGCCTGCCCAATCAGAGCACTGTATTCTTGGGCAACAATGAATGGCTCAGGGATGGGCACATGGTCTCATACCAGAAGAGACCCTGAGGCCCAATTCTAGAGCTCTGGTTGGAGCCATGGTGATTTGTTCTTCTTGTTCTGCTGATATTGCTAGAATACAGGATGTTAGCTGGGGCTGCTGGCAGTCATCTTGTCTCCACAAGGGAAGAGCCCACGTGGAAATATGGCCACAGAGGAGGAGGAGGCAGAAACAAATTTCTCAAGACATCATTTCAAGCTGGGAATCAAGGTGTTCCTAAAGCCAGCCAACTCTGTTACTAATGTAAACCAATAAGTCCTTTTTTGGTATAAGCCAGGTTAAGCTGAGCCCTAAAATGGAGACTCTTATTAATCAGGACCACACGGACCCTGAGTCCTCAAGGAGGTGCTTCTGAAGATGGCGAGGCTGATACTGAGGTTTAAAAAGGGAACCCACTTTGGCTAATTAGTCAGACAGTTATGCCTTTCATGGGAAGAAACCGAGCTTTTCTATCACATAAGATATACATTTGTATTGATACAAGACTCCACATCCACCCTTTACTAGTTCCTTCATCCTGTTGCCAAGGACCACAGTGTTCCTTATACTTCCTAATTACATAAATACTTGTCATAGCTGTGCGACCTTGAGCAATATCTGCACCTCTATGGGTCTCGGGTTTCCCATCTGCCCCAGGGGAGCTACACCCAATGACCTCTGAGACGCTCTGACATTTTTTGAGTTTCTGAGTTAAGGAAGGCCCCATGACATCCACTTCCAACTGGCGTGTTTCAAAGCTCACTTTTTTAGCAACTGTGCAGAGCTGTTCGGCTGGGAGGTAGTCAAACGGGAAAACGAATCTCCAGTTAAAATTCCCTTCGCCATCCAAGGACCTGTAATGGACATCTGTTTTCTGTTTGTTTTCTTCATTGCCAGGAATCCAGCTGAAAAGCAGAGGCAAACAGACTTAGCCTCATGTGATTGACAAGTCATCTAGCTGCAGAATTGTGCGGTGATTAGAGGAGTGAAGCAGGAGAATATTAATGCACTTTTCTTGGGCAAGTTCCAGTTGTCTACAAAGCTGGGGGTGATTTATGAAGGGGAGGCGCTCTGTTGCATCCAACACAGATTTTAGCCAAATAAAATATAATTCCTCTAAAACCAAAGCAGGAAATCCTTTAGACTCTATCTAGCAGGGATAAGATGAAATTTTCTGGAAAATATCAACAATTTAGCTTCTATTTTGGGTCCGCTGAAGTTTGCTGGCTATGATGTCAGTCTCCCTAGCTCTAACTCATTAGTGTCTGTCATCATCACAGATAGGCACAAGGAACATGCATTAGCTCAAAACTTTAGCATTTCTTTCTCCATATTTTTCTTAAACAAACAAGAGAGGCATGAATCAAGCCATCTTAAGGCTTCCTTCTTTTATTATTCTTAAAATTCACTATGATCAAATGAATGAGACTAGCAATAATATATTATTTCCACATACATATCTATGAGTTTATTTCAGTAAACAACTTTCAAGGTAAATTTTTAAATTTTAACATTCAAAAAGTTCCCTTTGATTTGTGCCTGGCACAGAGTAGACACTAAAATAAATACTGGTTGAAGGAAAGAATGAACGGACATGCCTGGAAAGAAGTTATTGTCATATCTTATTTTCTGGGAAGAGTCCTGGTTTGGAAATGGGAGTTAGCATTCGAGTTTAGACTGAAAAAAATGCATAGTTCTCAACGCTGACTGCACATTAAAATCAACTGGGGAGCTATTGAAAATACTGGTGCCTGGGCCTCACAGATGGTGCTTCCTGGGAGGAAGCAGGCCTGGCCTCATCTCCTCACTTATAAAAAGAAGCAGTGATGTGTGCCCCTTCACGTGGTCAGTACGAGGACAGAAAAAGAGATCATGATTTGGAAGAGGGAAATCTTCAACTCATGCTAATGCTCATCTGCTGTGAACCAGGCACTCAGCATGCATTATTTTATTCTTCAAATGAAGAAACTGCAAAGGTTCAGAGAGGATATGGAACTTAAACAAAGTCACATAGTCAATAACAGACAGAATTCAGTATTTTTCCCCAGGACAGTCTGACTCTGAAGTCCAGCTCTACTATTCTGCCTCAAAGGACCATGGAGACTAAAAGTTGCTTACTAACATGAAGTCCTATTCTTGATTGTTGTTGGGTGTTGTAGAGTCAGTTCTCTCATAGCAACCCTGAATAGGGTATCCGAGGAGCATCTAGTGAGTTTGAACTGCCAACTTTGCAGTTCAAATGGTCTTGAGGTCCAGTGCATATCCGACAACACCCCACCAAAACACCCCTATTACTGGTTGTTGTTGTTGTTATGTGCCGTGAAGTCGGTTTCGACTCATAGTGACCCTATACGGGGTTTCCGAGGCTGTAAATCTTTACAGGAGCAGAAAGCCTCATCTTTCTCCCAGGAACAGCTGGTAGTTTCGAACTGCTGACCTTGCGGTTCGCAGCCCGATTCGTAACCACTACGCTACCAGAGCTCCTTATATCACTGGTAGTGGTATTTAATATCAACAAAGACTAGGAAACCCTCTAGGGACAGTTCTACTCTGTTCTATGGGGTTGCAATGAGTCAGAACTGATTCAATGGCATAGGAAAATAATAGTAGTTTTACTTTGGGCTGGTCAGTTAACTGACTAGCTAAATTAACTGGACTTCTTTTGACAGTTAAACTTTTTAACCAACTCACTGAAGACAGTTCATACTGTCTTGGCTATAACCTCATCAGGTGAACCTCCTGATACATCCCCCAAATGCCACCATCACCCGCCCCCCAGCGGCTCACCACCTGAAGCTCACCACCCTCTCTGATGTCACAAGAAATACTTTCATGTTTTCATTTTAAGACAAGTTAAACCAATACTCTGTGGTTGCTAAATAGACTCATGAAATAGACCCTAAATAGACCCTAAAAATAAGGACCCAAATCCTGTCTAGTCCTGTCTGCACCCTCTTCATGGTCACCAGTGAGTCTGAGGCTGTTGTGGCCAAGTGTCAATCTAACACAACGACCGTAATTTCACACAAATGACTCACGCATTGCATGGTTTTGCCACACCTTTCCCACCTCATGTCATCATGTCTTATGTGTGCTATGCGTGCTATATGTGGGTACATCATTTATAAAAATATGGCATTCTAGGTGTATCATTTTGTATGCACCATATTGTGCGGTGCTAGGCATGCCATTTGTGCATTCTTCATCTTTCCACAGCCACTGTTGTTGTTGTTGTGTGCCATAGCGACCCTGTAGAGGGGGTTTTCTGAGGCTGTAAATCTCTACAGGAGCAGAAAGCCTCATCATTCTCTTGTGGAGCAGCTGGGGATTCTAACTGCCAAACCTGAAGTTAACAGTCCAGCAAGTAACCCATAATACCGCCGGGACTCCTTCCACATATTATATTTGGATTTTAATTCCAAATATTTCATGGTACTTTCAGTTGTGTTTCAGATTTTTGATCAGAGGAATTTTTACAGTCCAGTATTTACTTGAGTTTGTTTCTCTGATTTGAAAAGAAAAAAAAAAAGGAGCTTATGATAGTTAAATAAATTTGCATATATATAATTAGCTGGGATTAGTTTTCCTTGGGGAATGGTAATAAGATCCTGAACCGAGAAAGAATAATGAAGAAGTTAATGAAACGTTCCCTGTTTACAGTGAACCTAAATGATAGTAATTATGTCTTTAACAAAAGTTTTGATTGAGGGTCACATGGGATCATGAGTGAAACTTTGCTCCCAATTTTTGAGTATGTCAGGTTTTCAACAATTCTTATCTTTTACTTATCAAGGAATCACACTCAGTGAGGGCCTGTGAACAGTAACGATACTAGCTAATACTCAAATGGTGTTTACTATGCGCCAGGCACTGTTCTAAATGGGTCAAGTAACTGAATACTCTAGGTCTCCCTGGGACACTTGTAGTATCTTATCTCTATTTGTGGTGCTGTGGGCTAACACGCTGGACCACAAGGTTGGTTTGAACCACAAGATTGGTGGTTCAAGCTCACCAGCTGCTCCTCGGAAACCCTATACAGAGTTGCTATGGGTTAAAACCGACTTGACTGCACTTAACAACAATAACATCTCTATTTTACAGACAAGGATGTGTAGGCAGTGTGAGATTACTGAAAATACCAGGATTTGAACCTGTGTTGCTGGGCTCGAGTTGGGGGAGCCCACCATGCATTTAACATCAAAGCATAACATACACAATATGAGTTATTTAGAGCTGAATTATGCAAGGAACAGAATACTGAACAAAAATGGCATTTTACGTGTTGGATACAGGCATTCATAAATGTTAGTGTAATGAGTGATTTTTCAGAAATCTATTAATGTTTCCTCTTTTCCATAGACATTAGTTGCTGGTAACAAAATACAGATATAAAAAGAAATTTGGAAGCTTTACTTGTGTTCTTAAGGCTACTTATGCAGGACATCGAAAAGGAATAAAGCTAAACTGCATGACCCCAAAGCGTCAGAAATAACAAATTGCTGAATAAACGGAAGGAAACTCAGTTTGTTAAAAGAGAAGCAAAGACATATTCATACATATCAATTCTTATAATTATTGGATATCTCTGCTCATAAACAAGCTCCATACAGATTTTTTGGCCTGTTCCTTCCCAGTCTTCCAGGAGTTTCCTAAGTAGACTACGCTAAGAAGAAAAATAGCTCCAGGTGACAAAGAATCTTATCCTGGGCACCTTTGATACTGAAAATTCAAGCTAGTGAAGGTGTCATAGGTTGAATTGTGTCCCCCAACAGATATGATGAAGTCCTAACCCCACATCTGTGACTGTTTGGAACCAGTGTTTAAGGATGTTATCAGTTAGCTTACAGTCATGTAGATTCCAATCCAAAATGATTGGTTTCCTTGTAACAGAAGAGAAGAGACATGGAGACTCAGAGGGGAGATGGCTGAGCTGGAGCCAAGGCACACCCAGGTTTGCAAGCACCCACCAGGAACTAGAAAGAGAGAACATCTGACCTTCTTGCTAACATCTTGATCTGGGACTTTCAGTCTTCAGAAATGTGAGACAATAAACATTTTAAAAGCTCCTTGTTTGTGTGACTTTGCCACAGCAGCTCTAGGAAACTGATAACAATGAGAGAGTCTATCTCATTCCTCGGTTTTGTTGGAGGCTCTTCCATGCTAACCTTACCCTTTGACATAGATATCACTCATGTCCTCTCCTGTTATGCTTTTCTCATCCAAGATAACATCCTTGGTGTTCCAGATGATCACACGCAGGTAATACCTGAAAGAAATGCAGCTGCAGTCACTTTCTCCTCTAGTTCTGCACCAAGCACCCAGCCTAGTCCAGCCAGGTCTCAGAATTACTTACTTCTTTGCTTTCCGGGGCGTGATATTGAAAGGAGGGCCTGGTGGTCCCAAATTCTTGGGGAAAACATCCACCCACATCTGAAGTCTTCCCTAAATGATTCAAAATTTAAAAAAGAAATGAAGTTCTGTTATGAGTGTTAGTGATTACAATTTTCATTTGTAGTTCTTGTTGTTGTGGTTATGTGCTGTGGAGTTGGTTCTGACTCATAGCGACCCTGTACAGAGTTTCCGAGGCTGTAAATCTTTATGGGAGCAGAAAGCCTCATCTTTCTCCTGTGGAACAGTTGGTAGTTTCGAACTGCTGACCCTGAGGTTAGCAGCCTGATTCGTAACCACTACGCTACCAGAGCTCTGGTGAAACTATTTCTTTGGACTGCTAATGTCTTCATCCATATGCACGATAATCCAATGGAATAGAAGAGCAAACCAAGATTACTCTTGTATGTGCAATGTCCTTCAGCCTACCCACTCTCCACTCTCATCCAGGGATCTCAGATGGCTGCGTGGGTGGGTGCCCATAGGAATCCTAGATGGAATCTTCCCTAGTTAATAAATGAAGGGCTTCGTGATATAAAGGGCTTCGTATCACTAACAAAATCCCTAACACACACACACTTCCTCTTACAATGACTTCAAGTCAGAACAGTTCTCATTCTGTCACTCTCTTCATCATCACATTGCCTACTTGTCATTCCTAGTTTGGTGACACACAAGAGTTTCTCAGCGCCCAGGTGGTATGGGTTATGCATTGGGCTGTTAACCGCAGGGTACGTGATTACAATCCACCAGTTGCTACATGGAGAAAGATGAGGTTTTCTGTTCCCATAAAGATTTACAGCCTCAGAAACCCTATGATGGGTTGCTATGAGCCAAAACTGACTTGATGGTAAACAACAACAGAGTTTCCCTATTTGCCTCAAGACAGAAAGTCAAAATCATGTGAAATGTCATTTAATATTTCACAATAATAACTTACAGCATAGCACTTTCAAAGGAGTCCCAAAGGAGGGATTCAAGCAATGGCAAGAGTATCATTGTTCCCAAAGGTCAGGATTCCCTGCCAGTGACTCATCAGTGCCTGCCTTCTAGTGGATGGAAGCAATGGTGTCACTTGGATAGTGTAGGGAGTGTGCACCACACCAGGTGGGTGATACTATTACGGATGGGGTGACACCAAGGTGACAATCTATAAAATCTTTATACAGTGTTCTAGCAGAAATTTTTTTTTAAATAAAAACACTCCTATAGTTATAGCAACAAAAACATTTTCATAACTCCAGCTTACATGTATCAGTGTACCTACAATGCTAAATGTACCTACAATGCTTGGATCAACCATCTACACTCATGGAAGCAGCAGCCAAGAAATCAGATGACATATTTCATTAGGCAAATCTGCTGCACAAGACCTCTTTAAGGTGTTGAAGAGCAAAGATGTCAGCTTGAGACTAAGGTGTGCCTGACCCAAGCCATGGTATTTTCAATAACCTCATATGCATTAGAAAGCTGGACAGTGAATAAGGAAGACCATAGAAGAATTGATTCATTTGAGTTATGGTGTTGGAGGAGAATATTGAAAGTGCCATGGGCTGCGAAAAGAACCAACAGAGCTGTGTTGGAAGAAATACAGCCAGAGCGCTCCTTGGAGGCCAGGATGGCCAGAATTTGTCTCTCATACTTGGGACATATATTGTCAGGAGGTACCAGTCACTAGAAAGGAATATCCTTTTTGGTAAGGTGAGCCAGAGAAAAAGAGGAAGACCCCCAGTGAGATGTATTGGCAAAATGGCAGCATCAACGGGCTCAAGCGTGACAGTTGTGAAGTTGGCCCAGGAACGCCAGTGTTTCATTCTGTTGTGCATAGGGTCATTATGAGTCAATACTGACTTGATGGCACCTAACAACAACAACAACAATGCTTAAAGTCTAGGCTAGTTTACTTTGTGAGCCTTCTACTGCACTTTGGTCAGAGTTGTCATTATTATCCAATGACAATGATACTTTGGATCACATGGCTTCGCCTGCGTGCACTACAAGCACACACTGTTGTTTTCATTGCTGCTGGTGTTTTTATAGTTGTGGATTTAGTCACATCTTCTGGTGTTTTAGCTATAATATTGTGGCAGTATTTCTGAACCTATATCAATAATGTTTTTGAGGATGAAGTAGTAATTAAAGGAAAAGAAGGAGAAAAATACAAAAAGGCTTCTGCTCAGTGACTAATAATTTTGTAATTTAGTGTAGAAAGATTTTACAAAACCAATTCTGTAGTTGGTATTCATATAACCTAGGAATTATTACATTTCAGTGACTTACACTTATATTTGCCACATACTATGTATTCTATGAGTAAACTTGATAATAAGCATGACTAAGCATTCTTTATGGTCTGGTATGGGAGGAGGGCCATGGAGTGGGGGTGAGACCAGCCCTAGTCACACTACTGTGTGGACGCGTGGACTGACACTTGGTGAGTCTCTGCTCAGACCAGGCCAATCCATCTGACTGGCAGGTTAGGAATGCCATTAAAAAGCTATATCAACCATAGGAACCAATTTACTTTCCGCAAACTATTTTTAGATATTATGTAGACTCTGTCTTTATGACAAAAACAGACTAGCTTCAAGAAGGTTGCCAAGGAAACTACTAGGTTGGCTTTGTAATGCATTGTGATCAAAGCGAATTAACAAAGACTCCTGAAAACAAATACATGTTACTGTGCTCCCAACTCTCTTCCAAGTGATCTCTGGGGTTCACAGTTCTATAATACATGGAACCCACTGAAGAACCTTAGGCATCTGTCCAGTGTCTACTAAGAATGTGCCGCAGTCTGTGTCTAATACTGTGAAGAGTGGCTGGTGGACTCCTAGAGAGAAATCTTTCTTACTTTGTAATTTTCTGAGATTCTTTTTTCAACTGAGGTGTGGGAGGGGTGAGAGGAGGAGGAATGGACTCTTTGTAAGAAGAAAGAAGAATAAAAAGGGGAAGCAATGAAAACATGGGACAGAATAAAAGCAAGAAGCAAGTGACAAAATAATGTAGTAAACTCAAGCTACTTGTGGCCACTTTTTGGCAATGGATTTGCCCACAGTTTTGCATTTGTTATTCATCATGTCTGTATTTTCAGTGTCAACAATATTTACATCTTTTTGTTGTTGTTAAGTGCCATCGAGTCGGTTCTGACCCATAGCGACCCTGTATAGGGTATCCAAGGGGCAGCTGGTGAGTTTGAATCACTGGCCTTGCAGTTCAAACCAATTTTGCAGTCCAGCGCATTAACCCACAGCGCCACACCAGGACTCCATATTTACCTCTACTATGTTAATACTTCTTAAAGTGTCATTGCCTAGCCATTGCATCAGAACCATGCAAGGTTCCTGTTTAAAATCCAGATTCCTGGCCCCCTCTTAGGCCTATTAAATGTGAATCTCTGCAGGCACAGTCCAGGCATCTTCATGAAAACCACCTTCCAAATTATTCCACCATTTGCCATGTCTCACCAGGTTCTCTAGAACCTGCTCTCCATCTTCTGGGCTCTGACCCTCCCACATTGCCATCCACATGGTCATGGTGAGCAGCCACCTTGTGCACTATTGTTCTGCTTCTCAGCCTCTTTAGTCTCAGATGAAATCTTCTTAGCCAAGTGGGACCAAATTCAGTCACTTTGCCCTCCTGGCTACTGCTGAGTGGTCTGGTGGAGGATAATTGGGCCAAGTTGGACCAATCAATCTCTTCTGTACTTGAAGGTAGGTGGGCTACATTATAACATAAAAGCTGATGGGTAGGAAGGTGACCATAGCAAGAGAGCACACTAAAATATGAGGGGGCTTCAAAAAGTTCATGGAAAATGGAATTGACGGAAAATAGAATTTGTCCACGAACTTTCTGGAGCACCGTCGTACATTCATAGAGAGAAAGAGACACAAAAGACCCTGATTCAAGTGCGCTCTGCATCATTGTCACTCTCCTGTCAAGCTTTTGTCAGTTACTTGAAATGTTTCATTATAAATTCTCCTTTGGCGTAAAACTAAATAATGTTTATTTCTATTTCTTGCAATCAAAAGCATCCAAATGGAATTAAACAGGCAAATCAACTATTGCATCTGAGGTTTGGATGATGGCTCTTCAAAGGTGGAAAGTCACTTTACCTGGGAAATATTGGGCTGGAAGGTGCTGTGCAAAGTTCTTGTTTCCACGTGTTCAGGGACCAGCCCTTGAGTTCTGAGGATGTGAAGGGCAAGACGCTCATCAGGGGCCCCAAGGTGTTGGTGCAGAATTTTGTTGGCTTCTGGAATGGAGATGGAATAGAATGGCATTAACATAGGATGGGCATCTGGGGAGAAGTCAGCCAGCTTACTCTGAGTTACCTGAAGACTTCATCCCAGGGTTTGCAAAATGAACAGGCAGTGCCATTGTGCAAACTTCTGACTTAGGAAGGGCTTAGGAAAGAGTGAAAGAATGTCTGACTCTCAATTCTGCCCTATCCAGACTTACACCCAATTTCTGAGATGCCAGTAGCAAAGGGACTAGGATGCAACAGAACATGCAAGGGCGTGCAGACTATATTGACTTCTGTGATACAGACACACAGCTAGACTCTGTTTCCCGCTTCCACCGGAGTTGGGTGTGGCCATGAGACCAATTTCATCAGGAATGTAGCGTGGGTGAAAGTACTGTGCGTCATTTCTACACCAGGCCCATGAACCCT
This sequence comes from Chrysochloris asiatica, assembly GCF_000296735.1. Taxonomy (NCBI): domain Eukaryota; kingdom Metazoa; phylum Chordata; class Mammalia; order Afrosoricida; family Chrysochloridae; genus Chrysochloris; species Chrysochloris asiatica. The sequence continues at coordinate 18,921,409 of NW_006408521.1, forward strand.
TCCATGCCGGATCCTTTATGCACCTTTCTCTCCTGCCAGCTTCATACAGAAGAGAACAGCAACCTGGGAAATCTGAGGGAAAGAGTGGCAGGGGGCTAAGGTGGAGGGCTACCAGCTGCAGGAGCACATCTTGACAGTTCATGGGAAAAAAATGTCTATTGTGTTAAGCCATCGACACTTGGAAGTATAACTGCTTCATCAGATGGCATCTCCCCCTAAATTCTCAGACACTCCACCCATCAAGAGGTGGGATCTACATTCTCTCCCTTTGAATTTGGGAACAAATTCAATCAATAAAATATTGGAAAGGTAACACTGTATGCCTTCTGAAGATGTCTGGCATGCCAGAAAACTGACTTTCCAGGCACTGCTCTGTTGTGAAGTATATGGACAAGCTCAGGTCATCAGCCTCTGCTGAGCTCCCAGCCTGCAACCAGCAACAACTGCCAACCCCATGCATGAGTATGGGTTTGGACCTAGGCTGTCCAGCCCAATGATGGCAGCTCCAGTTGACACCTGACCACAACCTCATGAAATACTTCAAGTGAGAAGTGCCCAGAAGAACTACAAAATCATGAGTAAAATGATTGTTTCAAGCTGCTGTTTTGAAGTGATTTTCTATGTGACATTTATAACTGGAACAGTCTCCATGATGAATATAGCTTGATTATCTTGGGGTACTTTTTTAAACCATTATGCGTGGTGCTTCTCAACTTAGTCCCAATAGGTTTTTCAAGTCTACACGTTAACAGCAACATCAACTTTTCTTACACATCGAGTTATCCCTGACTCTTAAGTCCTCTTCCAAATCATTTCTTACAGTGTCAAGAAGAGTTCCGGATCAGGAAGCACTCACACGGCTGCGTATCTTTGCTGTGTTTTCTCTAACTATCCTGCATACTCTATTGCCACTTCCTCTCAGAAGACCACCTCCCACCACCACCATACAGAATCATGCCATAGCTGGTTCACTCTGTACACTTACTTCAGTGTGTAGCTAGTTGGCTATGTGTCAAGACAGGTTATTTTATAAATTACTGTTTGGGAAAGAACAAGACCCCAAGCTCTGATGTGAACCAGATGTGAACCAGTAGGCTCTTCAGACCAACTCCCAACATTCTGGAGCCTTCTCAGACAAGGACTAGAATAAATGTGGAGGGGCAATTTTTGCACTACCATATGAGCATTTTTGAGTTAATTATGTATTATGTAGAAATTAATTAATTACTAGAACTGTGTTCAAAGCTTAAATGGCTATAACCCAAAACGGCCGAGTACAACGTAAGACAGATCAGAAAATGTGTTCAGTTTGACACTTGACAAGACAGGTAAACGCTACTATAACGTGGCTTTTGTTAAATCGAGTCATGTGTGCAGAATCTCCCATAGTGTAATTTGAGTTACAAAAACCCTAATAAACCATCTCAGTAATATAAATGGCTACTATGCTCTGTCTTGGAAGGAGCACAACCAGAATGCTCGCTTGGAATTGAGAATGGTGAGACTTCATCTTACCTACTTTGGAAATGTCATCAGGAGAGACCAGTCCCTGGAGAAGGACACCATGCTTGCTTGATAAAGTGGAGGGTTAGAGGAAAAGAGGAAGAGTCTCATGAAATGGGCTGACCCAATGGCTGCAAGGATTAGCATGGTGCAAGGTCAGACAGTGTTTCATTCTGTTGTATGTAAGATCATTATGAATCAGACCTGCCAGTGGGCAGCCTGCAATTCACTGTAATGTGCTCACCGAAGTCATCCAAACTATAGTCTTGTCCTCCATATCGGATCCTGCTTCCATCTTCAGAAAGAATGGGTGGTGGGAAGCCTTTGAATCTAGCTACATTTTGAAGCAACTGTGTTGGTTTCAATTGATCTCGCCAGGTATTTATTCCAGAACTGTAAAAATATCACATCCCAGAGTTACTTCCAGATACACAAGTTCTCTTAAATTTACACACACATACTGGCATACTTATAGGGGCCCCTTTAAAAATTAAGGGGCACCAGGAAACATCAAGGCAAGTGGTCTGATCCCCTCAGTGCAAACCCCCTTCCAAGACTAAGACTCAATGGGAATACATGGTCTGATTGGTGAGCACGCTCCTCACCGATAAGGGGATGTGAGGGAAAAACAGCAATGAAGTGGAGAGCTAAGCCCTACAATGTGGAGAGTGAAGCGTTCAGCTGATAAAAAGAGAGGGCATATGCTCAAGAACACCCACACTTGCAGATAATACCCACTTGACCTGGCTTCAATGACTGGATGATCAGAGCTCAACCAGAAGAAGAAAGAAGAGGAAAAAAAGAGTAATCTGATGCAATTGATGAACTTGACCTACACCTATGGAAGCAGTAGCTCAAAAGAGGGAACAAATTCTTATAGCAAGAATCATTCCCACCCCCTCCACACACAGAGTAGACAGGGATGGGCAACTTGGACATTGGCTACCTAAAATGGGGGACGGGGGGCTACAAAGGCAAGAAGTGACCGGCTTACAAGCTTTCAAGAGGGAACCAAGATCCAGAGGGCCTGGAGGAAGGTAGAATCTCCAGTGAGTGAATTCAATCTGCCTAGGTGGAGCTGATGAAATGAAATGCAGACGTGTCTCTTGTGATACAATAGTGAATAATTGTTATCAGGACTGCTTGTGAAGATTGGAAATGTAAAGGTAGACATTTTATAGCAAGGAAGGGAGGGAATAACTTTCCAGTCTAGGAGCTGAGGTCCCTAGGACCATCAATGGAGAAGAACCGAGAGCGGGACCCTACCCAGAGAAACAGTGATGCCTGAGATGGAGGTAGAAACAATGACGTGGAGCAATGGAGCAGCTGGGGACTTTAGATCCAGAGAGGGAGAACGACTGTGTGCGGAAGACTGCGGGGAGGTAGGGAGGGCAAGATAGTGTAGGGGGCAGGCTTGCAAGGTATACCCTTTGGTTGGTTGATGATGCATGGAAGGGAATGTAACCATGGCAATGATAGGATGTACGATAGAATGAATGTAAAACTAATGTTCTCCCATGTAAACTATCATATAATTCACAATAAAACACTAAAAAAATGAAGGGGCAGGGAATGTGCTCTACCCTTGACTTTTGCCTAGAAATCCATTATTGAATCCTCAAATATACACGTTATTTGGCCTCAGCCAATTGATCAAACTTTTAACTGTTTCCTCCTCTGTGAAATTAAGGAATTTGACCGAGCCATAGAGACAACCTCATACTAGGATTGCATGCTCCGTAAAGCACTCATGGGAGGAGGGACATCACAAAATCAATCAATTTGGGGAGAGGGAAGGGAGATTCCTGTTTCCCAAGCCCTAAGTTCCTGACATCAGGGACAAGGGCCTCCCAGAGTTGTGGCCTACACCAGGCTGCCTGGGCCCGCACTACCCCAGTACACAGAGGACAGTGTGAAAGGTGTCTGTGGATTGGGCAATGCAATAATGAGTCTAATTCTCCTCAAAAGAATCTTACTATGACAAATTGTCCTATCTGATGAAAAGGAGCAGCAGTTCAGTGAAGGAAGGGACAGAGGCAGAGCATCAAAGCTTTTCCTGGTATTCATGTCAAATGAAACACAAGGTCTAGTTCATGGCCAAAGCAACTTACATACAGTACTGCTCAGGGATGCCACAGTGGGACCCAAACCGGGACAGGAATCGGTTTTCCAGATCAATAATGGTCTCTCCTACTTTTTCATCACGGGTTAAGGTGTCATAATCATAGACAGAAATTTTCAAGTCTTTGTCTTGAGGTAAGTAGCAGTTCAGTTCATACATTCTAAATAAACAAATGAAAGGTTAGACTTTCCATGATCCACCCAAGTACCTCACGAAAACCAGGGCTCTGTGCAAAGAACCCCAGGCAATGCCTACAACCACTGGAAGAGAACATCTCCACTAAAATAACCAAGTGGCCGGCAGTGGATGGGTACTCTGTAAACAGTAAACGTGCTAAGAACAGTAAGAGAACATGAGTTCTTATGCTCAGGAGAAGAGCATGGGCTTTAAATACCTGGGTTCAAATCTCAGTTCTGTTTTTTTACTAGCTGTGAGACTCTGGGCTTTGATACTTAACCTCTCTGTTCTCAGTTTTTTCATCTGTAAAATAGTGATAATAATACCTATCAAGCAATGTTATAAGGATCAAGTGTCAAAATGTACGGAGCCCTAGTGGTGCAGTGGTTAAAGCAACTGGCTGTTAACTAAAGGTTAACCTTGGTAGAAAGATGTGGCGGTTTGCTTCTGGAAAGATGTCAGCCTTGGAAACCCGATAGAGCAGTTCTATTCGCTCCACAGGGTCATTATTATGAGTGGGGAATTGACCCTATGGCAATGAATTAAGGAGAAAGTATCTAGCATGAACGCATTTGCTTAAGAACAAGTAATTATAATAATATAAATGATTACTTATAACATTATTAACACTATGTCTGGGTGTGGGGCTGTGGGTTAATGCGCTGGACTGCAAGGTCGGTTTGAACTTTGAATCACAGGGTTGGCGGTTTGAGCTCACCAGCTGCTCCTTGGTAACCCTGTAGAGGGTAGTTATGTATCAGAACCAACTTGATGGCACTTAACAACAACAATTATTATTATCACACAGCTGGGAGCTTAGTAAAGAACAAATGACCCTGATTTATAGCCTCTTTTCTGTGCCCTTGTCTGTTTCCTTAAAGACTGTTGTTGTTTTTGTTGTTAAGTGCTGTCAAGTCGGTTGACCCTAGGGTTTCCGAGAAGTGGCTGCTGAGTTTGAACCCCTCACCCTGTCTTTCGAACCGACCTTGCAGTTCCAGTGCATTATCTCACAGCGCCACACCAGGACTCCATCCAGAAAGATTAACTCATCTGAGAAACCCTATTCTGTTCTATAGGGCAGCTATGAGTTGGAATCGACTCAGTGGCAATGGATGGGACATGTGCCCCTATTAAGTTCCCTCTTTGCCTCAGCAGGACCACTCCTCTGTGGAATATCTTCGACTTGCCCCTACAACAGCACTGGGTAGGATGGATGGGATGAGAGTGGTGGTGGTGGTTATGTGCCATGGAGTCACTTCTGACTCACAGTGACCCTGTTTCCAAGGCTGTAAATCTTTACAGGAGCAGAAAGCCTCATCTTTCTCCCCAGGAATGGCTGGTAGTTTCAAATTGCTGACCTTGTGGTTGGCAGCCCAACTTGTAACCACTATGTTACCAGAGCTCCTTATGCGATGTTAGTAGAACTCACTAATGGGCTTTCTCTTTCCTCCCAGGCCCTCAAGTCTGCCATTAGTTTTGGTTCTTTAGGGCTTTTCCACTTTATATAACCCATAGTAAAATGCAAACATTTGTGAGATACAGGTACATAACCAAATTTTACTTTTTGTGGGAGGTAAAAAATGTGATGCAGGTTCTAAGAGAGTGATACCTTCTATCGTTTTAGCTTCAGGGCAGTTTTTATTCTGTATGCACTATCCAGAGAGATACTGGTCCCATAGCAGGCACTGCATTAAACTACCCTGAAAAGACCACTCCCATCCCTCCGGTCTCCCCTTGCCTCCTTCTCCCTTCTATTTCACTCTACTTTGTGGACCCGTTTATGCCCAAAGACCCAAGATTGTTCATCAATTTGAGTAGAAGAGTGTATGTCAATGAATTCTGGTAAAGCACTTCCAGTATGTCTTCTAGAAAAACCCCAGTTACCTCTCCAGGCTGCTACACATTAGACACAGTGCTTGAGGCAGGATTACACAGTACTACAACACCTCTAACACTGGGTCCCGTTGTCAGGTAATGTCCCTCGAGAAAGGGAATTATTTGGTCAAATATGGCTAAGAGTCACTTCTTTTGGAGTTCCTCTGCGCAAACTACAGGCTTTGAGAAGTCTTGCAAGTGTTCACCTGTTTTAAACCAGGTGCCTCAAAGGTGTTACTAAGGAATATTGTTTTTTCTTTGGAACACCAGTGACTACCTCATGGAAGACATTGATACTCCTGTTGAATATGGACTGGAGAATGCCGTGATGTAGTGATGTGCTTAAAACATTAAAAGGGAGACATTAAAAACTAATTGCTGATGAGACTGTCGTCAACGCATATGTAAGAGTAGAAGGATGCGCAACAGGGTTTCAATGGCTGATTTGGGGGAGGTACATTGATTGCTAGGCTCTTCTTCTGAGGTGTTTCTGAATGGACTCAATCCTCCAGCTTTTCTCTTAGCAGCCAAGCGCTTAACCGTCTCACACTCACGATCTCCCATGGGCGACATTAAAAACAAACACAAAAACCCACTGCCCTCAAGACGATTCCGACTCCTAAGCGACCAGACAGCACAGAGTAGACCTGTTCCATAGTGTTTTCAAAGTGATGAATCTAGAGAACAGACTGCCACACTTTTCTCCCTGGGAGCCCCTGGTGAGTTCCAGTAATCCAGCCTTTCGGTTGTAGACAGCGCTGTAACCCTGGTTGTACCAGGGCTCCTAGGGAGACATAACTCCCTCCTTCATTCCTGCCCAGAATCCCTGCGATCTCCACCCAGAAGGAAGTCACCCAATAGGGCTGAGGCCCTGGGCCCGAGCAGCCTGAAGGGTGCAGAGCCAGCGTCTTCCTGGCTCCACCCCTGCCGGATGAGGGGAAGTCTGCGGGGCCGAGTCTGACAGCATCCCTTCCTCCCAGGGTGGCTGGAGCAAGACTTTTCCTGCCACTTAATTAAGCTTGTGCTTGGCTCCTCGGAGACGAGCGATTCAGACAGGGGCGCCTTTCTCCTTTTAAAAGCTGGCCCTCCCTGCTTCCCTGTCCCCCGCACACGGAGCCCTCCTTCCTGCCCTGCGTGCCTTTTCCTGTCTAGACCTTAGGGCTGGATCAGCGGAAGAAAACGAAGAAAAGGATCACATTGCCGCGCCAGGGGATTCGCACGGCGGCCTAGACACGCGGCCTCCGGCTCCACTACGGAGCTGCAGCTAGACGGGTGCGGTGCGCAGGCGCACGCGGTGTGTACCCGCGGGCGCTGTGAGCTAGAGGGCTGTGTGCACGTGTGCTACGCGGTGTGGGCTATGTATGTAAGGGGATAGTGTGCGGCCCTGAGAGACGGTTTGCGGAGCTTATCCTCTGGGCATGTTTGTATGTGCACATGGGAGAGAAGGACGTCGAAAAACAAACGAATTGAAGAGGATGGGCACGAAACAAACATAAAGGTCCCACAGAAGCAAGAACAGTGTTTTCCCACTAGACACGTTTCTGGCTAAAGAACACTGTTTTCACAAGTGTTATTTGACACAAAAAGATTTTTCTACAGGTGATGGCTTTGTCATAACCCACTACCAAAGGTGCTGGAAAAGCATGGTGCTTGGAGGAGGGAAATTCTTCCCAAATATTGGCTCTGTAGCTAAAGCAATGGACCGCAGGGTAGGTTTGAACCACAGGTCGGCGGTTCAAACTCACCAGTCACTCTTTGGAAACAGGGTCGCTATGAGTTGGGGTCAACTGGACGACACTTAACAACAACTCATTAGCTCTGTAGGAAGAGCTCTCAATCCTTTCCCGCACCTGTAAAACCAAAAACCAAGAGCCCCGCCACAGAGTCATCCTGACTCAGCCATCCTATGTAGGGTTTCTAAGGTTAAATCTTTCCAAATCCTCTTTTCCTTATGGGTTTGAACCTTATGGTTAGCTGCTCAGCACCTAACTCACAGTGCCACCAGGGCTCTTCACCTGCAAAGAGCTGCTAATCCCTGCATTTGAAGTCATACACACTGGGTTTGAATCTCCACTCTGGCTGTTAATGCTGTTGTTAAATGCAATGAAGTTGATTCCGAACCATAGCAACCTTGTATAGGTTTTCCAAGGAGCAGTTGGTGAGTGTGAACCGCTGACCTTGCAGTTCAAACTGACCTTGAGGTCGAATGCTTATCCTACAGTGCCACACTAGGACACCCTTGTTGTTAATGGCTGGGTACATTTTGGTCCTAACCCTCTCTTTGTCTCACTTCCCTCCTGGCAACATTTTTTAAATATGAGAGATGAAGTCTCGCCATCTTTGCATATAAGAGCATTCTGGCTGTACTGCATCCAAGGCAGATTGGTTTGTTCTTCTGGCAGTCCATCGTACTTTTGATATTCTGTGCCAATGACATATTCAAATGCATCGATTTTCTACAGTCTTCTTTATTCATTGTCCAACTTTCACATGCACATGAGTCGAATGAAAATACCTTGGTGCGGATCAGGCACACCTTAGACCTCAAAGTGACATTTTTGCTCTTTAATGCTTTAAAGAGGTCTCTTGCACTAGGTTTTCTTAAAGCAATACATTGTTTGATTTCTTGACCGCTGTTTCCATGAGTGTTGATTGTGGATCCAAGGAAAATGAAGCCTTTGGCAACTTCAATTTTTTTCTCTATTTTTTATGATGTTATTTATTAGTCTAGTTGTAAGGATTTTTGTTCTTTACATTGAGTTGAAACCCATTCTGAAGGCTGTAGTATTGGTTCTTCATAAGTAAGTATTTTAAGTCTTCTTGGTTTACAGCAATCAAGGTTGTATCATCTGCATATTATTCACGAGTCTTCATACTATTCTTACATGTTCTTCTTCATATAATCCAGCTTCTTAAATCGTTTGCTCAGCAGACAGGTTCAATAACTATGGTGAAAGGATACAGCCCTGGCACACACCTTTCCTGATTTTAAATGATTCAATATCCCCTTGATATGCTCTTAACAACAACTGCCTCTTGGTCTATGTACATGTTCCTCATGAACACACAAAACCATTCTGAAATATCCATTCTTCTCAATGTTATCCATAGTTCGTTGTGATCCACATAGTCAAATGCCTTAGCATAGTCAATAAAGCACAGGTAAACATCTTTCTGGTGTTCTCTGCTTCCAGCCAAGATCCATCTGACATCAGCAACAATGTCCCTTGTTTCATGTCATCTGAATCGGGCTTGAATTTCTGGCAGCTCCCTGTCAATGTACTGCTGCAACCATTTTTGAATTATCTTCAGAAAAAATTTACAGTATTAATGATACTGTTTCATGATTTTCACATTTGTTGGGTCACCTCTCTTTGGAACGGGCACAAATATGGATTTCTTCCAATCAGTTGGCCAGGTAGCTAGCTGTCTTCTCAATTCCTTGGCATAGTTAAGTGAGTGCATCCGGTGCTGCATCAGTTTATTGAAAAATTTCAAATTGTGTTCTGTCAGTTCCTGATACCTTGTGTTTTTGCCAATGCCTCAGTACAACTTGGGCTTCTTCCTTCAATACCATCAGTTCTTGATCATATGCTACCTATTGAAATGATTTAGCCTATCTTTTTGGTAGAGTGATTCTGTGTGTTCCTTTCATCTTCTTTTTATACTTTCTGTGTCATTCAATATGTTCCCCGTAGATCCTTCAATATTTCAAGTCAAGGTTTGAATTTTTTCTTCAGTTCTTTCAGCTTGAGAAATGCTGAGTGTGTTCCTTTTTGGTTTTCTCCAGGTCTTTTCACATTTCATTATAATACTTGACTTTGTTTTCTCAATCTGCCCTTTGAAATTTTCTGTTTAACTTTTTTTTTCTTCTTCTTCTGTTGCTTTTTCTTGTGGGGTGTTTATGTCATCCCATAAATCTTCTAGTTTCTGGTCAGTACTGAAATGGTCTTTAAATTCAGGTGGGATATATTCAAGGAGTCCTGGTATGGTGCCAAAGGATAAGCACTTGAACTCAAGGTCAGTTTGAACTGCAAGGTTGGCAGTTCAAACTCACCAGCTGCTCCTCAGAAACCTTGCACAGGGTCGTTATTAATTGGAACTGACTTGATGGCACTTAATAACAACAATAACATATTCAAGGTTATATTTTGGCTATCCTGGATTTGTTTTAATTTTCTTTGGCTTCATATTGAATTTGTGTATGAGCAATTGATGGTCTGTCCCACAGTCTGCCCCTGGCCTTGTTCTGGTTGATGATACTGAGTTTCTTCATCATTTCTTCCCACAGATGCAGTCGATTTGGTTCCTGTGTATTCCATCTGGTGAGATCCATGTGTATGGTCACCTTTTATGTTATTGAAAAAAAGTATTTGCAGTGATTAAGTTGTTGGTCTTGCCAAATTCTATCATATGTTCGCATCATTTCTATCATCAAGGTCTTATTTTCTAACTACTGATCCTTCCTCTTTGTTTCCAACTTTTGCATTCCAATCACCAGTAATTATCAAAGCATATAGATCACATATTTGATTGATATCAGACTGCAGTTGTTGTTGTTGTTAAGTGTCGTCGAATTAGTTCCAACTCATAGTGAACCTGTATAGGGTTTTTGAGGAGCCGCTGGTGGGTTTCAACTGCTGACATTGTGGTTTGTAGTCCAGTGGTAATCCTACAGCACCATACTAGGAATCCGAAGAAGTTGGTAGAATTCTTCAATTTCATCAGCCCTGGTTTTAGTGATTGGTGTGTAAATTTGATTAATAGAGTGGTATTACTAATAATAGTGATATATCCTTGTAGATATATGGATATTATCCTATCATAGACAGTACTGTTCTTCAAGATAGCTCTTGAAATGTTCTTTTGGACAATGACTGTGACACAATTTCACTTCAATTTATTGTTCTCTACATAGGAAACTGTTTACTTGTCAGATTCAAAATGACTAACACCAGTCCGTTTCAGCTTATTAATACCTAGGATATAGACCTTTATGCATTCCATTTCACTTTTGAGGACATTAAATGTTCCTAGATTTGTATTTTGTACTGCCCAAGTTCAGATTATTAATTGATATTTGCAGCTGTTTCTTCCCATTTTGAGTTGTGCCCCATCAGCAAATGAAGGTCCTGAAAGCTTTGCTCCATGCAAGTCAATTAGGCCAACTCTACGTTGAAGGGGCAGCCTTCCTCAGTCAGATTTTTGAGTACCTTCATCTTCTAGCACTGTATCTGACAATGGTATACTGCTATTCATAAGGTTTTCAGTGGCTAACCATGCAGAAGTAGTCAGCCCCTCTTCCTTCCTAGTTTGTCTTAGTCTGGAAGCACAGCTGAAACTTGTCCACCATGGGTGACCTGCTGGTATGTAAAATACCATAGGCCTAGCTTCCAGAAGCACAGCAGCACCCAAGCCATCGCAGTACCACAAACTGACAGCAAATGTTGTTGTTGTGTGCCGTGGAGTCAGTTCCAACACATAGCCACCATGCATAGGGATTCCGAGGCTGTAAATCTTTGGTGGTGGTGATGTGCCGTGGGGTTAGTTCTGACTCATAGCCACCCTACATAGGGTTTCCGAGGTTATAAATCTTTACGGGAGCAGAAAGCCTCATCTTTCTCCCGTGGAACAGCTGGTAGTTTTGAACTGTTGACAATGAGATTAGCAGCTTGATTCGTAACCACTACGCTACCAGAGCTCCTTACCAGCAAATGTTAGCTGTTATTAAATATGGAAGCAGTTTATAGCTTATAAATGCGGGTTTCATTTAGAGGTTATTTATTTGTTGTTAAGTATCATCGAGTTGGTTCTGACTCATAGTGACCCTATATAGGGTTTCTGAGGAGCAGCTGGTGAATTGGAACCACCGACCTTGTGGTTCAAATGGACCTTGTAGTCCAGTGCATTCTCCCACAGTGCCACACCAGGACTCCAGAGGTTATTTAGATTTGCCTTAATCTTGTGTTGGCTCTGAAAAGATTAAAATAATAAAGTAGAAACAAGTCCAATGCTGTAATGATGCAAAAAAAAAAAAAAAAAGCTCTTTCAAGAATCTATGTGACAATTATTTAAGACTTTTCATAAGTATCTAAACTAGATTAAAAACAAAACAAAACCCAGAATCATTGTGAAGAAATGACAGATGATGACAGATGTCCCTGCAATGCTTTTTGGGGACACAGAGCCCAAACTAGGTTCAGGAAGTGAGAGTCAGCATTTCACTACACTTGAGTCACTCTGCCTTGCCTTCTTCTCAGCCATTCCTTGTCTGGACACCTAGGCCTAGACTGAAGTCCCAGAGTAGTGCAGTTAACTCACTCAGCTGCTACACCAAAGACTGGAGGTTCAAGTCCACCCAGAGGCTCCTGGGAAGAAAGTGTTGGTGATATACTCCTGAAAAACCAGTCACTGAAAACACACACAGTTCAGTTCTCACACATGGGGCTGCTATGAGTGGGGACCAATTCAATAGCAACTGCTTGTTGCTGTGGTTGTGGTTTTAAGTGCTGTCGAGTCGGCTCCAACTCATAACAACTCTGTATAGGGTTTCCAAGGAGTGGCTGGTGAGCTTGAACCGCTAATCTTGCAGTCCAAACAGCTTTGCAGTCTCATGTGTTAACCCACAGTGTCACACCAGGACTCCAGCAAATGCGTAGGCCTGACCTATTCCCACCCCTTGCCCACTTAATGGCGGTTTCAGGACAAATCTCTCCTCAGAAATCTCTACCACAACTTAGTGTTCTTTTCTTCAGGACACTTTTCACTTCCATGAAACCTTTTATTTGTGTGGTTGCATGCTGATCCTTGTTCCCCTGACTGGAAGAGATGTTGTTCATGGCCTAGAACAGGGCTTGGCTCACAGGACATCCTTAATACACTCTCTGTGAAGAAATGAATAAGAGAATAACAAAAAAGTGTACATTACCTTCCGAAAACTGGGTTGAGAGTATTAGGAATGTAGTGGTCTCGATCTTCGATGACTTTTCTGCCCAGTGTTATTTTTATGTAAGGGTCACACTGTGGGGGAGAAACGGATGGGAGGTTATGTCATCATGAAGTACAAGTTTCAGTCAGTTTCTGGGACACTCCCAGGTGGCTGCGGGGCACCGTGTGCCTTTAGAGAGGTAGGGTGGGATGAAGGGCGGTGGAGGGAGGAGCCGCTTAGCTGGGACTAGCCATGTGATGGGCACAAATCTCCTGGAGGTCACATGTGTAAAGTGAGAAGGGGAAGCAAAGGGTCTAAAGCCTCTTCAAGCTCTTAGATAAATCCCCACAGGGACAGGCATTGTGAACACAGTGTTTTGATAGAGTATCTTCCCCTGAGTGAGATAACAGACTCCCAGAAAGAAAGAACACGGCAATTATTGTGGCTGATGACTGTAATTAACTTGCTACAGGAGAAGGCCCCACACCCAAACTCTTACCAGGCCATTGTTGTCTTGGGGCTGGAGCGCTAAGCCTCGAACAATGTAAATCCTAACCGTGCATTCCTGTGGGACACTGTCAGGTAATTCCCGAAACTGCCGGGGCGGGGCTGGCACGCTGGGGTCATCCGGCAGTGGGTAGATTCGGAAGGAACCCTAAGGCAGAGACACACACAGCATGCAACCACACATATGTACTCATGGGGTCGCTAGTGAGCTGGGCAGGGGGCTCCTGGGCAGTCCCCTCCTTTCTTGGGACACTCAGGGACAGCCATATGGGTTGTGGGACTGGGTGAAGAATGGCTGCCTTTTGTGAGAGGAACAACGTGTTTGTTATTTCCAGTTGTTGGCTGGTTGGTGATGTGCCGTGGAGTTGGTTCCAACTCATAGCGACCCCAGGTAGGGCTTCTGAGGCTGTAAATCTTTATAAGAGCAGAAAGCCTTATCTTTCTCCTGTGAACAGCTGGTAGTTTCGAACTGCTGACCTTTAGGGATAGATTGCAAACTCCATTGTTGTTGTTAGGTGCCATCGAGTCAGTACCGACTCATAGATACTCTGTGCACACTGCCTGGTCCTGGCTCAACCTCACAATTGTTGCCACACTTGAGCCCATGATGCTGCCACTTTGCCAATCCATCTTGCTGGGGGTCTTCCTCTTTTTCTCTCACCCTCCACCTTACCAAACATGATATCCTTGTCCAGCAACTGGTCTCTCCTGACAATATGTCCAAAGTATAAGAGACGAAGTTTGGCCATCCTGGCCTCTAAGGAGCACTCTGGCTGCACTTCTTCCACCACAGATCTGTTGGTTCTTTTGGCAGCCCATGGCATTTTCAATATTCTCCTCCAACACCATAACTCAAAAGCATCCATTCTTCTATGGTCTTCCTTATTCACTGTCCAGCTTTTGCATGCATATGAGGTTATTGAAAATACCATGGCTTGGGTCAGGTGCACCTTAATCCTCAAGCAAACTCCATAGTACCCAGTAAAAGGGAAACTTGAGGTGGGGCTTTTTCAAGACAGCGGACAAAAACTCTTAGCGAGTTGGCCATGTTTCGCATCTGCCGGTGTTTACTGGGTTGGGCACCTGATTTTACAAAATCGAATAAAGAAAATCTCTCACTAAAATGAGTACAGATTGGATTTCTTGAGCATTTGTAGTATGGACGTTTCTCACAGAACCAACTCAATGGCACTTAACAATAACATGTGCCAGGTATTGGGGACCCAAAAAATGAGCTCAAGGAACCCAATGTGGCACAGGGGTGTTAAATAGTTTGACTCATGTGCCATTTTTGATTGTGTGAGGGACCCTGGTGGCACAGTGGGTTAAGCACAGGGCTACAAGGTCAATGGTTTAAATCCATCAGTTGATCCAAGGAAGAAAGATGAGACTATATGTTCCCATAATGATTACAGTCTTAGGAACTCTAAGGAACTGTCTTAGTTTTTCTTACAGAGTTTGCTATGAGTTGGAATCAACTAGATGGCAGTGAGTTGTAAGGAAAAGGATGTGAAACCACACCTAGTTTTCTGATTGCTTAGCAATGCTATTAGGAAGTAGCAGCACCTCTGCCAAGCACTCGCTAACTGTGCGGGAGGGACAGGCAGGCAGGTAAGCAGATACTCAGACTGTGAACAAGGCTTCAGTAACGGTGTGATCCCAGACCTTTGGGAGCCTTGCAGGAGTGAGTCACTCTGCCTGCAGCCATCAGGGAACTCTTCACAACAAATGTGACATTTGAGCTGGCCCTTACAGAATGAAAATGAAAAGGACTGTCATACCACAAAGAGGAAGGGAAAGGCACCAGGGAAGGAAGAAGAACCTGTCCCAAGGCTCTGAGTTGTGAGAAGACAGCGGCTTGGGCGAGGTTCTCTCAGGAAGAAGGGTGGGGTGTGTGAGGGTGGGGTGGCAGGGATGACAGAGAGCTTGAGAAAGGCTGGCTCCACCTTAGGAAGGAGTTGAGACTTGACAACGTGGAAATCCAAGTGGTGTTTTTCACCAGTCAGGAAACATGACTCAATTTGGTTGCATGAAGGATGGACTGAAGTGAGGTGAGCAAGGTAAAAAGGACAATCAATTAGTAAGTTGTTAAGTACTGCTGAACACCTGTGAGGGGACCATGGGAAAGGAGAGAAGGAACAAGATCATGGAGAGGATGCAACTCTCCGATTCAGGATTTCTTGGCATGAGTAGAGAGAAGGATAGAGGTATTGAGTATGGCTTTGAGTGTTCTGGCTCCCGTATGTCCCAGTCCCTAGTTAGCACTCTCTACAATTTCTCAGATGTCAAAGGACATATTCCCGCCCACAGAGAAGCCCCGGCCAGTACCTAGATGACATCATAACTCTCCTAGCAACTTGTACTTTTCTTTCATAGCACCTCTCAGCTTGTTATTTTATATCGGTGTGATTATTTGATTAACAATGACCAGTTTTTGATTCTACCACCTTTCAGCTTATTGTACTGTGATGGCTTGCCTGTTGCTATGATGCTTGTATTTACTAGCAGGACCATCCATGCTGGACAGGTTTCTGTGGACTTCCAGACTAAGACAGACTAGGAAGAAATTCTGGCAATCTATTTTAAAAAATCCAGTAAAAGCGCTATTGTCATTTATAGTGCCGGACGATGAGCCCAAGCACAACATTGTCATGAGGGTGGTGCAGGCCTGGGCAGTGTTTCAGTCAGTAATTCATTAGGTCAGCACGAGTTGGAGCTGACCCAACTAATAACAAGTGACTGATTACTGACCACGCGCTCTCAGAGGGCAAGACCAGTCTATTAATGTAGGTCCTGCCCAGGTGCCATTGAAAAGCAATGTTCAATGACTATGTGAAAGGCATGAATAAGTGACTAAATGGATGCCGATTCCAACTAAGATTAGGGACAAGGTGAAAGTACATGGGTTCGGAGGTGAGTTTAATGTGGGCCATGTTGAGTTGGAAGTACCCAGAGGACATTCAAAAGCAGAGGTGAAAAAAATAAAAAAGCAGAGGTCAGGAAGCTATTCTGGTTAGCTCCCAAACTTGGACAAACTATTTGTTCTCTCTGGGCCTTTTTTATTTCATTGATAAAATAAGAAAATTAGCCTCGATATGTGCTGTATTTTCAGCTGGAAAATGCTAGATTCTTTATTTCCCACCTCTGAAGTTCAGAGCTTCCTAGCAAAGGCTTTCCATGTTGAAAGTGTTGTTGGGTGCTCTTGGTTCTGATTTACAGTGACGTCAGATGATAGAGTAGAAGTGTCCCATAGGGTTTTCTTGGCTAGAATCAGATCACCAGTTCTTTATCCTATGGAGCTACTGGGCGGATTTGAACCACCAGTTTTTTGGTTAGCAGCCAAGCTCTTAACCGTTGTGCCGTTAGGGATCCTTGTTTGGAAATTGCCAATGGCCACACATGAAACTGCAGAGCTTGAGGATATAAAAAGCTGATTTTTCCATCCCAGCCACCAGTGGGAAGATCTGGATGAAGATGCATCTGCAGAAAACTTATGAGAGTGTTTCCTAGCCCTACTCATTCTGAGAGCTGACAATTTCAAGGAAGACACTCTCAACCTTCTGGAAGACATTGTCAGATATTCTTCACTGATATATTAAATATCACTGTGTACAAATTCATTGGAGTCCTGGTGTGGGCACCATATGATAAGCACTGGATCTCAAGGTTGATTTGAACTGAAGGTTGAAACCCTACGCAACGTTGGTTTGGAACTGACTCTACAGCACTTAACAATAACAACAGACTCATTAGTTTTACACATTTCTGATTAAAGAAATGAAGTCCCTTGACAGCCTACCTAAAAGGTCTGTATGCCTTTTATTCCACTGATATAAAGAAAATAAAGGTGAATATTCAACAGGAGAAAGAGCACATTTTACTGACCTTAAACTCTCCTACCACAGAAGGGTCATCGTTCTCATCGGATTTGCCTCGGTACAGTTTGAAAGTCTCTGAAAAATCTGTCAGGCCCTCAAATTCTGCTACATCTTCTAGTTCACAGTCATAGATCTGAAAACCATCGAGATGTCATTAATTTCTCATTAGTACAAAGGAGGAGTCAAAAAAAAAAAGATTAACAGTATGGGAAAACATTCCGACAGTTAAAAAGTAAGTATCTACCTATTATATAACCTGGACATTCCACATTCCTAGCTATTTACTCAAGAAAAATAAAAACATGTCATATGGTACAAGAATGTCTATAATATCTTCATAATGAGATGAGATAAACAAATTGTGGTCTATCCAGATAGTGGAATAATCCTCAACATTAAAAGGGTGCTGATTTTGTACATACCGATGCTCACAACAACACGATGATGATTCAGAATGACTATGTTGAATTAAGAAAGTTAGATGCAAAGGATACATATGGTATGATTTTAATATCTGTGAAGTACAAGAAGAGATCAAACCAAACAACAGTGTTAGAAATCAGACCAGTGGTTGCCTCACACAGGGATGAAGGACTGTAGGGAACTGATGAAAAAGGAGTACAGGGAGCTTTCTCTGGTCATGCTTTGAGTGGTGGTTTACAGAGATGTATACAGTTATCAAAACTCTTGGACTGTATCATTTCACTGTTTGTAAACTATACCTCAATTTTAAAAAAAAACTGGAAAAAGAAGAAGAAAGAGAGGAGGAGGAAGAAGAGGAAGAACAGAAAATTGAAGGAAATGAGGGATGGTGGGAGACTAGTTGTACTGACCCACCAGTCCAGCTGGATCATTTTCCTAAGTTAGTAGCGGTCACATATGCTGTGCTGTGAGAGGCATTGAGATGTTGGGACAATAACTTGAAAGGATGTGACTCCCTCCCCCTACCCCCATGTCGATGGAGAAAATTAATTTAATGACTAAAGGTTTCTCATTTTAAAACTTTTTTCTCCTTTATATTGTTCTCATAATTTAGCACTTGCTTCTACCTGCATCACATAGGTTAATCAATAACATGGAGAATTGGAAAACCTAAAACATTAACAGAAAGATCACAGCTAGTCCTGCTTAGTTCAATAGCTCATCTTATCCTGGATACAGTATTTCCATGATTGTGAGTTTATGTTGCATATATGTAACAGGAGCAGCTTTTCAGCTAATGAAACCAATCACTATTTAAAGACCGAATGACAACGTTTAAGGCATGAAGCCTGTTTACCTTTCATGTTGTTCTACAAAGAGTACCATGATTGTAGGTCTCCTTGTGTCAAATTGGACATGTTTTGGCATAATTTTTATGGTGACAACCCATCACTATTTGCCAGATATTCTCAAATTCTAAAGCAGCAGTCATGTAACCATAATTCGGGAGTTGTCCTTAAGTTCCTGGAGTCATGACAAAGCCAAAACCCACTGCAAGAGGTCTCTCCAGGAGGCCAGAGGGCCTTCTGACCCCTCCCCATCAACACCCACCACTGGACCTTTTGTCTTATACTTGACTTTCCCTTGGCCAGTTTTAATGAATGTTGATCCCCCACCCACACCGGCAGTGACTTCAGTACCTTGAGTTTAGAATAGCCTTTTTTAATATATTGTCCACATTTTTCATGTTCTCCTGTGGATGCATAAAATTTACTCCACCAGTCAACAATTTCTTCCTCCTAAACATATGTCAAAATGGAAAACCTTTAATGATGACCTGGATTTCCAATCTATGCAAGAACAGCTATATCTAATAGGGATCAGAGATAGGTACTTCTAAATCTGCAATAGTAACAAGAAAGATTATGTGAGTTGTTTACATGCCCAGTGAACAAAACTGGAGATGAAATGACCATCCTCAGTCAATGACATGTGTTCCCATAGTTTTTCTTATATCCTATAGACACAATCTATTAATATTTGTGGGAAGATTTTTTTTTTTTTTTTTACTTTTTGACGTGTTTTTAGATATATAAATTAAAGTAACACCTCTAATATGTTTTTGACTATCTAATTTCCTTAACCTTTTTAGCCAATAATGTAATTTCAATTTTATTGCATGTAGTGTAAAGCTCACTAAACTAAGGATGAAAAATTAGTTCTAATTCAAACTCTATCCCTTGTATTATGAGCCTTAACAGCTTGACTTTGACATCTCTGAGCATCAATTTCTTCATCCACAAAATGGAATTTGATCTGCTTCCATCTACATTTGAGGGTTGATTTGGAAGTCAAGTAAGATGATTAGGAGAAAAAGCTCTGGAAACTATAAAATGAAAAAGAAAGGCAGGGAGGAGCTAACCTAGACCAGCGCTTCCCACCCTATCCACAGAGATTCTGCCTCGGTCAACAGGGGTAGTATCTGGACATTTCATACGGTTTCAAAGGCTGCCCAAGAGATTCTACTGTGCAGCCAACATTGAGAACTTTTGGTTTGTATGGGCAGAAGGGCCCACTTGTCAGAATCATTTGTGGAGGTTTTTCTAACTACAGAGAGCCCCCCTTAGGTTTATAACAAGAATCAGTCCTCATCAGACCTGCCATTGTTTGTGTATCTACCTGGGAAATTAGTCCAAAAATATAGACCACTACCTGCAACATAACCTTCAAATGAGTTGGAGGTGGAGGGAGGAAGAAGAGATACTCATTTCTTATTTTCACATGTGTACACACACCCACATACACAATTATTTACCCGTTATGGGCCAAGTGTCCCCTCCTGAATCTAGAAAATATTCTTTATGTATCAATTATAGGCAGAATTGACATGAATCTTAACTATAACAAAATATGTAGAATAGTTACCTTTTCTGTCAGCTGCTCATGCATATGAATAGGAAGGATGAGAATAAACCATAAAACAGGCCACATGGATATGGAAATCCCACAAAAGAAAGAGAATAAATTAGATTTCATGCATGCTTTTATATTATCAATATTTTATGGGTTGTTTAAATTATTCAATTCAAAATGATCTTGACCTTATTGGTTGTTTCCCTGAAAATGTGCAAAAGGAGCACATACAGTATTAAAATGAAAAGCTTAGATGTAGCCATGTGTATCTCATATTTTCAATAGTTAAACAATTTTACTATTGGCCAACACCATGGTCACACAAGAGAGAGATGGTAGCTCCCAAAGAGAATCTCCAACTGGACCTAATTCCCATTCTTCTAAAAGTCTCCTGTCACAAGATCAATCAGTATTCCAGCAGGACTTTAATACCACCACATAAGGTATCAGTATTCAGTACCACCACATAAGGTATCAGTATTCAGTACCACCACATAAGGTATCTGCTTAGTTTTCCCCATGCCTATGATATAGCACCAACTAATGGTCCACCTTTCAAAATTGTTCCCTCTTAATTGACCAAATATTTTTATATATATTCCTGCCCCCCAATCTCAAGGACATCAAGAAGATGGGAGAGTGAAGAACTGGGATGTTGGGGCTTGAGTTTTCTCTTGGCATCTGCTGGGACACTAGCCAACCTTGTCCTCAAGGACAATTTGAAGCTATGCTACACCTCTTCTGAAATCCTAACTTAAGTTCATTTCTAATGTGGGGAGAGACCTCAGCTACAAACAGGTCCTGTGACTGTATGTTAGACACCATGGCTGATTCTGAAAATGCCCCTCAGCATTTTCTAGATTTGGGCTTTTGCTGAGCCCACCAGAACTGCCAAGAGAGGCAGAAAGACAGACAGATATATCAATTCTTTCTATTAGACTCATACCAAAGCAGGATTAAGGGTTAAATCATCACAGCTGAAATGAGATTTTGGAGAGAAGGATTTTCTACTGAAAGTGTGTTCTCACTCTGAATGATTCTTGAATTCAGATTTTTAGCATCTTGTCTATTCACAACTATTTTCAGCCGCTCAAAAATCATTTTAAAGGGAAAAAAAGTTTATGATCTAAAAAACACTTATTCAAAACAAGTTTCTGACTTTCAAATTTAGGATTAATTTGGGAGAATTTATTCATGTGTGTCTGTTCATTAGTTCATAAGCGAAGCATTTTGCTCTATTATATCCACTGAGGAACTTGCAGTGAGAATAAAACATGAAATAGCTCAGAGGATTCTTCCCCTTAGATTTAAATAATCATATTTGTTTAAAGATCACCTGTCACTCCAAAATCTGCTAATAGAAAGAATCTGAAAGAGAATTAAAGTCTTCAGACTGAGGCTCCCCAAGTCCCGGCAGCTTCATGCATTTTCCTTATCATACATACATGCACTGTCGCTGGAGAAGCCATTTTGCTGAGTGCTGTTGACATACTGCTTAAGCACTGGAATTGGAAGGTAATCGGTAAAATGCCATGTCACCATGCCCATTTTATCTGGCTAGCACTTACCAATTTGCCACAAATGCTTATTTTTCACTTTTCTCATGATGGTGCCAAGTACATTTGTTAAGATATCCCATGCACATCCCAGGGTAAAGCTGTGGGTTTCCATGAGCATGGGATTGTCACCTATGAGCATGGGATTGTCACCTAAAGCCAAAGACTCCAGGCCCCAGGCCCCAGTTAGTTTTGACTAGCTCCCTCAGTTTATCAAGATACTGAATTAGTGGTAGGGTATATGTTCATGTTAATTACAAGACATTAGGAAGCTGATAATCGACTTTCCCAAAGTTCAACTTTGCTCATCTGATTTTGCATAGATGTGTGAGGCCTACCCAGACAATCTGATGGGCAGATGGAATCCGTTTTTTAGAGATTTCAACCAGCCTTACTTATTGACATAGCAGACCTCAACTAGGTATTAGCAGCCAAGTTGATTAAAATCATTTCTAGGGCAGTGAGAATGACTGGTACTACCATCCTCAATCCTGCTAAGTTGCAATGTTAAATTCTGGTGACGTATACTGACTCTCCATCATGCACCACTAAACTAGTAGCCTGGTCATCTAGATTGTTTTGGAGAAGTGAGCGAGAATATTGGCATTGATTGATTTTATTCTTCTGGCTTCCCCCATAGTATCTATGGCTACTGAGCACACCGCAGGCACTTAATAGGGATGGATTGACAGACGATGGGCAGGGATAAAGTCGGAGGTCAATTATACAGCAGAGTCTTGAATTGCCAGAGTAGTTGTGGAAAGCTACAAAAAGGATCTTAAGAATCTTACACTTAACTTCTCCCTAAGTTGTTACTGGGAATATTGGGAATATTATGGATTGTTTACAAAGTGAGAACAGTGGTTCTGTTCTATGGATGGTAAGTTTGAGACTGTCATTTGTGACTGTGTAGGGTTTCCAGAGAGTGAAATCAAAAACATTGGAGACCACATTTAACACGGTCCAATTGTGAGTGAGTTTAATGCAGTGGGAAGGAAGTGGATTTTTTTTTTTGAAAGGCACTGTTTATCGACATAACATATTAAAGTGCAATCATGTGCATTTTTTGGCGAATTTACACATTAAACCATGCTGTGAAAGTCCATCTACATGCCAACAAAAACATGAAGATATTTGGTGTTTTCTTTTTTCTGGGCTGAGACTTTTTTTCCTTCTTCATCTTGAATAATTGGCCGAATAGTTTTAAAACAAGAACCTGGGTAAGCACTTCTATCCATCTCTCCATTTCAAAACAACAGTGAATTAAAAAAACCGAGGGTGTTCCCTCATACTAATAAACAGGGTCATTAAAAATCAGTGATAATTATGCTTCATGTAGGGAAAATGTTGGTGTGCTGTTCTCAATGTGGCAATATTATATTATACATTTGTTCTTGAAATTTCTCTTTCTAGAAAATAACATCACCCAAAATGCCCATACCAGGGTTCCCAAACCTGCTCACACATTAGAATTACTTGGGGGTGGGATTTCAAAATCTACTGCTGCCTAAGACCCTCCCCTCTTTGTGGTTGGGGCCTAGACACGGGTTTTATTTTTTATTTCCCCTGGTGACTCTGATCCTTAGTGAAGGTTGAAGATTACCAGTCTACACTGTTATTATTATCAAACAGTGAAAAATCTAGATTATTTTCTCTACTCTATCCTTGATAAACCAGTTGGATTGTTAATATTTCATACGTGCACTGGCTGTTTGACTCAACGCACGAAACATCTAAGTTTCTGGAGTTTCTGGAAGACAAAATGGACATGACTGTACGTTCAGTTCAGAAGCTTACCTTAGAAGCCAGTAACGGTTTGGTATCTTCTATTTCAATGACAACATCCCGGCAAGGTGGGGCAGACATAAGAGAGGCTAAAGGACAAACAATTTCATAATCTAAAATGCAGTGGTGAACATTCGACTCCAAGTTTAACAGCACAATTGAAATGGCAGCATTTATTTCTGGATGAGACTTTCTGAATGAAGAGACCCACACTTGAATACAGAAAACAAGCCATAATTGACCAGTTTTCCTAAAACATAATAGGATTTTAGACATTTTCTAAAGTACTACACGTTCTTTTGTTTTTGACAATTAGTCCCGTGCGTGGTTACGAATCAGGCTGTGAAACACAAGGTCAGCAGTTCGAAACTACCAGCTGTTTCGCAGGAGAAAGATGAGGTGTTCTGCTCCTGTAAAGATTTACAGCCCCAGAAACCCTGTACAGGGTCACTATGAGTCGGAACCGACTCCGCGGCACACAGCAGCAGCAAACATAAAAATACCAAACCCACTGCCCTCATGTCAATCCCAATTCATAGAGACCCTTTTAAAAGGCCCCGTTATATTCAAAGGAGCCCTGGTAACATAGTAGGTTATGAGTTGGGCTGCTAACCACCAGTTGATCTGTGGGAGAAAAAGAAGACTTTCAACTCCCATAAAGCTTTACAGCCTTGAAAACTTAATACAGGGTTGCTATGAGTCAAAACCGGCTTGACAGCACACAGCAGCAGCAGGTATGTTTAGAAGATGGAGGAAGGGAGGAAGGGAAAGGGACGGAGAAAATGAGGGAAAGAGAAAGAAAGAGAGAGAATGCTATAAGTAAAGGAACCTCCTTTTTGGGGGAGCGGTTTCGGTTCCTAAGACACAGACAGAAAGAGAAGAGAACATCAGCAAGGACACTGGCATATTTCAGGTCTGAAGTGGCCCTGGCTTATTCAGCCCCCATTCTCACATGTGTGCAGCGGGAAGAGGCATGCGCTTTGGCTTTATATGCAATTCCCAAAACGTTGGTGGCTCAAGATTTGGGGATTAAAGCCAGGGCTCAGCATCAGTCCCTGGACTTATCAGGTTTGATTCAGCTGGAGGAAGGGCATGGCAAAGACTGAAGCTGGGATTGTAGCTGAGGATGAAAGGAGGTGTCTATACTGTAATGTACAGGGTCGCTATGAGTCAGAACCGACTCCACGGCACATAACCACCACAATCACATACTGTAATGACAGAAGAAAGACGAGGCTTTCTGCTCCTGCAAAGATTTAAAGTCTCAGACACCCTATACAGGGTCCCTGTGAGTCGGAAATGACTCCATAGCACTAAACAACAACAATCATATATTTACACAACTACAGCATTGGGCACATCTGATACAGAAGACCTCCTTAAAGTGACACTTTGAGGACTAAAGTGTGCCTGACCCAAACCATGGTATTTTCAAATCTCCTCATATGCACAAGAAAGCTGAACAATGAATAAGGAAGACAGAATACATGATGCTTTTGAGTTGTGGTGTCAGCGAATATTGGTTATACCACAGACTGCCAGAAGAACCAAACAATCTACCTTGGAGGAGTACAGTCAGAATGCCGCTTAGCGTCAAGGCTGGCTAGACTTTGTCTCAGATATTTCAGACTTGTTATCAGGAGGGAACAGTCCGTGGAGGGTGTCATGCTTGGTAAAGTAGAGGGTCAGTGAAAAAGACAAGGACCATTATAGAGACAGTCTGACACACTGGCTGCCAAAATAGGCTCAAGCAGATAAGGACTGTGAGGATGTTACAGCACTGGAGAGTGTTTTGTTCTGTTGTGCACAGGGTCATTCTGAATCAGAGCTGATGGAGGGTCCTAACAACAACTATCATTTGCTAAGCGTTTTACTGACATTGTCTCGTTGACTCATAAAAACCCATTGCTGTCTGCCAGTTCTGACTCACAGCAATCCTACAGGGCAAAATAGAGCTGCCCACAGACAGTTTCTAAGACTTGGAATCTTTACAAAAGCATACTGCCACATCTTTTTCCTGAGGAGCAGCTTGTAGGGTCGAACTGCCAACCCTTGGGTTGGCCTGACAACTGAATTCTTAACCCATGCACCACCAGGGTTCTTTCATCTCATTGAATCTCTCAATAATTCCATAAAGTATGTATCATTATCCCCACGTTACAAATTAATAAACACACAAACAGGGGCTTAGAGAAAGTAAGCCCCTACTTGTTCTAGGTTAAACAATTAGTAAGTAGTAAGTGGAAGTAAGTAACCTACATCTGTCTGATCCCCAAGTTTCTATATTAAGCATCACATGTGAGCCCAGAGCTGCTCTAAAAAATGTTAGGAGAAACAACCAGGGAGGCAGCAGGGATGCTGGGAGACTGGCTTTCCTGGAGCATCTGTGATATGCAGTGGCATTGAGAGGTGGGTTTATGCCTACGAGTACCCCAGATCTGTCAGCACTCTCTAATATGCCACCCCAGCCCCTGACAAGTGCCACAGCACTGGAACATGATGTCTGGCCTACGAGACCACATCTCTAGGCAAGCTCCCTTTTAGGTTATCCGTCTTCCACGTCCTCATTCTCAAGGAGACAAAATCTCAGGGACAGGAGGAAAAGGCTACTCCGGGTGACCTCACCATTAGGCTGACCTCAACTCTTCTCCTACTGTTAATTTTTAAGAAAGAACCAGATGGATCTAAAATAAAAGGCTCTGGTCTTGGGAACAAGACCCCTGGTGGAGCAGTGGTTAAATGCTTGACTGCTAATGAAAAGGCTGGTGGGTCAAACCTACCAGCTGCTCCAAAGGAGAGGACTGTGGCAGTTGGTTTCCATAGATACTAACATGCAGCCTTGGAAACCCTATGGTAGGTCTACTCTGTCCTGTGGGATCGCTATGAGTCATAACTGACTCAATGGTATAGGGTCTGGGAACAGTCTAGTCCTCTGTCCCTTGCAGCGTTAATTTTTAAAGGATTTACCTTTTCTGGGACTCTCTGAATCACTAACCAGAGACTTCTGCCTTGGCCTACCCCACCACTGGCTGGTAGACTCAACAGCAATTCTGGGGTTAGAAAAAACTTGTAGCATCTGTAGCTTTCTAATGAATTCACATATTTAGACCAAGGAACTTTTTCTCACGAAATCAGTAGGAAAAATAGTCGCTCTTGTTCATTTAGCAATCCCATGTAAAACAACGGAGTCCTGGCACGGCACTGTACGATAATCACTGGACTGCTAACCACAAGGTTGGTGGTTCAATCCCACTTGTTGCTCCTCAGAAACAGGGTCGCTATGAGTCAGAACCAACTCAATGGCACGTAACAACAACAGCACATAAAAAAAAAATGCCTGCAATTAAAATCATTGTAATAATTCTTGTTGTTACCAGAAATGCTGCTATTTTGGGCATGTCAATTGGACCCAAAATGCTTTGCATAGGAAATTTTTTTGAGAATCAGATGTAGAGCTTTACTCAAATGTGACTGTGGGGTTGTTGTTTTTTCCCCTCCTTCTATGAACAGGGGATGCAGGATGTTCTGTCCCACATAGCAGATGAGTTTCCGAGACTCTGTAAAATCAATACCAAGCCTTATGGAAAATCAGATCGAACCTTTACAGTCACAGCTGCTAAAACAGAAGACATCTGCTTCAGTCTTGAAGCTACCAGGGGTCAGCTGAATGAGTGTGTTCCAATCAGAGATCTAATCCCTGAGACCAGGGCTCCTGGGTCCTTGTCATTGCTATGACTCAGCCCTCAGCCCCTAGCATAGTTCCTAGCACCTGTAAACTGAAAGCAAATATTCATTGAATGGAAATAGCACCAAGTTATTTCATTGTTGTTGTTAAGCTACCCCTATAGTGTTTCCAAGGAGCAGCTAGTGGGTTTGAACCACTGACCTTGCTGTTAGCATTTCAGTGCTTATCCTACAGCACAACACTAGAATGCCTGCCATATATCATTGTTGTTGTTAAGTGCCGTAGAGTTGGTTCTGACCCATAGCAGCTAGTATTATTATGGAATTCCAGGGTAAGTATTAGGCCCTGCTCTATATTTTGTTTATTAATTAGCTGATTAAGGCAAGTCATCATTTAAAATCGTAGGTGTCTGCTCTTTTTCCCTTTATGGAATGTCTTTCAAATTACTTTACAGCACTATATGATGAGTTAATGAGATGGGACAACAGATAGGAAGCAATTTGAAATAAAACTTCCCTCCTCTTTCAGTGCTTGGGGGCCCTATGTTTTTCCCATTGAACTATTGATCATACTAGAATGTAATCTTCTGTTCTCTTGTTTTTCTTTCCCACTGAACTATTGTCCTATGAGAGTGGGAACACTTCTGTCTTATTCACCACTGTACCTCCAGTATCTAAAGGAGCTCTGGTAGCGTAGTGGTTACGAATCGGGCTGCGAGCAGCAAGGTCAGCAGTTCAAAACTACCAGCTGCTCCGCGGGAGAAAGATAAGGCATTCTGCTCCCGTAAAGATTTACAGCCTCAGAAACCCTGTACAGGGTCACTATGAGTCGGAACCGACTCCACGGCACACAACAACAACAACAACCTCCAGTATCTAGCACAGAGCATTCAGTAACTACTTGAACGGTGGGAAATGCCTTTATCACCCTCAGTGATGTGGAAATAGCATCCCCTGTCTCTCCAGGCTGAGAATTGACAGACAAGTGTAAGAAGTTGACAGCATTTCCTGAAAAGAGTCTTGTGCTAGTAATCTACGTGGATACTTTGTTGTTGTGATGTGCTGTGGAGTTGGTTCTGACTCATAGCGACCCAGTACAGGGTTTTCGAGGCTGTAAATCTTTACGGGAACAGAAAGCCTCATCTTTCTCCCGTGGAACGGCTGGTAGTTTCGAACTGCTGACCGTGTGGTTCACAGCCCGATTCGTAACCACTACACTACCAGAGCTCCTTACGAGGATACTTTACAGGGTAATAATAGTTTGAGCATTTGGACCCACTCCCCTGGTGTGGCACTATGGGTTAATGCTCTGGAATACAAAGTTGGTTTAAACCGCAACGTCAGTGGTTCAAGCTCACCAGATGGTCCTCCGAAACCCTATACAGGGTAGCAATGGGTCGGAACCGACTAGACGACACTTAACAACAACAACAAACAATACCAGTATTCAAGTCTAGCTCTGTCTCTTACTATGTTACCTGAAAAACCAGTTGCCTTCGAGTCTATTCCAACTTTGGGCAATCCCATGTAAATCAGAGAATTTTCAGTGGCTGGGTTTTTAGAAGCAGATCACCAGGTTTTACTTGCAAGGTGCCTCTTGGTGGTCTCAAACCTACAAACTTTCTGTTAGCAGTCAAGTCCATTAACCATTTATACTACCCAGGGACTCCAGAAAGGTATGTATGAGGGGGCTTCAAAAAGTTTGTAGAAAAATTCCATTATCTTTTCAGTCCTTCTTTCCATGAATTTTGTAAAGCCACCTTATACACGTTAGTTACTGCTGTTGTTAAAGACTGTCAAGTCAGTCCCTATTCATAGTGACCCTGTACAGGGTTTCTGAGGAGTGACTAGTGAGTTTGAATTGCCCACTTTGTGATTCAAACTGACCTTTCCTGTCCAATGCTTATCCTATAGCAGCACACCAAGACTCTATCTCATATATTGTGTTGTTAAGTGCTGTTGAGTCGGTTCTGACTCATAGCCATTGTGTATAGGGTTTCCAAGGAACGGCTGGTGGGTTTGAACTGCTGACTTTACAGTCCAGTGCTTATCCTGTTGTTGTTGTTGTTGTTGTTGTCGTCAGGTGCCATCGAGTCGGAACCGACTCATAGCGACCCCATGCACAGCAGAACGAAACAATGTCTGATCCTGGGCCAACCTCACTAC
>NW_006408521.1:18951594-18957995 GCF_000296735.1 Chrysochloris asiatica
AATGGGCACAAATATGGATCTCTTCCAATCAGTCGGCCAGATAGTTGTCTTCCAAATTTCTTGGCAGAGATGAGTGAGTGCTTCCTATGCCGCCTCACTTTCTTGAAAGATTTCAATTTTTATTCCATCAATTCCTGGTGCCTTGTTCTTTGCCAATTCTTTCAATGCATTGTGTGCTTATCCTACAGTACCACAAATAAACCAAATAGTTTCCTTATCTGCAAATTCTGGGCAAGGAAGATTTACCTTTAGGAGATTTGTAAAGAGGAAATCAGACCATGAATGAAAAGTTCCCCAAATGTTCTGGATGGACTTGCATTTTACCTTTTAGCCTTGGCACAATATCCTCCTTTGTTATGTAAGGGTCACAGCGAAAGCGGTCCAGGTGTTCGATGGTACACTGGCCGACGACAGGTTTCCGCCCAAACTGCCTGTGGTCGATGACCTTGATCACCAGGGGAGGCATGTACAACTCCTCCTTGGGCAGGAACTGGGGACCACAGAGATAGGAGTTACTTCTCTTTACAACACTTGACAAGGACCCCAAAGGGACCAACCCAGAGTCCTCTGCATAGGCAGAGGGCTCAAAGTGGTTTAGTAGTGTGTGTGCAGGTAGCATGGTGGCTGAGTATGAGCTTTGAGCCAGAATGGCTGGGATCAAATCCAGGCTCTGCCATGTTGGTTGCAGGATGTTAGGGGATTTCTGAACCCCTCTATGCCACAGCTCTACCACTTTCTGTTCGTTTGTTGTACTCTGTTGACTTGCGTGTTGTTGTGATGCTGGTAGCTATACCACCGACCATCACCCATGGTGGAAAGGTTTCAGTGGTACTTCCGATTGTTGTCTTAATGGAAGCAGACTGCCAAATCTCTCTCCCACCGAGTGGCTACCAACCTCAGTCAGTAGCTGAGCACTTAACCACTGTACCATCAGTGGTGAAACAAGGCTGTCAATGCCTGCCAAACAGAGTGAGAAACTTTGCAGGAGAAATAAATGATAGCTCTGCGTCATGATCTGTTTGAAGCTTTGGGAAACCATCCCTGTGGCGTGACTCTAAGGGGAAAAGTCACTAGTAAACTGAATGCAGGGCATGGTTTCTCTAGTGTTTGTCAGATTTTACAAATGTGGGTGTGTGATGTGTTTCAATCAAATTCAGATACTGAGCACACGTGGACGATTAGGGAGTCTTGGTACTGTACCACTTTCATGAAGAGAACAGAACTTGGGAAGTTGGGTGTCTTCTTAAGGCTTTTGATCACCACGGATTCTACCCTTTCTCCTCCACACTCCACAATCAGACTGGGGGATGTGATAGAAGCCATCTGGTAATTTTTCATATTTCTTAAACCCCAAGCTAGAATCTGAGAAAACAATTTAAAAAGAAGGGGAGGAAATTCAGCATGTTAAAATATATTCAAAAGAAAAATGTTCTTTCTTAATAATTGGTCGATGCTTTAACATTTGTTTGTGCAGATTTTCCTAAAACCTGGACATTATCCTAGAAAGCCTAAGTTGTTGTTGTTGTGTGCCATCAAGTCGGTTCCAACCCATTGTTGTTGTTGTTAAGTGCCATCGAGTCGGGTACCCATAGTGACCCTTATAAGGTTTCCAGGCTTGAACTGCTGACCTTGGGGTTCAAATTGGCCTTTCAGTCCAGCGCATTAACCCATAGCACCACACCAGGACTCCAGAAAGCCTATAAAAGCTGTTTGTCCCTTTCCTTCTCTGGTCTGAGATGCTCAAAAGTAAGGCAGCTATGAGTGTGGGAATCAAATCCTACCTGGGCCACCTTAGAGTAACGTGAATGCTGGTAAGCTATTTCACCTTTCCCATCTACATCTCAAGGAGCTCTGGTAGCGTAGTGGTTACGAATCGGGCTGCGAACCTTAAGGTCAGCTGTTTGAAACTACCAGCTGTTCCGTGGGAGAAAGATGAGGCTTTCTGCTCCCATAAAGATTTACAGCCTCGGAAACCCTGCGCAGGGTTGCTATGAGTCGGAACTGACTCCACGGCACATAACCACAACAACAACATCTACATCTCAGAGTCCTGATGTGGCACTGTGGTTTAATGAACTGGACTGTAAAGTCAGTTTGAACTGTAAGGTTGGCAGTTCAAGCTCACCAGCCACTCCTAGGAAACCCTATACAGGGTTGCTATGAGTTGGAAACAACTCAATGGCACTTCACAACAACAACAACATCTACATCTCATCTAACTTGTTGCCTGCAACCTTTCTGTTAGCAGCTGAGCACATTAATGCTTGCACCACCACCTAGGGTCCCAACCAAAAGGTTGGAGGTTCAAAGTTACCCAGAGACACCTCAGAAGAAAGGCCTGGCTATCTATTCTGAAAATTCATGTATTGGAAACCTTAGGAAGCACAGTCCTACTCTGGCACACATCAGGTCACCATGAAAAGGAACTGACTTAACAGCAACTGGTTACGACTCTTCTCCAAACAAGACTGATAGGGCTCTGTACTATCGGCTTATTCTGAGAATCAAGAGTAAATTTCCTAACATAGAGGCTGCCATACCAGCATTTAAAATGATAGCTGTTATTACGGCCATCACCACTGTCTTTGAGAACAATTAGCAACACAGTCTGAGAATGGAAATCCCAATACAGCAGTAGCTTGGCTGGACAAGGGGGAGGCCTGGATTACAGGCCAGATGGCATCTTCCAAGTCATCTGGCTTGCTCTATCAGCCTGTCTCTGCTCTGATTGCCTACTTTACCACCATTCCCCATAACTTCCTTCCCACCCTCCACTGGACAGACACGCTGTCAGAAACCCTTCTTCCCTCTCCCAGCTCTCCAGTGGGTGCCGTAAACTCAGAAAGCTGCTGGTTCCCAGGAAATAAGGACTCTAAATGTCCTTCATAATATTGAAATTAACCTCTCCTTGCTGCTACAAGCTCTCAATTTTAATGAATACTTCAAATTTTGGACCTGTACACAGGCTGTGGAAAATAACAAGAAAATGCAGCGGTATTCTATCTCCTATTCGAATGATTACAGTTCTGCTACCACACCCATGTGATGTGATCAGTAAAACTTCAAGTGCAGCATACCTCAACAGCAGTGAGTTGAACCACAGGCCGGATCCCCTGAGGAACCATGTATAGATTTGGTGCCCTTTGTGAGGGAAGAATGGGGAGATTGGAGCCATCCTAGAAAACAAACACAGAAATGTCAATGGCTGCCTGGAATCATTAACAAGTGTTTTAAGCAGCTGCCCTGAAAGGCTATGTGCCTGGAAACATAACAGTGTACCTTGTTCCTCAGAATCAGCTCTGCGGTTACAAGGACGTCCCCGCAGGCCTTGTCTCCATTCAGGACTGGGTGCCAAAGAAGCTTGGGGGTGATGTCCACTTCTGAGTTTAGCTTCACGAGAGGAGAGAAAATGCTTCGTCCTAAAAATTCATCTTTGCCCTACAAAAACAAGAAATCCTTACATTCTCCAGCAAACAAAGCTTCAAATCTCCACCACCAGGATTTTGGAAAAAGTCAGTGATAAAAATGGCAACCCAACATGAGAAATGTATTTAATGTCATTGAATGGTAAATGTGGAAGTTGTTATTTTGGCAAATGTTTTGGTGTGCCTATTTTAACCATATAATAGTAATAAAAGACTCACCTTTACAACCTCACACCTTGCAAGCCACCCCCCTCCACCTCCCCCCAACCCCCCAGCCATCTTAGAAATTCTAAATTATTTACCACTTGGTCATTGTCAAAAAGTTCAATGGTAACTTTGGGCGGGTTTTGTAGGATTGTATGGGGCTCCCCATAGATTTCAATTTCATCAAATATAATTGTTTGGTCCCATGTGGGGTTCAAGGTTGAGTGAATGATCTCAGTTGTTTTGCTTCGATGCAGGAAGGAGATATGAGCATAAGGATCTAAACAGGAAGAGAGAACAGAGTGACCAACGGTCTGCTCCCCAGGACACTCATTCAACCACAGTGACCATCTGGGAAATGAAGGAGCCAGGCAGGCCAAGGGCAGAGCACCAAGGTGACGTGAAGTGTGCCGATCTAGGATAGCAGAAAATTTTGTATCACTGTACTTAAGAATTTAGTGATAATAATCACATGTACTAGACATTTTGTGTTCTAAATAATTACAAGTCATTTTTTGCTTTTTGATCCGATGATAAATCTGATATTTCAAACAGTAAGGAATGTGCTTAGAATTTTAAGAAACTTCAGCCAAGAAATTCCATAGGCGTCAAGCTTTGATTTTCAATGATGGAGTGTCCCCTGGTGGAAAAAATTTGAAATGTCTTTTAAAAAACAGCTTATTTTGGAGCTGTACAACATTGTAGGGATGGAGTTCCAGAGCGGTGTAAACAGTTAACATGTTTGGCTGCTAACCCTAAAGGTTGGAGGTTTGAGTACACCCAAAGACACCTCAGAAGAAAGCCTTGGGGATGTAATTCTGAAAACTTAGTCATTGAAAATTATATGGAGCACAGTTTTGTTCTGACACACACAGGGTTGCAATGAGTCAGATTCGACTCCAAGGCAAAACTGGCTTTTCTAATATTGTAGGATAACTTTGAGTTTGTTCCAATTGGCAAAAAACAAATAGACAATATCAACAGTCAAAAAACAAAAATCTCAGAGTCTTTCATAAATGTTGATTATGATTATTGCTTGGAATAATTGATGCAAACTCCCCAGAGTGTGTGGCCACTGCTTTAAGAGCTGCTTCCATGGAGGGTTCTAGAAGCTCTGATAGGCCTCAGGCCCTGAGGTGGAATGCTCCCCAAACAGGCCAGCATAGCCCCTGTCAGGTAGCGCCCTCCACCCATCCGCTACCTCTGCCAATACCCTTCCCCTGTGAACCAATCCAAGGGTAACAAAGCCAGGGTGTCAATGTGAGGGACGGTGAAGCCTTCTGGTTTTAGGATTTTGAGGGTTTGGGGAACAACCTACAGAGGTGGTCAAAGGGACTCCAACTCAAAAAGCCTAGTGCTGTAGGCAACGGGTGAACCTGTGATCTTTTCGTCACCTTGAGATGGGTACAAGACAATTTACAATATCTTAATTTGCCAATCAACCAGGGTGTACGTGGGAGTAAAAAAACAGCCATGTGTCTACACAGGGTGCAGAGCCTGCTCTTCCTCTTGGTGCCTTTATTAATTCATTAATGATTATTGGTATGAAAAAAGCATGCATTTTCTGTGTCTCAACAACACCCAGCAACAGTGTCTGAAGCATTCTGATTGCTTACTGCATGTGTATCACACTGATCTCCATATTAAACACTTTCTGTGTTGCTGAGAATTCACTCGATGAAAAGGATAATCAAACTAGTCACTAAGTAATCACATGGGACATGGGGATTATCCTCCCACCCCCCCTTACCTGAAAAGCTATCCTTGTCTAAAGCCATGAGATTTCTAGCTTGATAGATATAGCAGCGCAGATGGTAGAGATAGACTCCTAAAAAGAACAGGATGGGGATTACTTACAAGAAACACAATACTGTACACCATTAGTTTTCCTGGTGTGGCTCTGTAGGATGAGCATTGGACTGCTGACTGCAAGGTCAGCAGTTCAAACCTACTAGCTGCTCCTTTGAAACCCTATACACGGTTGCTATAAGTCAGAACTGACTCAACAGCACTTAACAACGACAACAGCATGTATGCTTCCTAGAGTTCTGGTGTGGTGCTGTAGGATTGGCACTGGACTGCAGACCAAAAGGTCAGCAGTTCAAACCTACCAGCCCCTCCTTGGAAATGCTATACAGGGTCACTGTGAGTCAGAGCCGACTCGATGGCACTTAACAACAATAACAACAACTCTAAAAGGAGCTCTGGTGATGCAGTGGTTAAAAGTGTTCAGCTGCTAGCCAAAAGGCTGGCAGTTCAAGCCTGCCAGTCTCCTCAGGAGAAAGTCTGTTTCCATAAAGATTACAGCTTTGGAATCCCTATGGGCCTCCTACCCTGTCCTACTTGGCCGCTATGATTTGGAACCAACATAACACCAAAGAGTTTGCTATACTTTCGATACTATTTCAGCAACACATCTGGAAAGCTTCTTTGGCAGTGTAAAACTTTTATGCTCTTTATCTTTATTATTGCTTTATATTAATACATGGAGTCCTGGTGTGGCTCTGCAGGATAATGCACTGGACTGAAAAGTCGGTTTGAACTGCAAGATCAGTGGTTCAAACTCACCAACGGTTTCTCAGAAACCCTCTACAGGGTTGGTATGAGTTGGAACCGACTTGATGGCACTTAACAACAACAACATATTAACACACACATAGTTGAAAAATAGCAGAGCACTGTGCACAGCTTCTGAGAGCCAGCACGCTTGAGTTCAAGTTTTGTCTCCAGTGCTTATAAGGCAAGAGACTTTGGCCCAGTTCATCTTTCTAC
>NW_006408521.1:18958129-18975820 GCF_000296735.1 Chrysochloris asiatica
AAGACTGTTAATCTTTATAGAGCAGACAGCCTCATCTTTCTCCTATGGAGTGACTGGTGGGTTAGAACTGCCAACCTTGGAATTAGTAGTCCAACACTTCACCCATTGCCCACCAAGACTCTGGGGATAATAGCATCCATTTTATAGGGTTGTTGTGAGGGTCAAACATATTATATGTACAGTGTCCGACACACACTTTATACAGATGTTTACTATTACTATTCAGAGGTTTGCTTCATTCTAAAATTGCTAATGGTTATCATTGCATCCAGCCTTTATTGAACTTTTTGAGCCTTTTTTCCTAATTAAAATAATAGATCTAGGGGTTTAATGGAATATAATAAGTACATATTTGACAGACTATACTAGAATCAATGCTATGACCACCCTCCATGCCAAACAGGAATTTAAAAACTATTTTACAAAATCCTTTTCACCAATGATTAAACAAAAGCCACGTTCAGATGAAGAGATTCTTACCATACCTGAGTTTTCTTGAAATAAATTCTAGAAGTGAAACTCACAAATAAGTGCTGTAAAACTCACTGTCAAAATTACAGGAAACAATGGGCGTGTTAGCTCCGAACACAGTGGTGGCGCTGTGCTTCTGTTTCTCTGTGCTCTTTTCATCTCCATCCTCGGTAGTGTCTGTGCCCTATGGGAAGAGAAAAGATCAGTTAGCAGTACCCAAGCACAAACAAAGAGGCAAGAATCGTAAATAAATGGAATGGCGGTTTATAAAATAGCATTTTTCATCCAATCACCCCATTTGAAAAGCTGAATAAAGTCCAGGACAATAGTGACTTCCCTAAGACCACACAGCTTGAAAGTGACAAAGGAGGAAGTCAAAGCCAGGTCTTCTACCTCAGGTCCATGTTTACAAATCCTGTTGCAGAAAGAAAAAGAAAAGGAAAAATGTAAAGGATAAATAGGATGATTAAAAGGATGGGGAAGAGGAAGAGAAAGAGAAGTGGGAAAAGAACACAAAGGGATTAGCGTCTAGATATACAAACATAGACTGAAATTGGTTCTTGACCACCATATTGTTTGAGATCTACCACCACCATCTTCTTGTTTATTCCTTCCTCTTTCCTGTTTCTGTATACACTGCCCTCTAATTTTTCAAACTATCCTTCTGTGTACCCTCATATTTGTTTATGTAATTTTCTTGGTTTGTTGAACAGCTATGGTTTCAAAGGAATGAGCCAAGGAACTCATACTGGATCTTACCTGAAAACAAGAGTTCTGGAACAGATATATTTGGAAAATGCTGTGTGAAACAATATTAAAAACGTGCTTTTGCAAAAGAGCTGAGAATTTTCCACATGCTCATGGCTTGTGAATTTTAGAAGAATTATTGAGCACCTAAAATGTGTAGCTTTGCCCAACTTATTTGGAGTTGTGCAGTATTGGCATTATAGGGAACTCTGTAGAGTGGATAGCATTAAATCTCGTATATTTTTTACTACACCATCATAATTTGGGCTTTGAATACTTATTACTTACAAGGGCACCTTCAAGTCTAAAGATGGCAGCTGACCCATGTGTTTCTGAAGGAGCCATTTTTCTCCTCCAACGTCTGCGGCGAAAGGTATCTGAACTCCGTTGTTTCCAGTGAAATTTCCAGCCAATTAAAGAAGCATATTCCCAGCCCTCCCGGTCTTCAAATTCTTCCATGGCCTGAAAAAGAAGGGGTTAACCTTTCAGTGATAATAGTATTTCTTATATTGCTAAAGCAGATCATTTGGTCAATCAACAACTATTTATGTTGAAAATCTACTCCATGCCTGACACTGTGCTAGGAGCCAGGGATATTACAAAGAACTGTAAAGGCAAGACTCTGCTCTGACAAAGCCAATTGACTGTGGGGAATACAGAGAGACCTGTAGGCAATTACAGTGCAATAGTTGTGTGCCACGGTGGTAACATGGTCCGAGAGAAGCACCTAAGTCAGACTTCAGGTGGGATGAGGCAAATGGATTCTTTCTCAAATTGCTTTATCAGTTCATAAACTCAAAAGAACAGTGCTCTTGTGATATAATTTGACAAACATTGTCATCTCTTTATTTCATATATAGACAAAAAAACTATCCTCCCACCATAAGTTAAAATCTTTTACCTAACCTAATAGATGCCTTCTGCTGTGCATAAGGTCACTATGAGTCGGTACCGGCTCGATGGCCCCTAACAACAACAACAACAACAATTACAAGATAAATAAGAGTATATTGTTGCTGTTGTTGTTGGGTGCCATCGAGTCGGCTCTAACTCATAGCAACCCTAAACCAACAGAAGGAGACACCGGTAGCAGAGTGAAATCCTTCCAGCACTCCAACGGTCTTATTTGTATTCCAGCAATTCCTGTTAGTCTTGCTGTTGTCTATACCTTCAATGCAGCTTGGACTTCTTCCTTCATACGATCTGTTGACCAATTCTTTTTGGTACAGTGACTCTATGTATTCTGTCCATCTTATTTTGATGTTTCCTGCATTGTCCAATATTTTGCCCAAACCCCTCAATGTTGCAGTTTGAGGCTTAAATTGTTTTCTTCAGTTCTTTCAGCTTGAGAAATGCTCATTGTGTTCTTCCCTTTTGGTTTTCTAACTCCATGTTTTTGCATATTTTGCTATAATATTTTTCTTTGTATATTATTTAACAAAAATGTTTGTAATAACTAGAGTGTAGCATTTTTCAAGGATTCCTCGTGGTACAATGTTTAAATACTTGTCTGCTAACTGAAAAGTTGGTGGTTTGAATCCACCTAGTAGCTCCATGAGAGAAATACCTGGCAGTCTGCTTCTGTAATGATTGTTGTTGTTGTTGTTAAGTACTGTGGAGTCGGTTCTGACTCATAGTGACCCTGCACAGGGTTTCTGAGGCTGTAAATCTTTACAGGACCAGAAAGCCTCATCTTTCTCCCGGGGAACCGCTGGTAGTTTTGAACTGCTGACCTTGAGGTTGGCAGCCCACTCGTAACCACTAATTCTATGGTGGGCAGTTCTACTTTTTGACACAGGGTTGCTATGAGTTGGAATCAGCTTGACAGCTAAACAACAACATATGGTTTTTCTGCTTTAACGTTAGTCTTATATGTAAATGAACTCAATTTTCAATGTCTTATTCATTACATTCAACAAATATGCTATCCCACTATGTGACCAGGACTGAGAGTGAAGTGATGAAAAAGACACATAGTGTCTTTGCCTTCATGGAGCTGACAGTTTAGTGATGGACATTTTATTTAAATATTTGGTAAGTGTGACTCGATTCAGCAAATGGAAAATTATACTGAAGAAACTCTATGATCTCAGAAATAGGAGATCCAACTAGGTTACCATCATTATTGTAGTGGGGTGGTATTTCCACTTTGAATCCAGGTTAAATACAATCTTGTAACTGCCCAAAGAGTAGTATTATATGCTGTTTTTGTCAGATGCCATTGAGTTAGTTCCAACTCATAGTGACCCAATACACAGCAGAACAAAACACTACCCAGTCCTGCACCAACCTAACAACCACTGTTACACTTAAGCCCACTGCTGCTGCCACTGTGCCAATCCATCTCGTTGGGGGGTCTTCCTCTTTGTCTCTGACTCTTCACTTTAGCAAGCATGACATACTTTTTCAGAGACTGGTCCCTCCTGATATTATGTTCAAAGTATGAGAGATGAAATCTCCCCATCCTGGCTTCTAAGGAGCATTTTGCCTGAACTTCTTCCACAGATTTGTTTGTTCTTCTGGAAGCCCATGGCACGTTTAATATTCTTCTCCAATACCATAACTCAAATTCACCAATTCTTCTTTGGTCTTCTTTATTCATTGTCCAACGTTCACATGCATATGAGGCTATTGAAAATACTATGACTTGGCATCAGGTACACCTTAGTCCTTAAACTGGTATATTTGCTCTTGAACACTTTAAAGAAGTCTTATGCAGCAGGTTTGCCTAAGTCGTTTGATTTCCTGACTGCTGCTTGCATGAGTGTTGATAATGGAGCCAAGCAAAATGAAGTCTTTGACAACTTTAACCTTTTCTCCATTTATCATGATGTTATTTATTGTTTCAGTGGTGAGGATTTTTGTTTTCTTTACATTGAGGTGCAACCCATACTGAAGGTCTATGATCTTCTTCAATACATATTTTAAGTCATCTTGGCTTTTAGCGAGCAATGTTGTATCATCTGTATTATCACAGATTGTTAATAAGTCCTCCTACAATCCAAATGCCATGTTCTTCATCAAATAATCCAGCTTCTTGGATTATGTGCTCAGCATACAGATTGAGTTAGTATGATGAAAGAATACAACCCTGGCACACACCTATTCTGACTTTAAACCATTCAGTGATCCCTTGTTCTGTTTGAACCACTGCCTCTTGCTCTATGTATAGGTTCCTCACGAGCACAATGAATTGTCCTCCAATACCCATTCTCCGCAACGTTGTCCATAGCTTGTCATGATCCACCTAGCCGAAAGCATCTGCATAGCTAATAAAGCACAGGTAAACATCTTTCTGGTATTTTTTGCTTTCAGCCAAGATTCATCTGACATCTGCAGTGATATCCCTCATTCCACATCCTCGTCTGAACCTGGCTTGAACCTCTGGCAGATGCATGTCAATGTACTATTGCAGTAAAGTTTTAATTATCTTTAGAAAAATTTTATTTGCATGTGATATTAATGATACTATCTGATAATATCTG
This sequence comes from Chrysochloris asiatica, assembly GCF_000296735.1. Taxonomy (NCBI): domain Eukaryota; kingdom Metazoa; phylum Chordata; class Mammalia; order Afrosoricida; family Chrysochloridae; genus Chrysochloris; species Chrysochloris asiatica. The sequence goes on from NW_006408521.1 coordinate 18,962,833, forward strand.
CATTCCATTGGGTCACCTTGCTTTGGAATGGACACCACATATGGGTCTCTTCCAATCAGTTGGCCAGGTAGCTATCTTCCAATTCCTTGACATAGATGAAAGAGTGCCTCCAGCACTGCCTCAGTTTGTTGAAAGATTTCAATTTGTATTCCATCAATTCCCGGAGCCTTGTTCTTTGCTAGTGTCTTCAGTGCACCTTGAACTTCTTCCTTCCATTGGTTGTTGATCATACGCTACCTCTTGAAATGGTTGTGAGCATCGTCCATTCCTTTTTGGTACAGTGATTCTATGTATTCCTTCCATCTTCTTTTGATGTTTTCGACTTGAATTTTTTTTCGAGGCTTGAATTTTTTTCTTCAGTTCTTTTAGCTTGAGAAATGCTGAGCATGTTCCTCCCTTTTGGTTTTCGAACTCCACATCTTTGCACATTAGTAGTGTTAATGCTGTTAATTGTTAAGTGCCGCCAAGTCATTTCTGACTCATACAGACCCTGTATAGGGTTTCCAGGGAGTGGCTAGTGAGTTGGAACTGTAAATCTTGCGGTTCAAACCAATCTTTTGGTCCAGTGCTTATTCTATTGCACCACATCAGGACTCCAGTAGTGGCATTGAATGATTTCATGGAGTCAAGAATGAGACAGGTTAGGAACCATGACCAAAGTCTCAAAAATACTTGTTGGTAGAACTGGGCCCAGCCCCAGATTTGACTGGTGGCTCAGTGTTCTCACCTCACTTGATGTTCTCAAGTAGAAGGAGTCAAGTATTTCTAGACACTTCTTACCCCATCAGGTTAAGGATAATTCAATAACAAAGACAAATATGTTCATCAGCTCTTTCATTCTGTGACATTACTTATTGGGAGCAAGTCCCTGTGCTAGCAATGAGTATACAAAGATGACTATGGCTCCATCTTTGCTCCTAAGAAGCTCACGGTCTAATAAAAATAAAAAGCGGCACAGCATCCACTCCTGGAGTGGTGCTGTAAGATAACACTGGGCTGTTAACCGTTAGGTCGTTCAAAGCCACCAGTCGCTCCTCAGAAACCCTGTATAGGGCCACATGGGTTGGAACCAATTTGGTGGCACTCGACAATAACAGCATAGCACCCACATGAGCCAGGAACTATAAGGAGTGGGAAAAGTTCCTGTCTTGAAATTAACCTAGCCTGGGTTCAAATACTGGCTCTGTTACTTAATAGATATCTGGCCTAGAACAAGTTTATTTAACCCCTATGAGCATTATCCTTGCATTTTATCCCGATTCCCCATTTTGCTGTTGTTGTTGTTGTTAGGTGCCATTGAGTTGGTACTAACTCATAGCGACCCTATGCACAACAGAACAAAACACTACCCAGTCCTGGGCCAACCTCACAATCACTGCTACATTTGAGCCCATTGATGCTGCCACTGTGCCAATCCATATTGCTGGGGGTCTTCCTCATTTTCTCTGACCTTCCACTTTACCAAACATGATATCCTTCTCTAGTGACTGGTCTCTCCTAACACTATGTCTGAAGTTTGAGAGGAGAAGTCTGGCCATCCTGGCTTCCAAGGAGCACTGTGTCTGTATTTCTTCCAGCACAGATTTATTTGTTCATTTGGCAATCCATAGTACTTTCAATATTCTCCTCCAACACCATATTTCAAATGCATCAATGCTTCTATGGTCTTCCTTACTCACTATCCAACTTTCACATGCACATGAGGTGATTGAAAATACCATGGCTTGGGTCAGGCACACCTTAGTCCTCAAGCTGACATCTTTGCTCTTCAACACTTTAAAAAGGTCTTGTGCAGCAGATTTGCCTAATGCAATACATTTGATTTCTTGACTGCTGTTTCCGTGAGTGTTGACGGTTAATCTAAGCAAAATGACTCTTTGACAGCTTCAATCTTTTCTCCATTGATAAGGATGTTGTTTATTGGTCCAGTGGTGAGGATTTTTGTTTTCTTTATATTGAGATGCAATCCATATGAAAGACTGTGGTCATTGATCATCATTCCCCGTTTTAAATGATGCATATTCAGTACTTGGCATTATTTGAGACGGCACTCAAAACATGCAGCCTATTATTGTTAAGAGTGTCATTGTTTCACTTAATTTATTCCATTTAAACCTTAGATACTCTGATTAGATGCATGACATTATATCCATTTTGCAGATGAGAAAGTAAGTGAAGGCAGGATTTGAATCCTTACGTATGTTATTCTGAGTCCTGAACTATTACTATTACGGATAGATGACCCAGTAAGCAAGGTAAGCATGAGCTTGCTTGTTGTACTTCCTTACTAATTTGACTACTCTGTCCTTGTCAGGGGTTGTACCTTGAAAAGAGGCTTTGATTCTGTAGGAAGGTGTTGTGGGGCTGGGAGACAGAGAAATGCCAGCTAGGCCTAGAAGCAGAATCTTTGGTTTGGTGAGAAAATGTGAAATTGTTCACTAAAGATTTGTAAGTAGGCCCAAATAAGCCCATGCTTACTGGGCAACTAGGTAATTCCAACTCTAGCTGCCAATACTATATTATGCTGACAAAATAGCATCTGTTTCTACTATTACCCTTACAGAAGCTCTCAACACTGAGTCTCAACATCAGAATTACCTGGGGAACTTGGTGACACTCAGATGGCTGGGTGCCACACACCCCCACCCCACCCCCGCCAGAGTTTCCAAATCAGTAGGTTTGGGGTGAGGCATTTCTAACAAATTTCCAGGTGATGCAGTTGCTGCTGCTGAGGAGAACTTGTTTAGAGAACCTTTGAGCCAAAGATTAGGTCCTGGATTTACAAATGATTTCTGTCTAAGTAGCCTACCTAAGTGTATAGTCTGGAGGACAAAGCCGCTTAGCCCAGTTCCTTCCCACTGCTCCTCTTACCCTTGCAGTACTCGAAGCATTTTGTGTTAAATCTTTCTTGCGTTTTCGGATCAGCCTCCGCCGTCTATGAGTGTGATACATTTTCTCTGCTGCAACCCAGGATTTGGGTTTATTATCAGGAGGAATGGTAATTCCATACTCCCAGCCTGGAACACAGTTTGTGAATCGTTATCAAAATGAGATACATTTGCCAGATCGGAAAAATCAACTTACATTCAGTCATTCTCTCGGCCCCCACACGTTGTCCACAGTCATGACTGAATGCTGTGACTGTTTTCATTCTGACTTGTAATTCAGACAAAACCCTTACTTGGCTCCCTCCTAAAAAAAATCTTCCTTTATGGCCATGGGGTTCTCCTCCACTTTTATTTTATTCATGAAAATTGAGTGACTCCATGAATAAAGCAATGCCTACGTGCTCGGTTGCTAACTGAAAGGCTGGCAGTTTGAATGTACTCCTCCAGAGAAAGACCTGGAGATCTTCTCCCAGAACGATGACATCCTAGACAGATCTGTGGGGCAGTTCCATTCTGTCATATGCAGTCACTAGGAGTTGAAAATCAATTTGCTGGTACCTAGCAACAAACAATTCCAAATGTTGCTATTCACTTAACTTTAAATTGCTGCTCATAAAAAAAGGTAAATGCCACAAACAGAAACCGTTCAATAATCTGCATGATTGCTAAATAAGATGGTTTTTAAGGCATTTTGCATTCCTTTCTGAGAGAAGGGCACTGGAGTATAGTGTTTCTAGGAAAGGTACAGGGTGTGATTGTTGTTGTTAAGTGCCATCGAGTTAGTTCTGACTCATAACGACCCTGTATTGCATTTCCCAGAAGCAGCTGGTGGATTTGAATTGTCAACCTTGTGGTTCAAAGTCCAATGCTGGTCCTACTGTGACACACTGTCAGAGTGTGGTTGGAATGGAGAACATCCAAACACCAGCTTTTCTAGGTTCTCATCCTGGATCCCTTGCACCCAGAACAGCCACCTGACTGCCTACTGGTGTTGTAAGCTCATAGAGCCCCTGGACAACAAAGTCAAGCCATCCCATACAGTTTTCTAGGCTGTAATCTTTATGGAAGGAGCCCTGATGGTGTGGTGGTCAAATGCTTGGCTGTTAACCAAAAGGCTGCCAGATCAAACTCACCAGCTGCTCAGTAGGAGAAATATTTGGAAAGACCCTGGGGCAGTCTTCCTCTGTCCTCTAGATTGGGTGCTGGAGGATAAGCACTGGACTGCAAATTGCAAGGTCATTTAGGATCACTCTGAGCTGGAGCTGACTTGATGGTACTTGACAACAGCAATGGGTCTCTATGAGTCAGAATTGACTGAATGGCAATGGATACCCGTTATAAGAACAGACCACTTGTGGGTTCCAAATATTGACCTTTGTTGACTTTTCAGTTAGCAGCTGACCACTTAACCATCTCACCCCAGTGCTCCCTCACTTGGCCTCCATATTTTCCACTCTCAATAGCTTCCTCTCTCAGTCACCTGTCCAAGCACAAGTCCCTCAGAGTGTCCATCTGAGTAGTCACAGGTAGCGCCATAAGACTTGACTGACGTAGACCAACAGGGGTAAGACCCCTCAGGCTCAAGGAAACCTTGGCTAACCAAGGTCTTGCTGCAGAACCTCTACTCAAACAACAGATGTTACCTTTTTCGTCCACGGCTCGATTGATGTCATACACCCATGCATCATCTTCCCATTCCCAACCCGGGGGGCAAGTCAACTCGCTGGGTGACGCTGCTTTATCGCCATTCTTTAAGAAAAAGGAGAAGAAAATTTAAAGGTGAGGTATGTTCTTTACACTTAACTGTAGTGCCTGATGTGGTACTGTGGGTTAATGCATCAGACTGCAAAGTCGTTTGAACTGCAAGGTTGGTGGTTCAAGCTCCCCAGCTGCTCCTCGGAAACCCTATACAGGGTCACTATGGGTCAGAATTGGCTCGACGGCACTTAACAAAAACAACAATAATGGTATCTGAATGTTTACTCAGCTATCATCTTAGAGGTCAGTTTTACTCACAGAAATCCCTAACCTTTAGTTACACATACTTGCTATATAAAAATTCGTTTTTACATTACCTTATAGGAGCTCTGGTAGCGTAGTGGTTACGAATCAGGCTGCGAACCTTAAGGTCAGCGGTTCGAAACTACCAGCCGCTCCGCGGGAGAAAGATGAGGCTTTCTACTCCCATAAGGATTTACACCCTCGGAAACCCTATACAGGGTCACTATGGGTCGGAAACAACTCGCCGGCACTTAACAACAACAACAACAATATACTTCTACTATTAGGGAGTCATATTTGTTGAACCAAATGAAATTGCTGTTTTTGTAGGTCAAAATGGTCAAATACCAGTAATTTTATATGCTTCAAGTTAATACTATGAAATAGTTCGATTATGTTTATGAGAGGTTACTTGGGAAAGAACCATCAAAAAATGGATGAAACTTGAACACCACATGTTTTTAAGTACTGGAGAATGCTACTGGAGGTTCACGGTGTTAATCATACCAGATCAAGCCGAGTTTACGTGAAATAAACCCTATGTGAAAACTATGAGGTGTCAAGGACTTGATCAAAAAGTTCACAGTAAAGGAAATAAATTGGACTGTGTTCCATCGAAAGATGTTGAAGGACCCCTAGTGGCACAGTAGCCTAAACATTGGGCTGCAAACCACAAGGTCAGCAGTTCAAACTCACCAGTCACTCCAAGGAAAAATGATGAGGCTGCCTGGTCCCATAAAAGATTGACAGTCTTGGAAACTCTAAGGAATAGTTTGACTCTGCCCTATATAAGGAGCTCTGGTAGCGTAGTGGTTACAAATCGGGCTGCTAATCTCACGGTCAGCAGTTCGAAACGACCAGCTGTTCCGCGGGAGAAAGATTAGGTATTCTGCTCCAGTAAAGATTTACAGTCTCAGAAACCCTGTACAGGGTCACTGTGAGTCGGAACCAACTCCATGGCACATAACAGCAACATATAGGGTTGTGGAGATCTGATGTGGCGCTGTGGGTTAATGCCCGCAAAGTCAGTTGAAATTGTAAGATTGACGATTCAAGCTCACCAGTCACTACTCAGAAACCCTACCAAGGGTCACTATGAGTCAGAACTGACTCAACGGCACTTAACAACAATATAGGGTTGTGGACTCCTGGTATGCCACTGTAGGATCAGCACTGGACTGCGAGTCACAAGGTTAGCAGTTCAAACCACCAGCTGCTCCTCAGAAACCCTATAAGCGGTTCAAGCTCACCAGCTACTCCTCGGAAACCCTATACAGGGTCGCTATGGGTCGGACCCGACTCGACGGCACATAACAACAACAACAACAGCAACATATAGGGTTGTAGTGTTGTAGGATAAGCACTAGACTCCTGATGTGGTGCTGTAGGATCAGCACTGGACTTCGAACCACCAGGTCAGCGTTTCAAACCCAGCAGCTGCTCCTTGGAAACCCTATACAAGGTTGTTATGAGTCAGAACCGTCTCGACAGCACTTACCAACAACATCAACAAAGGATAAGCACTGGACTGCTAAACACAAAGTCGGTGGTTCAAACCTACCATCCTCTCCTGGGAAACCCTAGACAGGATCGCCATGAGTCAGAACCAACTTGATGACATTTAACAAGATACAGGGTTGCTATGCGTTGGACCCTTAAGGTCAGCAGTTTGAAACTACCAGCTGCTCCGTGGGAGAAAGATGAGGCTTTCTACTCCCGTAAAGATTTACACCCTCGGAAACCCTGCACAGGGTCGCTATGGGTCGGAACCGACTCGACGGCACTTAACAACACTACGTTGGACCAGACTTGATGGCAGTGGATTTGGTGGGTTTAGAAGATGCTGAAGTCTAACGCCTGTGTACCTGTGACTGAGACCGTGTTGGGGACAGAGGGTTTCTTTTGTTGTGTTAAAGAAGCCAAACCAGAGTAGCGTGGGTCCTCAACCTTCTGAGTGGTCTCTCATCAAAGTCACACACACACAGAGAAGACAGATGTCCACTGAAGATCTATATAAAAACAGCCACACAAGGATACACCTTCTCCATGGATTGACACCGTGATAAATTGGGATGGTGAGTGCTTAGGCCAACAGCCTTCTCATAAATTATGCCAAGCTAACTGAGTTTATATATAAATATATATAAAATATGAGCATTTAATTTGTTACAAATTTTAAAACTACTTAAATAAGAAATATGTATTGCTTCTAATATGACTTCTAAAATGTTACCATTTACTAGCATCTAATTAAGTAAGTCTTTATATGGTGCTGTAGTATCAGCACTGGACTCCTAACCACAAGGTCGGCAGTTCAAATCCACCAGCTGCTGCTTGGAAACCCTATACATGTTCACTATGCATTGGAACCGACTTGATGGCACTTAACAACAATAACTCAATAAGTCCAATTTATTTTCTATAGGATATAATTATAGTTGCACTTGTGTGGTTTAAGGTATAAACATGAGACTATTAGAATATGTTGTTGTTTTTGGTAAGTGCCATCAAATTGGTTCTGACACATAGCGACCCTGTATAGGGTTTCCAAGGAGTGGTTGGTGGGTTTGAACATCTGATCTTGTGGTCCAAACTGACCTTGCAGTCCAGCTCATTATTCTGCAGTGCCACACCAGGAAGGTATAGCCAAGCTCTTGGCTGGTGAACTACTGGCAGGTCCTTGTCTCCTGGTGACAACATGTACCTATTTTCTCGAGAGCAGACCACTCACCGCATCAGTGTAGGTGTCCTCGGCCGGCTTCCATTCTCCTCCTGGGTAGCGACTCTCATTCTGGTACACTTCATCCGTGAACTCTGTGTGACCAGCATCCGCCTCGGTCAGCAAGCTGCGGGCAAGAGCTCAAGTTACCAAGGAGAAATGGTAACTGACAACCCCAGCTATTTTCAATGGCTGGGAAACATCTACACCCTGGGAGTGGTACAGTTCCCTCCTCACTTTACCCCTTTTTGGTTCTCAACTCCAAACTTCTCTTTGTACTAATAGATTTTGACATTCCTTTGAAGAAAAGGTCTGCTGGAACAATGAGACCTAAATTATAGAGAACTCTTCAAATTAGCAAGGTGGCTCCTTCTCAGTAATTAGGGTGGGGACTGAGAAAATAGTGCTGTGGGCAGCTTCTTATGTGGACCATAGGGATTATGTTCCATATTTCTGTTTCAGTTCAGAGCTGATCCATTATTCCTCAGTAAAAATCCTGGCTAACAGTTCAAAAGAACAGGGAATTGTCCCCCTTAGTGCCCCTTTTTTAAAAAATGGATGGGAGACAGTCTCATGATGCCGAATGTGGAAATTTTTACTCAGGACTTGCTTTGTCTACATAACACAACCTGAAAGGAGGAGTTTATATTTTCTGGATAGTTTCTAGGTAGACAGCCAAACCAGGTCATTTAGGACTCCAATTCCATTTGAGTCCTTGAGAAATCCATACTGACACTCTGCCATGCCAATTTCCTCTTGCTTTTGTAACTATTTTGACAACGCATAGAGAAAAATACAGAGATTTCAACTTTGACTTAAGTCTTCTTCCAGGTAGCCACTCAGGTAGGTTCTTTCTTCCTTTACTATCTCCGCATCTTTTCCCTACTGTCTCCTCCCCTAGAATCAAGCACGGGGAAAGAGTCAGAAAACAAATATTTCCAACCATTTGCATAAATTGGACTCGTCCCTCACTGCTCTGAGCTCCAAACCAGGATAATAGAAGTGGTGGATGCCACCTTTAGTGCCCATCCAGCCCTGACATTCTTTAATTTCTGCTTTTCCAATCACTGTTCCCCCCTACCCTGCCCCTGCCCTCACTTTCTTTCTCTGTCCAATTCAAATCCCTTCTCATCCATCCCCTGACTCATCTAATGTAAGTCCTTCTGGCTTAAAAGAAATTATGCGCCAACTGTTATGTTTCAACAAACTCAGCACCCTCACTTCTCTCCCTGTCTAGTGCCTATGTGGTTACAGGAAACAAACATTGACAAAGGACCACACTTTAGTTTGTGACATGAAGAAATATACTTATTTTCTTCAAACTCTAGTATGCTGAGTTGGAGAAAAGAAGGAGTTCTTTGATTCTAACGTTGTTTGCAACACTTGTTATTGTTAAGTGCCCTTGAATCAGTTCTGACTCATAGCAACCCTGTACAGGGTTTCTGAGGAGCGACTGGTGGGTTTGAACCGCTGACCTTGTGGCTCAAATTGGCCTTGCAGTCCAGTGCCACATCAGAACTTAGAAACACTTACAGCACTAGGCTTCGATTTCCCCCAGACTCCAGAGGAAACATGTTTGCTGTTTAATTCTTTAAAAGGTTTAAATAACTTTATTAAAATACAATGCATATTATACAACTCACCCAGTTAAAGTATACCCTCTACTCTTTATTGCAGGCATTCCAGCATAACACTTTAAAAGTGATGGATTGGGAACCCAACCCAGACTTGGGCTTTAGTCCCAGCTTTAGCATTTACAGGGAGTCCTGATGTGGTGCTGCGAGTTAATGCGCTGGACCACAAGGCCAGTTTGAACCACAAGGTTGATGGTTCAAACCCACCCGCCACTTCTTAGAAACCCTATACAGGGTTGCTATGGGTCAGAACTGACTTGACAGCACTTAACAACAACAATACCATTTAGAATCCTGGTATGGTAGGACAAGCACTGGACTGCTAACCACAAGATCAGCCGTTCAAACCCACTGACTTCTCCTTGGAAATCCTATACAGGGTCACTATGAATAAAAACTGACTTGATGGCACTTACTGCAATAGCATACCATATAGATTGCATGCCATTGAAGAAGCTACTTAATCTCTGTAGGTCTCAGTTCCCTCTTGTATAGAGAGAATACAATGACCTGTTAGGAGATAATTCTCCACGATTCTCTGGCATTTCTGTACATCCTGCAACAGAGACACGGACTGCCTTTTATTGAGTATCTTTTCAAGCATGTTTTATAAGACACATCTTTGGAAGACAGAGTGTCTCCAGAGCAAAGGGCCAGCATGCTACTGCCCATTGTGAAAATTTTGGATTCCTTAAGCTTAAGGTTCCTCTCCTGTACTGAAACCCTCTGCATGTGCAGATGTCAGTTGATTGTCTTCTCATCACCCTGTGGGAAGTGGGGTTCAAGGAACTGGGACAAATTGTTGTGGGAGGTAAAGTCTTTTGTCTCTGACCTCAGAGTCTAATGTCTTCCTCTATCATACATGAAAAAATGGCAGGCTACTTGGTTAACTTGCAAGTAGAACAAAATTTCAGACCCTCACAATTCTTGCCATATTTCTTATAGGGCTTTTGTCAAGATTAAATAAGACAGTGCAGGTGCTCAGCACACTGTCTGGTACATTCGCACATAATAAGTTCTCAATAAATGTCAGCTACAAGGTGGTTTTTGTATGTATGTTTGTCTCATTACAGGACACTCTCAATTTCCTGTGAATTTCTAAGGACTTATTCCTGCTCAGTGAGTGTTGTTTAAATATTGTAAACCATTTAGCAACTTCTAGAGTAAAATTTCATTGCTCCTTTTATCTTACAAAATGGAAAGCTTACCTTCTTTCTGGATCAATTATCCAGTCTCCTTCCCATTCCCAGCCTTTTGGAGGCAAGAAGAATTCCCTCTTAAGCTTTATTTTTCCTGTGACATCAGAAAATTTGTGACGACCCACTAATCCAGAAGTGCCCCATTTTCCAAACATGAAAGCTTGATTTTCATACTTTAAGAAAATAAATGCAATGGGAGAAATACCATTAGAGAGCAATAAATGAAGCCAGTTCATGGATTTTTAAGGTCATATAAGACAGACCTGATAATCATAGAAAATAAAAAAGATTTATACTCAGACCACATAAAAATTATACAACTTTGCATACAGCATCCACTCTTTCCCAAGTCTCAGTGTTCCTATCTGTAAACTGGGGATGATACCACCCACTGTTGTTTTGAAACTCAAATACACAAATTATTGTGAAAGGGCTTGGTAAACATGGTATATCATGATAGTTGTTTCTATTATTCTTTTTAATGGCTCCAAATCGTTCTCCAGATACAACCTTTCAAAAGTCTCCAAAAGTGCCGGCTTCTAAAAGTTTATTTATAAGTCTACTGCTTAGAACCCTACACTGTAGTTGATTTCCCAAGGAGTCCACAAATAACCCCTCTAAACATGCAGGTCCTTTAGCTGCAAGACTTTATGAACCTGAAGAATCCTGAGCCTCAATTCCTTTTGGGGATGATAAGTAGACCAAAACCTTTTGGAAGCAGCTTTCATGACAATGACAGACTTTGGTCCATAAGGCCTTCATTTCTAAGTTAAAATTTATAAATCTAGGATGGAGCTCTAGTAGCATAGTGGTTACGAATTGTGAACCGTAAGGTCAGTGGTTCGAAACTACCAGCCGCTCCACAGGAGAAAGATGAGGCTTTCTACTCCCGTAAAGATTTACACCCTCGGAAACCCTGTACAGGGTCGCTATGGGTCGGAACCGACTCAACAGCACTAACAACAACAGGATGATTCATTATGGAACCATCAAAAGAGCTGAGATTGGCCAGGGAGTTTGTATCTTTATTTGGGCCTAAGCTGGAATTTGCACTTATCTGTTGATAAACCCAGCCATCCAAAGGGTTGAGATTTCTCAAACAGTGTGTGGCACTGGACTGCAAGGTCAGTTTGAACTGGTTCAGCTCATCGGAAACCCTATGCAGGGTCGCTGTGAGTCACAACCAACTCCACAACATTCACAACAACTAGTACTTAAGGACTCTTGGTGTGGCACTGTAGGATAAGCACTGGACTGCAAACCACAAGATCGGCGGTTCAAACCCACCAGCCACTCATCAGAAACAACAACAAAGCGTGCCCTGATGTCCCTACTCCACACTATTTGACTGGCTGATCATCAAAATCCAAGACCCTTCAGGACCTCCCCAGGGACCCCCATCACAGCCTCTTTATTTCCATTAGCACTTTCCAGCCTTCACTGTAATAAGTGATGTGTTTGTATGTGTTTCCTATGTGTTCCACTGTCTCTCAGAATGTGGCCCACTAATCTGGGAGTCTGCGTGTTTAGCAAGGGACCAATTGTACAATCACTGCCATAGTTTATGCAATCATGAGAATGGAACCATAGCTTTTTCATCTTCTTCAACACCTGGTTCAGTGCCTGGCATAAAGCCACCACTTCATAAAAGCTTGGATGGATGGATGGATGGATGGATGGATGGATGGATGGATAGATGGATGGATGGGCAAATGGATGAATAGGTGAGCACATGGATAGATGGATGATGGATAAGTGGGTGAATAAGTGGGTGAGTAGATGGATAAATTGTATCATCAATTATTTATTTTTTCATTCAACAAATATTTATCGGGACATACTATGTGGCATCACCATTCATATGTCAGTTTGTCATACTGTGGTGGCTTGTGAGTTGCTGTGATTCTGAAAGCTATGCCACCGGTATTTTAAGTACCAGCAGAGTCACCCATGGTGGACAGGTTTCAGATAAGCTTCCAGAAGAAGACAAAGAAGGAGTGACAAACTACTTCCGAATATTTACTCACTGAAAACCTTATGAATAGCAGAGAAACACTGTCAGATACAGTGCTGGAAAATGAGCCCCTCAGGTTGGAAGGCACTCAAAATGAGACTGGGGAAGAGCTGCCTCCTCAAAGTACAGTTGACCATGATGATGCGAATGGAGTAAAGCCCATGGGACCTTCATTTGCTGATGGGGCACAACTCAAAATGAAGAGAAATAGCTGTAAACATCCATTCAAAATCGGAACATGGAAGGGACGAAGAATGAATCTGGTTAAATTGGAAGTTGTCAAAAATGAAATGGAGGAGGAACAAACAAGATGGCGGATCGGGTGGATGTATAGCAGAGAGCTCCGCCAACAACAACACAGAATACCCGTCCAAGCAGGCTCAGAGGATGGTCCCAGAACTCTGAACCACATATAAAGGAATACTTAGACGGTTGGAAGGCTCAAAGCTGGGGGAATTTGTGGCAGAAGCAAGAAATCTATTGCTTTCTAGTCCGGGACACTTGGCTGCTCCAGAAGCCGCCATCTTGGGTGA
>NW_006408521.1:18978595-19033339 GCF_000296735.1 Chrysochloris asiatica
AGGGGATTATAATCAATGTAATGAAACAAGTTATATGAATTGTTGAATGTGAAACTGACGATGTGCCCTGTAAACTTTCACTCAATCCACAATAAAAACATTTAATTAAAAAAAAAAGAAATGGAATGCATAAACATCGATATCTTAGGCATTAGTGAGCTGAAATGGACTGGTATTGGTCATTTTGAATCTGACAACTACATGGTTTACTATGCCAGGAATGACAAATTGAAGAGAAATGGTGTTGCATTTAGCAACAACAACAATAACAATCTCAAGTAACCATTTCCTGGGTTCTTTCAGTCAGCTATATATACATAAAATGAAGAGTTTCTTGTTAGATCGCTACTTGGTGTCCCACCACTGGGCACTAACATGTGACTGACCATCATGGGGTTTTAGTATTGGGGATTGGAAGAGCACCCCATTTCAGTACTGTTGGTGAGACTGGGGAGTCTGGATTGGCTGTTAGCCTTCCTTGCTCAGGGTTACCTTCTTTTAGAATTATGGCATAAAGACATTAACCACCGACTGATGAATCCCAATGTTGACAAAAACACCTTCATCTTACATTTTCTTATCCTTTCTCTTTAAGATTTTTTTGGGTTAGGATTTTAGGTGATGGTGATGGTGATGGTAGAGGTTGTTGTTTGAACATATGAATGCTTTCCCCAAGGATGAAAAGTAAAAGTACTCCCCGCAAAAGGAAAAGACAGTGATGCCAGTAAATGTACCATTTCAGCAAAGACGGTGAATGTTCCTTCGGCAAAGCTATTGAACTTCTTCTCCACAGCACTTAGGCCCAGCCAGATGTTAACACGCAATTCTACAGGCACCTTGGGACCGTTGTTTTTTTCCTGTGGATACTGTGAGAGGCACAATGACATGTTACCTTGGGCACAGCTTGTGACGTTAAGTTAAAGCCAAAAAACAATGGAAAATCTAAGTGTTGCTCTCACCAGTCTAATGCTATGTTTGCTTACTTAAAACATTTCCAATGATCCTACAGCAAAGATGAAACTGACAATTAAAGCAACAATGTTGTTGTGAGTTGCTGGAAATTTTCAGACGATCAAAAGTATTTTCATAACAATACCAAGATGTTACATGTCTTTTCCACCGTATCATCATATTCACAATGGTGGACAAAATTCCCTGCACTTTAACAGTCAATCAAGGCGGTGGCACCAAATTGTACCAGTAGTAATCGTTTTCTTAACGCATGCTCAGTTAAAAAGCCCCAAATGCCAGCTTTAATTAAGAATGCTCTTGATCAAGCAGTGAAAATCACCAATCATATCAAAGCTCAACCTTGAATGCACATCTTGTTGATATTTGTGTGACTGAGAAGGGTGCATGCAGAGAGTACTTCTACTGCATTTCGGAGTATGAGGTGGTCATGCGAAAATGCTCTTAAGCCTTTGTTTGAGCTGTGAGCAGAACTATTGGATTTTGTTTTGTTTTGAATGGAATACAATTTTTACTTGAAACAGTGATTAGCAGCAAATATGGTTATTCAGACTTGAGTGTGGGGCAGAATTTTCTTGGACATACAGTGAACTTGCCACCTCAAGAAAAAGAATAGACCGTATTTGTTGCTATTGACAACATTCACACTTTCAAGTAAAAATTAGAATTTTCGAAAATTTGCCATAGGGAGCCTAATCGCTTGCCAATACATAAAGATGCTTATGATAAGGGAGGTGGTGATTTTAAATACATACAGTGTGATTCAACGTCAACATTAGCAAGAACTACGGAACTCAGTGAACCAATGTTTTCCAAATGATCAGTGGAGAAAAGAGACATTCAAAGTGCAAGACACAATGCATCTTTTTTTTTTTAAATGTATTTAATTGTGGTGACATAAGGTCAATGCAGCAGCATGCAAAGCTGACTGGTTTCAGATTCCGCATTGCAGTTAATCTTTTTAAAAGTTGCTACCTTTGAGTTTGGTGTTGTAGCCAAAATAACTGCCCACATGATCTGAAAAGGTTATTAACAGATTCCTCTCTTTTCCAGCCATGTATCTCTGTGAGGCTGCTTTCTCTTCATATATTTCAACACAAAAGCAGTTTGAATACATAAGCAGATATGAAAGCCCAGTTATTTTCTGCTAAATCAGACATTAAGGGGTTTGTAAAAATGGAAAAACAGTATCACTCTGCTCAGTGATTTAAAAAAATAATAAAATATAGCTATATTTTAGAAAAATATGGAATTTATGATTACATGTTTATAACTGCTATTTTAAAATGAATTAATAAAAGATTTAAAACATATCCATTTTTATTTCCATTAGAGTAAATATTGATAAATGTAACCTATATAAGCAAAAGCTCTCTGGACTTCTCAGTAACTTTACGAGTATAAAGAAGTCCAAGAACCGAAAACAGCCACTGAATTAAAGCACTGACTTTCAAACTGGATAATGAGAACATTCGTAGACTCCAATAAACAAAGTATTATCCAGAAAGTATTTTGCTGTGGATCCACTAAAGTAGTAAAACCTAACATATAGAGAAATCACCTTAATCTTCTCTCTCACTTTCTGTGAAATTTTATTCATTTGTCAGTTTGCTTCCACCTACTGCTGAGGTCAATTTTAATGGTGGTTCTATCTTAGGATAATTTTATCCCACCTAGAAACACTTGCAAGAGGACAGTCATGCTGCTTCTATTCCAGCCCCCGGATTGAAAAGCAAAGACGTTATGAAGAGGGATTCAAAAAGTTCTTGGAAAAAGTTTAATTCCATTCTTTTACCAACTTTTTAAAGCCCCCTTGTATGCATTAAACATTAGCTGATATCTTCTTGTTTTAAGAGAACAGTCTGCCCTGACGCTGCATTTTCTCATCTCACTCTCTCCCTAATCTGAAGGATTTAAGAACTAAATTGGGGCTACCCAGGGAGAGAGATGTCGAACATGCAGATGGAAC
The DNA here is from genome assembly GCF_000296735.1 of Chrysochloris asiatica. Classification (NCBI taxonomy): domain Eukaryota; kingdom Metazoa; phylum Chordata; class Mammalia; order Afrosoricida; family Chrysochloridae; genus Chrysochloris; species Chrysochloris asiatica. The sequence goes on from NW_006408521.1 coordinate 18,981,534, forward strand.
CATTCTGATAACTTTGTTCCCATCCCAGCACCCCCTTTAGTTCTCCATGTGCACACACAAAGCAAACACTCTGGATGGGGTCCTGGGATGGATTTAGGAATGTTTAGGAAGCTCCCAGAGCATGTGCAAGAACTTTGGATGCATGTGTGATGTGTGCTCGTCTGGAGCTGAGAGCCAATGACTTTCATCAGTTCATGAAGGAACTCTACGTATGTTCAGAGTTCTCAATGCGAGGACACCTTCAGTTAGAGCAACAGATTTCATGATCTACCTATACTGTCTTCTCTTTTCATCTCCTTCTCAAACATTCACTCGAATGAAGGGAAGAAAGGTATTGCTTTGGATGAGCTATTTTAAGTAAGGGGGAAATTCATACCAGAAAGCACAACAGTCATCATACCAAGTTAATATTGTCACAAAGACGTCTACCAGAGCGTACTTAATTGAATACTAGCAGCCTCTGAAAATTCCTGCCCTTGAAGGAGCGGCCAAAATGGACTAGCTTTGATCATGATCATTTAAACCATACACTGATTAGCAAATTACAAAGCAGCCCCTTCTCATGAATACGGGATCGGCATTTTAGTAGCTCACATATACAAGTGATGAAGATAGGTACCTTCAGAAAGATGGTTTGGGTTTTCCCACAGTATTTCCCAGATGCGTTCTCACCAGTGGTAGAATATAAAACCTGATGTGCGGGAATTCGTGCATAGGCTAGTCTTTTCTCTCCTCGGATCATCCAGATTATAATGTCAGGCATACTGTTTTGTGGCTGGTCATGTGAGTAGACAGAACAGGAAGAAAAGCTATGATTAGTCTAAATGCCTGGTCCAGGGTCCTCAGGTTGCCAGTACAGAAACACTGTGGTTAGGATCTGCCCCGTGTTCCTGAGACTCATGTTCTGTGGCCCACGGGGAGATCGAAGGGTTGGGAGGCAGGTTGCAACTGGCCAAAGGAATTGAAGGAACCGAGGGCTTTTCCTGCTAAAAGCCCCACCTACTCAGTTCTGAGGGGCATTTTAGGGAATACCCATCTCATTTAACAGTTGTGTAACAGTTAACTGGTGTAGCAGTTAAGCACTCAACTATTAACTGAAGGATTGGCAGCTTGAACTCACCCAGTGTTTCCATGGAGAAAGACCTGCAATCTGTCCTCACAAGGATTACAGCCTAGAAAACCTTATGGAGAAGTCCTTCTCTGTCACATGGGTCACAAACTGACCCATGGTATCTAATCTCCCATATCATTTGATGGACATTACCAGTGTTCAAAGGGTACAGGCTTCTTATAATTTATGAAACACAGGCAGACCATCTGTCTCGTATTCTAAGTCTTCCCGACGCCAATGATAGCTGGCATTTTAACTTCTCTGTACTACAGTGATCTGCCACTTCATCTCTTTATTTGAAGTATTGTCTGATTGTATCATGATCATGATAATAATTTTTCCCCTTTGAAGACCATTCCAGGGTTACCAACTCAACATTCCTTTCCTGTCCTGACTTCAATGACATTCACTTCCATTATTCACTCCCAACCCTTGATTTCATCATCTCTCAGCGCTGCTCAATATCCAAGATAATGTTCTAGATTCTTCAACCACTCTCAACCTGGGTGCCATTCCACAGGCTCCTTCTTCCACATGAGGTGATGTTCATGTAGTTTAAAAGGCTCACCTCATCAGTCAGCTGCATTAATTTATCAAGCCAGTCTTCAACTTCAGCCAAAACAGACTTTACATCTGTGTTGTCTTCAGACCTCATTCTCATAGCTGCTTCATGTATCTGGGAGAGAGCTCTGGACCGTAATTTTTGTATTTGAGTATCAAGAATTGTGACATTCGATTTTCCTTCTGTGAGAGGCAGCGTGTATCTAAAGAAAAAGAAACAGAATTTTAGGCTTCAGAACTGTCAAAAACACTTAGGTTTGGTTTTCATCTTGCAAACCACACCAATTTCCTAACTCTACAAGTCTGGTTCAGGCTGAAATTTAGACTATGGCATTGGTAGAGCAGACCTGTCTCTCTCTACCAATTAGGAGACGCCAAACAGTCTCCTAATTCTCACTATATAGTAGGTACTTTGGAAATGTAATCTGGAGGGACCAGTCTTTGGAGGATGTTGATAAAGTCAGTGGAAAAGAACGAGTTGAGTTGGCACAGTGTCCACAACAATGGACTCAAACATAGAAATGATGGTGAGGCTGGAACAGGACCAGACAGTGTTTCATTATATTGTTTGTAGGGTTGCTATGAATTGCAACTCGATGGCACCTAACAACAACAATAACTCTCATGAACCCTGGTAGGCAAGTGGTAAGTGCTCTGCTTCTAATCAAAAAGTTAGTAGTTCAAACCCACCAGTCACTGAATGGGAAAGAGATATGGCAATATGAGTTGTAGCCTTCGAAACCCTACAGGGCAGTTCGCTGTCCTGTAGGGTCACTATGAGTTGGGATCAACTCAGCAACAATGAGCTTGGTAATTCTTATGAGGAATGCAAGAGAAAAAAATTCCAAAGTAGTTCCTGGGGCTTCACCTAAGTCACTGAAGAGTATGGAAACAGAACAGCAGCTGGGAGACACTGGACTTGCCTTCTTTTGATTCTTTGAATCATTTATAGATCCACAAAATGATGGATGTAGAAGAAAGATTAGAAATAATTAATTGAAGAGTTCTTAATTTGGAGATTGTGGGCCACTAGGCCATTCAGAAGGAGCTCTGGTAGTGTAGTGGTTATGAGTCAGGCTGCTAACCTCAAGGTCAACAGTTTGAAACTACCAGTTGTTCTGCAGGAGAAAGATGAGGCTTTCTGCTCCCATAAAGATATACAGTCTCAGAAACCCTATACAGGGCCGCTATAAGCCGGAACCGACTCCATGGCACATAACCACCACCGCCACCAGCAGGCAGTTCAGACAGGCTAGGAAGTTTGTGAATCCTTGGACATGCTGTGTGACACAGTGAAGAAGTCCACAGCCTGTGGACCAAATATCTGGGTATAAATTCTAGCTCCCTGTTTGCTAATTTTGCAATTTTGATCAGTTACTTAATCTCTTGCTTTCCTGTTTTCAACACCTACCTTTTAGGGCTGTTGTGAGGAGTAAATGAATTAATCTATGGACAGTATTTAGAGCCCAGCCTGTCACATAATAATGTCTGAATAACATTGCCATGGCACTGCCTCATTGTTGTCATTATTATCATTTCCATCCTTTCATCAGATTCTCAAAGAGGCCCATGAGTGCAAAAATGGTTAATAACCACTCGTGTAGGCCAACCCCAGTGAGAATTAAGTCTAGCGATGGGACCCCAAAGATTCTGAAAATAGCAGAGCTGGGACCAGAATCAGCCTTCACCTGCCAGAGCTTTCTTCTCCCATGGCAGCTGGTGGGGCTGCAGGATAGAGCTGTCAACAATTCCAGAAAGTTCTCCTCATATTCTCCCTACCTAGAGTGACTGCCATTTGAATGTCACCCAGCTTCTTCAGTGAAGGGAATCCTAGAATGGCTTGCCTTAATCACTGAATTCCCTGCTAAAAAGATTCCCCTTTGATTCTTTCAAAACAATTCATATCACAAGTGTAAATTAGGTAAAACCCGTATTTTGTTCAGCAAATTATAATTGGCACAGACATTTTCCACAAGAAAGTCATTACCAAATATTTCTACTTGGGATATATAACACTTGCAGGGTTATATCCATAGAATAATTCATATACATAGAAGACTATGTATATTAGCTCCAAAGTCCCATGTGAGACCCTCAGTGAGCAGATGCTGATGGTGAGAACTGTGTAGCCGGAAGAGTGGACTCTGCGCATCAGATGGGACATTTCACCCTATAGGGACTCTGTTTTCTCATCTATTAAATGAGGAGGCTGAAAAAGATGATCCCTGAGGACCCAGTTCTAAAACTCTCAAGCAGGTTTGCAGTGTATTTTAATTTCAGCTAAATATCAGTTACTTGGTTCCACCACTAGAAGGCACAAGAAGACAGGAAGATTTAGGACCTTCCCCTAGAAGCAAAACAATGTCCACGGTTCTTGCTGCGAAAAGTATTCAATCTACTTTACTTTTGGATCCTCCCAGTCCAGTGCTTTCTTGGTCAATTATGAAAATGAGTTTGGAATGAATCACTTCCCCCCTTTGATTTCCAAATGTCAGAATATCTGAGCTGTTTCCCCAAGTCATAGCTATGAAAGGCCCTCTGACTCAAGTCAAATGTACTGGTTTCACCTAACAGAGCCTACGCCTTCACAGGGTTCATTAGGCATTTAGTGAAGGAGAAAGGGAAAAGGCTATTTCTAAAATGATATTTATGAATTAGGAACCTTGTTCTGAATGCTGAAATCTATGCTCCACCCTTGAATCCCATTCTCTATAGGAGCCAAGACTCAATTTTGGGGGAGGTCTAGTGGGCACACATGGAACGCAGGTAAGCAGAGCACAGACCTGGCCATCGCCTCCTCAGAGTCCTGGCCTGAGGCTGCCCTGGGAGGTGCTTCCTGGAGCGGGGCCAACCTTAGCCTCCTCCCCTGCTTTCAAATTGGCACCCAGTCAGAAAGTGAAGCTTTTCCTGGTGGTGAGTCAGTGACAACTCCTAGTTAAACTTGTTTAAGAAGCTTGAATGGTTCACATTTATTTTTCAGGCAAACATTATAAACAATTCTAAAGGTTCCGGTCATTTAAGGGAGGAGGATTAGGTTGGAAATTCTGAGATAAGAATAGGGTCGTCATACCTTGTGTCTTCTATAACTTCATCTATCAACTTCCACCACACTTCAGCCAACTGGTTTTCAGGAATTTTGCTTTGTATCCCTGATTTTAGAGCCTCAAGGTTTGATTGCTGAGGAATTTGGAGGAAGAGGAAAGAATTGATAATTGTGTTTACTGACGTTACTACAACCAGTAAAGTTTCAACTTTTAGTTTCAGGAGTAAACATTTTTTAAAACATATTAAAAAGCTTAAGAGCCGAGAAATGAGAGGTTTTTCAGAGCTAGTAGCACTGACTATAGCTTAGTACTAGTTACTTCTCTTCCCTGATCAACACTGATATCTTTAAGCAACAAAATAGTTTTTCCAATATAGTTGATTTTTGAAGCCATGTATATACTTACATAAATACATAAAATAACACACAAAATAAAATAAAATCAGCAAGGCTGGGGACAATAGACCTAAAGTGATATATAAACAGAAGCAAATTTCACATGAATATTATAACTACACTGAACCCAGGTAACTTTTTAACATGCTATCTTGGACACAGATCCTCACTTTAAAGGCAAAAAAAAAAATTAAAAAAAAAATCAAACCATAATTAATTAGCTTGTTTTCATCAGTTTATCTATGAATTTTAGTGATATTAAAACACTACTTTCTTTTTGAAAGAGTCATAAACTCCATCCTATTGCTGCAATCCAATCAGATACCTCCCTAGATGGATTCAGAAGGGATCTTTCACCTTGTCGTCTGTGTAGAGTGCCTCTTGGAATTGTGCATCAGAGACTTTAGTATGGAAGGAGCAGAGACTTTAGTAAAGAGAGGCAATTACTGAGGAAAACAGACAGACATTTGCTTACTTCTGTGCATTAGCTAATAAAGACAGAATGAGCTAGAGTAATTCGCTACATTTACAGTGGAGGCTTTCATAACAGACCTACCTACAACTGTCTCATAGGATTAAAAGACCACTTGTCTGTCAGTTTGTCATACTGTGGTGGCTTATGTGTTACTGTGATGCTGGAAGCTATGCCACGGGTATTTTAAATACAGCAGGGTCACCCATGGTGGACAGGTTTCAGCTGAGCTTCCAGGCGAAGACAGACTAGGAAGAGGGAGAGACAGACTACTTCTGAATGTTCAGCTCCTGAAAACCTTATGAATAGCAGTACAACACTGTCAGGTATAGCAACAGAAGATAAAAAAATTGTGAATAACAATAGAACATAGATGGATATAGTACCAGAAGATGAGCCCCTCAAGTTGGAAGTTGCTCAAAACACGACTAGGGAATAGCTGCCTCCTCAAAGTAGAGTTGCCCATAATGACATGAATGGAGCAAAGCCTTTATGACCTTCTTTGCTGATGAAGCACAACTCAAAATGAGGAGAAACTGTTACAAACATCCATTAAGAATCAGAATATGGAATGTACAAAGTATGCATCTAGGAAAATTGGAAGTTGTCAAAAATGCAACGGAAAGCATAAAACTCCTATGCATTAGTGAGCTGAAATGGACTGGTATTGGCCATTTTGAATCTGGCAATCAGATGGTTTACTATGCCAGGAACAACAAATTGAACAGATCTATCATTAAGTACAATGCTGTCGATGACAGGATTAAATCCATATCCCTAGAAGGAAGACCAGTAATACACTATTATTCAAATTTATGCATCAACCACTAAACCGGTTATGATGAAATTGAAGAATTCTACCAAGAAATTGAAGAATTTTTTCCTTCTGAAATTGATCCAACATGTAATCAAGATGCATTGATCATTGCTGGTGATTAGAATGTAAAGGTTGGCAACAAAGAGAAAGGATCAGTAGCTGAAAAATAGGCCTTGGTAATAGAAATTATGCTGGAGATAACATGATAGAATTTTGCAAGATCAATGACTTAATTCATTGCCAATACCTTTTTAAATAACATAAAAGGGACCTCACTAGATGGAATACAGGATTCATATCGACTCCATCTATGGGAAGAGATGGTGGAAAAGCTCAATATCATCAGCCAAACCAAGGGTTAGAGGAAGACTCAAAAACAGCCTGTGATATGCAGATGAAACAACCTAGAATGCTGAAAATGAAGAGGACTTGAAGTACTTACTGATGAAGCTCAAAGACTCCAGCCTTCATTATGAATTGTACCTTAATGTAAAGAAAACAAAAATCCTCACAACTGGACCTATAAATAACATCATGATAAATGGAGAAAAGATTGAAATTGTCAAAGACTTCATGTTGCATGGATCCTCATGGAAGCAGTAGTCAAGAAAGCAAACAATGTATTACATTAGGTAAATCTGCTTCAAAAGACCTCTTTAGAGTGTTCAAGAGCAAAAATGTCAGTTTGAGGACTAAGGTGTTACCTGACCTAAGCCATGGTATTTTCAATTGCCTCATATGCATTTGAAAGTTGGACAAATGAATAAGGAAGATTGTAGAAGATTCTATGCATATGAACCATGGTGTTGAAGAAAAATACTAAAAGCATCATGGACTTCCAGTAGAACAAAGAAATCTATGTTTGAAGAAGTACAGCCAGATGCTCCTTAGAAGCAAGCATGGTGAGACTTCATCTTTCATACTTCACACACGTTATCAGAAGGGACCAGTTCCTAGAGAAGGACATCATACTTGATAAAGTGGAGGGTCATTGAAAAAGAGGAAGACGATGGACTGACACAGTGGCAGCAGCAATGAGCTCAAACATCAATTGTGAGGATAGCGCAGGACCAGGCAGTGTTTCATTCTGTTGTGCATAGGGTTGTTATGAGTGATAACTGACTCGATGGCACCCAACAACCACCACATAGCACACGGATCAATGCCCATAGACTCAGCATGCTTATGTTAATCTTTTGAATGCCCATGTTCTTCTGTTCTTTCTGAGTTACTTGCTTACCAAGAATCAGTACTGCTAGTTCCCAAACCTGTGCATGTTGTGTTTGTTATTGTAATCATGTAATCCAATAGAATATCATATAAACATCCAAAGGAAATTAATTTTTGCAGTCAATGAGTTGAAACAAAATGTGTATGAATTGTTGAATAGAAAATTGATCTGCTCTGTAACCCTTCACTCAATTCACAATAAAAAGAGAAAAGAAAAAGAAATGATTTTTTTAATGAAAACTAAATCAAATTTGTTGGAAAGACTCATAAAGATGTCAGAATACAAAATGCTCTTAAACTGGAGAAGTGTAAACCGACTTTACTCTAGTAAACATTGTGAGGAAATCACAAGATCTAGAAGGACGCTGCCTAGAAGGTGCCTATGAAATCACCTAAGTTCTGGCTCCAATTCCATAAAACCCAAACTGAAAATGATACAAACGAGTGCTGCTTGTGACTCCCCCAAAATTAATGAATTAAAAAAGCAAAGACAAAAGAAAAGGTGTGGCTCTATACCAAAAGAGTAGTAAATGAACAGACACTTAAGTGTATACACTTTCCTTTACTCGTTTTAATTGTTTCAATAAACCCTCCAACTAAGGGCTTCCACCTCCGAACTAATGAAGACGGTACCTTATGTGTACAGTTTGAATATCTACAGGCAAAGAGGTTGAGCATTGCCCAGCACTAGTATCAATTAGCCTTGTGAAACCCTATGCAGGGTTGCCCTTGATAGCACATAACAATGACAACAACTTAAACCTACAATTCTTCTTCAACAATTCCATACTTTGCCCTTTTTAATATAAAAGAATATCTTTAAATTTTACCAAGAGTCTTAAATCAGGTATGTCTATCCCTGACAGATGCTGAACCATTGGGAAAAAAACAATATTAATCTAATTTAGAAGTCAAAATACTAATATCAGATGGATTTTATCATTATCTAATAGTATCTGACTTATTTAGAAATATCCCAAATATGGCCCTCTTCTTCTCACCCATGTCAATTGGATGGATAATCACAGATATCACACTAGAGCTCCAAAGAGGAAGAAAATTCCTCCAGTCTAAAAGGCACTGTTTCCATGTTGTTACTGGCATGAACCATTCTCATGATACTTTACATACAAATTGTGGCAGAAACTGGACTTCGACCCCTCAAAAGTCATGCTCCGCTCTTTCTCAATAATAGAATTTTTTATCTAGGCACGTGTCTGTCCAGGCCAACTATTTCCCAGCTTCCTTGTAGTTAAATATAACTATATGACTGGATTCTGGCCAATGGGAAGTGGGTAGAAATATAGAGTATGACTTGTGGGTTTTTCCCTTCCAGAGAAATGCACAATGCCATCGCCTCCCTCTCTTTTCCCCTTCCCTCAGGCTGAAATATTGTAGGGTGAGCTGTCTTCTACCATGCAGACAATAATAATTCTTTGGTGATGGCAGAGCAACAAGGGGGAAATAACCTGGGTCCCCAGCGTAACAGAAGCTCCAAACCATTCTTGGACTGCCTACTTCAACTGTTACTAATGAAACTGCTTTTCTTAGGTTTTCATACTAAAAGAAACATTTTTTTATGGTTACCAAGGGTGTGAGGGAAGGGAAAGTGATTCACTAGCTAGAGGGGAGACACATGTCAACATGGGAAGGCAATATACAAGAAGAGGGATGTTGGCAGAAGAATGATGAAGACAGGTGAAGACACAAGGAGGTATGCAAGGGCTAAAGGGGATAGAGGCAAATAGTGATCTATACACAACCTTGGAACAGCAGTGTTCTATGGATAGATACATGGACAGAGAGACAAGCTGAATGAGTATGGGAGGAAGAGTGGGATATATATATATAGATATATATATTTGTATATCCCACAAATATATAAGAATTTGAAAGAGGATATTTGTACGTGGGTATTTACGTTTCCTGTAAGCACAACTATGAATGTGGTGGAGCATACAGTAGGCAAAATGATGAAAACTTCTTAGATATTATCAAATATTTAAGGCAATGAGTTCCTGGGCCTAGGGGCTCAGGACCATAGTCTCAGAGGACACCATGGTCAATTGGACAACATAGTCCACAAAGACAATGTGCTACATCCTACTCTGGTGAGTAGTGTCTGCGATCTTTAAAGCTCAAGAGCTGCAACCTAAGGTGCAGCTATCAGTGTCTTCATGTATGGAAGAAAGGAAAGTGATGAAAATTATAGACTCTTGGAATCAATTAGTCCAACAGAGTAATGGAACATGTGAACATCGGTCTCCATGACCCTGAGACCAGAAGAACTTAGATGGTGCCCAGCTACCACTACCAACTGCTCTGAAAGGGATCACATTAGAAGGTGCAGAACATATGGAATGGAACTCAAAATTATTTTAAAAAAACAAAAACAAAAAAGGCCAGGTATTTGCTGGTCAGAAAGATACTGGAGAAACCTGAGACTATGGCCCTTAAACACCCTTCAGTACTGGAAAAGAACTCACCCTAGTGGCCCAATTTTCAGCCAAGCAGTAGATAGGTTTATAGAGGGGGCAACAACACCAATAAGGTGTGTTCACTTAGGTATACAGGGGGGACAACAATTTAGTAAGGTACAGTCAATCATTCAAAATTAAAAAGGAAACACTGGCCTAGGTACAAAATTGAGAAGGGATGGGAAAGAGGGTGAATTGGAAATAGGAAGTACAGGAAGAAAGCGGGATAACTGTTGTTGTATGGAGGGAATTGCAATCATTGAGATGAAACATAGTGTAGGCTTTGTTGAATGTAAAACTGATGATCTGAAAACCTTCACTCAATTCACAATAAAAAGTTTTTTGTTTGTGTTTTTTAAAAAGAAGAAACAACTTTTCTCTTGTGTATCCCTCTATTTTGAAGTCTTGTGCTATAGTGGCCTTATCCTAACAAACACATAACTTTTTCAGTCTGATGAAAAGGGAATGTAGAAAAGATCAACTTACCAGCCGTTCTGCCATAACCAGGAGAATGTTCACAGCATCCAGGCGATGACTAATGTCCTCCCAGTAGGAAGTCAGGGTAACAACTGGCTTCGTGTGGGCCCAAGACAAGTAGTAATAGAAGTTTCCTGGTGCAGAACATTAGGAACAGTGAACACCAGACATGCAAAATGAACAGCATGTTTATTAAGGAGCGGTGTCATCTATGCTGTTGATTGATCCAAATGCTTGGGGAATGGCTTGGGTGGTCTGGTTCTTGAATTTTATAAAATGAAGCAATCGAAAGAGATACCAGAGCCTTGCTTTGAAAATCTCTCTCAAATACCACAGTAAACAGATCACATCAATGCAAGGCTCTTAGTGATTCAGTGATAACTACACAACAGGGAAACAGCCAATAGAGATCATAAGAAATTAAGAAAATCAAGACTGAATGCATTTGTCCCTGAAAACTTATCCTAAATGAGTCTTTTTTTTGGAGGTGGGACAAGAGGATATGATGTTTGGTTCTTTATAAGCCTTTGCTGGTTACATGGGTTTTGGTATTAAGGAACTACTGTGATCAAGAATTAGCTGACGTTTGTTTTCTAGGATATTTTATATTTTAAATCTGGTTGTACAAAACATATTTGAGACTATGGGACATTCGGACCAGAGTTCTTCGGTCTTCTCTAACCATCTGTCAGTATCTTTCTTAGGCTCTTCTCATACTCTTTGTTCAAATGCAGTTATTGATCCTCAGAGCAACTCTGGTCATAGTGCTGGTGAGTAACAGAACAAAGACCAGACTCCTGATACTCCAAAGCCCAAGCCTGAGTCCCATCCACTCCAACTAGTAAAACGAAGAAAGATATGGGGTCTGGCAGGGCAGAGGTGGGAGGAAGTGGCTGGTTCAGGATGCTTAGTGTTCAGCACTCATTAAACATGTGATATCACAAGGCAGAGTTGGTGTTAAAGCTGGGGTTCAGCTCTTGGCAATGAGGCCTGCAAAGTCTCGGGTTTGGCCAGTCTCAAAGATGCCTGAATTCCAACCATAGTGTCTTTCTCATTGAGTCTTTTCCTTTCCATTGATCATATTCTGGAGTCCCTGGGAAGTGTGATCAGCTGTTAGCCCAAAATGTGGAAGTTCAAGTTCATCCAGAAACCCCTTAGAAGAAAGTTCTGGTGATCTACTTCCCAAAATATTAGTTATTGAAAATCTGAGGGAGCACAGTTGTACTCTGACACACAAGGGATGGCTGTGAGTCAAAGTTGACTGGACAACAGATATTGTGGCTAATCAGATGCTGGGGATAATGTAGGTCAAAGGGGGACTAATGTGCACAATTCCTGCCCCCAAGTGCTCCCTCAGTAAATGTGCACAAGAGAGGAGTGAGGGCCAGTCTTACCATCGAATATGGCACGGCTGTACTGAGTTGTTGATGCCAGAGGTTTACAAGTTGTGTCAAACTTGTTACCATAGTTCCCAATGCTGACTTCAAACTGAATGGCTTCACCAACATCTTGCAACATGGTGGCTGAATGGAACACAGCACAGAGGCAATACTTCCGCCTTCGCTGATACTTCTACAAAATATGACAAATATAAAGCCCAGCTGTAACTCCTTTTGCCCTTATTCACATGTGGATTTCTAGCAGATAAAGAAGTCCTGGTGGCATCGTGGTTATGCGCTCAGTTGCCAACCCCAAAATTGGCAGTTCAAACCCACCAACTGCTCTGTGAGAAAGATGTCTGCTTTCATAAAGATTCTCAGCCTTGGAAACCTTATAGGACAATTCTACTCTATCCTATAGGGTTGCTACAAGTTAAAATGGATTGATGGTAGTGAGTTTGGGGTTGGGTTTCTAGAAGATATAATTCAAAGCCTAATGTTGTTGTTGTAAAGTGCCATATAGTTGATTCTGACTTATTATGGTGTTCAGGAGAATATTGAAAGTGCCATGGGCTGCCAAAAGAACCAACAGATCTGTGTTGGAAGAAGTGCAGCCAGAGTGCTTCTTGGAGGCCAGGATGGACAAACTTCATCTCTCATACTTCAGACATATTGTCAGGAGGGATCAGTCGCTGGAGAAGGATATCATGCTTGGTAAGGTGGAGGGTCAGAGAAAAAGAGGAAGACCCCCAGTGAGATGGATTGGCAAAGTGGCAGCATCAATAGGTTCAAGCGTGGCAACAGAAGTAAGGTTGGCCCAGGATCAGGCAGTGTTTCATTCTGCTGTACATAGAGTCGCTATGAGTCAGTACCGACTTGATGGCACTTAATAACAACAACAACAACAACAAGAGAAGGAACTTCCAGTTTTGTAGTCCTTCTGTTTGAGCTTTGAAGGCCACATTGGGATTAAAACTGGCATCTGACATTTTTGTTGTTGTATTATTTTTTCCATTGCTATCTAGTTACCAATCTGTAACACAATCTAAGTGTTGAATAATGGCACTTTCTACCATTATGATACTAGGATTACTTAATCCCTGTAGGATGTTATTAACCAGTTTTCCTTTTCTTCATTATTCATCCAAACCATGGCTTTTATTCTATAAAATGAATCACAATTATGTGTAGGTTTTCTAGCATGTATGATGCAAGATTTATTTACTGAAGACAACTGTTTCGAGAACTTCTGACAGTAAATATTGCTTGTTGCCCAGACATCTCACTGTTATAAAATTTCCATTTTGACTAAAGGAATTTCTTGATGTGCTCTAGTAGAACCCTCAGGTAGTTTCATCAGAAACGCCTTTGAGTCTCAATCCTTGTTTGACAGTCTGTCTAAAATATTGGTCTTCAATCTTAGCTCCACATGGAACTTTAAGTATATTAGTACCTGAGTTCCACCCCTATGATTCTGCCTGAGCATTGTGAATGTAAACATTTCCTGCTGATTCTAAGGTGCAGCTGAGGGTGAAAACCAGGGTTTGTTTCTACTGCCACTTTTGATAGAGACGGGCTTGGGGGACTGTCAGAAGCACCCACAACTAAGCACCCTACACTATCCTTGAATCTGGAATACTGTGGAAATTGTGGGTTTGAGGAGGGATTGTTGTGTGAAAATTACAAAGTAGGCAATGATTTGTATTTGTCATAACTTACACAGCATAACACCTTTTTTGTAAACTACCTAGGACTATGGCAGAAATACAAAATAGAATTCTGAACCTGAGTCAGGGCCCAGAAGGAAACTGTTGTTGTTAGTTGGCATCAAGTTGATTCTGACTCACGATAAAAGAATCACCTGTCAAGACAAGAGTGGGTGGGGAGGTGCAGGGGAGGCTCCTTGGAGCAGTGAGCTGCTGCCTCTGGTTACACCGACTGTCCTGTACACTTCCATGTGGGTCATGGGTCCAGTGGCAGTAGAATTTGCACCATCACATGCAAAAGCTTTGATAGAACCCCAACCCTAGAGGGTCTGGGCTCTAAGAACAATAGTTTAGGCTCTAGCCTTCACCACATCTTTCAAGAGCCCCAAAGGGGCCATTTTGTTATCAATACTCCAAAAGCATCTATCTGCTCACCTGCTTGAGAAACAGGCTGCCCTGCTCCTACCTCATCCTTTCCACTTCCCTTCTGTCCTCAGGGCACAAATAAAAAATAATAAGTACCATTCAGAGAGTCTGGAACGTCAGCTTTTGCCTTTAGTAGCCTTGGGGCAAAACCACCTTCCAGATGGAAAAGTTAAAGAATGTAAATTACAGTATAGAAAAACGTTGTAAGTTTCTTTGATTTTGTAGGACCTTAGGGCTCTCCTTCTGATCAGCGCACATTTTAAATGGAAGTGGTATAAGGTCATTTCAGAAATAAATGTGGGGAGAAGGATGATTTCTGTCAACCAGAATACCCAACAGGAGTACCAACTGGCTTCAGAATTCTGATGGGAGTAGCAGATCATGAAAGTGGCTGTGGATCCACAAAGCACAGCGTGTTAAAGGTCAGTGACAAGAAAACTGCCGTCTTGGAACTACTCACTAAAGGTGGCTGAAAACTGGTGGAGATGCAGGAAGAACCTGAATGCATCGTTTCATGTAATATTTATTAAGCATTGAATGTGGTCCAGACCAATGGGGGATCTGAAGGAGTTCCTAGTTCAGCAACAGAGAGAATACCAGTTCAAGAAATGCTCCCCAAATACGTTAGCTCACACACAAGGAGACTGGGAAAGAACAGGGAGGTGATCCCGGAACAGATTCCAGATTCCAGAGACAAAGAAGAGGGTCCATCAGTGGTCTAGCTGAGGTTCCAAAGCCAGCAGGTGTTAGATAATGCTGGATTTGCATCATCTGACCGCCTTCTACTGCCTGATGCCTACTGTGGAAATAACCAGGCTGAATCCTGCTGCTTTTCTTGGAGGTTCTTTTGACCAGGCCCATGTAGAGCAGTAGATCCAAGCCCTAGGGAGATGGGTGAGCACTTTTGCTATTTAGCAACCAAGGCGCTTTTTTGTTGCAGCCTCTTCACCTTACCTAAATTTTCTATTACTTGCCTATGACTGGAGACACAGGGCTTTTGTAAGTTGGGTAAAGGTCAGAACAGGGGACCTTTGTAAATTGGATAAGAGTGATGATCACATTCTATGTTGACCATCTTCATAAAATCTTCCTGCCAGGTGATGAGAGTGGCACAGATCCTCACATCTCTCTGTTCACTTACCAGAGAGAGAGAGATGTAAGATGCTCCTGGATACTTGAAATGTGAGCATCTTAGCTCTTTCTCCTGCTTTTTAATGCTGCTGAGTTGTTGTTGTTTTTAAAAAATTTTTATGTTTATTAAATTGATGACATAACTACTTTGCCATCTGTGTTCAATTATATGGAGCAAAGAAAAATAATTCAGACTTGTGTTCTATTTAATAAAAATCTTTCCCTTTATACTATTGACATATACTATAGCAGTATATGTTGTTGACTCTTACTTTTTTCGCTTTCATTTTTTTTTTTTGCTTCATTTTTACTGAGATCCATGATAGAAGCATGTTTGCCTGTATGTGTTTACTTATTTGGAACACAGAAAACTGATTTGTTTTGCATGCTGATTACTATGGGGTTTTCCTTTATATTGTGTCTCTTCCTCCAGCTCCCATTATGACTGGGGCCCATGGGGAGTTGTGTGCAGTCACAGGAAGAGGCAGGTAGAGACAGGTGACGACCAACTGTGAGAAATCCAGAAAGCTGATCAGAACCACTGTAAGTTGCCCTTTTCATTGTGTTTCCCTATCATTGTTCCAGAACTGAAAGTAAAAACTTAAAAAACGTTGCAGTTTGGTCTCTGCTGTGATATGGGTAAAGAAGGGTTTGCCCATGTATGGAAGGGAGGGAGGGATAAAGAACACAGGGCAGCAGCAGCCCCAGGAAACTTGAGGAGTTGAGGATGATTTGGAGCCTAGCAGGGAGTAGCCCTGAAAAGGGGACATCAGTAAACTGGCTGCTCTTGCAAGCAATCCAAATTTGTAGAATGTGTACGCATTCCTCTGCGATTCTCAGAAATAACCAGGGAGGTGAACTTGGAATTATCCTGGACTTCGTATCTTTGAGAAGTGGAGACTCAGAACTGTTGTAAGTGAGCCTTCGGATAACCAATCATACTTTGAAAAGACTGTGATAGACCAGCTACCTCTGAAAATAGAAGTAACTAGTGGTGGCACCTGCATCTTTGGGGATGACTCTTGAAGTCATCTCCCTTGTTGTTGTTGTTGTTGTTGTCAGGTGCCATCGAGTCGGTACCAACCCATAGCAACCTTATGCACAGTAGAACGAAACACTGCCTGATCCTGGACCAACCTCACTACTATTGCCACGCTTGAGTCCATCGATGCTGCCACTTGGCCAATCCATCTCGTTGGGGGTCTTCCTCTTTTTCTCTGACCCTCCACCTTACCAAACATGATATCCTTCTCCAGTGACTCATCTCCCTGAAGACCCCATTAACCCAGTTAGTAAATAAGCCATTCAATGTGGAGGTATGGCTGCTTTTGCCAGTTTTCAGTAGGATATTAACATTTCAGAGAGGTGCCTGGGCTTGTGTTCAATGTTGGAGGGTTGAACTCATCCAGAGGTGCCCCAGAGTAAAGGTGTAGCAGTCTGTTTATGTAAAGATTACAGCCAAGAAATCCCCATGAAACAGTCCTCCTACATAATACTGTAACACACGAGGTCAGCATGAGTCATAACTGACTTCATGGCAGTGGATTTTATTAACTTCTCAAAGGATGAAGCAAGTCTGATCACCCCATGATGTTATTATAAATAGATCAAGAGGGTGTTGACAGGCATGTGTTATGATTCAGATCTCTCTCTAATTCTGCCAGAGCTGACCCTTTGCTTCCTGATGTTCCCTTCAGGCCTCCTTGCTCAAGCAGGACAGACCATCTAACCCACCACCATGTATTACTCCACACAATGCATCATTTATACGCTAACATTTACCTCAACAACCAGCAGGTCATCGTTTGAAATGGACTCAAGCTTTTTATTTGGTGGTGTTTTTTCAAGTAAAGTGCTTAATTCAACCAAGATCCTGCCTCTATAGGCAACTCCTTCCCCCTGAAAAGCAATAACACAGGATTATTCCTCTAGGCATGAACAACAGCAATAAGAACCCTGTCCCTCTAATAAGTAGCCCAGCTACAAAAAAAATTTCTCCTTCCCATGCCCCTAACCTCCAAAAAGGAGCCCTAGTGGCACAGTGGATAAGCGCTTAGCTGCTAATGGAAAAACTGGAGGTTCAAATCTACCAGCCACTCTCTGAGCGAACGATATGGTAGGCTGCTTCAGTCAAGATTACTGTTGTTGTTAAGCGTCATCAAGTTGGTTCCGACTCACAGTAACCTTGTAAAGGGTTTCCATAAAGATTCCAGACTTAGAAACCCATCAGGAAGTTCTACTCTGTTCTACAGGGTCACTGTGAAAATTGACTCCAAAGCAATGGGTAACCTCCAAAATGGATTAGTCAGCAACTTTCCCAGCTGGATTTGGGTCTTTGGTATCAGAAACTTCAGGAAGGATACCTGGGATGACAAGGCTGAAAGAAATATTAGCCATGACTAAGGCCAGAAGTTTTCAAGCCATGCTCTGAATCAGAGGCTAGGGATGGAGGCTGAAGGAATTCTAGGACTTTCTTACCAGACTCTAGCTCTGTATATCTGTGTTAACTTGATTACTTCTCTCTTCTTCTCAGAAGAGGGAGGTTGTCATATTGACAACCAGGGATATTCTCAGTGACACCAGGATATAAAGGAGGAAGATGTTCTGATGAGGCTGAAGATGAATGGTGACTACTCCTCTTACTACCCCAGTTGGTTGACACCATTCAGTCCTTCCCAGCTGTGCTGTCAATCATCTTCTGGAGAGGACAGGAAGATCTCCCCTTTCACACCCAGTCCACCACCCTTCCCTTCCCAGAGCCTTTTCTCTCTGCTCTGGTAGCAGAGTGGTTACGAATTGGGCTGGGACCCGCAAGGTCAGCAGTTCGAAACTACCAGCTGTTCCACGGGAGAAAAACGAGGCATTCTGCTTCTGTAAAGATTTACAGCCTTGGAAACCCTCTACAGGGTCACTATGAGTTGGAACTGACTCCACGGCACATAACAACAACAACAGGTCTCCCTTGCTTGGGCCTTGGGAGGTTGCTACAAGACATTACTTTGGCTTCTACTGTGGTAAAAAGAGCACTTCCAATCTAAAATGGAAGGGCTGGATCAGAGTAGGGATAGTGAAGGGATTCATCAGTCATATACCTCCAATTATTTGGTCAACCATAGAACATGGTATTGAAAAGATTTCCAGGTAGCACAATGATTTATTAGGAAAGAGTGCCAGCATTGATCACTGATGTTTACCATCACTGTAGCAGTGGAATAGAATGGCCAAAGTATGTATTTGCCATCATCAAATTACACATCCCTAAGCTCCTTTCCTGGAGTCCTAGTGTGGTGCTGTGTGTTAATGCACCAGACTGCAAAGCCTTTTGAACTGCAAGGTTAGTGGTTCAAGCTCACCAGAAGCTCCTCAGAAACCCTATACAGGGTCGCTATGGGTCGGAACTGACTCTACGGCACTTAACAACAACAACAACAACAGCAGGCTCCTTTCCTAGTCTCGCATTCTAAGACTTGAGGAACCCAGACTTCAATCCTTCAACATTTTATCAGTCATATGGTTTATGGTGGAATCGGAGGAGGTCCCTTAAATATGGGATTAGTTATAACCATCATAAGAAGGATTTACATCAATCAGTGCTCATCAATAACAACCTGAATTGAGAAACCAACCTTTCCAGTATTTAGCTCATCATAAGGATCTGGGAATCCCGTATATTCTCTGGGGCTTCCATAAAGGTTCAGATAACAAGGTCCAAATGTTGGAACAAAGCCCACCTCTGTTTCTCCTGTATTTACTGAGATATAAGTACTATCATTAGATTGAGGACTTTTAACATTCAGTCTACTGAAATCAATGCTAGCGATTAGTTAGTTGGCTGAGGCTATTTGTGTTAGTTATATGAATGCACATTATAAGAACTTTAAGACTGGCCAGCTAGCTCTTTTCTTATTGATATGTTAGCAAATTTAAAAAACAGTCATGGTAATTTATAAAACTTATAAATGTATGTTAATCTTACAAAAAGATAATACTATTCAAATGAAAAGGTAACAAGATTTTCAAGTAGATTTTCTGGTTGAATGCAAGGTCAATGGTTCAAGCTCACCAGCTGCTCTTTGGAAACCCTATACAGGATCACAATGGGTCAGAACCAACTAGTCAGCACTCAACAACAACAACAACATATCTACAATTGGCATTGTACTAAAAGTATCATTTGGCAACTGGGGAGCTAATTGGGAGATGAAAACCTTGGGGTGCAAAGTGAAAAACATTCATTATCTTCCATTCTAGAGATGGCGGAAAGTTATTTATTTCAGCATAATTGACCTAGTGCTCCATATTTCTAACTGCTGAACATAAACAATAAAAAAAACATGTTATATCTTGCAAATAATTATTTGCAATGAAATTGAGTTTAGGAGAGAACATGAAACATATAGCAAAGTCTGATTAGCATGTTTATTCTAAACTTAGCCATGCAAGACAGCCATACACCATCCACACAAAGATTATTACTCTGGCAAAACTATTTTTGAGACAGTAAAATATGAAAGAAAATAATTAAAGGTTCTAAAAGCAACCACTTAACATATTTTCAGCAGGACAATAGTAGACAGGAAGATCCAATAGACAGCAAAATTACAAATCATAAACCTGTATATGATGCAGCCCCAGTTCCTGAAGATGAGAAATCTATATAGTAAAAATATGATTGATTAAATAAGAGTAACATGCATTATATCAAAGAGACACTGAAAAAGTTAATCACATTTAATACCAGGTAAGTGGTTTAGCAACACCAAAGAAATCCCAAATTCAGAATCAAATCAAATGACCCTTTTGTAATTTATACAAGTCTCACCAGTTAATTGGAAAATTACTCAAAGCTTTGTGACAATTGGCAGAGCCACCACACATTTAAATATAATTCAGACAAGTTATTTGCCACCGCACAAAAAGCATTGCCCTTCTTTCATCATCTAATTACATGTTCATCATTTTCTTTCCACGCCTCACCAGAGCACATTCAAGGTCCACATTTCAAGCAACGTTCTGTTGCTGGTTCCATACGTGTTCTCTACGATGATATCGACATTCTCTGTAACTCTCTTCACTTCCTTTTGAGTTCCTATCAGAATTGTTTTTGACATCCGTAATTCTACCAGAAGTCTCTTCAAGACAATCTAGGCTTTTACTATTAGACACTTTAAAACACATCCAGACTCCATCCATTAGCCAATTCTTAAACTACTTCCACATTTTAGGCATCTGTTAGAGTAGCACCCCACCTCTTGGTACCAAATTCTGTTTTAGTCATCTAGTGCTGCTATAACGGAAATAGCACAAGTGGCTATCACAAGTGCTTGAACTAGCAGAAATTAACTTCTTCACAGTTTAGGGGGCTAGAAGTCTGAATTCAGGGTGCTGGTTCGAGGGGAAGACCTTTTTGCTCTGTCAGTACTGGAGGAAGGTCCTGGCAATCTTCATGGGGCTGACATATCTCTTCCCCCATCTCTGCTTCTTAGATTGCTTGTTTTAATCTCTTTCTAGAAAAGAGATTGGCTGAAGATACTATTTATGCTAATCCTTACTCATCAGCATAGCATAGACAACCTGTTCCCAAATGGGATTATAACCATAGGCATACAGGGAGGAATTACAACACAAATTTTTTTTTTGGGGGGACACAATTCAATCCATACCATAGTCATAGCCACAACATCACAGAGATGATTCACTAGATTTCTCACACTTGGCTTTTAAGAACTGAGGTTCATTGTCAGGTAACTACCCAAGTTCACTCTGTCTCCAGAAATCCTGTGCTCTATCTTGTTCCAGTTCTTCCCTGGGACTTACCTTCTACTTCCCCACCAGAAGCAGCAATTTTAGAGAGGTGCAGGTAAGTTGTTCCAACTACATCATTTTTGGTAAGACGGTCCCTGTGTAAAAGAGCAAGTTAATGCCTGTGCCTATTAGGACATATGCTCATTTCAGCAGTAAATATATAGACTTTAAAAATACCCTGAACCCCTAAAATTCATGTTGGACAACATGAAGAGGAATAACTTAAGAATTATCAGCATTCAGAAAAAGGAAGAATCACACAAGTCCACAGAGGAGATAGCTGAAGAACTTCTGGAAGAAAATTTTCCTAACATCCTGAAAAGTGAAAAGATAAGCATTCAAGAAGATCAGTGAACCCCAGGAAGGACAGACCCCAAAAGGCAATCAATCACCAAGACCTAATAATCAAACTCTCCAAAATCAAAGATAAGGAGAGAATCCTGAAAGCAGCTAGGGAAAAGAGAAGTGTTATTTACAAAGCCAAGCAAATCAGATTAAGCTCAGATCTCTCAACAGAAACCATGTAGGCAAGAAGGCAATGGGGAGACATATATAAAACCCTGAAAGAAAAAAACTGCCTTCCAAGAATCCTCTACCCAGCAAAGCTGTCAATCAAATACGATGGTGTAAGCAAAACATTCCAGGATAAACAGAAGCTAAGAGATTTTGCCAAAGCCAACCCTGCTATGAAAAACATCCTAAAGGAAGTTCTGTGCACTGAGAACCAACCAGAACAGACAACAACTACAGAATGATGTATGTGGCAGCATCACCCTGAACTCAATCGACAAATGGAAGATTCAAGAACAGAATAAAATTATAAGAACAGAGGATCTGGGAGGTCAGTCTATGATCAAAACATTTACATTGTGAAAGAAGGTAAACAGAGGAGCAGAGATCCAGGTGGTGGAAAGATCAGGTAGCTTACAGGATAAAATAGACTGTCTTAAATGGAGGGAAGAATTAATGGAATATAAGGTAACCAAAACAATGGGGTTGGGGTGGGGGGTTCAGTTCAGGTGTTGGGGAGGGCAATACAAGAAAGGGGAGGAGGCAGAAGAACAAGATACATAATGGAACACTGAGACAGGTTTGCATGTCCTAAGTGGGACAGAGGTAAATAGTGATGCATGGTCAACCTTGGAATAACAGGGCTTTGGGATACAGGAATATAGGTATAGGTTGAAGAGGGGAAATAATACTAAAATGCTTGATTGTCTTATGAATATTAGTTTCCCTTCCCTACTATTATAAAATAGGCACTTGAGTGGAGTAGAAAGGAATGTTGGGAAACATTATTACAGAAAACTTGTAAGCCCATCTTCAGCCTATAACTGATTGGAATACCTAAAAGGGGTTCTAGAATTTGCCCAGTGAAATAGGCCTTTTGCAAAGCCTTTACAGAGTATAGGACCTGAGTCCCATTCAGAACCTTATGAGGTGGGACAAGCAGACCAGCCTGGAACAGCTAGAGCAACAGAAGATACATCTTCAAAGAAAGATCACCAGGAAAAAAAAAACAAAAACAAAAATGGCAGTATGACTGACTACTACAAGAATAAGCAACCTGTTCACCAGGAAGACATCAAGGCTAGCAATCAAGTTCCTTCAGGACAAACTCTCCTCTAAGACTGAAACTCAAAGGTAACACACAAAAAAGCATGTAAGCTTGCTGGTGACCACATTGGTCTACTGGTGAGTGGAAGAGGGGGAAAGGCAACAATGAAGAAATAGCCTGAGTTCAACCATAGTCCATTGATTCCCGTTGACCTGGAGATGAGAGAGAGAAAAGGAAAGGCTTGGTCCAAAGTGTGGTGAGACCTGAGGACACTTGAACCCATGGACAAGGACATAGCCACAGAGGGCTAGAGCTAAGAGTGAAGCATCCAGCTGATATGAAGTGAGGGGAGATGCACAAGAACACCCAAACTTGCAGACAGTACTCATTTGACCTATCCTCGATGGCTTGATAATCAGAACTTGACTAGAGGAAGACTACACACACCAAAAAAAATTTGTTTTCATTAAGGATACAAGGGTAAATTGCTACAATTTGATGAACCTGACCTATACTCAGAGAGATAGTTATTCTAAATACCAACAGAGAGGGAAGGAGTCTTCACATCAAGTATCAGTGCTATCCCCTCTGTACACAAGGTAGATGGGGCTGGGGGACAACTTAGACATTGAGGGGTAATAAAGGCATGAAGTGAGTGGCTTACAAGATTTCAAGAGGGAGTTTAGTTTAAGAGTATGGGGGGAAAGAAAGAGTTCCCACTGAATAGATTTCATCTTGTCTAGGTGGGTCTGGTGAAAAGAGATGGGGATAAGATTTACATGATTCAATAGTGAATAATTGTTATCATGACTAATTGGGACTGTCACAACTGTAAAGGTAGAAGTTTTGTAACAAAAACAGGGGAGTGGTTAATCTTACAGTGCAGAAACGGAGGACCCTAGGACCATGAAGGAAGAAGCGCACAAGTAGAAAGTAGAGAAGCAGTGATGCCAGAAACTGAGGCAGAGATGGGGGCATGGAGAGGGGGAGTGACTGAGGACTCCAGATTCATGGGAAGAGAGGGAGACCAGGAGGCAGACTTGCAGAATGTGCCCTTTGGAGATGTAAATTATTATATCTGCATGAGTGGTGTTTTTTGTTTTGTTTTTTTAAAAGCTAAAGTGCATAGAGACAAATACTGTTAACTGATGGTAGATGGAGGGGATTATAATCCTTGTAATGAAACAAGGTGTATGATTTGTTGAATATAAAACCAATGATCTGCTCTGTAATCTTTAACTCAATTCACAATAAAAACCTTAAAAAAACAAAAAACCTGAATCTCAGAAATCATTCGGGCCAATGGGCCTCAAGCTTTAAGGTACTATGAGTTACCTGGAAACCCCCATTCTCATCTCCTGCCTAAGCTTTTTGTTTAATAAGTCTCTGGAGAATAGAGTGCATTTCCAACAACTGTATCCCCATTGATTCTGATGCAGATGATCCTCCAACCAGATTTTGAGAAACTCTGGTCTATTTGGGCAACTCACTTTACGACTGAGATTCTGAGAAATCAAGTCCTCTGCGTCCGGTCACACTCAGTACCACATCATAAAACAAATAAGTCAGTTACAGCATATTATGTCATAAAACCAAATACAAAACACAACCTTATTTTATATGTATTTGTTGATGTCACATGCTGTCAAGGGGGTTCTGACTCATAGCAATCCTATGCACAAGGGATTGAAACATTGGTGGGGGGGGTTCCTGGGGCAGCCTCACAATTGTTACGTTTGAACCCCTGACTGTGTCAGTCATCTTGTTGGGGTCTTCCTCTTTTTTATTGACCCTCCACTTTACAAAGTATGATGTCCTTCTCCAGGGACTCATCTCTCCTGACAGATTCCTCCTGACATATACACATTTATGTTACATAAAATATGTCTCATTTTACCACATTCATATGAATTGTTATGATGGTTTAACAACTTGAATAGACTGTATCTAGGGGTTCATCATGTTGCTGTATGCTCTGCTCAGTCAGTTACAACTCATAGCAACCTGCATAGGACTTCTGAGAGCCACTGGTGGGTTTGAACTGCTGAAGTTGTGGTTAGCAGGTCAGTGTTTATCCTACAGCACCATACCAAGGATCAAGAGTTCATCAATTCAATTCAAATACTTATTAAGCACTATGTAATAGATAAAGGAGCTCTGGTAGCGTAGTGGTTACGAATAGGGCTGCGAACCTTAAGGTCAGCGGTTCGAAACTACCAGCTGCTCCGCGGGAGAAAGATGAGGCTTTCTACTCCCGTAAAGATTTACACCCTCGGAAACCCTGTACAGGGTCGCTATGGGTCGGAACCGACTCGACGGCACTTAACAACAACAACAACAATAGATAAAGAGCTCTGGTAGCATAGTGGATTACAAGCTGAGCTGTTAACCGCAAGGTCAGCCATTTGAATCTAGCAGCCACTCCATGGGAGAAAGATGAGGCTTTCTGCTCCCATAAAGATTTACAGCCTTGGAAACTCTATACAGGGTCACTATGAGTTGGAACCATACATAGCCATGGCACATAGCCACCAGCCACCATGTAACAGATGTTTCTCTGAGAGCAGTCGTTTGCCTAGAACTTGTTTGCCCACCGTAAGCATATATAACTTTGTATATGCTTCTGTGGGTCTATTATGTGAGTATATTAGCTTGTGAACTTAAAATGAGCTCCCATTTGGCGCATGGTGTTGTTGCTGTTAGGTGCCATCGAGTCAATTCCAATCCATCGCGACACTGTATAGAGTTTCCAAGGAGCAGCTGGTGAGCTTGAACCGCCAACCTTGCAGCTCAAACCAACTTTGCAGGCCAGCACATTAACCTGCAGCACTCTACTAGGACTCTGCTGGCTGTTACTGACATCCTATCCATGCCATTCTTCCTCTTCTCTTCTCCAACTAACAGCATATCTACTCTGAAGACTAAGACTCCAGGAGAAAGGAAAGGCTCAGGATTTGGGGGAACTCCTGGTGTGATGCTGTAGGATAAGCACTGGACTGCTAACCGCAAGGTCAGTGGTTCAAATCTGCCAGTCGCTCCTAGGGAATTCTATACAGGGTTGTTATGAGTCGAAACTGACTGGATGGCACTTTAACAACAATATGATGAACCCTTGGATATGAGTCGGAACTGCCCTTGGGAATTTTCTGTTCATCCTTTTTACTTCAACGTGTCTTCCATTTACTTTAGTTCCTTGGTGTCCAAAACCAAGTTTCAGAGTCTCTTCTGACATCCATTTTGGTCTTTTCTTTCTTTCCTGTGTTTCTAAAGATTTCTTGTTTTCTTCATGCATGATTTTCTTGATATCATTTCATATTTTAAAGAGTCCCAGTGGCACAATGTTTAAGCACTCAGCAGTTAACAGAAAGGTTGGCAGTTCAAACCTGCCCAGTGACTCTGCTAAACAAAGCCTTGGGGATATGCTTCTGTAAAGATTATCATTTAGAAAACCCTATGGGACCGTTCTACACTGTCACATGGTATCACTACAAGTCTAAATGAAGTCAACAGCACCAACCACACTGAATTCATTGATTTCTTATGTTGGAGTATTTTTCAGATAATTTTTCCCTTGTTTTGTTTATGAGCAGTTGAACCGTAATTCAAAGGTATTTAAAGTGTTTCAACACTATTGCTTTAAAAGTTTTTAATATCCAGTTCCTGAAGCAGTTTTACCCCTCTCATGGAAGAAAAGCAAAATATTGAAAGGAGACCATCTGGCACTGTTTGGTTTGTAAGAAAGAATTTACCCCCCTGGTGTGGTGCTGAAAGATAAACACTGGACCACAAGGTTGGTTTGAACTGAAAGCTGAGTGGTTCAAAATCACCAACTGCTCCTCAGAAACCTTAAACAGGCTCACCATGAGTCAGAACCAACTCAACAACACTTAACAACAACAACAATTCAAGTATCTAATTCTTTAACTTCAAAATTTATAATTTAAAAAAAATTACAAGTCTATTTAACTTACCAGTCATATATGGTTAGTTTTATTTTTTCACACACTGAAGGAAACTGTTAAAACAAACAAACAAAAACTTAGCTATTTCTCTATTTATTCAGTACTTATTAATTACTTGGTCTTAATTTTTTTTCTGAAGGAAAAAAGAAAAAAATCAAACCTTGATCTGAAGATTAACAACTTGATTCCACTCAGGATTTGCATTTTTCTCAATTATATTTGTGCAAACCTGCAAAATTGCCAAAGGAAAGCAGAAGAGTGTTCACGGTTCTAATGTTTAAACCTTTATAATATATGCATACTAGATTATTATACCAGCAGTTTACTTATAAGTTACGTACTTAATAAGACACTTAAACTTTATTTTCCCTCATAACAATTCAATAAAACATGAGTTTAAAATTGAACTTTATGTCTAAGCACTGAAAGCTTTCCTTCATAGCTTTTTAGTTGCCAGATTTCCAACACTGGATTACTGGGATGCAGTGCTTACCACTGTTCCTGGTGTGTTGTTGCTCTACTGTGGGATCCACACTTTGACAGTGAGAGATAAAAGAGGTGGTTACAGGTAACCCTATACCAAGAGTCTTCCAGCTTTTTTGTCCAGAGGACAGGGATGAGGAGTTCCCTGCCTGACTCTCCAGTTTCAGCAGCTCATTGGGGTTGAGGGAGCTGAGAAACATTAGCAGAATGGGGACTCGGGCATGATGAGTTGTGTTGTTGCAGTTGTTAGTTACCGTCGAGTAGGCCCTAAGTCACGAGGAGCCTGACTCATGGTGGACCACACGTACAATGGACAGAAATGCTGCCCATTCTGCGCCAGCCTCAGGCTCTGTTGTGGGTCAGACTGCTGCGGTCTATAGGATTTTCATCAGCTGATTTTTTGTTAAGTAGATTACCAGCCTTTCATCCTAGCCTACCTTAGTCTAGCAGCTTTACTGTTCAGCATCATAGTAACAAGCAAGCAGCCACTGACTGACAGGTGATGACTACACATGAGCTGCTTGGTTGGGAGTTTCCTTCATGGAAAGTAAGAATTCTAGTCTACAATATCTCTCAGAGGTTGTTGTGGCTAACTGGTGATTTTGAGTTGCCTATAGAGTGGTGTTGTTGTTGTCAGGTACCATCGAGTCAGCACAGACTCATAGTGACCCCATGCACAGCAGAATGAAACAATGTCCGATCCTGGGCCAACCTCACTACCGCTGCCACACTTGACGCCATCAATGATGCCACCTGGCTGATCCATCTCATTAGGGGTCTTCTCTCTTCCTCTTTTTCTCTGACCCTCCATCTTACGCAGCATGACATCATTCTCCAGCAACTGTTCCCTCCTGACAATATGTCCAAAGTATGAAAGACGAAGTTTAGCCATCTTGGCCTCCAAGGAGCACTCTGGCTGCACTTCCTCCAAAACAGATCTATTGGTTCTTTTGGCAGCCCATGGCACTTTCAGAATCAGTATTCTCCTCCAACACCACAACTCAAAGGCATCAATTCTTCTACGATCTTCCTTATTCACTGTCCAGATTTTGCATCCATATGAGGTTATTGAAAATACCATGGCTTGGGTCAGGCGCACCTTAGTCCTCAAGGTGAGATCTTTGCTCTTCAAATTATGAATTGGGCTGCGAGCCACAAGGTCAGCAGTTCGAAACTACCAGCTGTCCCATGGGAGAAAGATGAGGCATTCTGCTTCCATAAAGATTTACAGCCTCAGAAACCCTGTACAGGGTTGCTATGAGTCGGAACCAACTCCATGGCACATAACAACACAACAACAATATAGTTAAGATAATGCTTGGACCTGAGAAATAATCCAAATAATCCAATGTCCTGCCAGAAGAACAAACAAATCTGTTTTAGATAAAAATTCAACTAGCATGCTTTTAGAAGCACATGTTGGACATGTTATCAGGAGGGATCAGTCCCTGGAGAAGGGCATTTTTGTTGTTAGGTGCCATCGAGTCAGCACCAACCCATAGTTACCTTATGCACAGCAGAATGAAACACTGCCTGATCCTGGGCCAACCTCACCATTGTTGCCACGCTTGAGCCCATCGATGATGCCACTTGGCCATTCCATCTCGTTGGGGGGATCTTCATGTTTTTCTCTGACTCTCCACCTTACCAAACATGATATCCTTCTCCAGTGACTGGTCCCTCCTGACAATACGTCTAAAGTATGAGAGACGAAGTTTGGCCATCTTGGCCTCTAAGAAGCACTCTGGCTGCACTTCTTCCGAATGGATCTGTTGGTTCTTTTGGCAGTTCATGGCACTATCAATATTCTCCTCCAACACCATAACTCAAAGGCATCAATTCTTCTACGGTCTTCCTTATTCCCTGTCCAGCTTTCACATGCATATGAGGTTATTGAAAATACCATGGCTTGGGTTGGGCGCACCTTAGTCCTCAAGCTGACATCTTTGCTCTTCAATACTTTAAAAAAGGTCTTGTACAGCAGATTTACCTAATGCAATACATCGTTTGATTTCTTGACTGCTGCTTCCGTGAATGTTGATAGTTGATCCAAGAAGAATGAAGTCCTTGACAACTTCAATCTTTCTGGAGAAGGGCATAGTGCTTGGTAAAGTGGAAGGTCAGTAAAATAGAGGATGATGTCCAGTGAGATGGACTGACAAAGTGGCTGTAACTAGGAGCTCAAACCCAGCAACAATTGTGAGGATAGCGCAGGACCAGGGAGTGTTTTGTTAAGTTGTCAGTAGGGTCACTATCAGTTGGAGCCTACTCCATGGCACCTAACAACAACGGGCTGCATTATTTCAATCTTTCAAAAGACAGAATTTTCTAACATGAGCCCTGAATACTTCTCACTCCAAAATGAACCTCTAGGGAAGTCTACTGTGTTCAGACTCAGGTAATCTGTCTTCCTGAACAGCACCTAGAGCATCAGGGGGCTATTTTAACAATGAACAAGCTGGAATTCACCCCCAGAAAGGTTTTAAATATTTATTCCTAGAGTCGTCTGCATTTAGATCACATACAAACCTTTTTTCCAGCAAAGGACACTTCTACAAAGGGGTCCACGAGATTCTTCTTATCAGCAGTGGCTCCAAATATTTCCTTCACCGTCTGTGAGAAGGCATCATCCACTGGAAGGAAAATGTGGCATAACAGGAATTAAATTTGGTTCTCTTGAAAGAACAGAAATTGTTCAGCAAAATTAAGTTTCCTCTGTTCATGAAGGCAATTACAACAGGAGTTGTTGTCAGAGATGGCAGGTCCTATAACATTATTGCAGAAATCCTTGTCTTAAATGAGAGAGGGAACATGTTTTCTCCTTACGAAGTTTTAAAATCAGCAGAAGCACCTTGACAAACAAACTGACAAATGACTGTGTCAATCATTTATTGAGTTAAAAAAACAATACCCTAGACCAAAGAAAGTCCATCCAGTTAGGGTCAGAAGTAGTTCTCAAACTCAAGCCTGGTTTTACTTTAGAAAAACTATTGTACGTGGAAATGATATAGGCCCAATCTGACTTTTTCAGAGAAATTCAAGAAAATTTGGCATAGTCACAAAATATTTCATTAATTACAAACAACAGGCAGCCTTAACAAAATCTAATGTGAATAGGAGCTCTGGTAGCGTAGTGGTTACGAATTGGGCTGCGAACCACAAGGTCAGCATTTCGAAATTACCAGCTGTCCAGCGGGAGAAAGATGAGGCTTTCTGCTCTCGTAAAGATTTACAGCCTTGGAAACCCTGTACAGGATCGCTATGAGTCGGAACTGACTCCACGGCACATAACAACAACAACAATGTGAATATAGATCAATTAAAGAGGTCAATGTAGGAACTATAATATGAGGGTTAATTCCTTAGTTTAATTCTGAAGGCAAGATGTGTTGTTGTTGTTGTTGTTAAGTACCACTGAGTCTGTTCTGACTCACAGCGACTCTATAAAGGGCTTCCAAAGAACAGCTGGTGGGTTTGAAATGCTGACCTAATGGTTAACAGTTCAGTGCTTATCCTACAGTGCCAAGGTCTTAAAATAGGAAAGAAGATTCCCAGGAAATTCCTCTTCTCTGAAGAGACCCATAGCTTCCTCCTGGGAACTTGGAGAAAGGTCCTAGGTCCCAGAGCCCAGCGGGAAGCAAACAGAATAGACAAGGCAGATAGGATGCTGGGTTGTCAGCAGTGACAGAGGAGGAAATGCACTGTTACTGTTAAATGTCATCAAGTGAGTTTCCACTCAAAGCGACCCTGTGTAGGGTTTCTGAGGAGCTGCTGGTGGGTTTGAACTATCGACCTTTTGGTTAGCGGTCCAGTATTTATCTTACAGTGTCACACCAGGATGGAAACAGTGTAAGCAATTCCTTTAAATGCATCTAATCTCTACATAAACACATCTCATAATACAATAGCAACAGACTTCTAGTTACTGTGCTTCTCTGTTAGGAAAGTTCAGTTTAATTCTCTATTTTTAATAATCCAATAACAAGCATACTGATTTGCCTATCAAATTTCCAGATTTGGGAGAAAAGGTTTTGGAAGTGAAGGCCTCTCTTTAGCATGTTCTAGAGAGAGGAGAAGATATGGAACTCTGAAAGAAGATGGAATGGAACAGAATGGGCAGGTATTCAATAAGGAACATAAATCAGGGATTAGTTGGCTGCCCCACAAGTCAGCTGAGGGAGCTTTCGATGGGGTGAGAACGAATGGCAGAGATCACCATCACTATAGAGACTGATAACTGATCAATCAAGGGCAAGATTAAATCAATACATACTCTGAGGGATATCCTCAGCTCGGTAGATCTTCAGCAAGAAGGTCACCCACCGGAGGGCGATGCCAGCAGGGAGTAGCAAATTACTCTCCACATCATCACTGTCATAATCACGATCTTGTCTCTCAGGCTGTTGGGTCCACAAGATCACAAATTATACACACAAACAAGTCAAATTGATGCTTATAAAATGAAACTCATCAGAACTGTTTCCATTTGGATTTCCTGTGGTTCAGGCTTAAAGAGCCCAGCCACCAAGTTTCCTCCATCCTCCAAAGTGCTCTACAGAATCAATGCTCAGATTTCCTCAACACACCATGAGAAAATGACATGCGCTTTTGTGATTCTATGAACACCAAATAATAAAGCTGTGTGTGTGTGTGTGTGTGTTCCTAGTGTTCTTTCCACTTCGTCTCTGACCACTGGGTTTGCTGCCCAATTTCTCGGAACTGTCCCTCTAGGTAGCAATGCATGATCTGCAAGCGAACCATCCTCTAGAGAAAATCAGCCTTTCTAGGGATAAACAAGGAAATCTTAACATACACACGCACCTCTTTTGAACCTGAAGACCAAATAGGCTAATAGTAACCATAATTCTGTGATGAAGAAAAGAGCAGCTTCCAGAACAGAAGAAACAGGAAAGTGGGAGGTTACTGGCTGGACATCACGCTCTACATCACAACCACAGGTGCCCACTCGCTTAATTCTTGACTCTCTTTTCTGTAAAAATGTTGATTTTGAAAGTGGAGAATGTAGAGACTCACAGGGGGTTCATCTCCAGTTCCCAGGACGAACATGCTGACTTTCATGTAGCCTTTAGTACCTGAGCTTGTATCTTCTGGGTCATTGAGAAGTAGCCATTTTCTCATGACAGCGTGACCTAAAATAAAGGGGGAGTAAAAGGGCAGAAGGACTCCAGGTACGGTGTTGTACGATCAGCACTGGACTGCTAACCACAGGGTTGGCTGTTCAAATCCACCAGCTGCTCCTTGGAAACCCCCTACAGGGTCGCTATGAGTCAGAACTGACTCCATGGCACTTAACACCAACAACAAAAAGGGCAGGGACACTCTGCTGAGGAGCTGAGTGGACAGTGGTTTATTTGCTGTAAGATAAACAAGCATTTGCTCGGAAGTCTGACTGTGACCCGCCAGATCCCCTAGGTGTTTTTTCATATTAATGTTTTCTGCTCGGTCCTCCCCACCATGATTTGGCTTTATCATTTCCTTTTTTGATATGATTAAACTATGC
The DNA here is from genome assembly GCF_000296735.1 of Chrysochloris asiatica. Taxonomy (NCBI): domain Eukaryota; kingdom Metazoa; phylum Chordata; class Mammalia; order Afrosoricida; family Chrysochloridae; genus Chrysochloris; species Chrysochloris asiatica. Next base: position 19,014,089 of record NW_006408521.1, read on the forward strand.
TTACAACCTAGATGACTTATTTATGAATATTATCACAATTTCCATCTTATTTAAAAGATTAGATTCCCACCCTAAATAACTGGTTATTCATTCCAGGCAAGCATCCTCCTTTTCCACATCAATCATAATATTTCCTTCTGTTTATAAGACATTTGACTTAGAATTCACTTAGAAAGTAGAGAGAATGGACTTGAGGCTTCAATTGATAAGAAGAACATTACTTACCAGGTTCATCATAAACAAATCCAATATCAATCTGGGAAAAAATAATTTAAGGTGGCTTAGATATATATTGAAATTAGTCCAGTCATAACTATTCCAAAAAAAAAAAAATCATCATTATTATACTTAAAATATAATGCTCCTAAGTAGCTTTAAATTTCTTGAGACCCAACATTTGCATTTTATCCTCTTATCCCCATGCTATAATTGATGTGGTCACACAGAAGACCCTCAGTTAATAACTGTTGAATAAAAGAGCTTATCTTAGAGCTAGAAGGGACTATCGATGTAAAGTGACCAATTCATCCTGGAGTTTCCAGGACTTTTCTGGCATTAGTACTGAAATTCTTGTGTCCAGACAAACCTGGAACTGTTGAATCATGCTATGGAGAATCACCTGGCCCAATTTGCTATCCAATACTTCTCCTCCAAGTCATGCTAACATTAATGTGACTATTAATTGGGTACTTTGACGTTCCAAGCACTGTGGTAGGTGCTTACATGATCTCACTTAATCTTCACAATTACCCCATTTTATAGATGAAGAAACTAAGGACTAGTGAAGTTCAATAATCCCCATCACATGTGGCTAGTCAGTGGCAGACCAAGTATGCATATAAATCTGCTTGACCCAGATCATCCACCAAGACTTGTAGTGACTAGAAGTTCCTTCCTTCAACAGGCAGCCCATTCCACCAAGCAATTATTGGTTTTTCATTGCATTGAGAGTTACTAAGAAAAGCACCCTTATCCCCTTCCCTGGTTTGGCTTTCCTTTTACATTCAAACTGTATAGTAACTGGCTTTGTATATTTTCCACAGAGGCCACTGGTTTAGTCACCAAGGTCAAACACCTCCTCCCTTTGTAGCAATTAACAGGCTTCCATCCCAGAATCAATGGGAAGGATCTTTATATGGCAGCTTTGAAACATACTGCTACGGGGAACCGCAGAGTATTATAATTTAGAAAGACAAGACTCAGGCCAGAGAACACTCAGCTGGCTTCTGTACCCTGGAACATTTATGTCCAGCACTCAGTAAGTATAATGGTGTTGATCCCTGGCACAGAACCCTAAGACTTTATTAAGATGGGCATCCTGAGGCCTGGCCTGGAAGCAGATTCCTCATTATGAAAATGCCAACTGTTAGTGTAGTCGGTTGGTGTCACGTACCTTGAATTCCCCCATCAGACAATCTGCCCGCAAAGAATGGGAATTATAAACCTGGGAGAAAGAAGAGAGGTGGAAACATTAGCAGCTTTGTCTGGCAGTGAGTGGGCAATGCCTTCCTGGTCTGTCGCCTCCTTACCCGAATGCTGATGATTTCATCCATTAACTCAGAGGGAGTCATGTGGACATTGTAGAAAAACAGCTGTAGGAATGAAAGAGAAGAGTGCTTGAATATTATCATTGAATTTAGGTTTTGAGAAGCCTGGAGCTATAAATTTGGAGATCTTCTTGAAAAATACAAATTCAAACTTCGATGTGACTAAGTAAACACATTGCAGGGCATTGGAAGGGATTCTGAAACTTAAGGTTCATAAGCTTCAGTGGCAAACCCATCTCTGCATGTTAGATAAAGGAAAAAGGTTGAGTGATAAACACAAGTATTTATGAAATTATTCATTTGGGGCCAGCGAGAGTAGGACATTTATCTAGTAGCTAAATGAAACAAAGACCTAGGATTCATTCATGTTATGATTCTTACTAAAATGGGGACAAGGACTTGCATGACCTTGAAAGTTTTTAATTCTCTATCATTTTTAACTCCATTACTAGTGACTCTTTCTAACAAAATGTTTTCAAAGCCAATTTTACCCATTAGATAGTGCTAGAACAGCCAATATTGATCATACTATATATAATTTACCATAATAGCTAAATTTAAAAAGTTTGTTTCTTGGAAACTGGCTATTAGCTATACCATATCAGTGCAATAAACTTGAGTTCTAAGAGAAAAAAAGCTGAACTGCATTTAAACAGAGAATTTTATCTCTGACTTTTCATTTACAATTATTTCAAGTCTATAGAAAGCTGCAAGAATAGCAAAATAAACATAAATCTGTCTTTCTCCAATGACTTCCAGTTGTTAACAATTAGGACATTTGCTTTATTGTTCCTTCTCTCTCTCTTTTTATAAACTGAATTATTTGAAGGAAAATTGTAAGTATCATGCAACATCATCCCTAAATCTATTCATATGTATATCCTAAGAGCAAGGAAATATCCCTACATAGTCATAAATACATTATCATATCCAAGAAATTTAACATTGATCAGAGCTACATTAGCTAAATATACTACAATCAATTTAAAACTTTCTCCAATTGTGCTAAAAAAGTTTTTTATACCCATTCTTTCTTCTTATTTTTTTTTAAATTCAGGAGCTGCTCTAGGATCACATTTTGGTTGTTGTCCTGAATTAAATTGTGTTCTTGAAAAATATGAGTCAACTTGGCTGGGCCATGATTCTTAGATGTTTGGTAGTTATGTAATGGGGTGTAATGTGATGATCCCCCATGATATGATCTAATGTGATAGATAAGCCAGTAAGAAGATTAAGGGAGGTATGCAACACCTTTATACCTGACCCAGTTCTGATCTTATATCTTGCAAAAGATAGAAGGAGAGAAAGGTGAGCAGAGGTCAGAGTGTGTCATTTGGATCTGGGGCTCCTGCATTGTGAAGCACTTGATTCAGGGAAAGATAAATGACAAGACACATAGAGATCATCAAGGAATGCTAGGCTTTTTCAGATGCTGAAAGGAAATAAGGTTCTTAGCACAGAGTTGATAGAGAGAGAAAACCTTCTCCTAGAGCCAGCCCTTTGAGCTTGGACTGTTAGCCTCCTAAATAACCATGGACCTGTCAGTTTGATGTACTATGGGGGGAGGCTTGGTGTTGCTGTGGTGCTGGAGGCTCTGTCAGCAGTTAAGCATGGTGGACAGGTTTCAGTGGAGCTTCTAGAACAGGACCAAGGAGAGGCAGACTGCTTCTGAATGGTTAGCCACTGGAAACCTTATGAATAACAGCAGAACATTGCTACCTAGAGTGGCAGAAGACACAGTGGAACATTAACAGATATGATGCCAGAAGATGAGCCCCTCAGGTTGGAAGGCGCTCAAAATACGACTGGGGAAGAGCTGCTCCTCAAAGTAGACCTTGCAATAATGACGTGAATTGAGCAAAGCTTTTATGATCTTCATTTGTTGATAGGACACAACTCAAAATGAGAGGAAACAACTGCAAACACCCATTAATAATTGAAGTATGGAATGTACAAAGCATGAATCTAGGAAAATTGGAAGTTGTCAAAAATGAAATGGAACATTTAAGATCAATATCCTAGGGATTAGTGAGTTGAAATGGACTGGTATTGGCCATTGTGATTCAGACAATCATATGGTTTACTATGCCAGGAACAAATTGAAAAGGAATGGTGTCACATTCATCATCAAAAAGATCTATTTTGATGTACAATACTGTCTGAGATATGACAACTTCCATACACCTACAAGGAAGACCAGTTAATATCACTATTATTCAAATTTGTTTCTGTTGTTTAGTGCCATCAAGTGGGTTCCAACTCAGAGCAACCCTGTACAGGGTTTCTGAGGAGCGGCTGGTGAATTTGCCAGTCTTGTGGTTCAAACCAACCATATGATCCAGCGTATTACCCCACAGTGCCACTAAATCCACTGATGATGAAATTGAAGAATTCTACCAAATTCTTCAGCCTGAAATTGATCAAGCATGCAATCAAGATGTATTAGTAATTATTAGTGGTTGGAATGTGAAAGTTGGAAATAAAAATGAAGGCTCGGCGATTGGAAAATATGGCCTTGGTGATAGAAATGATGCTGAAGATAGTATGATATAATTTTATAAGACCAACAACTTGTTCACTGCAAACAGCTTTTTATTTAAAACAACACTAAAGGAGCTCTGGTAGTGTAGTGGTTATGAATTGGGCTGCTAACCCCAAGATCAGCAGTTTCTGCAGGAAAAAGATGAGGCTTTCTGCTCCCGTAAAAATTTGTAGTCTCGGAAACCCTGTGCAGGGTCACTATGAGTCAGAACCAACTCTACAGTACTTAACAACAACAACAACAAAAGCAACCATACACATGGACCTCACCAGATGGAATACATAACAATCAAATTAACTATGATAGAGATGAAAGAAAAACTCAATATCATCAGTCTAACAAGGCCAGGGGCACACTGTGGCAAAGACTATCAATTGCTCATATGCAAGTTCAGTATGAACCTGAAGAATATTTTTAAAACTCCACAAGAGCCAAAATGTGACCTTGAATATATCCCACCTGAATTTAGAGACCATCTCAAGAACATATCTGATACATTAGATATTAAAGACTAAATACCAGAAGAGTTGTAGTATGACATCAAGAATATCATGCAGAAAGAAAGCAAAAGGTCATCAAAAAGACAGAAAAGAAAGAAAAGACCAAAAATGTATGTCAGAAGAGACTCTGAAACTTGCTCTTGAGTGTAGAGAAGAAATGCTGAAGTAGAAGAGCTGAATAGAAAATTTCAAAAGGCAGCTTGAGAAGACAAAGTCAAGTATTATAATGAAATGTGCAATGACCTGGAGATAGAAAACCAAAAGGGAAGAACACACTCAGTATTTCTCAAGCTGAAAGGACTGGAAAAAAAAAAAAAAAAATTAAGCCTCAACTTGAAATATTGAAGGATTCTATGGGAAAAATAATGAATAATGCAGAAAGCATCAAAAGAAGATGGAAGGAATACACAGAGTCACTGTACCAAAAAGAAATGGCTGATGTTCAACAATTTCAAGAGGTACCATAATCAAGAACCAATGTTGTTGTTGTTGTTAAGGGTCATAGAGGTAATTTCGACAATTAGAGATCCTTGTATAGGATTTCCAAGGAGCAGCTGGTGAGTTTAAACTTCCACCTTACAGTTCAGCTGACCTTTTTCGTCTAACATACTGAAGGTATTAGTGAAAAACAAAACTCCATGAATTGATATAAATTGAAATATTTCAACAAACTGATGCCGCACTAGAGGCACTCACTCATCTATGTCAAAAAATTTGGGGGGTAAAATAAATTGGAAGACAGCTACCTGGCCAGCTGATTGAAAGAGATCCATATTTGTACCCATTCCAAAGAGAGATGACCCATGGAATGTGAAAATCACCATTAAATCACATGCAAGTAAAATTTTGCTGACGATAATTAAAAGGCGGCTTCAAAAGCACATTAACAGGAAACTGCCAGAAACTCAAGCCAATCTCTTGACTGGATATCATCGCTGATGATAGATGGATTTTGGCTGAAAGCAGAGAATACCAGAAAGATTGTGCTCTATTGACTAGACAAGGAGTCCTGGTGTGGGGCTGTGGGTTCATGCTCAAGACTGCAAAACTGTTTGAACTGCAAGGTCAGCAGTTCAAGCTTACCAGCCACTCCTCGGAAACTCTATACAGGGTCACTATGGGTCAGAATTGACTTGACGGCACTTAACAACAACAACATTGACTATTCAAAGGTTTTTGATTGTGGGAATCATGACAAGCTATGGATAATGTTGTGAAGAATGGGCATTCTAGAACACTCACTTGTACATAAGAGGAACCTGAACATAGCCATGGGGCAGATGTTTGAACAGAACAAGAGGATTCTGAAAGGTTTAAAATCAGGGAAAGTTTGTGCCAGAGTTATAGCCTTTCACCATACTTATTGAATCTATATGCTGAGCAAATAGTCTGAGAAGAAGGATTATATGAAGAATAGCATGGTATCAGGATTGAAGGAAGACACATTAACAGCCTGTGACATGCAGATGTTACAACCTTGCTTGCTGGAAGCGAAGAGGACTTCAAATACTTACTAAAGATCAAAGACTACACTCTTCAATATGCATTGCACCTCAATATGAAGAAAACAAAAATCCTTACAATGGGACCATAAATAACATCACGATAAATGGAGAAAAAGATCAAAGTTGTCAAAAACTTCCTTTTGCTTGGATCCACAATTAATACTCATGGAAACAGCAGTCAAGAAATCAAAAGATGTATTGCCTTAGGTAAATCTACTGCAATGGACCTCTTTAAAGTGTTTAAAGTTAAAGAACTCAGGTTGGCCTGACCCAAGCCATGATAGTTTCAGTAGCCCCATATGTATGTGAATGTTGGACAGTGAATAAGGAACACCACAGAAGAACTGATACACCTGAGTTATGGTCTTAGGGAAGAATAATAAAAGTACCATGGATTGCCAGAAGAGCAGGCAAATCTGTATTGGAAGAAGTACAGCCAGAGTGCTCCTTAGATGCCAGGATGGCAAGACTTTGTCTCTCATACTTCAGACATGTTATCATGAGGGACCAGTCCCTGAAGAAGGACATCATGCTTGGTAAAGTGATTGTTGTTGTTAACTGCCATCAAGTAAATTCCAACTGATAGCGACCCTGTACAGGGTTTCCGAGGAGCAGCTGGTGGGTTTGAACCGCCAACCTTGTTATTCGCAGTGCAGTGCTTATCCTACAGTGCCACACCAAGAGAAGTGGAGGGTCAGAGAAAAAGAGGAATTCTATAATGAAATTAATTGACACAGTAGAAGTAACAATGGGCTCAAAGGTAGCAATGATTGTGAGGATGGTGTAGGACCAGGTAGAATTTCCTTCTGTTGTGCAGACGGTTGCTATGAGTTGGAACTGACTGGAAAACATCTAACAAAACCAAATCAACAGTGAGAATAAATGTCTGTTTGTTAAAGCTTTCCACTTGTGTTACTTCTGTTACAGCAACAGCAGAGAACTCAGACTGTTGTCATCTCGCTGTAGTTTGCTGTTATCTAGAACAATACTCCTGCTCTCTTTTTTTGTTCCTTTCTATCAAGATTAGTTGTTTTGTGGGATATCTCTCAATCTGGATTTGTGTGTTTCCTCACTATCAGATTCAAGTTAAACCTTCTGACAAGAAATGACAGTGATGTTGACCATGTCTCATTATAACCCATCAGACTGTACAAAGTTCAACTGTCCCATTATTGATGACACTTGATCAAGGAAATGTACATAGACTAGGGTTTTATTTTAGTAAGATCCTTTTATTTATATGTGAATTAGTCTATTCTGTTTTGGCTTTTTTGATTCTTCCCTTTTGCAAAGAGCCCTAATATTAACTTTTAAAAAAATTAAAATGGGAAAATTCTAATGGTAGAGATTCTTGCTGAAATCCTCAGAATTTAGTTAAGTAACTATAAAGCTGGCATTCATTGAAATTACACTCTGAGTCACGAAGGATCTTGGCCCCCTCTTATCTCAGTCTGGTTCCAACTCGTGTGTGTTTTTATTTATTTGCACGTTGTTGTCTATGATTCATCAAAGGAGGAGAAGCTCCTGGTAAGAAGGAAATGGAGGTTAGCGTGAATAAAAGAAGATAAACAGGAGTGTAGCATCAGAAGAAACCATTTTCTTTTATGAACAGTTATAGAAAGAAAGAACCAAAGTCAGAGCCAGGGCTGGGATTAGAAACTACAGATAACTAAGAGAAACCACGATAGAAGGTCTGGGCTCAGAGAACAAGGCAGGTGGGACAGGAATCTCAGAAATGTATCTGCCCAAAAGAGTAAGGCCGGACTCTGGAAAACTCTCCAAACATACCTTTTCTCCTACCAACCCCAGTAGGAGAGTTTTGTTTTATATGAGGTGATTGTTGGGACACTAAATACTTTTGAAGAGAGCTTCTGAAGAGGTCAGCAGAACAACCCTGTTTGCAAAATGACTGCTTTATTTTAACATGCATTATTTTTATAGCCAAGTAAGTTTTAACAACTTTTAAGTTTGGTTACCAGTGGGAATTGATATACTTGGTGTCACCCAATTTAACATGTGAAAATGTTGATTTGGAAAAACAAAACAAAAACCACAGCTGGGTTACTAAAGTCATCCTGTTAATTAAGAAAGAACAAAGGCAAACATATGTGACATCTCATGGTCTATCATAAAAGGTGAAGGGATTGAAGTTCTGTTCATGAGAAGGTATTATAAAAATACCAGAAAGAAACCAGGCAACTCTGAGAAGCTATGATGAAGCCCTGGGGCTTAACATGGTACATTTCACCCTGGAACTTGTTCAAATTGTCTTTACCAGTTACGTTTGCACATACGGTCCCCTCCCACCGGTACACAGGAAAGTACCTATAAAGAAGACGGACTTACAGATGAGGGATGTGTATTCGTGCCCATTTACCTCATCAAAAAATGGGTTGTTCCCTCTCTTGATTCGTGTTCGATGTGTCTGGCCACAGATGTGAACTTTGACCACAGGCTTTATGTTGTTGCCACTTAGCTGTCTGCCCTCAATCACTCTGACTCGTATCTGTAAGCACAGAAGGCCGTTGTTACTTGTCCTGTCACAGCACGTGGTGTACAGGAACTCTCAGACTCTGCTGCAAATTTTCCTCCTAAAAGGATCGCTGAGACAAAGCCCCCAGCAACTGGTGCCCATGCAGGGGGCTGAGGGGAGGGGATGTAGAAGGAGGGTCTGTGTTCATTCATTACTGATGTCTCCTACAGGGGATAAGGGGAGGTGGGGTGGAGGGAGCACCTGTATTCATTCATTGGGGTTGTCGAAACCAAGAGCAGTTGTTCTTAAGTGCTGTAGAGTTGTTTCCCACCCATAGTGACCCTGTATAGGGTGGAGTTGAAATCTTCGGGACCAGCAGAGCTGAGCAGAGCAGGGCTGAAGCCACCACTCAGGCCCCAGCCTCATACTTGGACTTCCGGTTGTACTAATTCAACTTCACAGCTATCTGCCAAGTAAGTCCCAGAACTATGAAAAACGGTGGATCTATACTGTCAGCCATTCCATGGAAGAAAGATGGGGCTTTCTGCTCCCATAAAGATTTACAGCCTTGGAAATCCTGTGCAGGGTCACTATGAGTCAGAACCGACTCCACGGTATTTAATAACAACAAATATTTCTGTGCGTTGAATAGTTCTTTCCTGGTGTGGTGCTATAGGATAAGCACTGGACCCCATGATCGGTTTGCAGCTCAAAATTGGCAGTTCAAACACACCAGTCGTTCCTTGGAAACCCTATACAGGGTCGCTATGAGTTGGAACCGATTTGATAGCACTTAATAACAACAGCCACAAAAGGAAGGAGGGGGCTATAGTTGTATTTTTCTCAACAGCCCAGCTGCTTGACTACATTCACGTCTGCATGCAAAAGATAGACAAAGAGCAATTATTGTTAGGCATATACACTGGCACTGCCCATAGAAATAGACCCACCATTACAGTTGTCAGAAGGTGGGCAATGCAGTAGTTGAACACAGATATAGAGCATTTGGCCTGTTTCTACCTGGAAGTCCTGTGGCTTGTTGGAGAGCATCCTCCGGCTATTCCTTCCTTTGGTGAGCCTCCGAGCAAGCTGAACTTCTGACTTTGTCCCACCGGACACCCTAGGCCCAGGGTCCCTGATGGTTCCATTCAACTTGTATTCATCACCTTCATCTTCTTCCTCTTCTCCTAAAATACATTAACACAAAAAACACAAAACCCTGAGTAGAGATGACCCTTAATATCTAGACACTGGTCTTCCTGTCAAGGAGAGTCTTTCTTTTCATTGTGTTTTCAGTGTTGGTAAGGTGATAGGGGAAGGAGATGCTCTTGGTGACACTGACTTGGGTCTTGTGATAATAGATAGATAATCTCTGTAGGAAAATGTGTTCATGGTGTAGCAGGGCACTCATTCCGGCTGCCTTCAAAGAGAACGGAGACTGAAAGAATGGTGAAAAGAGCATGACACAGTTGGAGACAGTCAGAAAGGACTGGGTCTGATCTCAGGGTTGGAAGGGTTTCCTGTAGTTATTATGATAGAAAGAGATGAAGAAATGCTGTGGGTAGAATTGGGAGTCTAGAAATAAACCCACATATCCATGGTCAACTAAGTCCATTCAACAGTATTTCCATATGCAAAAAAATGAATCAGGGTCTAGTCCTCACACCATACACAAAAACAAATTCAAAATGGATTAAGCACCTAAATGTACAAAGTAAAACCATAAAATTCTTATAAGACATGTAGGGACAATGCTGTTGGGCCTAGCTTTTAACAATGGGTTATCTAATATGATAACAAAAGCATAAAAACCAAAAACAAAATAAATAAATGAGGTCTCATAAAACTTTAAAAATTTCTGTTCACCAAAAGACTTTATCAAAAAAATGAAAAGACAAACTATTAAGTGGGGGAATATCTTTGGAAACTATATATCCAATAAAATTCTAATAATGAAAAATATAAAAGCTTCCACAATTTAAAAATAAAAAAGTCAAATAACCCAGTCATAAAATGGGCAAGGACTTGAATACGCATTTCATCAAGCAAGACATTCCAATGACATGAAAAGATGCTCAATATCAGGAGCACAATTATCAATAGGTATGAAATTATTGTTGTCTGTGTGTCTTTTTTGTGGTGCTACTGGATTCTTCATTCCACATAATTTTCTATGCTGAGTTTATTTTGTTTGTGGATTTTCTTTTCTTTCTTTTTTTTTTAAGTTTTTATTGTGAATTGAGTGAAAGTTTAGAGGACAGACTATCAGTTTTACATTCAACAAAATCATATACTTTGTTTCATTACAGTGATTATAATCCCCTCCATGTACCATCAGTTAACAGTATTTCTCTCTATTCATTTTAGCTCTTTTTTTAAAAAAACACTCTGGCATCTATAATAGTTTACACCACCAAAGAGCACATTCTGCAAGTCTTCCACCTGGCCGCCAGCCCTCAGTCCATCTCTTCCCATGAATCTAGAGTCCTCAGACGCTCCATCTCTCCATGTCCCCATCTCTGCCTCCATCTCTGGTGTCTCTGCTTGTCTGGATAGGGTCCCACATTCTGCTTGTGCTCTTCTTCCTTGATAGTCCTAGGGTCCTCTGTGTCTGAACTGTAAGATTAACTACTCCCCCGTTTTTGTTACAAAATTTCTACCCGTACAATTGTGACAGTCGCAATTAGTCATGATAACAATTACTCACTATTGAATCATAACATTCTTATCCTCATCTCTTTACCAGACCCATCTAGACAAGATGAAAACTATTCAGTGGGGAGTCTATCATCCCCTTGTGGATTTTCTTTTAATTTTTATTTCTATTATGTTAATATTTAATAAGGTTTTCTCGTTTTCCTCTATTTTTATTTTGCTGTGCAGGTGTATTATTTTACTTTGAGGTTACCCTGTAATTTATTAAGTTTTTCTGTGCTTAAAGCAATCTGTTTTATCTTAAATCTACTTGACTTCCTTGCCAGTTGGAAGTTCTATATCTACACTACTCCCTCTTTATGCTTTGTAGATGTCTTCATTATATACTGATCTCTCTGGTTCCCTATTTTCAGTTTTGTAGGTTTGTTTTACTTTAAATAGTTCTATATCTGAATTGAGTTCTGGTGTGTCTTCATGTATGATCATCTCAGGTTGTTGTCTGCTGTTGTTGGTTCTTAGTCCAAAGAACACCCTTTGGCATTTTTTGTAAAGCTGATTACAAATTCCTTAAATTCCCATTTATCAGGAAATGTCTTAATTTCACAGTCATATTTTAGGGACAGCTTTTCTGGATGTATGACTCGTGGTTGGTAATTGTTTTCTTTCAGAGTTTGTATGGGTCATCCCATTGCTTTCTGGCCTGCACGGTTTCTGTTAAGAGATCAAAGGTTAGTCTTATTGGTTCTCCTTTGTAGATAGCTTTTCGTTTTTTCCTGAGCTGCTTTCAGGATTCTTTCCTTGTTGCAATTACGGAAAGTTTGATTATGATATTTCTTGGTGATTTTATTTTGGGATCTATCTTATTTGGGGTTCATTCAGTTTCTTGAATACTTATCTTCTGATCTTTCATGATGTTAGGGAAGTTTTCATCCAACAACTCTTTGACAATTTTCTCTGCACTTGTCTCTTCCTATTCTAGAATTCGGATCATTTGCACCACCAGAACTCCTTTTTTCACAATATGTGATAAACAGGTTCTTTGACTTAACACTCTTTGCATACACACTCCACACTTCCTTCAAGGAGTCACAGATCAACAGAATGTGAAACTAGAGCGATCTTAGAGATCCTTGGTTCAACCTGCCTCCTCCAGAGAGCTGAAGTCGTATGCCAATATTAGCTTATTAGGAGCTGAGCTGAGCTGAAACAAGGATAAAGGCTTCAGGTTACTGGGATGACCTCTAAGAAGTCAAAGATGGGGATTAGCTCTCTATCCTCTGCAAGACCACCTGGGCCTCTTTGTCCCTAGTGTTAAAGAGTCTTCAGAAGTAGGTGGGGGAGGGGGGCACTACTATCCAGGAGTGCCTGGATCTAAGCTCTTAGAATCTTCTTCCTCACCAAGTGAATTCTTCTCCTCTCTCAAGTTTCAGGGGAAATATATTGTCTTTGGAGATGCCGTCCTCATCTTTTCCAGAAGGAGTTAGTACACCCTCTTCTGGGCTCCTAGCTACCATACTTTGTTTATTCAGTCCACATGACATAGGTAGTCATACATGCTAACCCATAGGCTTCCTCCAATACTAAATACTCTTTCTCTTCTCTTCTTTGTATGTGTTTTCATGTCTTACTCAAATCCTGTTTTGGGAAAGGGGTTTGATAGATGTGTAATGAGCAAATGAATGAGGAATAACCCCAGTGCCAGGACCCCTGCACATGCCTTCTGGACTTCTCCAGCAGTTTGGCAAAGTTCTGCAACCAGGTAGCTAAGTGGGTGTGCCTCTGAACCTCGTTGCCAGCCTCAATGAAGCACAGTGGGTCAGGTCTCTTCATTCGAAAACATGTCCACCAGATGGCTTTATGGTCTTCCAAACAAGTAGGTAGGACTGGCTGACTTCAATTATCCTGGACCAAAGTGGGACTTCCTTTTTAACATGGATGGTTTCATTTGGGGTTGGTGGTTGCTCATGATAATCGGTAGAAAAAGCAGCCTTGTACAAACTGCTTGAGCAGCTTGAGCCTGACTACTAACCTAAATAAGGATCTCAGGTAGCATAGTGGTTACGAGTTGGGTTGCTACCTTTAAGGTCGGCAGTTCAAAACTATCAGCAGATCCATGGGAGAAAGATGAGGCTTTCTGCTCCGTAAATATTTACAGCCTCAGAAACTCTATACAGGATCAGAACTGACTCAACGGCACTTAACAACAACAACAACTAATCTAAATGTTCAAACCCATCCAGCAACACTGCAAAAGAAAGATGTGGCCATTTATTTCTGTAAAGATAATATCCAAGAAACCCATACAGAGCAGTTTACCCTGTAACCCATTAGGTCAATGTGGGTCACGGTCAACTCAATGGCACCGGGGTTTTGTGTGTGCGTATGTGTTTTGTTTTGTGTTTTTTTTAACATACCCCTTTCAGTACTGGACTCAGAACAAGCTTCCATTAAACTTCTGGCGAATGCTTTAGAAACTTCAGGTTATGAAAATCCAATTTCTCCTGGAAATCCCCTCTGCTATTGAGTCTGTAGGCTGAAAGGATTGGTCAGAAGGACCCAGCCAAAATGATCATTACTAGCAGCCTCCATACACAGAGCAGAAGGATCTTTGAGCAGGAAATCTCTTTATAAAGCAGGAAGCTGACAGGATTAAACAGTGTGAAGTGGACCACAAAGAATGAGGGGGCCTTTAAGGTACCACAGAACACTCCCTCTGAGCAAGCTGTTTCATTACCAAAATGTTACTGATTGTACTGACATGCCCGTTAATGAGACCCATGCATGAAGCTGATCTCCAGCCCAGTGGCTTCACAAAGAAGGACTCTTTCTTGACCACAGTCGCCAACCATAAACCAAGAACTGCTGATTGAAAAAGAAATCACCAGTGAAAGACTGGGAATGGTCAAGGCCTTGGGGAAGAAAGAACTTGAGTACATCTCTAACAGAAGTTCTGTATCCAAAGGTTAACACGAAAACTCCTCTTAAAAGATTTGCAAATGCCAGGTGAACATTACAAAGCTTTAGGTTCAGTTAGTGAGGAGAGTGGTACATGGAGAAAAGACATTTAAAATAATAATTAGGAGGTCATGTGATTAACTAGAGTAGGATGAGTTCAATGTCTTGACATTAGATAGAAAATGTTCCTAACCTCTTCATCTGTCAGGGTATTGGATTCAGAAATATATGTTTTAACAAAACTATATTTTTCACTTGAAGGAGTGTTAACTGATAACCGTAAATCATCCAAGTTATCATTGCAATCTGAGTTACTTGAAATAATTAAATGGAGGGCATCTTTTGTATCTCTCCAGTTCACTTCCTCTATTACACAAGTTCACAAGTCTGCAGCCACATACCCATTGCTTCTGATTCGGTTCTGATTCATAGCAGCCTACAGGACAGAGTAGAACTACCCCATCTTTCTCCCACGGAGGGACTGGTATATTTAAAGAGAAGCTGAGCCCATAACCACTATGCCACCAGGGAAGTACCACACAGGCTTCAATTTAATAACCACGCCACTTTCCCTGGCCCCCTCCCCCCCCACTTCCTTCATTTCTGTTTATCTGGGGTCCATGAATACCTCTCAACCTGTGATATTAATTCTGCTTCTCATGATGAAGTCTTGTTGAGCAGTGGTGTTGATCAAGGGGAAAATGTTTCGTTATCTTTTGCAAAATCATTTGAATGAAGGGCTTATTTAGTGCCTCTTCAGGGTAAGCTTTAAAAGTACCAAATATAAAGGAAACACTGAGTTTCTATGTATGAAAATACGTAACATTTAGGAAATACACATGTTGATTCAATGGAAATGTTAAATACTAGTTTTTCTGAGTCTCTAAAATGCTGTTGTTGTTGTTAAGTGCCATTGAATCGGTTCTAACCCATAGTAACCCTGTATAGCCTTTTAGAGGAGCGGCTATTGAGTCTGAACTGCAGACCTTCTTAAAATGCTACAAGTTATAAAATAAATATATCTATGTCTAATTGTGAGCAGTTCATAACCTTCCATTCAAATTCTTGAGCAAGTAGCAATAGACTTGCCCAAGAATCTTCTGGCATGGTTCCAATGTAGACCAGAGCAAAGTTGATGAGGAAAAGCTTAGAACAAAGCAGCAATGTAGATAGACACAGGTTTGCTGGGCAGTTAGAGTGAGTATCTGCTTTTGATTAATCAAGGCTATGAGTCAGTCTGGAAAACACAACCCATAGAGTTCTGTCTGAAACTGGGCAAGATAATGTCAACTAGGTAAAATGCTCAACCACAGAATTTCTCAACATAAGCCCCCCAAGTTTTCAATATCAGCATGTCCTGTGAGTTCCTTTAACCACAGATTGAGTACTCCCTTCCAGACCAACTAAATCGACTCTCTGAAGGTGGGTGCAGGAAATTTGCACATTTTAAAATCACTCTGGATGATTTTAATGTGTCTACAATTTGAAAACCACAATCTACTAGGATCACTTTGAGTTTCCTAGATGTTCTGGGGCTAAAAAACCCTATAAATCTTGGGAAAAAATACATCTGCTTACAGGACAAAGTCATTTGATTACAGACCCAACCCGGGAACCTGTACCAATCTGCTCTCACATTAGTAATCAATTTCCACTTCAGCTTTAAGCAGGACAGTCTCTTGTTAAGCAAATAGTCCATGGATCCCCCGGATCTGTCCATTAAGGACAAATGGGTCAGTCTGGCACCCAGAGACCTCAGGAAAAATGCTTCTTTCTCAGCAGACCTCCAGGTGAACCTCCAAATGCCATTTCTTGAGAAAAAATTTTCAACCATATCCATTTCCCATCCTTTATTCACTTATCCATTCATTTGTTCATTCACTCATTTACTCAACCAACCAAGCATTTACTGAGCAATTATGATATACCACATGCTGGCACTCAGCATATACAGCTGAGATACACTTAGCTGGAAAGGCACTTGCTCTAACCAACTGTTGTTTCTCTATGACAACCGACATGTTCTCCTATCTTCTGATTTCCCCTGCAATATTTGCTTTGTCTCCTCTTGAGGAATTTATTACACTGGGCTATAGTTATTCATGTTTGTATCTTATCCTTCAGGTGAACTGCAAGCTCTTTGGGAACAAAACAATGCCTTTTCACATCTTATGTCTCATAGGCAGGTGCCAGTAAACGTTTTCTGAACTGTCTCATATTTAATTTCACAGAAAGTGGCTTTGGTATTTGTGAAAATGAAATAAATTCTAAGCAGCAGAAACCTGGCTATGAATGAGCTTTTGCATTTAAACAGTTGGACCAAGCACAGTTTTAACAGACGGTTCTTCAAAAATAGATGGGAGATTTTAAAAATAGCTCATTCAGGCCACGGGGAATGCAGGTTCCAGTCAAGCTGACAGCTGGTGAATCAAGTTGCCATGGTAACAGATTTTCAAGCTGTTAAGTCTGTGGTCTTGGTCAGGCCACTTAGTCCTGGAGAAGACTCCATCAAAAGGACATCTTTGACACACACCCTGGGGTCTGTATTCTGTATGTCTTATCATCTTGATGTAAGAGTTCCCAGAGAGCTTTAAAAACAAACCCCTGAAGGGTCCTGTGGTCAGCGGCTGATTGGTCATAGCTACTTCTTCAACTTGCAGGAATGAATTTTACTGAAAATCTTCACTTTTTATTTTCTATCATTAATACTTCAAATCTATTCTTTGTGGGACTAACTCTATGAGTGATAATTTTAAAAATCATTATCAATATGAGACCACTGTTGTAAAAAGTTAAGAAAAAGTTTTCTTGATAAAAGAAACATTCTATGATCATTAGGCAAAGGTAAGTAAAATTATTTTTTTGTAGACACATGTTCGGGCTGCTAATCTCAGGGTCAGCAGTTTGAAACTATCAGCTATTCCACGGGAAAAAGATGAGGCTTTCTGCTCCCATAAAATGTACAGCCTCGGAAACCCTGTACAGGGTCGCTATGATTCGGAACCGACTCCACGGCACATAACAACAACAACAACAAGAAGACACATGTTAACGTGGGTGACAGGGCAAGCAAAATACAAGAGGAAGGTTGACAGAGGAAAGATGAAATTAGCGGGAAACACCAGGAGGAATACAAAAGTTAGAGTGAATAGAGATATAAATGCTGTTAACTGATGGTACAAGGAAGGTATTGCAATTCTTGTAATGAAGCAAAGGATATGATTGTAAATATGAATGTAAAACTGATGCTCTGCTCTGTAAACCTTCATTCAATTCACAGAAGTTTAAAATAATCAGTTATCAGTATTTATCAACAGTGGTTCTCTTCAGAAGGATGAGATTGTGAGAGATTTTCATTTCCTGCATTTTATTTCTGTGATGTGTACAGTTTGTACTTAAAAAAAAAATCAACAAGCTCAAATTTTTAAAAAATTTGAAATGACGAAGTCCTGGTGTGGCGCTGTTGGATAAGCACTGGACCACAAGGTCAGTAGTTCAAATTCACCAGTTGTTTCTTGGAAACCCTATATAGGATTGCCATGAGTAGGAACTGACTCCACAGCACTCAACAACAACAGCAACATATAAATCAGAAGAAGCAGATTCAGAATATTTTATATAGAATAGTAACAAGAGAGTCAATTGAAAAAAGAAGAAAAGATGAATTTAGGGGTAGATTCCCTGATTATTAAGATATATGACGAAGTCTTGATGGTAAACTGGTAAATTAAGCATTAGAGGGTGACCCCTCTAACTCACCAGCAGCTCCATGGGAGAAGAAGGCTGTCTGCTCCTGTAAAGATTTACAGTCTTGGAAACCCTAAGGCGCTGTTCTAGTATGTTCTATAGGGTCAATATGAACTAGCATCAGCTCGATGGTGTTGGGCTTATGATGGTTGGAGGTATGGCTGTCTTGCTGTTATTGCTTTGACTCATGTTTACTGATTTTATCTTCCCCAAAGACTAGGTTGTTGCTGTTTGCTTGTTTGTTTTGTCACTGCTTTTCCTAGCATGGAGCTGGAGCTAACCAGTTGTTACTGAGTAGATTCTGACACATGACGACCCCACATTGTCTGAGTAGAACTGTCGTCAACAGTTTTCAATGGCTGCATTTTGGGAACTCGTTTGGACTTCACTTCTAAGGCACTTGTAGGTAGACTCAAACCTCCTGTCTTTCCATGTTAAGCATTGGCCTGATCCAGGGACTCTGAGAACTGTAGTGTTGTTGTTGTTAGGTACCATTGAGTCAGAACAACAGAATGTAACAGTGCCTGGTTCTGTGCTAGCCTCACAACTGTTGTAATGTTTGAGCCCATTGTTGCTGCCACTATGTCAGCCATCTCACTGGAATCTTCTTTTTTGCTGACCCTCCACTTTACCAAGTATGATGTCCTTTTCCAGGGACTGGTCCAACATGTCCAAAGAATGAGAGACAAAGTCTCGCTATCCTTACTTCTAAGAGGCATTTTGGCTGTATTTCTTCCAAGATAGATTTGTTTGTTCTTCTGACAGTACTTGGTACTCCCACACCATAATTCAAATGCATCCATTCTTTTGCAGTCTTCCTTACTCATTGTCCAACTTTCATACGCATACGAGGCGCTTGAAAATACCATGGTTTGAGTTAGGTACACCTTAGTCCTCAAAATGATACTTTTGTTCTTTTACACTTTCCAGAGGTCTTTTAATGCAGATTTGCCTGATGCAATACATATTTAGATTTTTTTTAACTGCTGCTTCCATGAGTGTTAATTGTGGAGTCAAGCAAAACAAAGGCTTTTAGAAGAACAAACAAGATGGCGGATTGGGTGGAAGTGCAGTGAAGAGCTCCGTCAGCAACAACATAGAATACTGGACCAAGCAGGCTCAGGGGATAGTGCCAGAACTCTGAACCACATATAAAGGAATATTTAGAAGATTGCAAGGCTTACAGATAGGGGAATTTGTAGCAGAAGCAAGAAATCCATTGCTTTCTAATTCAAAATGCTCAACTGCTCCAGGAGCCACCATCTTGGGCGAGACCAAGCAGGGGAAGAATCTGAGCAGCCACGAATTGAGGAGATAAAGATGTGGG
>NW_006408521.1:19036508-19079770 GCF_000296735.1 Chrysochloris asiatica
GGCAGACTTGCAGAATGTGCCCTTTGGAGATGTAAATTATTATATATGCCTGAGTGTTTTTTGTTTTTAAAAATCTAAAGTGGATAGAAAGAAATACTGTTAACTAATGGTACATGGAGGGGATTATTTTATTGAATGTAAAACTAATGATCTGCCCTGTAAACTTTCACTCAATCTACAATAAGAATTAAAAAAAAAAAGAAGAAGAAGAAGAAGATACCCTAATTTAAAAAAATCTTTTTTATGAAATCCATGTGTCCATAGTTTTATTGGACCAGAGGGAGACCCATTAGTTTACATATTATTTATGCAGAAGCACTGTGGCTATGTGGGTTAATGCGTCAGACTGCAAAGCCGGTCGAACTGCAAGGTTGGCGGTTCAAGCTCACCAGTTGCTCCTCGGAAACCCTGTATAGGGTCGCTATGGGTCGGATCCGACCCAACAGCACTTAACAACAGCACTGTTGAGCAGCTGCAACAGAGCTCACACAGGCTACAAAATTAAACACATGTGTCGTCTGGTGCTTTACACAGAAGTTTGTCCAACCTGGGGCCAGTTGCCGTCCATTCCAACTCATGGACATTCCCTGTGTTTGAGGTGGAACTGTGCTCCATAAGGTTTTCAAATGGCTGGTATTTCAGAAGGAGACCGCCAAGCCTTTCTTCCAAGGTGCTTTTGGATGGATTTAAACCTCTTAACGTTTTGGTACATGTACCACCCCGTGACACCAACCCCTGAATCTACAGGCTGTTGAGAGGTTGTTTAAAAGTACAAATAGAACACCACCACCTTGGACTGCTCAAGGGGTGGGTAGGGGGAGGGGTGGAATGCAAACAGGAATTACAGAGAGGAAGCAGAAGAATTGTTGCCTGGAGGGGACTGGAATCATTGAGATGAAACAAAGTGTATGACTTGTGAATGTAAAGCTGACGATCTTGTCAGTAAACCTTCACTCAATTCATAGTAAAAAGTTTAAAATAAAAAAAAATTTTAAAAGCCTTTTACAACGTCAATCTTTTCTCCATTTATCATGATGTTATTTACTGGTCCAGTGTAAGGATTTTCGTTTTCTTTACATTTAAGTGCAATTCATACTGAAGGCTGTAGTCTTCGATCTGCATATAGCAGGTTATTAATGAGTTTTCCTCCAATCCTGATGCCATGTTCTTCATATAATACAGTTTCTCAGATTATTTGCTCAGCATGCAGTTTGAATAAGTATGATAAAAGAACACAACCCTGGCCCACAGTGACCCTGATTTTAAACCACTCAGTATCTCTTGTTTTATTGCAATGACTGCCTCTTGATCATGTACAGGTTCCTCATGAGCGCTACTAAGTGTTCTGGAATTCCCATTCTTTGCAATGTTATCTGTAGTTTGTTATGATCCATAAAGTTGAATGTTTTTGGATAGTCAATAAAGCACAAGAAAACATCTTTCACCAGAATCTCATCCTTCTGAAGAGAACCACTGTTGATAACTACTGATAACTGACTATTTTAACCTTTTGTGAATTGAGTGAAGGTTTACAGAGCAGAGCATCAGTTTTACATTCAACAAATCATACCCTCTGCTTTTAGCCAAGACCCATCTGATGTCAACAATGATATCCCTCATTCCACATTCTCTTCTGAATCCAGCTTGAACTTCTTGCAGCTCTTTGTCAATGTACTGCTTCAAGAGAGGTTGTTGTTAAGTACCTTCGAGTCGGTTCCGACCCATAGCGACCCTGTACAGGGTTTCCAGGCTGTAAATCTTTATGGGAACAGAAAGCTTCATCTTTCTCCCGTGGAACTGCTGGTAGTTTCAAACTGCTGACCTTAAGGTTTGCAGCCCGATTCGTAACCACTACACTACCAAAGCTCCTTCAAGAGCGGTAGTAAGTACTTAAAAATTGCTGAGTTGAATTGAATTATTAAGTATAGAAAAAATACATTGTTTTCTCAAAGCATCCAGAGGATGCTGAATTAAGAAGAAAAAAAAAAAGAGAAGAGTTTCTTTTAGCCCAATTCTGAAGTATCATTTGGAATACACCCCTTAATCTAGTCTTGGCAAATATTCATGTTATAAAATAAAGGTGGCACTTTCGTAGTAAAAAAAAACCTGTTCAATTTTTAAACACAAGACATTTCACTTGGTCATTTCATACTTGAAGTGAAACTGTTCTGCAGGCTCGGCTTCTTTGCAACACTTAGTAACCTCCTTTGTTTGAACTCCAAATGAAAATAACCAAGTTCAGGTTCGTTTCCTATCTCAGCAGCAGCAGGGATTCTAGAGGACTTCTGAGGAAAGAGATGTTGGCTGCCCCAGCCTGGCTGACTATACCTCAGTGTGTCATTTTCCGAAGGGGAAGGGTGGGCCCTTGGAGCTCATAAGAACCACTTGGAGCTTCAGTGCTGAAAGCACAAGAGGAGGAGCCTCAGCTGAAGGGAAACTTAGGAGACAAGGATTTTAAACGTTCAAGTAGTGAATCACTGCAGCCCCAGGTTTGTCGAAGCAAAACAGTACTCCACAGTGTTTTCAGTGGCTGGTTTTTCAGAAAGCCTTTTTTTTTCTAGGCCCTTCTGAGAGGACTTGAACCTTCAATCTTTTGGATAACAGCTGAATGAGTAAGCCTTTTATACAAGTCAGGATTCCAAAATTCAAGAGTTGATGCTTTTCTTGTTTCTAAGGAAGTAACCCTTTGCTTCAGGAAAATGTTTCTATGCTTGGATTTCTGGACTTGAGCTCACATGGGTCCATCTCAGGAAACAGAGCCTGTTTCCACACTCTGAATAGCTTGATAAATTGCTTGTTTTCAACACTTTCTGGTCCACTAGACCAAAAACATCTTTTTTAAAGCATTTGTTGATCTCAACATAACTGCAAGCCAAACCAGAGCATTCTTTTCTGATAGCTCTGCTTTTTAGGAGAATCAGCCAAACGTTCATACATAGGAGGCTCGTGATTACAAGCCATCTAGAATTGTTTTTGTAATAATAATAGTTACCACGAATGTAGTACTTATTGTATGCTAGGCAGATGCTAAACACTTAATATACAATCTCTTATTTACCACTCATAGAAACCATCTGATACACGTACTAGTATTATCCATAATTTACAGAAAAGAAAGCTGCGATTCAGAAAGGTTAAGTGACTTACCCAGGGTACATAGCTAACAATAAATGCAGAATCCAATCTAGAACAGGCAGAGCTCAAAGTTTAACTCACAATGTTAAATTTTCTGGATAAAAGTCTTGTCTCCAAACCTAGATAGAAAGTTCCTGAAAGCGAGGAGCTGTGTCTGATAGTTCTTATCACTCAGCATTGCAGAGTCTAGCAATGGTATTCAAGAAACCAATTTTTTACTCAACCAGTTTTCTATGATTTCTTTTGACTTGAATGAACCAGAGTTCTTTTTTCCCTAAAAGTCTGGCTGAAAGGCTAACACAAAGGGGCTCATTTAACACAGTCGCTCTTAGGATGGAGTGAAGATGATGAAATCGCCTTTTATCTGCCAGTAAACGGAGGGGGGGGGGTGGCACTTAGGCCAATGTCTGTGAGACTGAAGGTGTTCTAATTATCCTGATTCAGAGGTCACTGCAAATATCTCCCCAGTCAGAGCTGCCTTCTTCAGGCCAGAAAGTACCTGCTGCCCATCTAAGATCAATGCAAAGCTGGTGACAGCCAATGTCAGCATAGGAGAAGGAAGGAAATGGGTTGGACCACATAGTTTAGCACCTGATGATGTGCTGGTCAGTACTGGACTGTTTCCTCTGTGTTTTATTGGTCATCACTACTGTGACAACAAAGAGAGTTTGCCATTGAAGGACTCTTGTGGGCTGAGAGGATTTGAGGACCAAGTAGCATGCTAGTGGTGCGCTGGGTAGATAGAGGGTGACGTGCAGAGCGTGTTGCTAATGTGTTTTGTTCATGTCAATCACAGCTCTCACCAGGTAAGAATGGGTCAGCTAACACATGCTAGAATTTACAATCACTTGGTCAAGAAATGGGTTGAAGCATTAATATTGGGCTATCTGCAGTGTGTGGGTGAGTGGGAGCAAGTAACTGGGGTCACCATAACAAGTCAGGCAGGACCAGGGCAGAGATGCCATAGGGCAGGACGAGTAGGTGTTACAGTGAGTGTGGAGTAGACCAAACAGGTGGCCAAAGAGCTCAGCCTGTCAGGAACAAGTGCCAGGGAGTTTCAAGGCAGCAGGGGAGGGTGGTAGACAAGTGCCTCCTGGTGCACATGTCAGGCTGGTAATGCTTCTTAGGGCAGAGAAAGAGACAGAAATGCTTTTTGAATCACATCAACTGGAAAAATGCCAAGAAGAGGTGAAAGTCCACTGTGTGAAAAACCTGTCTTCTAGACTCTCACAGACTTGAGGCCCCAGGTGCCCCCTAAGTCCCTAACCAGGATGGGTCCTCATTCAGAGCAGATCTGATGGCCCTGAATGACTGACAATTCATGACCAAGGAGAATGTGTGGTAGCTTGGAAACAATTGGTTAGAGGACTGAGGCACTATCCAGGGCTAGGGAGAGGCTCCAATCCAAGGGCACTGACCAGATCCTGGAGGCCCAGGGGCACAGCCTGGTGGCCCATACCCTGAGAGGTGAAGGGACTCCCTGAAAGAGCAGGGGGCCCCTCTCTGAGCCTCAGTCAGGGGTAACTGATTGGGTGGAAGCTACAAACCTGAAGCCATGCCTAGGTCACTCCTTTGGAGTCTGTGTGTGCCTGAGGCTCACTAGGAGGTCGTTCAGTAATGGACTATCTTCCCTTCCCTCCTACCTTCAGCTTATACCAATAGTAATTATCACAACATGGAAGGTTTTCTTCGGAAATTTCCTCATAGTAGTTTCCTCTGGGGATAGACTAGGTCTTCCGAAGGGTTCACTTACCTCCCATGTCTGGCATGCTGGTTCCACTTGGGTCATTTGGATGTGGAGTTGAAGGTGGATCATAGCCAATCACCAAGTCAATGGTGGCCTGGGTGGAAAAAATTCATAGCAGACAAAATTAGTGTAGGACATCAGACTGTTAACAGACTAGCTGCCAATCAACTCAGCAGGAGTCAAAGGCTTAGAAAGAGCGCACAGGGGGATAAGAAAGTAAGACTAGAAAGGAAAAGGAGGACATATGCTAGGCTGTTTATATCTTCCCACATTCCAGCCAAGGTGGAGTGGGAAAAAGTTACAGCCTGGGAATGGAGTTACCTATAACAGGTTGTCAAGTGTATCATTCATTGCTGAGGGGCAACCTCATAAACTGAAGTAAAGCTGTAACAAGCAAGTATGAACTTATAATGAACCTCCAACTTAGATTGGGGGTGGCCAGGAATACAGTTACAAAGGTTTGCTTTAAATTATGGATTTGTTTGCTTATCCACCTGAAGAATTCTAAGTGACTCAAACCCACCACCAGCTCGTTGGAAACCCTACACAGGGTTGCTATGGGTCAGAACCAACTTGACAGCACTTAACAACAACAAAATATGCATTTACAATGTGATTGATAAACTAAGAATAAAAATGGGGAATCCAGTCTGATGAAAGAGGAAACAATGTGCAAATTGGGAAGTTCAACATAATTGCCATCCTTTTTGCACAAAATGAGGCCTAAGAGCTAAAGCAAAAAGTAAAACAGAAAACGTTATGTAAATTTCATTATCAGAAAGCAGGGAACATATTCATTCCTTATAGTCGATACAGTTTTTCCTGCTAGGAATATCTGCAATAATTTCTCACATAAGGAGCTCTGGTAGCGTTGTGGTTACGAATCGGGCTGCGAACCACAAGGTCAGCAGTTCGAAACTACCAGCTGCTCTGCGGGAGAAAGATGAGGCATTCTGCTCCCGTAAAGATTCCCGTAAAGATTAACAGCCTCGGAAACCCTGTGCAGGGTCGCTATGAGTCGGAACCAACTCCAAGGCACATAACAACAACAACAACAATTCCTCACATGGGGCGTTATTTTAGGACAGAGTTTCCTAGGTTTTTATATTTCACAAACCGACAAAATTTCAAAAAAACAGTTTGCTGGGGGAATCAGCATAGGGTTGCTAACTTTTACTTTTCTACAATTGCCATCAACTATCAAAATCATTTCATAAAAGGAAGGCACTTTAACACCAAAAATTAGGAAGGTTTCTCAGAAGAAAGGGAGTCATTTGTAAATGGGTCTGTTATCTCAAAACCAGCTTCTGTTTTTTTGGGAAGTGAACTAATTATAAACTAGTGCTCTTTTCTTAAGGAACTTTTGCTTATGCATCTCATTTCAAAGCCATTCAGTATGGAATGGAAAATGCTCACCCCAGTCTGTTGGCCCTTTTCATTTAGCAGTGGGGTCAGTTTGTAGGGCAGTGATCTGCTCTGGTCACCAATCAAGTCCTTCAGGGATACAGCCGCTGTGCCAATTAACCTGCAGGAGAAATGCCAAAGCACACAGTAGATTTAAATAAGGGGCACACTTCCGTTTACTCATCAGACTTCCCAATTCCATTCTTACTCCTCTGTTACAATTTAAGTCACCTCATAATGTGGGCCATTTTCAGGGTGTTTTGGTAGTAAGCATGATTAAGCATGATACAATGGAGTCCTGGTGTGGTGCTGTGGGTTAATGTGCTGGACTGCAAAGTCGGTTTGAACCATAAGGTCAGCGGTTCAAGCTCACCAGCTGCTCCTTGGAAACCCTATACAGCATCGCTATGGGTTGAAACTGATTCAACGAAACTTACTAACAACAGCAATGAAATAGCTGCCATTACTTCTTCATAACAAGTAAGCATTTCAAGAGTTAAACCTATGAAATTTCAATCAGTGAGATAGACGGAGGAGAGCTAGAGACTAACTATATATGTTGTTGTTAGGTGCCAATGAGTCGGTACCAACTCACAGCAGAACAAAACACTGCCCAATCCTGGGCCAACCTCACGATTGCTGCCACACTTCAGCCCATTGATGCTGCCACTTTACCAATCCATCTCGCTGGGGGTCTTCCTATTTTTCTCTGACCCCCCACCTTACCAAACATGATATCCTTCTCCAGCAACTATATATACCAGTCAAGAAATCAAACGATGTATTGCATAAGGCAAATCTGCTGCACAGGAACTTTTTAAAGTGTTGAAGAGCAAAGATGTCAGCTTGAGGACTAGGGTGCGCCTGACCCAAGCCATGGTATTTTAAATAACCTAATATGCATGCAAAAGCTGGACAGTGAATAAGGAAGATCGTAGAAGAATTGATGCTTTTGAGTTATGGTGTTGGAGGAGAATATTGAAAGTGCCATGGGCTGCCAAAAGAAAAAACAGATCCGTGGTGGAAGAAGTGCAGCTAGAGTGCTCCTTGGAGGCCAAGATGACCACACTTCGTCTTTCATACTTCGGACATATTGTCAGGAGGGACCAGTTGCTGGAGAAGGATATCATGTTTGGTAAGGTAGAGGGTCAGAGAAAAAGAGGAAGACCCTAGCGAGATGGATTGGCAAAGTGGCAATATCGATGGACTCAAGCTTGGCAACAATTGTGAGGTTAGCCCAGAATTGGGCAGTGTTTCGTTCTGCTGTGCATAAGGTCGCTGTGAGTTGTTACCAATTCAATGGTACCTAACAACAAAAACAACAACATATATAGCTCCCTAGAATCCAGGAAGAGAAAAAAACAGCACAAAATTCAGTAAGAAATTTGAAAGGGTTTGTGAAACTTTACTCTAAAAATGCACCATCCCACCTCCCACCCAAAGTTATTGTTGTTAAGTGCCACTCATAGTGACCCTGTATAAGGTTTCTGAGGAGTGACTGGTGAGCTTGAACCACCAATCTTGTGGCTCAAACTGACCTTGCAGTTTGGCGCATTAACCCACAGTGCCATACCAGGACCTTCTCAACTTATATGTTAGGTTGTTAGTTTGCTGATGAGGATAATGTACTTTGATTTGGGAGAAGTCTTGGTGTGGTGCTATAAGCTAAACACTGGACTGCAGTTAGCAGTAGGTTAACCCCAAGGTCGGTGATTCAAGTCCACCAGTGGCTCCTCAAAAACCCTATACAGAATCATTATGAGTTGGAAGTGACTCAAACGCACTTAATAAGAGCACAACCTTCTCCAAAAGTGCGTGTGTATATTTCCCTTTTTACCTGACCTCTGACCTCTACCACTTCCTCACTGTCCTTATTCTGATGAACTTGAACCTCCAACTCTGGGTGAACTTGAACCTCCAACCTTTCTAATAGCACCACCCTGGGACTCTGCCAGGGTAAAATCTCTCCTGAATTGATCCTGACTCAGAGAGATCCTATAAGACAGAATAGAACTGCCCCACAGGTTTTCCAACTCTAATCTTTACAGAATAGACTGCTACATCTTTCTCCTGTGGAACAGAATGAGGGTTTGAACTATCAACCTTCTGGTGAGTGCCAAGCACTTAGCAACTGCACCAACAGTTATCCTTGCCTAGAACATACTCACTGCTGTCACATTGATCCCAACTCATAGAACTCCATTAGGAGCTCTGGTAGCGTAGTGGTTACGAATCGGACTGCGAACCGCAAGGTCAGCAGTTCAAAACTACCAGCTGCTCTGTGGAAGAAAGATGAGGCTTTCTGCTCCTGTAAAGATTTACAGCCTCAGAAACCCTGTACAGGGTCGCTATGGGTCGGAACTGACTCGATGGCACTTAACAACAACAACAACAACATAGAACTCCATAGGACAGAGTAGAACTGCCCCATAGGGTTTCCAAGGCAATGATCTATGGAAGCAGACTGCCAACTTGTTCATTAGCAACTAAGTGCTTAGTCACAACACCACCAGGGGTCCTTGCTTGTTGTTAGGTGTCATTGAGTCGGTTCTGACTCATAGCGACCCTGTGCACAACAGAACGAAACATTGCCCGGTCCTGCATCATTCTCATAACGGTTGTCACGTTTGAGCCTGTTGCTGCTGCCACTGTGCCAATTTGTCTTCTTGGGGGTCTTTCCCTTTTTCACTGACCCTCCACTTTTGTTGACCATGTGAAAGAGAAATACTGCCTCCTGGGACACTTCTCCAGGGACTGGTCCCTCCTTGCATAGGTATTTAATATATACGTGAGTAACTATCCAAAACATTTTATAGTTTGGGCCCTGTCATCAATAACATTTAGAGACCAACATTGCCAGGGACTTAAGTCAATAGAAAACTGTATATCAGTGGTAAATAGTCTGAAAATTTGGGATGATACATAAAATATGATGTGACAGTGAGTGGTTTGAAGAAGTTTCCTTTGTGAATTGGAACAAAACGGCAAAGGAAGCTCAAGGTGTGCTGAAAAGGAAGAGGGAACTAGAAAGATTTCTGAAATGTCAGTTTTGTATACCTTGTCTACATTTGCAGTGGCTTTATACTGACAAATAGCAGAAATGCTAGAACTGAAAATTATAAGCATCAAAATAGAAAACTAACCATCAAGTCTTTAACGTGATAGAAACAATTCCTTATACTGAAATAAATAAATAAAACAACTAGGAAACTGTGGTTAAATGTAAAGGAAACTCTGGGCTTTCTGGCAAAAAGAAAAAAAGGGAAAGTTCATCTTATTGAGAAATGTTTATTTTATTTTAAAATGTAGTACAGCTTCTTGAAAAATCAGGAAGTGAAAGTAGGTGTACACTTGAGCACATCCTTTTAAAGTCGGCACGTATAGACCATATTCTCCTCCCCTACCTGGGCCCCGGAGTGCGGAGGCTCCATGGGATAAGCACTGAATTATGAACCACAAACCACAAACCACAAAGTTCACAATTTGAGGCCGCAAGCTCACCAGTCACTCCTTGGAAACCCTATACAGGGTCGCTATGGGTCGGAATCGACTCGACGGCACTTAACAACAACAACAACAATCCAGTCCATGGGAGAAAGATGAGACTTTCTGGTCCCGTGAAGATTTAAAGCCTCAGAAACCCTACACAGGGTCACAGCACTTAACAACAACAACAACAATCCAGTCCATGGGAGAAAGATGAGACTTTCTGGTCCCGTGAAGATTTAAAGCCTCAGAAACCCTACACAGGGTCACAGCACTTAACAACAACAACAACAACAACTCACACCTCAGCCCAGTCAGAAACCCAACCACACACATCCAGTGACTTGGTAATATTAGTAGGTAACTTCAGTTTCTGGGAATGGATACCCGATACTGCGCAAGATGGGAAAATTGCTATGGTCACTGTTTCACCCAAAGGAGATATGGTAGCGTAATGATTATGAATCGGGTTGCTAATCTCACGGCCGGTAGTTCTAAACTACCAGCTGTTCCATGGGAGAAAGATAAGCCCTTCTGCTCCCGTAAAGATTTACAACCTCAGAAATCCTGTACAGGGTCACTATGAGTCGGAACCCACTCCAAAGCACATAGCAACAACAACAACTGTTTCACCCAAGCTACCCAATATTCTGAACTGTTTGTATGTGGTTTTTTGGAAGAGTTTAAAACATCACATGACACACTGAACAATATTGCTGAATTCTCAGCTCTTCCAAAATCACAAGCACAATCTGTTGTTGACCATGTGAAAGAGAAATACTGCCTCCTGACAAACTAAAGTGAATTCTTTCCGTCTGTGATAGGCCTCTCAGACCTGGTGTGGTACTGTAGGAACATCACTGGACTGCTAACCACAAGGTCAGTGGTTTAAACACACTTCAGGAACTCTGCACAGGGACATTATGAATCAGAACTGACTCAGTGGCAATAACAAGACTGCTGAGAATTCATCGGATCTTACAGAGTACAGTAGTTTTTTAGAAACTGTAATATAGAAATTGCCCTCTTGATTAACTTGGCCTTTAAGAGTGGTGGGGAAAGAATGGATATACTTTTCTCCCAAAGGAGCATTCTGTCCTGTGTCAATGAAGAATCGCTTAGCTAACCCACTCGCATTGTACCTGGGCTATTATGACAGGTTCTGTTGGCTCCTGATGGAATCTCAGTGAGGACTGCCTCTCTCCAGTCTGAACAAGTTCCAGAGGTTATGAAGTCATTCAGGAAAAGCTGGGAGTTAGGGAATGAGGCAAGTTTTCTTCTCCTACACCAGGAAACCTTCCCATAACTCATCCCAATCTAACTGGCATGTTTCTTTTACTAGTGTTCATTGAAGATTCAAGATCAATGTCTTTAATGTTGTTAGGTGCCGTCAAGTCAGTTCCGACTCATAATGATCCGATGCACAACACAACAAAACACTGCCCATTCCTGTGCCATCCTCACAATTGTTGTTACGCTTGAGCCCACTGCTGCTGCCACTATGCCAATCCATCTCCTTGGGGGGTCTTCCTCTTTTCCACTGACCCTCCACTTTACCAAACATGATGCCCTTCTTTACAGACTGGTCCCTCCTGATAACATGTCCAAAGTATGAGAGATGAAATCTCGTCATCTTGGCTTCTAAGAAGCATTCTGGTTGTACTTCCAAAACAGAATTCTTTGTTTTTCAAGCAGCACATGGTACTTTTAATATTCTCCGACACCATAACTCAAATGCATCAATTCTTTTACAATCTTCCTTATTCATTGTCCAACTTTCGCATGCATATGAGGTTACTGAAAATACCATGGCTTGGGTCAGTTACACCTTAGTTCTCAAACTGACATCTTTGCTTTTGAACACTTTAAAGAGGTCTCATGTAGCAGATGTGGCTAATGTGATAGGTCGTTTGATTTCTTGATTGTTGCTTCCATAAGTGTTGACAGTGGACTCAAGCAAAATGAAGTCTTCGATAATTTCATTCTTTTTTCCATTTATCATGATATCTATGGTCAGCCTTATAGTCACTGTAGAATGTGTAGATAACTGAGCTGGATCTGGGGTTGTCAAAACACTTCCACACCTGCCACATAAACACCTGACCTCAACTCCACCCGTACCTGCCAGGAATTTCTTGTTTCGTTTAAAAACCAATAAACCAAAGCCAAACAAAAACAAAAGTCCTCATTCTCCTTTGACTAGTTTAAGAACTTCAAGTACAACAATGACCATAATTATTGATTTAGTATTCCAGTTAGCTGGATTACTAATTGAGTTTGGATCATTGCCAAGCTGTTGCTTTGTGTTATTCTTGGATTGTCTAACTAGTATGTTTTCTCCTCACTTGAATTTTGATTCTTCTGACCTAATGCTACTCCATCTTTAACAGATGACACAAATGACTCACACACCAAGTGAGTCTCTGGTGAAATTTCTTTCAAATCTCTCTCAACCTGAGGAAAGCTGCTTTCCACATTTTTAGACTAGGGCATTAAACCATGGGGGATGGCTAACTGAGTTTTAAGAAGAACAAAATGTGAAAAGTACAGGCTTCAAAGTCAGCTGACTAGTATTAATGCCTAAATGAGACATTTGCCCTGAGAGATGTGGAAACATAAACTCGGTTTCATTCTCCATAATTCCCATGATTCATAGACTAATCTACGATTAAGATAATAACATTGCACGCTTGAACATGTCCTGATTTGCTTTCGCTAAAGTCAGAATGACCTGAATCTCTATCAGCAATAAATAAATCTTAGAACAAACAGTACGACATTTTGGAATGATGTTGACTTGGGGTCAGAGTAGCATTTCTCAGTCTCTGCACTGATATTTTGAACTGGTAAATTCTTGGCTGTGGGAGGCTGCCCTGTCCATGGACTCTACCCACGACAGGCCATTAACAGGTTCCTAGTTGTGATAACCAAAAACATCCCAGACAATGTCAGGTACTCCCTGGGGGTTGCAAAATCACTTGGGTTGAGACTTACTGTATAGTGGTTACGAATCGGGTTGCGAACCACAAGGTCAGCAGTTTGAAACTGTCAGCTGTTCTGTGGGAGAAAGATGAGGCTTTCTGCTCCTATAAAGATTTACAGCCTCGGAAACCCTGTACAGGGGTCACTATGAGTCGGAACTGACTCCACGGCACATAACAACAACAACTCAGAGTAAGATAGCTCTCTAACTCTTTATCCCAATTTCTTTTGAGACCTTGGTCAAGTCACCCAATACCCTAAGTCTGTTTTATTATTGGCAAACAAGCAGATATTTGTTTGTCAAAAATAAAACAGAAAAAAAATTTCAACTTTTCAGCTCTGAAAGTCTGCAACTGGGTTTGTATATGTGAGGATTTAACATATGTCTATTTAGGAAACGTTCATGCTAATATTATTTTCTCTTAAAGCCTGT
Source organism: Chrysochloris asiatica (assembly GCF_000296735.1). Lineage (NCBI taxonomy): Eukaryota > Metazoa > Chordata > Mammalia > Afrosoricida > Chrysochloridae > Chrysochloris > Chrysochloris asiatica. The sequence continues at coordinate 19,049,696 of NW_006408521.1, forward strand.
GTTCTCTGATTTAAGGAAAAAACACTGTAGAATATTTCCATGTTGGACAATCCAGAATGCTAAGCAGAGTTTTGCTGTCAAGAAGGTGTTTGCAGATAATGTCAAGGGTCAATTGTAAATTCCTACAGTGTAAGGAGCTCTGGTAGCGTAGTGGTTACGAATCGGGCTGCGAACCTTAAGGCCAACAGTTCGAAACTATCAGCAGCTCCACGGGAGAAAGATGAGGCGTTCTGCTCCCGTAAAGATTTACAGCCTCAGAAATCCTGTACAGGGTCGCTATGGGTCAGAACCGACTCGACGGCACTTAACAACAACAACAACAGTATAAGGGAGAAAGGTTAGACTGAATCAGAGATGAGAAGCACATCCATGTGTGAGTAGATGAGAGTAATGGGACTTGTGGTTATCTGGAGAAACAGGCTTGCCTAAAACAAACTTTATGACCCTAAATGGGTTTACAACTTCCCTTCGGACTCAAGGGATATCTGCGGCTTTCCCTTCCCTTTGAGAAGGTTGTTGTTGTTGTTGTTAAGTACCATGGAGTCGGTTCCGACTCATAGTGACCCTGCACAGGGTTTCCAAGGCTGTAAATCTTTACAGGTGTAGAACGCCTCATCTTTCTCCCACGGAACAGCTGGTAGTTTCGAACTGCTGACCTTGAGGTTGGCAGCCCGACTCGTAACCACTACACTACCAGAGAAGGTAGTAACAGATAACTGAACTGGAATGGAGTAGAACAGCCAATTCCATCTAACCTCAATTCCCTCTTTCACAAATCTATAATCTCAGTTCTAAACTTTTGCTTTTATATCATAAAATGTTGGTGCTTTTATAGAGGAAAAAGGTTTGAGGGAACTTTAAAAAGTTTGTGGAAAAATTCCATTATCTTTTCATTTTTATTTTTCCATGAACTTTTTGAAGGCTCCTTGTAAAAGAAAATTGTTCAAGTGTGTGTACATATACATTCTTCCCTCTGAAATAAACATAGTGAGTTTAGATGAAAGCATAGAAAGACTTTAATCCCAAAGATATTTCTATAGGTAGGCTGTGTTGAAGAAATATATGAAATTACAACTTCTTAAGAGCTTTAACTGTCACTTGAAGAAAGCATCCCCTACAGGTAAATCTGGGAACTGCAGCAACTCAGAGGGCATGCTTGGCCTGGCCTGTTTTCTGGGATGTTGCCTGGTTACAAAATAATGTGAGAGACTTAAGCAGGGATGACTGGGCCTCCTACACAGGGGATAAGAACAGCTTAGTCAGAATACAAGACAATTTCCTTTAAAGGAGGTGACATTCAACCAAGACTCTTTTCTCTTTCATATTACTAATGCTATAAATATGCTAGACTGTTACAGGGTGAGAGTAATGGGGAAGCTTTGCCTTGTAGTTTGTGGAAAAATAAGTCTCTCTGTGGAGTCACCCAACATTAAAACAGATGGACCATGGTCTCAAAAGGAAACTTTATACGCGAAATGATTTCAAGGCCTTTGTCTTTCCAGCTTTACTTGTGGAATTAATAAAGTGCAGATGTGTTACAAGATGAATAAAAAGCCAGCCATACTCCTATTTCTTTCACTCCATGAATGTTCATACAATTTCTAGTCGACTCTCTATGGGACATTGAACTAATTCTAAGCAATGGTTTGGAGCACCAACTTGATAATTATGACTAGGGGAAAATAGGAGTCCTGGTAAGGCACTGAGGGTTAATGCGCTGGACTCCAAGAAAATGAGTTTAATTATAAACTAGTCATGCATCTGTTAGTTAACAACTTCTCTAGCTGTGTTCACTGGAGAAAAAAGAAAGCATTAGCCCAAACGTCCGCACAGCCATGGATAAGGGTTTTGCTGGCTGGGTTCTTGGATAATTTACTTATATTAAGTTGTTCTTCTGTGAGCACAGCCCACATGAATTACTGGAGGAGGGTTTACTGGAAATTCCTTCACAAACAAAGGAAAAATACATTGGAAGCTGGAAAATAAGTCACATGTTACATTTTGTGCCTTGGGGACAGCAGCACAGTTTCAACTGCCAGTCTCTGACGGGGAGTAACAATACCCAACTTGCCCAGGGACAACACTTTTCTGAGTTGCTCCCAGGTCCTTGTAGAAAACCTGAGAGGATCACGTTCTGTCTAGTCTTTGAAACACTTGGCTCTCAGCTATCTGAATTTCGTCATTTCAGCCGACCTCTAGGGCCTGGGGAGAGGTACAAATGATGAACACATTCACTCTAAAGGTTAGTAGTTCAATCTGGTCAGAGGTGCCTGGTAAGTTACTGCCAAATATTCAGACATGGAAAACACTATAAAGTACAGTTCTACTCAGATGAGGTGTACATTTGATATTAACTTGACAAGTAACTGTTTTTGTTTGGGTTGGCTGGTTTTTGTTAAGGCCTGTAGGGTTCTGTGCTGAGCCTTGTCTCCCCTCCTCACATATCCTCTTTCCTGGACCAATGCTCCATCCACCTCCTCCCCTGGTCCTGATCCACAATGTGGGAGAATCCAGCACACAGCTGGTTTTCAACCAGAGCAGTAGGAGAGTAGCAGCAACAATTAAGGCAGTAGATCCTATCACAGGGAACCCTGGGGACGCAAAAAACACCCCTGCCAGGGCACCTCCTTGCTTCTCTGTCTCCTTGCTCTGGGGAGGGGAACCCTCCTGAGTCTCCCAGAGGGCTCACCCTTGTCCTCAACATTAGCTCATAAAAGATGTCTTAGAACGTGATTCCCCAGACCCTCCTGCTTGTGAGAATCTCCAGTGTTTGCTAAAATATAAATTCCCAGGACTTTGAGTCAGACTTTCTCCTTAGTACATTCTTGGCATTCTTAGAAATTACCATGATTGTGAGGAAGAATGGTCTAAAACAGTGATTCTTAATGGGACAGAAGTGGGGGTGGGGGCCAGCATTACAGGATCTGGGAGACAGAGGAGGATGTGTGTAGTTTGAAAAAAAAGGCATTTAAAAACAAGTTCAATATAATAACTGTTATTAGGAATGTTGAGTTGGTTTCCACTAATAATGACCTCATGTAACACAGCTTCCTAGTTTTAAAATACTGGACTGCTAGCCACAAGGTCACTAGTTTGAGCCTACCAGCTGCTTCAAGCTTTCTCCTCCCCAAAAGATTTACAAGCCTCAGAAACCCTATTGTTGTTGTTAGGTGCCATTGAGTCAGTACTGACTCATAGCAACCCTATGAACAATAGAATGAATCATTGCCCATTGATGTTGCCACTGTGCCAAACCATCTTGTTGGGGGTCTTCCTCTTTTTCTCCAACCCTCCACTTTACCAAACATGATTTACCTTTTCCAGTGACTAGTCCCTCCTGACATGTCTGAAGTATGAGATACAAAGTCTGACGATCTTGGCTTCCAAGGAGCCCTCTGGCTGTACTTCCAACACAGATCTATTTATTCTTTTGGCAGTCCATAGGTCTTTCAAGACTCTCCTTCAACACCATAACTCAAATGCATCAATTCTTCTACGATCTTCCTTATTTACTATCTAACTTTCACATGCATATGAGGTTATTGAAAATACCATGGCTTGGGTCAGGCGCACCTTAGTCCTTAAACTGACATCTTTGCTCTTCAACACTTTAAAGAAGTCTTGTGCAGCAGATTTGCCTATGCAATATGTCATTTGATTTCTTGGCTGCTGTTTCCATGAGTGTTGATGACTGATCTGAGCAAAATAAAGTCTTTGATAACTTCAATCTTTTCTCCATTGATAAGAATATTGTTTATTGGTCCAGTGGTGAGAATCTTTGTTTTCTTTACATTGAGAGTATGGTCTTTGATCTCCAACAGTATTTTAAGTCCAAATATCCTCTGCAAATCACAGGTTGTTAATGTGTCTTCCTCCAATCCTGATGCCACGTTTTTCTTCATAGACTCCGTCTTCTCAGATTATTTGCTCAGTATGCAGATTGAATAAGTATGGTGAAAGAATATAACCTTGGCGCACACCTTTCCTAATTGTAAACCATTCAGTGTTCCCTTGTTCTGTTCAAACAACTGCCTCTTGGTCTATGTACAGGTTCATCATGAGCACAATGAAGTCTTCCAAAATATACGTTCTTCGCAATGTTGTCCATAGCTTGTCATGATCCACATAATCGAAAGCTTTGTGTAGGTAATAAAGCACAGATAAACAACTTTCTGGTATTGTCTGGTGTCAACCAAGATCCATCTGACATCAGCAATGATATCCCTCATTCCACGTCCTTGTCCGAATCTGGCTTGAATCTCTGGAAGTTTTCTGTCAATGTATGGTTGCAGCCATTTTTGCATTATCTTTAGTAAAACTTAACTCGCATGGGAAATCAATGATATTGTCTGATGATTTCCACATTCCACTGGGTCCAGTAAATTGGTCAGGTAGTTGTCTCCCAAATTTCTTGGCATAGATGAGTGAGTGCCTCCAGTGCTACATCAGTTTGTTGAAAGATTTCAATTTGTGTTCCATCAGTTCCTGGTGCCTTGTTCATTGTCAATGATTTCAATGCATCTTGGATTTCTTCCTTCAGCATCATTGAATCTAGATCATATGTTACCTTTTGAAATGGTTGAACACTGACCATTTCTTTTTGGTACAGTGACTCTGTATTCCTTCCATCTTCTTTTGATGCTTTTTGCATCATTCAGTATTTTGCCCATAGAATCCTTCAATACCTCAAGCCGAGGTTTGAATTTTTTCTTTAGTTCCCTCAGCTTGAAAAATGTTGAGCATGTTCTTCCCTTTTGGGGTGTGGTCTGCAGCATCTTTTACTGGTGAGATCCAAGGACAGTGAAGTAAGCAGAGATCAGAGGGACCTGTTGTTGTCAGGTGCCGTTGAGTTGGTTCCAACTCATAGCGACCCTGTGTAGGGTTTCTGAGGAGTGGCTAGTGAGCTTGAATCACTAACCTTGCGGTTCAAACTGACTTTGCAGTCCAGCATATTAACACACACCAGGACTCCCAGAGGGACTTACTACCACCAAAATAGAAGAGCCAGCAGTGGAGTGTACTCTTTGGACCTGGGGTCCTTCCAATGCTTCTATATGCAGGGGAAGATTGATTCCAAGACACATGGAGATTTCCAAGGAATGCTGGGCCTACAGTCGCTGCAAGGAGACAAGGTTCATTCCCCACAGTCAGCAAAGAGAGAGAGACAGCCTTCCCCAAGAGCTCTGGAGCTAAATAACCACAGAAAAATCAACTGCCATCCATTTGATTCTGACTCACATGACTCACAATGACAGGGTTTCCAAGACAACGAAACTTTATGGGATCAGACAGCCCCATCTTTCTCCAGCAAAGGGTCTAGTGGATTTGAACTGCTGATCTTACAGTCCAGTGCTTATCTTACAGCAGCACCTAGGCAGACCTGTCTAATTCAGACTCAGTAGGCTGTATGCAGACTGACTAACTTCTCAGTTTCCTCATCTGTAAAATGGCACTATTGATAGGTCCTACCACATGTACCACTACAATGACGCACAGGGATGATGGAGTTAAGTGCTTCACAGCTGTCCTCTACTAGTATTACTGATAATACTGTAGAAAAAGTGATTCATAGTAGACATATAAAATGTGACTCTAGGTCAATACTTGTCAGGAAGGCTGGTCTGAACCCACATACAACCTAAATCACAGGAAGGTAGTTTTATCTAGCAGCGGTCTGGGCAGGCAGGAATGAACAGATAAGAACCCTTTGTAACCACACACACCCATTTCCATTTAATCACTGTGCAAAGTTCTTAAAACCCGGTTTTTCTATAGCTCCCTCCCCTCCTCAATGCTGCGAACATCGCTGATCTGTTTGGGAAACCATTTTTTATTTCAGTTAGACCAGAAGTAAATGGAATTTTCTAAAATCCAATTTAGTGGAATCTGAATGAAGTCATAGTTCGTATAAGATACTTCATTATAAAACAACTCCCCTTACTGTATAAAATAAATTCTTATACAATAGCCCTTACACACACATACCGTGTACATCCATTTTCTCTCCTTTTACCCTGCTTTATCTTTCTTTTCAGTAATTGTGACCATGTAACATACTTTGTGTGTTTATTGTTTGTTATTTATTCCTTCCATTCAGATGTAAATTTCATGAAAGACACAGAGTAGCCTAGTGCCTGAGAAGTGACCAGTACATGGTTGGTAAGCACGTGTTGAATTAATAAATTAATAAGGTAATATATTTTCAGTGACCAAATATTTGGAAATAGTTCATCACTCCTTGTTCCTAGTCTGTCTTCATCTGGAAGCTCATCTGAAATCTGTCCACCATGGTGACCCTACTGGTATTTAAAATACCGGTGGCATAGCTTTCAGAATCACAGCAACTCACAAGCCACCACAGTACAACAAACTGTCATACGAGAGGTGGTGTGCATAAGGTCGCTATGGGTCGGTACCAACTCGATGACACCTAACAAGAAACAACAAAGGTAATATATTACTAAAGTTAGTCCAGTGAACCAACAAATTATTTATAGGACACAAAGCTTCCTCCCCAAGAGATCATTCTCCAAAGACCAATTAGTAAATAATTACTGCTACTGTCACTATGAAATACCTTTTTTTGGTTTTTCTGGGCTATGGCCCACCGTTTTTGTAAGGTCTTAAATGTATACTGTCCTAGTTATCAGTACTGCTATATAGAAATATCATAAGAGGGTGGTTTAGCAAACAAATTCATTGTCTCACACTTAGGAGGCTAGAGATTCAAATTCAGAGTGCGCCTCTGGGAAGGCTTTCTCTGTTTGCCAGCTCTAGGGAAAAGTCTGTCTCCTTTCAGCATCTGCAGGCCCAGAATTCCTTGGTGAGCTCCATGCTTCTTGGCATCAATCTTCCCCTGGATCTAGGAGCTTCATGTGTAGACACCTCAGGTCCAAAGGATGCATTCCACTCCTGGTTCTTCCTCCTTGGTGGTAGTTTGGTTGTTGTTTTTAAGTGCCGTCGAGTCGGTTCCGACCCATAGTGACCCTGTATAGAGTTTCCGAGGAGCACCTGGTGAGCTTGAACTGCTGACCTTACAGTTCAAACAGCTTTACAGTCTGGTGCATTAGCCCACAGCGCCACACCAGGACTCCATTGGTGGTGGTAGGCCCCTCTAATCTCTGCTCACTTCTCTTTTTATATTTGTAAGATGAAAGATGTTGCAGGCCACACCCCCAAGGAAACGTCCTTTAACTTTATTAATTATAGCATATCATATTATGGCAGTAATTATACTATATTAAAACTCATGTTAACTGCAAACCTACTGAGAATCCGGTCCCGGTCAAGTTGACACAAAATCGTAACTATCTATTGAATTCCCCTCTCCCAACTCTGGGGTTCAATCACTCCCTTCAACATTTAGAGACAGCTGTGATCTTTTCACAATTTTGTTGCTTTATTGAAAATATGGACCTAAATAGGATTCACAGCTCTTGAGTTCTGTTCCACAGCAACATCTGTTTCTGGTTTAGGTTTACTTCAGCTAAAAATATTCTGCCTAAACTGTGAACTATGTATTCATTCCTCTTCAAGGCCCACCATCGGGAGAAGAGGGAGATAGGTCTTGGGACCACCGTAACAAAGGCACTATCACACTTACATATGGGAGGGTCAAATACAGGAGTCCCACTAATGGAAGAAATAAACGCATAAAAAGCTTGAAGACAAAGTCTTTTGTGTACCAGGAAGTAAAACTTTCAAGTAATACCACGCTTTGCCCCGCCAAACCAGTCTTCATGGTATTTCAAATTTTAAAACCTTTGCCTAAGAAGTTGGCATATTTCACAACCTAGCCTTGTCCCTTTTCTTTTTCTAATTCTATAGTCCCAGAATTTTCACATCCTGGTCCCCAATCCAAACAGACAGACACACACATGAGTAGAATAAACGCTGGAAGGTCTGGCCGCTGGTTAAAAGAATTTCAACATATCTAAGTTAAGTTCATGTGTTAACACATAAGTAGCTGTGTCGTCTTAAGCAATCTGGTTAACCAATCTAAGCCTCCTTTCTCTCATCTGCAATTGGAGAGAAGGCTATTTGGCTCATAGAGTTGTTATAAAGATTAACTGAAATTAAGTATAGAAGATTCTTAGCACAGTGCCTGGCGCTTGGTAAATCCACAATAAACTATTATGTTGTTCTTCAGGAAACTGAAGTGCTTTCTCTTAATCATATCAAAATTTGTCCTATGTCTACCATTCCTTAGAAGTACGAAAGCCTGCACTAAAAAATAAACTCACCAACAGTCACCCAACTAAGTAGCGGAATGAAAATCTACATTAATCTCATGCTCAAAACCCCAGCTGTCTTCTTGCTTATGCCTTTTCTTATGCAAGAATCTGGATAAGTCTCCTTCTACATATATTGTTAGATATTTGGTTATCTCCTTCTTACTCATAATATAACAAAACAGGTGTCTTGCAAAATGATTTACATTCATAGTACGTTTCCAATTTGACTCTGTATTTGTGTGTGTGTGTGTATGTCATGATGGGTTTGAAAGCACACACATGGAAGAGTAAGCAATAATACTAGAAATGCAAACTCTTAGATAATTATCGTCATTTTTATCTTACACATTGTAATTTTCATCTCTACAAGTTCAATCTTGATCTCTTTTTTTATAACTCCCTAGTGGCATAGTTCAAACTCCCCAGCTGCTCCTCGGAAACCCTATTCAGGGTCGCTATGGGTCGGAACCAACTCAACGTCACTTAACAACAGCAACAACAAAGTGGCAGAGTGGGTTAGTTGTTGGGCTGAGCAGGGTTTGTTTGACTCAGTATCCAAGACTGGGTTCTGAGTCCAAGACTGGAGTGAATCTACAAAGATCATTCTAGCCCCTGGGGGGATCTGTCTAAAATGGAAATGGGGCTGGAAGTGGAACTTGAACAAGATGTGTCTGGATCATGCATAATCAGAAAAGGAAACTGGTTATGCTCATTATAGCGACAGTTCAGACAACCCACAGAGGTAGGAAGTGACTATGTAGAGTTAATAAAGTAATTGCAGAAGTGTATGTAGGTTTCACCATTGGCACTCAACTGGATAGAGAAGTGGTGAACAAACCAGGGTTTGTAGACTCTTCTAAATTCAACACTGCCATGGAATAGCCACCCACATCCAATATTTATTCAGAAGATGGTGTGGAGGACATAGAATTAAAGCACAATTAATCGGAAGTACTGTTATATATTATTGTAAGTGGATTTCTTCCACAAAACACACAATAAGATAATATGTAAAATGAGAAAAATAATGGAAAACAACTTACTTATTTTGTCCAATTGTTTCAAAATCTTTCACAACAATCCCAAGGGAAGATGAAATGTCCAATGGTATACCCCTCAAGTCAAACTCCAAAATCTGTTCACATAAAGGTTATGAAAACAAAAAGACTGTTAACAAAAGATTAGAGGATATAAAAAGATGCAATAGTTCAACAGGTTAGGTCATCATCTTTTCTAATGGAAATCTTTTCAATTATTCAATTCTATTGTTGTTATAAAGTGCCGTCAAGTTGATTCTGACTCATAGCGACTGACCCTGTATAAGATTTCCAAGGTTGGTGAGTGTGAACTGCCAACCTTGCAGTCCAGTGCATAACCTATAACAGCTAGATAGAAATGAGCTCAAACCTGGGAACAATTGTGAGGCGTGTGTACAACTGTACATAGGGTCACTGTGAGTCAAATTAACTTGAAGGCACCAAACAACAACAATTCCATAGACAGAAATGATTAAATCCAAAACCTGGAGGCACATGAAAGGCATGGGAAAAAACGAACCCAAGTTAAACTCAAAGGCCCTGGAGGCACCTCCGGGCTTTTCATTTTCTAGGTTCTGTAGCTTTTAGACAAGTCACTGAAACTTCTGTCTCTTAGTCAGAGAACTGGGCTTAAGACCCACCACAATTACTGTAAGAATAAAATACCATGAGTCAGAGTTGCCTTTTTACAGTAGCTGAACCTTTTGTATAAGAAAACTGTCTACAATGGTATTGTTATTTGCTTTGCTCTTCTTAACCACATTTTTATTGAACAAAGGAAATTAATAATCCAAAACCATTTTTCTAAATTGCACCAGCACCTTTTAAACCACACTGTGATCAGTGTTACAGTCGGTTAACCTGTCCCAGCCTTACAGTTTAATATAATAAATTATTGTCTAATAGAAAAAATAAAGACCAGCATAGTACCAATGCTTCCTTTGATTAATTATGTAACAAATAAGTTAAGTCATCCTACTGGTTTATAATAATGAATTTATCCTCCTCATATCAAGTTTGGAATGGACAGAAAATGAATTTCTGAGCTAATATTAGAGCATACCTACTAATCACAATAGGTTTAGGGACTGGCATTGTATTTGAGCTTGGTGTAGATTATAAAACAGCAATTGGGAGGTTTACTTTACAAATGCAAGGGTAAATCAAAATATATCGCTACACAATATGAAGCTATTATTTTGTTTTGTTTTTGACATCTCCTCCACCTAGATCTATCCACTTCTGAAGAAGATGTTTCCATCTCTCTAGCCCTTCCCAAAGAATTCTGTGCTCCTTGATTTACACCACCATCAAATGGCAGTTTGGGCATCCTTGAGGGATTCAAATTTTGTTCCTTTTCAATGTTCTTTGAGTTTAGAAAACAAAAACAAGACTGAAGGGGCAAAAGCAGGTCTGTAGGGTGGATGGGGCAAGGTTTCCCAACAAAGTTCGCATAGGCCAGCCTTCGCTACCCTCAAGGAATTGAACATTGTTGTGTAGATGTAGAAAAAAAATTCCTCAGCACAACTTTTCTGGCCTTTTTCTCAACAATGCAGTTTATAATTTTCTTAAAACTTCCTAATAAGCCTCCATGATCACCCTATGTCATTTGAGAAAATCTATCAAAATTACCCCTTTAAAACAGCTGCGAAAAAAAACAGCTGCCATAACCTTCGACTTGACATATTTGCCTTGAATTTAACTGGCACAGAAGATCCTCTCAGAAGCCACTGTTTTGATCGGCTCTTGCCCTCTGGATCATATTAGTAAATCCAGGATTTGTCCCTGGTTATGATTTGTTCCATAAAATCACCCTCATTAGCGTCAATCTTGCTTTAAAACTGATGGAAAATTCAGCTCTTTGGCTAGCTGATCTAACCACAACGTTTTGGGCTTGCTGAGGTGAAGAAGATATTTGCTTAAAATTGAAAATGCCCAATCATTTGAGACCCCAATTTCAGTGGTAATTCTATGATATTCATCCACCACCAAGGCCAATTTCTCCATTTGTGGAGGTTGATGGTCTTCCCTCTCTTGGCTCATCATTGAGATCTTCCAGACCTTCCTTAAAACACTTGATTCATCTAGTTTTTATGTGGAGCAACATTCCTGTAAACGTGTTGCAAAGCTTCAGTGATTTGGGTATAAGTCCACTTGTGTTTTGTTAAAAATTCAACATTAGCCCTGACATCAAAATAGTTTTCCCCTGACACCATGGCACACACAAAAATAAAAGAATATTAGTTCCTTTTGTTTTCTTTATAAGGTACCCCAGCGAGACTAAGACAAGAGTATTACTGAAAGGACTTATCTGCAGCCATCCATTGAGAGCAGAGATCTGTTTTGTTTTGGTTGTTTAGTGTTGCCATAATAGAAATACAAGTGGCTGGCTTTAACAAACAGAAATTAATTATCTCATAATTTAGGAGGCTAGAAGTCCAAATCCAGAATGCTGGCTCTAAGGAAAGGCTTTCTTTTTGTGGGCTCTGGTGAAAGGTCCTTGTCTCAGCATCTGGAGGCCCAGTGTTCCTTGGGGTTCTCCATGTGTCTTGGCATCAATCTTTCCATGGATGTAGGAGTGTCACAGTGTCATGTCACTTATTGCAGCGTCCACAATGTAACAAACATCACTTATTCCAACTTCCTCCCCATGTTTTGTTTCTGTTCCTCCTTTCCTAACCCTTCTGAGTAAATGCCACCCGTTTGATCTGAAAGAGTATTTTAAGGTGTACCAACATTTCTAATACTATTGTTCCCTTTGTTGTGGTAAGTGTCATCAAGTCTGTTCAGACTCATAGCAACCCTGTATGGGGTTTCCAAGGAGCAGCTGATGAGCTTGAACCACTGACCTTGTGGTTTAAACTAAGCTTGCAGCCAGTGCATTACCCTGCAGCGCCATACCAGGACTCCTTGTTCCCTGTTTATCGTTTAAGCTATGGGGAGAGTTTAATTCCAGGGCCATAGTCTTGGGAGTGATCCCATTTCAATCAGTGAGCCTGGTCTTTTTTATGATTTTAAGTTTTGTTCCAAAATTTCCTCCTACTCTATCCAGGACCTTCTAATGTGGTCCCTGAAAGAGCAGTTGGTAGTGGTAGCGGGGTACCATCTAGTTCTCTGTTCTCAGGGTTGTGAAAACTGATGTTCCCCATGGTCCAACTGCCCATTAAAACAATTGTTTCTTTTATTTTCTTCACTATTCTTTCCTCCAAATAGGGAGAGACCAATAGTTGCACCTTAGATGGCTACTCATGAGCTTTTAAGACCCCAGTCGCCTAATAGCAATTTTTTTTTTTTTTAGCTTATCCTTGTACATTTGCAATATAAGAAAAAAAAAATCCATACTAGGAACAAAACAGTAAGATGGATGATTTTCTGAAGAGCACAAATCTGCTCACATGACTATACACCCCTTTTTCCTCAATTCCTAGATCAACATGGGTTGAACTTTATAAAATGACATTTTAGGGTTATGCAAAACCTAAGACAATAAACAAACACTTGTGTATTTTTTATTTGTTTGTTTTATTCCTGGAGTTCTGTGTAAGATGCTAATGATCCACAGAAGACCAACCAGTCAGGCCTCTTACACTCAGGGAGCTGAGAATACAGCTGACTTAAGCTTAGGGGTTTCTATGAAATTACAGGAAAATGGGATTCCCTCTCAGGCTACATGAAGCCAGCAGGGCTTTCCAAAAAGGCATTGAGAGTTTTTCATAATTCTCTCATCAAATGTAATGCATAATCTTTATTGTCTGTTGTTGTTGTTAAGTACCATTGAGTCAGTTCCAACCCATAGCAAACCTGTATAGCATTTCTGGGAGTGGCTGGTGAGCTTGAGCCACCATCCTTGTGGTTCAAACTGACTTTGCAGTCCAGCGCATGAACCCACAGTGCCACACCAGGTCTCCCTTTATTGTCTAGAGATGCTAAAACTAATTGGGAGGTGAAAGGCTTTATTTATTATCTGTGCAGGGGACGTCTTCAAAGCTAGGTGGCTGAGTGAAAATAACAAAGGCATTTATTATTACTTTTATCCAGTTATGAGCTGGCTTTTGGAGAAGAAAACAAACAAATAATAGGGCCAATCATCAACTTTTAGAAAATGAGTCTGACTGGTAAACTTCTACTTAGTGGAAAGAGTTAAATTTTTTCATCTATCCATGGCTCTGTAGGATGAGCTCTGGACTTCAAACCACAAGATGAGTGGTTGGAGCTTATCAGCCCCTCCACGAAGGAAAGAGGAGGCTTTCTGCTCCTGCAAAGATTTACAGCCTCAGAAACCCTACACAGGGTCACCATGAGTGGGGAACCGACTCCTTGGCACTTAAGAGCAATAACCACATATTAACATATAGCACACTGAGCTACTTATAAGATAAATGTAAAGCCAACAGCAATACAGAAGGTAAATGTTGTTAAGTGCCGTTGAGTCTGTTCTGACCCATAGTGACCCTGTGTAGAGTTTCCAAGGAGCAGCTGGTGAGCTTGAACTGCTGACCCTGAGATTCAAACTGACTTTGCAGTCCAGGGCATTAACCCACAGTGCCACACCAGGACTACCAGAAGGTAAATAAATTGTATGAAATACTAGTCCATGGACTATTACACAGTCACTAAAAACACTTTAGTTGGATGATATGAGTATATGTTCAGGAGATCATAATAAGAAAAAACAGGATATGAATCTACATTTGCTATTAGTTTTCATTTGAGATACCATATTTTATTAAATATATTCATTCAATGAACATTATTTAATAAATCCCAAATGTTATCAGAAGTTCTTTCTTGCTTAGGCTTATCTGAAGTTTTCCAAATTTCTATATTAAGTACATATTACTGTTATTAACATACAAAACAACAAACGTCATACTCATAAGACACACACAGCGTCATGTAATACTGTCATAACTAGTCACTTGCAGATGTGATTTTAATGACCGAACTTTCCTTCTGGGACTCTGGGTATGATCTAATCCGGCCACATGATTTAGTGACATGCCCAGGTCTCACCACCAGTTCACAACTGCACCAGGGCTAGACCCTAAGCCTTCTCACTCCTCATGCAGACTGCGCTCACCACAGGAGATGGGCCCTGGTATGGCATGTCTTGTGAAGTATTCTGCTTTCTTGACTGGTATAAGGGAGATACAGAGGATAGGGCGAAAATGCAGAGATTCCCCTTCAAAAGGGAAAGGTTAACCTCTGCCCTAAAGATGGAACAATCAGGTGTAGCTTAGGCACTGGATCAAAGTTGAAAGAAGAATAGTCACCTCATTCCAGACAGGGTTGAGCTCATTATCAACTTTCTTTGTTTTCTTTTTCTCATCTGCAAATAAAAAATAAGAGACTTCAATCAATTCAAAGTATTTATAGAGCATGGATGTATTATTCATTTAGTCATTCCAAGAACATTTATTTACTGAGGGTCTCACTATGGGCTCAAAGTCCTTGGATGATGTAAACAGTTAAGTATGCCCAGAGGAAGAAAGATCTGGCAATATACTTAGGAAAAGTCAGTCATTGAAAACCCGACTTTGACACACATGAAGTCGTCATAAGTCCAATGGATTCGACAGCAATGGTTTGGTTTTACTATGTACCCAAGGAACCCTGGTAACCTAGTGGATTACCAGCTGGGCTACTAACCTGAAGGTCAGTAGTTCAAATCTACCAGCCTTTCCACAGGAGAAAGACGAGGCTTTCTGCTCTCATAAAGATTTACAGTCTCAGAAACCCTAATCAGGGGCCGCTTATGTGTTGGAACTGACTCAATGGCTCACCACTATCACTGTTCATCTACCTAGGTCAGGACCTCCCCTAATCAAATTGTTCCAACTGAGTGGCATATTTTTTTATTTAAAATCATTTTCTCACCCCCTAGGTCTACAAGGAGTTAAGGAAAGGGGCAATTTGAAGTCAGGAAAATGCAGTAGGTCCCTGCACATCAAGGTTGCCCAGTTAGCTAACTTCTCCAAGGTCACTCAGTCTCCACTGTAGGAAGAAGTTAACCTCTGGGTTGCAGATCTCTTTACAGACGAACATAAAGGAGCTCATAAATGGGACGGTGGTGCCCTGATTTAAACATGGAATGCAGTTCTGAAATCCACACCACCTCTCTGGGTGATAAGAGACAGGCCTGGAGCCCTGGCAGTTAAATTTAAGCTGGATTTCCTCCTCCAAGGCTTAATACAAGGTGAACAGCAGAAGAGAAATTCTGAAGGCTGACAGAGAACTGGGTTGTCCTTAATCTTAGCCCACAAGATCCTCTGTCTCTGACAGGTGGACTGGACAGTACACCTAAGAAGCCAAATAATTGTTAATCTGGCTCATCCCTCAAGATTCCTGGGAGCACCCAGAGATGTCACAAAAGAAAGTCCTGATCATCTACATCCATCAAAGATTAGAGACAAAAAACCCTACTGAGTGCACTTCTACTATGTAACACATGCTGTTGTTATTAAATGCTGCTGAGTTGGTTCGGACTCATAGCAACCCTGTGTAGTGTTTCTGAGGAGTGGCTGGTGGGTTTGAACTGCTGACTTTGTGGTTAGAAGTCCAGTGCTTATCCTACAGTACCTGGAATCTACTTGATGATTTGGCTTTTTGGTGTGCTTTTGTTATGGTGATGGTGGTTGTTTTTAATTCTTCTTAAAGACTTTACTTCTGTTACTGTGGTCAGCTTGGCGCCTGACTGATGGGGACCCCATGGCCAATAGGATTAGACCTTTGTGATGCATGTGTTCTTTGGCTGATTTCTGGAAATAAATTGCCAGGCTTCTTTGACTCGTCTGTTTAGTCTGGAAGTGCTGCTGAAACTGCGTCTGCATTTTAGCCACACACAAACCTCCACGGACAGCACAGTGGCGGCTGTGCTTGAGGCACACTGGCTGAGAATCGATTCCAGGAGGCCTGCATGGAAGGCAAGGATTCTTCCACTGAAAAACACTGTTCCCTTAGTGGCCCCAGTATGCCCACCCCCCATTCCCAGTTTTCTAAGGGACCTGAAAGATTAAGTATCATATTCAAAGTCACCCAATTAGTAAGGGTCAAGGCTAGGTTTTGAACCCAGGCAGCCTGGCCACCCGTGGCAACATCTGAAGCACTCCTAGGCACGGCTTCCCGGCTGAGGAATGTGGGAGGCTGTGGCACAGACTCAGTTGGATGTCACGTGCTGTCTGTAGGCCTAACCACCTCAGTCTTCCAAGACCTCAGCATAGCACAGCTGTGAATCATTCCCCTCACTCTGTTAAGCATTAACTTTTCCACTTGAGTGGGCATCACAAGCCCTGACTGGCTTCCCTTTTTAAGCTTCAGCAGGACCCTACACATCAGCTTGAGCTGTTTGTCGTGAGGTGGTTTCTGTGGGGCCTACAGAGCCCTTCATTGGCTCTGACACTGATGTCATAGAAGCTGTCTTGAGATTTCCCCTGCCCACCCCCTATTCATCCAATAGCACTTCTCCATCTTCCTGTGGTTGTAGCTGGAGAAAATGCTCTTGACAGAAGAGGAGCCACACAAAGGGACCTTCAACTTAACAGAGCTGACAAAATGACTCTTACTCATCATTTATAACAACCACAACAACAAAAACCACAGCTGCTGTGGCGTCAGTTCCAGCTCATGGCAACCCTGTATGTCACCTAGTCGAACTGCTCTGTGATCTTTCTTCCCAGGTAGCTTTTGGTGAGTTTTCCTTTTTTTCCCAGCACTTGAGTGATGTTTAACTGTTTGCATCACCCAGGTACTGTATATCAATCATCTATAGGTGTGCAGGATAATGCAAGGTCAGTGGTTCAAACCCACCATCCACTCCTCAGAAACCCTAGACAGGGTCACTATGAGTCAGAGCCAACTTGACAGCACTTAACAACAAGACCATCTTTACAAAAATCCTACAAGGGAAGCATTCTCATCCCCATTTTACAGGTAAAGAAGCCAAGAGAAGTTAGCTAACTTCCGTAAGTTCACACAGCTCATAAAGAAACAGCGGGAACTTGAACCTAAATCTCCCTGGTTCTAAAACCAGTATGTATGTGTATGTGTTTGCCATTAGACCATACTGTCTCATTGGAAGGTGCCAGAACAGTTGGGGACAGAAAGATCCATATGTATGCAGTCATACCTCAGAGACAGTGCAGGTTTGGTAGCAGGCTGCCACAATGAAGCAAGTTACACAATGTTTTGTTTTCCCATTGCATATAAAAGTTATGTTTTATACCACAATATCTGTGAAGCTCAGTAAAACAAGCCTGTGCTGTGTGTCAAGGGCTTGACACCTTAGGGAGGGATCTGGTAGACAAACCCATGGACAGGTTTCAGCATATTCAGAAACTCCCTTAAGACTGTTTGCTCCAGCACACACAATGTTGCATTTGTGAGTTTTTCTGAGAAGAGGATTTATTACTTTTACCAGATTCTCAAGTGAGTTAATCTTGACAAAAGTTAGGAATCCCTGCATGTGACAAGCATGACATGGTACCACCCATCCCCCTCTCCATCTCACCCCTATCCTTGCTACCATAACCAGGACTTGGTGAATGGAGAACTGGTCCAGGAAGAAATGAAACTAGCCTGAGACTACAGTAGAACTTCAGGGGAGAAGGTGGAAAATGGTGAGACGTTTCAGCAAATAGGTGGAACAAGGAGAAGGCAGCAAATAATTTGCAGAAACTGGGCACAGGAGTTTAGCGTTGGTCTTGGATCACTGCAGGATGCTATTGAAGCAACATTCCAGTCTCCAAATCTCCAGACTCTGGGCTGGGCAGGGAGGCAAAACAGGCACAGGGGCTCCAGGGAAGCTTTAGTAAAACACAGGGCTTACAAAGAATCCCAACCCTGATGAATACCCCAGGAAACAGAGAACAAGGAAGACCATCTATGTGGTTATCTTATGCTGAATGTGGCGCTGCTGACCCTCCCTGTAGGCAGAGGATTGTGTCAAAGCCAGCAGCTGAACAGTGTGACAAGATTCACTGTCCATTCATTTGCCATCAAATGTTTATTGAGTCCTGGTATGGTGCTGTAGGATAAGCACTGAACCGCAAGGTTGGTTTGAACGGCAAAATCAACACACCAAACTCATCAGCCGCTCCTCGGAAACTCTACACAAGGTCACTATGAGCCGGAACCGACTCGACAACACTAACAACAGTAAGTGCAAATGGTTAATATGGTTGCCTGCTAACTGAAAGATTGGAGATTGGAGTCGAGGCAGAGACAACTCAGGAGAAAGGTTTGGTGATCTACTCGTGAAAAATCCGCCACTGAAAACTAGGGAGCAATGTGCTAGTCTCTGGCTCACACAAGGCTGACATGAGTTGGAATCAATTCAACAGCAACTGTGTTTGTTTTTATATGCCAGTAAGCAAGGAAACACCAGAGGATAAGACATAGCCCCTGGTCTTAAGAAGTTCCACAAATGGAGTTTATGGGCTATTGAACACAGGAACCAAGCAGATGTTTACGCATGTTTCCACCAGGTAGCAAAAAGTCCCATCATGTTCTTCCCTGCTTCATTCTCATCCTGAAAGTCTCTCCTATAAGAGCAGGGTAATGGGAATAATGACTGGTCAGGCTAGACCCAATGAAACTCACTCCCTATCCATAGAAATGGTCCATTCACTGTATTTATCCACAAGCATGAATCCACTTCCTCATTCTTCCATCCCACAAATATTTTTGAATTACTGTTTGCCAGACCTGAGCTGGGAGATATAAAGATACACAAAACATGGCTCCTGGCCTCAGATGGGCCAGCAGGGAGTAGGATGAGCCAGATCAGCATCTGTTACCAGGTGACCCCATGTCTATCAGAGAAGTGTGCTCCACAGGGATGCCAGTGGCTGATTTTACAGAAATAAATCAGCAGGCCTTGCCTTTGTGGAGCCTCTGGGTGAACTCAGACCTCTAACCTTTGATTGGCAGCTGAGTGCATTCACCATTTACAATACAGGGACTCCAAGACACGGCCACTGATGTTGTTAAGTGTTGTTGAGTTGGTTCCCACTCACAGCGACCGTGTATAAAGTTTCCAAGGAGCAGCTGGTGAGTTTGAACTGCCAACCCTGTGGTTCAAAGCAACCTTGTAGTCCAGCACATTAACCCACAACGCCACACCAGGACTCCATAGTGACTGAATAGAAGATGGGTACAGAGGAAGGGTACTGTGAATTCAGAGAAAGGGGCTGAGCTGGGCCTTGAAGTACAAGAAAGGACTGGAAATTGTAGAACTGGGAAGAAAAAACTTACTCTGGGCAGAGGCAGTAGGGTGAGTAATCAGCATGGAGGCAGGAGAGAACAGGCTGGGTCTGGGGACACTACACAACCCATCTGGCTTCAAGGACATGGAAAGGAGCTGAGACAATTAGGCTGCTTGAAAAGGTTACACTGCAGAGCCTTGAAAGCCAGGCTAATACTAACCACGTAAGGGAGGAGGGCATAAGAACATAACTTAATAACTTAAGAAGGTTATAATAATCCACCAAGAAAAACAAAGTGCCCAACAGCTCTTCCGATACACATTCCTGAGCACATGATTCAGTTGTGCTTTGAGAACAACGGGAAGCAGTTGAGTCTGCAGATTCTAGCTGACAACAGACCAGATGGGACTATTCAAGTGGGACTTCCTGTAGCTCCTGTCACTCGCTGCTGAGGGCACCACCACATAGGGGCACTCACTCTGGGCCAGGCATGTGCTAAACCATTCTCTCATTAACCCACCCAGCAAACCTATAATGTGTTGTTATGTGGCATTGAGTCGGTTCTGTCTCAATGAAGGAACGGCTGGTGAGCTTAAACTGCGGAATTTGCAGTTCAATGTATTAACCCGCAGCACCACACCTATAAGGTTGTTGTTGTTAAGTGCCATCAAGTCGGTTCTGACCCATAACGAACCTTACAGGGTTTCCAAGGAGCAGCTGGTTTGACCTTGCAGTTCAAACCAACTTTGCAGTCCAACACATTAACCCACAGCGCCACACCAGGACTCCTATAAGGTTGAACCACCAACCTTGCAGTTCAAATGGCTTTGCAGTCTGAAGCATTAACCCACAGTGCCACACCAGGGTGGGCACTGCTATTACTTGCTCTGCAGATGAACAAAGCAAATCCCAAATAGTTAAGTAACATGGCCAAGATTACAGAGCTAGGAAGAAGCCTTCTAACCCATGTCTAGCCTGATTCCAGAGCCCACACCTTTAACCACTGCACATTCCTGTCTCCCTAGCAAACAAGGAACTATTAAGTAACGCTTATTCTTTGAAAGGAGCTCTGGTAACGTAGTGGTTATGAGTCGGGCTGTGAACCACAAGGATAGTAGTTCGAAACTACCAGCTGTTCCACGGGAGAAAGATAAGGCTTTCTGCTCCCGTAAAGATTTACAGCCTCGAAACCCTGTACAGGGTCACTATGGGTCAGAACTGACTCCACAGCATGTAACAACAACATTCTTTTAGAGGAACCCAGTTCAATCCCTTCCAAGAAGGTGGCTGATTTTTATCCAAATGTGTATACATTACATCTTATTAAAAACCCATTCTCACACATAAACACGTCAGCCAAAAAAAAAGTCCATAAATTATTTTCTTATCAGCAGCCACAGTCACATATTTATATTGCTTAACTATTCAATTCCACCTTTAAAAAAAAAGAAAAAAAAAGGTCAAAGTCGCAGGTGCTAACCATCAGATTAAATTACTGGAAACCCCTCCTTCTCCACATCACCTACTTCCCCAGGATCCCATCCGTCATTTTATTAAGATGAGTGTTTCTTCCTAAGGGAAAGAATGAAATATTTTCAACCCTAAACATCACTGACTCAAATGCAGCGTTTGTGATGAAGTTCAACCCAGGCATTCTTTGGGACATTTCCTGTTTTCTGATTAGCTGTGCTTGCTTCTCTTTCAGCTCTGTGAAGGTCACTATTGTAATCACTAACCCTTGTGCCAACCTTCCAACAAGGTTTCCATGAGAACAGGACAAGTGCTTCTGGCTAGCCACCGGCAACCTCTTGCACGGAACCATTTCCTTTACTATTCACCTAGCAGACAGTATGTTGGACCCTTTTAGAAAAGATAAGAGAGCAGGACTCCTGGATTGCTAGGTCCCCATGGAAGGAACACTAAACAAACAGGAGCTGTGTATGATACTATTCGTTGTTACTGCACCAGAGCAAGACCCCAGGCCAACCCCAGAGAAGTCCCCAGGCCAGGGAGACTTGGAAAACAGGGCGGTAGCCATCAGAGGAAGTAGCTAGTGGAGCTGGAGACAGTTGGGTGGAGCTGTTCTCCTGCCTGGCTCTGTTTCAGTCCTCAGAAGCCTGCCTGGGGCAGCTGGCATGTGGGCAGTGGTTGCTCCTCCCTGGCAGATGGTCGGACAACCATCAGCATCTGAGGGATTTTCCACAATAACCATAGATCACACCAGGCTCTAGGAAGGACCAGCAGGAGACTGCCCTGCCCTCAGCTCCACATGAACACAGACATGTGGTCCACCAGGTCTAACCCACTAAAGGAATATCTTTGACTTTTGCCTTCCAGCCCTGGCTGCCCTGTTGCTCAGGATGATGTGAACAAACAGGTTCTAGCTGAAAGGCATTTTGGCCAAATGGCAACCGTGATACAAAGTGAGGTTGTTTTGTACATGTCTGAAACAGTCACTGATATCACTGATAAAGAGGAATGCCCAGACAAAAAGGGAGACTCGCTTACAGCTCCTTTTTCCGTAACCAGTGCCCCACTGGCCTCCAGAGATGCTCTTGCAGGTAGACAAGCTTTTGAATCAAAAGCCAATCCTCCAAGGGAACTGCAGTGTGGCCTGGTTGGTTCGGACAACTCATTCAGAATCTATTTCCCAAATTCTGAACCCCCCGGGAGTGGTCGGGTTTCAGCTCTGACAACTGCCCAGGCTACTAGTACAGGGAACCCACGTGGACCAAGCACCTGGACTAGCTGCCTGGGTGGAGAAAGCAAACCACATGACTCTTTGGTCTCTTTATATTCTGTGTGGTACTTTGAAACACATTTGTTTGTTTAATCCTTACAAGAACTGAAACCAAACCCACTGCCATGGAGTCAATTGCAATTCAGGGCAACTCCGTGTATGTCCTAGTAGAACTGTACTCAGCAGAGTTTTCAATAGCTGTCATCTTATGGAGGTAGATTGCCAGGCCTTTCTTCTGCAGCACCACTGGGTAGATTGGAACTGCCAGCTTTTCATTTAGTAGCCAAGCCTAATCTTTATAAGGAAAGTGCTATTATCCCCATTTTGCAGATTAGAAAAGTGAGGTTCAGTGACATTAACAGACTCACCCAAAGTCACACAGTTAATAAGTGGCATGGCTAAGCTTCAGCTCCAAGTCAAGCTCATTCTCAAACCCATGCTCTGAGCTGCAACCTCAGGCTGCGGGCACCTGCTGATGTCCTATCACATTTTCATCATTACCAGTAAGTGTCTTGGTAGCAAAATCATTAAGTGTTCAGCTGCTAATGGAATTGTCTGTGGTTCAAACACACCAACAGCTACACAGAAAAAAAGAACTAGTGGTCTGCTCCCATAAAGCTGTCAGCCTTTAGGGCAGTGCTGCTCTGTCCTATAGGACCAACAGGGGTCAGAGTGGACTTGACAGTTCTATGACTCTGGGCTACTTACTTTAGCCCTCTGTGCTTACATTTATTAATAAATGTTGGTATCTATTGCAGGTTGGAGGAGCTCTGGTAGCATAGTGATTACAAACAGAGCTGCTAACCTCAAGGTCAACAGTTCGAAACTACCAGCTGTTCCGTGGGAGAAAGATGAGGCTTTCTACTCCCATATTTACAGCTTCAGAAACCCTGTACAGGGTCACTATGAGTTGGAACCGACTCCATGGCACAAAACCACCACCACCAATGCGGGTTGGAGTCCTGGTGTGGCGCTGTTGGTTAATGCTCTAGATGGCAAAGTCCGCTTTGAACCCGGAGGCCTGTGGTTCAAGTTCACCAGTTGCTCCTTGGAAACCCTATATGAGTCCCTATGGGTCGGAACCCAACTTGACAGCACTTAACAACAACAACAACAACACGGGTTAATGCACTAGACTGCAAGGTCAGTTTGAAATGCAAGGTCGGCGGTTCAAGCTCACCAGCGGATCCTCGGAAACCCTATACAAGGTCGCTATGAGTCAGAACCAACTCACCAACTCGATGGTACTTAACAACACAACAACAATAACTAAGTATCATCTAAACTATGGGTGGTGGTGGTTATGTGCCGTGGAGTTGGTTCTGACTCATAGCAACCCTGGACAGGGTTTCAGAGGCTGTAAATCTTTAATGGGAGCAGAAAGCCTCATCTTTCTCCCATGGAACAGCTGGTATTTTGAACTGCTGACCTTGTGGTTCGCAGCCTGATTCATAATCACTATGCTACCAGAGCTCCTTCTGCCAAGCATCATTTGTATATTTATAACATAATTTCATATAAATTTATATTAGTATGAAAAAAGCTCCTAGATTTTTTGAATTTCGAGTCCTGCTTGCGGTTGCCTTGGCAAGGTTAGACCAAATGATTTCACAGGCTATAAGGCTCGCAGGCCTGACATTTCCCACCCCTGATCTAAACCCTGGGTGGTGAAAGTAATTAATATGATCAGCTGGCAGCCAAAAGCCTGGAGACTGAGTACACTGGGTTCAAAAAGTCCGCCATTGAAAGAAAGGACTATGGGCCCACTACTCTGCTGACATACATGGGTCACTAGGAGCCTGAATTGTCTCAGCAACAACTGACTTTGAATGTCCAGGAATAACTGTCACCACATATAGAGGCCACGGAATCCTGGTGTGGCGCTATAGAAGCAGCATTGGACTACGAACCACAAGGTTGGTGGTTCAAACCCACCAGCGGCTCCTCAAAAACTCCATGCAGGGTCACTATGAGTCGAAATCTACTCGATGGCACTTAACGACAACAATACAGGCACCATAATATGCCAGGCATTGTATATGTTCTCTATACCTTTATCCTCTTTTGAGGCACAACAACAACAAAGTGGGTGATGTGGAGACGAGAGCCACTTCATTGTGGTTCATAGTCCAGTGCTGTGCCTACAGTACCACACCGGGAGTCCCACCAGTAGGAAACAGTCAGAATTTGAACACAGGTCTTCTGGTTCATGAGCCTCTTCTCCACTTTCTGCCTCTAGCTGGCATGTTTCTGAGACATGATTTGCTAGAGAATGTGTTAAAGCTGGTGGTCTCCAGCAAATTCATTTTGAGCTCAGCTCAAAGACATGGGACTTACTAGTGTTTCAAAGGATCTCTGAAGGTCTGAGCGTCTTGTCAAAGGGGATGGATGGAAAAGCCCCCTCACAGCGTTGCTTTGAGCAGCCACCAAAAGGGTAAGAATGAGCCCAGGACACAGTGGATATTCCTGTATGTGGACCAGAGTCTGAATAACCAACTGGTTCCATCAGACAAACTTCGAGGACCGAGTTCCTCCACCTTCCCTACCTCCAAGAGATGGAGAGTGTCAAGAGAAACTAAAATGGTTCCCAAGAGAACTTTAAAAACAAACACCCAGCACTGAGTCAAAATCTTCATAACTCAATACTATCCCTCCCTGGCAAAAACAAAACAAAACAAAAAACCTCCCAACTGAGTGACCCTTGGCCTTGGATCCTGGGGTCCCACAATAATCTTTTTAAGCAGGATTTTTGCATTTGTCAGCTGTTTCAATCCAATTCAATCTTCAGCCCTTAGCCCTCCTTCCTATGCTGCAAATGGCTTTGAGCTCTAGGCTCTTTGGGAGCTAGATTGTTGGGTTATCACTGGTCTGAGGGAGAGCTGGGGATTCTGATTATTTGTGGGCTTTTGTTTGTCAATGAAGTCTCTGGCACAAGAAAGAGGGTAGAATTAAAGCAAAGAGATGCCCAAGCATGGAGAAAACCAAAGACATGCATGTTGTTGTTGTTGTTAGGTGCCTTTGAGTCGGTTCCAACTCATAGCAACCCTATCACAGCTCAAGGAAGTACACCACCTGGTCCTGGGCCATCCACACAATTGTTGTTATGTTTGAGCCATTGTTGCTGCCACTACGTCAATTCAGCTCAAGGGGTTTCCTCTTTGTTGCTGAACCTCCACTTTACCAAGAATGCTGTCCTTTTCCAGGGACTGGTCCCTCCTGACAACATGTCCAAAGTAAGAGGAAGTCTCGCCATCCTGGCTTCTAAAGAGCATTCTAGCTGTACTTCTTCCTACACAAATTTGTTTGTTCTTCTGATAGTCCATGGTACCTTCAATATTCTTTGCCAACACCATAACTCAAAGGCATTGATTCTTCTAATGTCTTTCTTATTCATTGTCCAACTTTCACATGCATATGAGACAACCAAAAATACCATGGCTTTGGTCAGGTGCACCTTAACTCCTCAAAACGACATCCTCACTCTTGAACACTTTAAAGATGGATTTTGCAGCTGATTTGCCTAATTCAATATGTCATTTGATTTCTTTTTCTTTATTTCTTTCTTTTAATGTTTTATTGTGAGTTATGTGATAGTTTACATGGGAGAACATTAGTTTTACATTCATCCTATCCTATATCGTTTTATTGCCATGATTACAATCCCCTCCATGCATCATCAACCAATCAAATGGTATACACTGTCATTTGATTTCTTGACTGCTGTTTCCATGAGTGTTGATTGTGGATCTAAGCAAAATGAACTATTTGACACCTTCAGTCTTTTCTCCATTTTTCATGGTGGTACTTATTGGTCTGGAGTCCTGGTGTGGTGCTGTGGGCTAATGCATCAGACTGCAAAGTCGTTTGAACTGCAAGGTCAGTGGTTCAAGCTCACCAGCTGCTCCTTGGAAACCCTATACAGGGTTGCCATGGGTTGGAATCGACTCAACGGCACTTAACAACAACTACTTATTGGTCTACTTGAGATATTCTATTTTCTTTACATTGAGGTGTAATCCATACTGAAGGCTGTAGTCTTTGACCTTCATCAGTCCTCTTGGCAAGCAAGGTCTTGTTATCTGCATAGCATTCCCTTGTTCTGTTTGAACCACTGCCTCTTGATCTATGTACAAGTTCTACATGAGCACAATGATGTGTTCTGGAATACCCATTCTTTACAAAGTTATCACGAGGAACTTGTACATAGACAAAGAGGCAGTCGTTCAAACAGAACAAGGGAATGGATTAAAATCAGGAAAGGTGTGTCCCAGGGTTATATCCTTTCACCATACTTATTCAATGTGTACAGTGAACAAATAATCAGAGAAGCTGGATTATATGAAGAAGATAGTGACATCAGGATTGGAGGAAGATTCATTAACATCCTGTGATGTGCAGATGATACAACCTTGCTTGCTGGTTGTGAAGCAGATTTGTCTAATTCAATACATCGTTTAATTCCTTGACTGATGCTTCCATGAGTACTGATTGTGGACCAAAGCAAAATAAAGTATTTAACATCTTCATTTTTTTCTCCATTTATCATAATGCTATTTATTGGTCTACTTGTGAAGATTTTTATTATATTTCCATTGAGGTGTAGACTGTGATCTTCATTCACATTACACAACGACAAGTTCTGGAATACTCATTCTTAACAATGTTATCTATAGTTTGTTATGATCCACACAGTTAAATGCCTTCACATAGTATAAGTAAACAATAAAAAAAAGCATAAGTAAACAACTTTCTGATATTCTTTGCCTCCAGTCAAGATCCATTCGACATCAGCAAAGATATCCCTGGTTCCACATCTTCTCCTGAATCCTGCTTGACTTTCTGGTAGCTTCCTATTGATGTACTGCTGCAACTGGTTTTTTAATTATCTTCAGCAAAATTTTACTTACATGGGATATCAATGCTATTGTTGTATGATTTCTGCATTCTGTTGGATCCCCTTTCTTGGGAATGGGCACAGGTATGACCCATTCTTGGCACAGATGAGTGAGTGCCTCCAGCACTGCATCAGCACTTGGTCCTTCAATGCCATCGCAATGGGATGAGCGGGGGCTCTGTAGGATGAACACTAGACTGCAGACCACAAGGTGGACAGTTTGAGCCCACCAACTGCTCCTCGGGAGAAAGATGAGTTTTCTACTCCTGCAAAGACTTACAGCCTCAGAAACCCTACGCAGAGTTGCTCTGTGTTGGAACCACCTCAATGGCACTTAACAGCAACAACAGTCTTGAGACTTTAGTCTTCCCTACCTCTTCCTGACTGCAGAGATGTGACCTCCATTGACCTATCTGAGTCTCAGTATCCTCATCTGCAAAATCTGTATAATGACATCCAAAATGGGATGAGAGGATAACAACTATGAAGGCATTTTCTATACCATAAACGCCCTGGGAGGAGACCCCTGCTTCATACCATGTCACATGGAAACTATCAGGAAGTATCTGGCATACTGGGGTAAACTGGAGGTTATATGGACTTCCAGACAAGGCCTCTGAACCTAAAGGTGTCCAACCTAAAGGCATCCAGGCCCCCGGTGCTGAGTGCATCTAAAGAAATACAATGAGCAGTAAATAGACCGAGTCCTGGGAATCTGAACTCCAAGTCCAACTGCAGGGCCACAGGGTGGGCCTATTGCAGATGCGGCCGGGACTCACATTCAACACTGCACCACACACCACAACCACAGTGGTGGGCAGCTGGGTCCCAACTCCCCCTGGAACTGTCTCTGGAACCCTGACCAAGGTATTTATCCATTCTCCCCAAGGCTCAATTTGTTCAGTTATAAAATAGGGGACTTTATTTTTTGGGGAAAATAACAATTAAATAAGTAAAGATATGGGAATCACTTAGCATAGTGTTAAACTAGCTACAAGCACTCATCATCAATATTATCTACCAATAATGATAATGTCTCTTTCCAGGACTTTAAACTCTTTAATCTTTGAACTCTAGCTGGACTCACACAGCTCGACTATAAACTGCATGCAGGCAGCAGCCAAGTCTGACTTGTTCCCCATTGCATTGCCTGGAAGAGTGCATACTCAACTACAGCTGAATAAATTCATGTGTGGAAGGCGGAGTGTGAGGAAGCAGCAGCAAAAAAGAAGAGTGCAAGAGGCACTGAGCAGAGACAAGCAGGAAGATCATTTGAAAAGGATATTTTTCATTGTATAAGACATGATGAAAACGCTAAGCCAGAAAGCTCAGGTAAAGTAGAATCTTACCCTGCCAGTCAAATAGTAGATTTTGAAAACTCTACATATAACAAAGTGGAATTTCAGTCTCCATGAACAAAATGGCCCCAGCTTGATGATCAGAGGAACTGATTCACTGCGGGGCAATGTCAGCTCTGAGCCTCTGAGTCACAGTGTGTCATAAAGGATTTCATTACCCTTCAGCAAACTCACCCCAAGAGGGCTGGGGTTTGTTTTTCTTTTCTCTTTTTTTTAAGCTCTTTTGTTCTTTGTACATGTTCTTCCTCTTTCAGGCTGGATCTGAATGGCACTTACACACTGAGAAGCTCAGTCCTTTCAGAGTGGGAAGCATTCACTTGGCTTGGTTGTTAAAGGCACAGGCCAAGTATGTGTTGTGCCTTTGCCTATGCTGAGCTCCGTAAATCAGACAGTCTTGAGGTGACTTTTACCTATCTCTGCCTCGGTTTCCTTAACATTAAAATGAAGATGATAATAATACCTAGTTCCTAAGAATGAGAAAAAGAGGAAGACCCCCAGGGAGATGGATTGGCAAAGTGGCAGCATCGATGGACTCAAGCATGGCCACGATAGTGAGGTTGGCCCAGGATTGGGCAGGGTTTCATTCTGCTGTGCATAAGGTCGCTATGAGTCCGTACCGACTCGATGGCACCTAACAACAACAACAAAGAATGAAATTGGAGTACTGCTATGGCACTGTAGGATAAGCACAGGGCTGCTAACCTCAAGGTCTGCAGTTCAAAACCACCAGCTGTTCCTTGGAAACCCTATACAAGATCTCTATAGGTCAGAACTGACTCGACAACACTTAACAACAACCACAACAAAGAATGACATTAGGCATACAGAAAACCACACACACAGGTAGGGGGCACGTTATAAGAATGTAGTAAATGGTGATGGCAGTTGTGGTGTGGAAAAGTTATTGTTGCTTCTCAGGGCTATACGCCCAGGCCAGAATTTTCCAGAAGACCTAAGTAGCAGCTAACACTTACAGCACTTACCATGTGCTTTCATTTCACTCGTGCTAATCCTCATAAGGAGCCCTGGGGTGGAGCTGTGGGTTAATGCGCTGAACCACACAGTTGGTTTGAATCGTAAGGTTGGCAGTTCAAGCTCACCAGACACTCCTCGGAAACCATATACAGGGTCACTGGATTGGAACTGACTCAATGGCACTTAACAACAACAACAACCCTCATAAGGCAGGGACTATTTTCTTCTCCATTTACAACTGGGATAGAAAGCTACGGAGCAACCTGCCTGTGGACACACTGCAAGTGAGCGGAAACTTGGATTCTTAACCACTGAGACTGTTCTGCTAATTCCTGTGCTATCCAATCCAACAGTAACCACATGTACTGTTGCTGTGAAGTGCCGTCAAGTCGGTTCCAACCCACAGTGACCCTGTAAAACAGGGTTTCTGAGGAACAGCTGGTGAGCTTGAACTGCCAGCCTTGTAATTCAAGCCAACTTTGCAGTCCAGTGTGTTAACCAACAATGCCACACCAGGACTCTATTTTGTTCATTGTTGTTGTTGTTGATAGGTGCCATCAAGTCAGTACCAACTCATAGAAACCTTATGCACAGCAGAACAAAACACTGCCTGATCCTGGGCCAATCTCACTATT
>NW_006408521.1:19080728-19114930 GCF_000296735.1 Chrysochloris asiatica
CAATAAAGCACAGGTAAACATCTTTCTGATATTCTCTGCTTTCAGCCAAGATCCATCGGACATCAGCAATGATATCCCTCATTCCATGGCCTCTTTTGAATCTGGCTTGAACCCCTGGGAGTTCTCTGTCAATGTATGCTTGCAGCCAATTCTGTATTGCCTTTAGTAAAACTTTACTCACATGGGATTTCAAAGAGATTGTCCAATGATTTCCACATTTTGCTCATAGAATCCTTCAATATTAGAAGTTGAGGCTTGAATGTTTTCTTCAGTTCATTCATATTGAGAAATATTGAGCATGTTCTTCCCTTTTGGTTTTCTAACTCCAGATCTTTGCACATTCCTTTGGAATACTTTACTTTGTTTTCTCGTGCTGTCCTTCGAAATTTCATGTTCAGCTCTTATATTTCCTCATTTCTTCCATTCACCTTAGCTGTCTATGCTCAAGAGCAAGTTTCAGAGTTTTCTGGTATTCATTTTGGTCTTTTCTTTCTTTCCTGTCTTTTTAATGACCTTTTGCTTTCTTCATGGAAGACGTTCTTGATGTCATCCCACTGCTCTATTGGTCTTTGCTCATTAGTGTCTAATGCATCAAAATGTCTCTAAATTCAGGTAGAATATATTCAAGGTCATATTTAGGCTCTTGTGGACTTTTAAACAATTTCTTCCATTTCAGCCTGAACTTGTATATGAGTAATTAATTGGTGGTCTGCTCCACAGTCTGCCCCTGGCCTTATTTTGGCTAATGATATGGAGTTTTTCAACCATGCCTTTCCATAGATGTAGTTAGTTTGATTCCCATGTATTCCATCAGGTGAGGTTCACATTTTACGTTGTTTTAAAAAGGCATTTGCAATGAATATGTCCTTGGTCTTGTAAAATTCTGTCATCAAGGCCATATTTTCCAGCCACTTCCTTTTTGTTCCCCACTTCTGCATTCCAATCGCCAGTAATGATCAATTGCATGTTTGAACAGTTTCAGACTGAAGAAGTTGGTAGAATTCTTCAATTTCATTATCACTGACTTTAGTTGTTGGTGTAATAATAGTATTATCCTATCTTCCTTGTTGTGACTCTGGATCAGTTCTAACTCATAGAGACCCTGTACAGTGTTTATGAGGCTTTAAATCAGGATTGGGGAATGTCTGGCCCTCAGACCATATGTTGTTGGTGTCAAGTGTCGTCAAGTTGGTTCCTGGATAGGGTTTCCAAGGAGCAGCTGGATTTGAACTACCAACCTTGTAGTTCACAGTCCAGTGCTGATCCTACAGCGCCACACCAAGAGTCCATATGTTGTTGTTGTCAAGTGCCGTCGATTCAGTTGCAACTCATAGCAACCCTGTATAGGGTTTCCAAGGAGCAGCTGGTGAGCTTGAACCGCCGACCTTGCAGTTCAAACGGCTTTGCATTCTGGCGCATTAACCCACAAAATCAGTTGGTCTGGCTCTGCCAAGGCAACTGCAATTCCTTCCATTAGGGGTAAATTAATTCAATGTTTAACCAAATACAGCAGGCTAATTTTTTAGGTTGATAATTCTGTATGGCCCGTGAATGATGTTATAAATTTGGGCAGAAAAAAGGTTCCCCACCCCTGCTTTAAGTGTTGGCAGGAGCAAAAGCCTCATCTTTCTCCTGTGGAGTGGTTTGTGGGCTCAAACTGTGGACCTTGTGGTTCACAGTCCAATGCTTATCATATGGAGTCATCACACTACCCAGTCTTTCTTGTGAGCATGTGGATAACATCGATAACCTCCCATCGTAGACAGCATTGTACTTCAAGATAGATCTTGAAATGTTTTTTGACGATGAATGCAATACCATTCCTCTTCATTTGGATATTTCCAGCAAAGTAAATCACATGATTTTGGGATTTAAAATGACCAATACCAGTCCATTTTAGCCCAATAATGTCTAGGATATTGATATTTATGCGTTCTATTGCAGTTTTTACAACTTTGAATTTTTATGGATCATACTGCATACATTCCATGTTCTGATTATTAATGGATCTTTGCAGTTGTTTCCCATAAGCAAATGACTTCCTTGAAAGCTTTGCTTTATTCATGTCATCACAGTCAACTCCACTTTGAGTAGGGAGCTCTTCCCAATCATATTTTGAGTGCCTTCCTACCTGAGGGCCTCATTTTCAGGCATTATATCTGACAATATTCCGCTACTATTCATAATGTTTTTATCTTCAAGCACTATATCTGATGATTTTCCATATGGTTTTTAGTGGGTAAGCATTCAGAAGTAATCTACCTCATCCTCTTCCTAGATCCACTGTGGGGGACTCTGCTGGTATCTGAAATGTGCTGGTATAGCTTTCTGCATCACAGCAACATGCAAGCCACCACACTACAACAAACTGACAGACAAGTGGTGGTCTCCCATTTTAGATATTTAGCTGCTGAAGATAGAACCAAGAATCACAATTACTCTGCCTAGTCTGAAGTTTATCCCTTTTCACTCATTGTGTGATTTTTTAAAAAGAGGCATTTAAAGAGAGGTTGGGTCAGATAAGTTATTTATTAGAAGGAGCAGGTCTAATCGCGAGGTTGGAGGGAGATGGGCTGCGTGTTCCCATTCCAGGCCCCCAGAAGCTTGCCTTGTGTAATAGAAACACCTGGTATATCTGCTATGCCTGAAGGGCCCACTCACAGCTTTTGCTGCAGCCTTGTTTGTGCTAAGTGGGCTTCCATACCTCTTGGCCACAGCTGAATGGATCAGGGATGGAACTGAGCCAGTTGGAATCTTTTTTCTCAAGGATCTAAATTAAGAGACACTGACACTGTAGACAGAAATAGAATCAGTTCCCTGATGACCCAAAACTTCATGCAAGCTGGAAATTAGCGAGGAGCAGGACTGGGAGACCACACCAAGGTAGTCAGTGTAGATGGGGAAATGGAAGAGATGTGCAGAAAGGAGGAGACGCAAACAGCTGCACAGTCCAGGGGAGGAAAGGGAAGATGCCTCCCTGTCTGACACATTTCTCGTTCCTGTGATGCCCATAAGCAGTTCTGCTGGTGCAGCAGTTAAGAGGTCAGCTGCTAACTCACAGGTTGGCAGCTTGAACCCACCCAGTGGTTCTGTAGGAGAAAAACCCGGCCATCTGCTCCCATAAAGTTTGCACCCTAGAACCCTATGGGGC
Organism: Chrysochloris asiatica; assembly: GCF_000296735.1. NCBI lineage: Eukaryota > Metazoa > Chordata > Mammalia > Afrosoricida > Chrysochloridae > Chrysochloris > Chrysochloris asiatica. The sequence continues at coordinate 19,083,880 of NW_006408521.1, forward strand.
AGTTCTTCTCTGTCAGATGGGTTCACAGTAGTCAAAATCGACTCAACAGCACCTAACAACATGAACAACAATTCCCATAATTTAGTTTCCAGGAAATTTCTCTCTAGCCATATGGAAGAAAACAAACACACTTCACTTGAACAATTTTGAGTGGGTGTCTTTTCCTTGCACTGATACAATTCCTGGTAGGAAGAAGGTTCTGCATAAATGAGACCACAGTGCAAGTTGGTTGACCTCTCAACTCCATTTGACCTCTGAAAATGGAGCCAAATTGGTTATTTACATCACTTCCTATTTCTATTTCTTTCTTCTATCTGCTAGTACCCTCTCCTCCTCTTCTCTCAGGTAGCTAATGTCCCCTCACTGGCCTCCTTCAGAGACACCACACCCAGTCCTGAACTCCCCACAGGGAAACACTCCGGGCTGGGTGGGAAGCAGCCTGGTGTCCCACCTCATAGCACAGCGTGAGGAGCGATGGCCAATTAACCTGTTCAGTGTGGTTGATCCCTTAGTATCTTTCATATTATTCCCTTCCTTCTCATTCCAGTCCTCTGTCCTGAGACATTCTCATGTCAACAAATAAACTTTCTAACTAGTCTCCCTGACTATCACAAATCTGCCTTTCACATGGCTGCCTAGTGGGCACATGGGAAGTAAAATAACAACAAAAAACTGTTGAAATCAAGTCAATTCAAACTCAGGGTGCCTCCATGTGTGTCAGAATAGAAGTGTGTTCCAGAAGATTTCAATGACTGATTTTTCAGAAGTAAATGACCAGACCATTCTTCCAAATGCTTCTCGGTGGACTCTAACCTCCAACCTTTCAGTTAGTTTACAAGCATGTTAACTGTTTGCATTACCCTGAGACTTCACATAGGAAATAAGGGCTGTGAGCTGGGATTCGCACTCATGTCACAAACTGGCCTTTCCACCTGAAACCCAACTAGAAGTTAGTCGATAAGGTTTAAGATGCCAGATGTCCAAGCAACTACACCGATTCTTCACTTATCTACTAGCTCATGATCTGACATTTCACATTTGCAACAATAACAAGTCTACTAACTATTTATAGCTTTCAGAATCTACTCCTGCACTGCTAAATGTCCACAACCGCCATGTGGTGGGACTTTTGTCACCCCCAACTCTTCCTGGTTCATATTAGTTTCTGAGTAGTTCATCAGTCAGGCTCAGAAGAATCTTAAATACAAAAGACTGAGGTCAATTCTAAACCAGCTGGTTGTCAGTTCAGCACATTCCCAACGGTAGTGTCACTGCAATCCGACAGGGTCTCAGTGTCCATGCAAGCGTTACCAGGGACATACCCTTCACTCCGCTGTTCTTCCTACCATCTTACAGAAGAGCTGCTGGCAACCCTGACCTTGCTGTTTTATGTACACAAGAGGCAAATATTGACACATTTCAGTAAACACGGGGAGTTTCTTTGCTGCTGCTCCCTTAATCTTCTGGTTAGGTTCTTTAGTTGGTACTTACACACTCTCTACCCCACTCCAAACTGAAAAGCACATCTGGCTTTCCTCCATTATCCTTCTGATGGACAGTAAAACCAGGTACTGATGAGTCGACTCCAACTCACAGCAACCCATGTGTGAGAGTAGGACTGTGCTCCATAGGGTTTCCAATGGCTGACTTTTGAGAAGTAGATCACCAGACCTTTCTTCTGAGGTGCCTCTAGGTTGTCTTGAATCCCCAACCTTTCTGTTAGCAGTCAAGTGCATTAACCATGTGCCCCACCCAGGGACTCTTGCTGGACATTGTCATATAAGTATCTTCATTTGTATTAGAACTGAATTCCATTGTACACAGTGCTTGAAATTGGACAGCATGACTGCCAATGGTGTACCATCACCAATGTTTGAAACCACTAGGACCAAAAGCACTTTGAAAGCAAGAAAGATGCTTTATTTGTTGTTATACTCCTTCCAACACTTAAGGCAATGCCTTCCATATCTTGTAAAGACTAGATACTCCAGTACCTAGAACTACAAAGTTATAGAATCGTAAGATCAGAAGATACCTCAAAGACATTTGTCTTAACATTCCATTGCTGAGACATTTGAGGAGAACTAATTTGGGTTAACAAGGGAGCCTGGTGTGGTGCTGTGCATCAAAGTGCTGGACTAAAAAGTTGGTTTGAACTGCAAGGTCAGTGGCTCAAGCTCACCAGTCATTCCTCAGAAACCCTATACAGGGCTGCTGTCAGGTCAGAACCGACTTGACGGCACTGAACAACAAAAACAACAACAATTTTGGTTAGCCAGAGTCATCAGATATTTAAGGTCGGCTAGGATCCAGATCTTTCTACTGTGAGTTCAGCGCTTTTTCCTTTATCATGTTGCTTGCCAGATGAATTAATGAATGACTTTACCGCTCAATTTGTAAAACCAAAGGAGAGCAGAAAAGAGACCAAATTAATCTAGTAATTATGATTGGTTAGATAGATTCTTTAACTAAAGTTTTCTACTTTTGGTTAAGAGTTTACATTACTTTAGGTCATTTAAAATTTTTTATCAATGCATACACATCTGGGCAAGTCAGATTTCAATACACTATTAACTCTAATTCCTTTAGAGGTGTTTCTTCAAATGATGAGAACAACAGATTGAATCCAATGTTTTTATGTGTCTTTACATGTCAATGGTAAATGGTACAAACTTTTCATATTATGTCCCTATTATGTTAACTGGAGTCCTGGTGTGGTTAATACGCTGTGAGTTAATACGCTGGACCACAAGGTCAGTTTGAACCACAAGGTTGGCGGTTCAAATCCACCAGCTGCTCCTTGGGAACCCTATACAGGGTTGTTATGGGGTGGAACAGACTCAATGGCAATTAACAACAACAACAACAGCAATTATGTTAACTGCTTCAAGAAAAAGAAGAAAAAAAAACTGTAACCATTTATAAATGAATTCTGGCATAACATGACTAGTTGATACTAGTGGAAACTAGTGGATATGCTTGGCATGGTGCTACAGGATCAGCAATGGACTACAAACCACAAGGTTGGCGGTTCAAATCCACCAGCTGCTCCTTGGGAACCCTATACAGGGTCGTTATGAGTCAGAACCAAGTCGACAAGATTTAGCAGCAATCTTTTTCTCAGACTCTCAAACCACATTGTCCTGTAAGAATCCAATTTTTGCCCTCCGAATCTTCTTTTACTGGACAATTTAGGATTTCATTTCTTTCATTTTCTTGCTGACTCTTATAGGGCGAGGTTTGAGATGAGGAATTGGGAGGGGTAAAAATAGACAAGAGAAAGGAGAAGGGAATAGGTTGTCCAGAAACTGGAGAAGTGGTTAGTGGCTGTAGGGTGTGGTCAGCAATATGGCTGCACACCAGGGCCATCTACTTCCACTCCCACCCTTCCTACCAAGAAGGGAGCTGGCCATCTCAACAATGACCACTGAAAACCAACAAAAGATGAAGTCCCCAAACCTGGAGGTAAGCATACTACTCCAGTCAAACAGAAATCACTTACAATGCCTGCAAGTGGGCCATCTCTCATACCAACCACTGCATTTGTAATTCAATGTTATAGATAAAGAATCTTTTGTGATTAAGAATAGTCACTTAAAGATGCCTAAACCCTCCTCATCCATTGTGCAGATACTAATGAAGTTACTTGCCCAAGGTCATTCAACAAGACAGAACTCAATCCCCAAACTGCAGACCTGAAATTCAGAGTTCTACACCCTCGGAAACCCTGTACAGGGTCGCTATGGGTCGGAACCGACTCGACGGCACACAACAACAACAACAACATCCTCCAAGAAAGAGCAAGTTAAAAGCTACAAAACTTACAATAAACACCTTAACTTTCTATGGAAGAACAACAATTACAAAGAGGCACAAAATAACAAAACAACTAGAGAAATAATGTTGCCCCATTTCTCAGTGTCAGCAGCACAGTGCTATTTAATGGTACAATCCTGCCTCGGAACATTGACTGACTCTTTGTCCTCCTCTACCCACTGGTAGTGTTGTTGTTGTTGTTAAGTGCCGTCTAGTCGGTTCCGACCCATAGCGACCCTGTACAGGGTTTCCGAGGGTGTAAATCCTTACGGGAGTAGAAAGCCTCATCTTTCTCCCGTGGAGCGGCTGGTAGTTTCGAACCGCTGACATTAAGGTTCGCAGCCCGATTCGTAACCACTACGCTACCAGAGCTCCTTACTGGTAGTGTAGTGGTTACAAATTGGGCTGCGAACTGCAAGGTCAGCAGTTCAAAACTACCAGCCGCTCCACGGGAGAAACATGAGGCTTTCTGCTCCCGTAAAGATTTACAGCCTTGGAAACCCTGTACAAGGTCGCTATGTGTTGGAACCGACTCAAAGGCACTTAAGAACAGCAACCCATTTACCACAGAAGCCACTGGTAGTGTAGTGGATTCTGAGCTGGACTGCTGACTTCAGGGTTAGTAGTTCAAGGTCAAGGCCAGTCGCTTCTCAGGAGAAAATGAAGTTTTCTGCTCGCACAAAGATTTACAGCCTCGGTAACCCTATATAGGGGTCACTATGAGTCAGAACCAACTTTACTACACACAACCATCACCCATTTGCTATGCTATAGTATAAGCAAGCACTGTACTTCTAACTCTAAGCTTTGCAGCTCAAACCCACCGGTCGCTATGAGTCAGAATCTACTGGATGGCACACAAGAACTCATTTACCACAGGCAAGGAAAAAATCAAAATGCATGTAAAACTGCTGAAATTCTTACTTTGGAACCAACACAGACCTTTTTAATATCTTTAGTTTGGGAAATAGAAAATACATTGCCCCACACACAGAATTTTCAGAAAACACATTATTGGAGCTAAAATATAAAGTCATTCAAAAAGTCTCAGACCCTGGAGGAACTAAAATGCACTCCACAGAAATCCGACCTCTTCCTTACCTGTACAAGTAAAAACTCGCTCTGAAAAGAAAGAAAGAAAGAAAGGAAAACTCGCTCTGAAGTAAGAAACTGCTGTATCAGCCGCCTACAGAGACTTTTAAAGAACGGTGACATCTCCAAACAGGGCTTCAGAAATAGAAGAAAACTTTGTCTTACCCTTAAAGATAACAGAAACAATGGGATCCGGTTTTCCAAATTTCGTTTTAGGGATATTAGTGGCAGATTCTACAATTACTCGAAGCATGGTTCTCAATGGGCAGAAAGCAAGTTTCAGCCAAAGAAGTTAGGAAGACACCGGCGCTGGAGCTCCGGCAAGGGAGGGTTTCTCAAGAGAAGAGGGAAAAGCAAATGGGTGGATCTCCAACGGGCTATTTACTGAGGGCTGGGTGTAAAATGATATCCAAGCTCCCGGAGCCTGCTAACGCCACCGCCACCGGCACGGGATTTTGAATTCGGGAAAAAGGGAAGTAAAAAGGGAAGGGGTGATTGGGAGGGAACCCTCAGCTAAAAATAAATCCGTGCAACACATGCAGCCAAATTGGATTTGGAGTTCATGAAAACTCTGTGTCGGATAAAAGACCACTAACGTTGATGATTTCAGTTCTCGAATTGTTTTTCTACCGCTCCTCCTCATTCTTCTCTGAGCTTCTTGGAGTTTTAAAACTTTATTATTACTTTTTTTTTTTTTTACATTTTACTTTTGCCGTTTCTTTGCTCGCTCGTGCTGTTGAACACACCCACTCAGCAACCACTTAGAGATCGCTTTTTGCAAAAACTAGAAATTCATTCAGTCACAGAGCGCCCCCTACTCTATGGCAAAGAAATAACTAACCCACTAGACGGTAGCAATAGCATTTCAAGCAAATCCATTCCAGATTTACTGACCCAAATATGGGTTTACAAAACTAGTGTATTGGGAGCTGACGCTTTGCTTTACTGCTAACAGTGTTTACAGGACGCATAGCTGTGACTCTGCAGTGTTTGCAGAGGTAAACCTAAACATAGTGTCTTCCTACAATCCCAGAGATTTTGTTAAGACAATATAGCTTAGTGATCAACTTTAATTTAGGGGGTTACATGAACTTAATTCAAAGAATTTTGTCTTTGTCCTCGGTTTCTGAGAAATAATGCCCCAAAGAACTTTGGAATCTCCTTCAAGGTTTAAGTGTCTTGGATACATGCCCTGAATTCTCTACCTGGCAGGTTATACTTTACTTACAAGTAGAGCCACTCTGGAGTGTTAGGTTGTCCCAGAGGGACAGAGGGACTTACCTCCAGCTGATTAGCTCACGGTGGAGAGGCCAGAGAGCCCCTTCCGGAGATGCTCCTGATCACCTGACATTAGTGGAAAGGAGACCCTCCCAATAAAAGCCTTGGTCACAGACACTCCATGCATGGGCTTCTTGGTTGGTGGAAGACTCCAGTGTACATTGGGACATGAAAGCTGTAAACGTGGACACTTCCCAGACCTTGCCCTAAGCGCCGCTTTATCTGTATCCCTTTTTACTGTAATGAAGCTATCATTGCACGTATAGCACTTTTTGTGAGTTTTGTGATTTGTTTCAGCAAATGTATGGAGCCCAAAGGTAGTGGGAGTCAGTGTGTCAGAGGTGAGGTAGTCTAGGGTAGTTCCCCAAGCTTGTGATGGGCTTCTTGAAGGCAGTAGAGGGAGACCCTGAATTGGTAGCCAGCAGGTCAGACTCTGAAATGTTTCTTCAGAGGGTCAAACAGGCATCTTCCTATTTGGCAGTCTGAAGGATGTTGTCCTTTTAACTTGTGACGTCTGCTCTAGCTCCAGGTGTCTAAAGCCTGAGAATAAAATGCTGCATAGACAGCTGATGTCAGAACGGAACAGAGAAGCCAAAAAGTAGTTGAAGATTTTATTTATTTTGATTTTGATCCTCACACAAGGGCTTTATGTTCTGAGCCAAATGCCTTAACCATTTGCATTACCCATGGACCACATACCAGCGTAAGTTCAAAAATATTGCTACAAAACCATGTTATTGTTGAGATCCCTGGGACCATGAAGGGAGAAAAGCGGAGAGCAGGACCCTACCCAGAGAAGCAGTGATGCCTGAGATGGAGGCAGAGACAATGACGTGGAGAGATGGAGCAGCTGGGGACTTTAGACCCAGAGAGGGAGAGAGGCTGTGTGCTGACAACCAGGGGTGGAGGGCAGGCTTCTGGGGGATACCCTTTGGTTGGTTGATGATGCATGGAGGGCATTGTAACCATGACAGTGAAACGATATACAATAGGATGAATGTAAAACTAATGTTCTCCCATGTAAACTATCACATAATTGACAATCAAACATTGGGGGGGGGGGAACACACATGGTATTGTTATTTAGATGCCCCCAAGTGGGTTCCGATCCTGAGCCATCTCAATTATTGTTGCATTTGAGCCCATTGTGGCTGCCTCTGTGTCAATCCATTTCACTGGGGGTCTTCCTTTATTTCACTGACCCTCTACTTTACCAAGTATGATGCTCTTCTCCAAGGACTGGTCCCTCCTGATAACACTTCTTCCAAGACAGATTTGTTTGCTCTTCTCTTAAGTCCATGGTACTTTCAATATTCTTTTCCAACACCATAATTCAAATGTATCAATTCTTCTATAATATTCTTTATTCATTGTTCAACTTTCACATACAATGAGGCTATTGAAAAATACCATGGCTTAGGTCAGGCACACTTTAGTCCTCAAACTGGTATCTTTGCCCTTTAACACTTTAAAGAGTTTTTTTTGCAGCAGATTTGCCTAATGCAATATATCATTGGATTTCTTGACTGCTGCTTCCCTGAACGTTGGCTGTGGAATCAAGCAAAATGAAGTCTCTGACAACTTCAATCTTTTCTGCATTTAACATGATGTTATTTATTGGTTCAGTTATAAAGGCTTTTATTTTCTTCACATTGAGGTACACAATCCATTCTGAAGGCTGTAATCTTTGATCTTCATCAGTAAGCATTTTAAGTTCTCTTCAGTTCCTGTAAATAAGGTTTTAACATCTAAGTATCGCAAGTTGTTAATGAGTCTTCCACCAAGCCTATGCCATGTTCTTCTTTATATAATCCAGTTTCTCTGATTATTTGCTCAGCATACAGATTGAATAAGTATGGTGAAAAGATACAACCCTGGGGCACATCTTTCCTAATTTTAAACCATTCAGCATCCCCTTGTTCTCTTCTAAATACTGCCTCTTGATCTATGTACAAGTTCCTCATGTGCACAAATAAATATTCTGGCATTTTCATTCTTCTCAATGTTATCCGTAGTTTGTTACAAAATCGTGTTGTTTTTGTTGTTAGGTGTCATTGAGTTGATTCCGACTCATAGCAACACTATGTACAACAGAACGAAACACTGCCCAGTCCTATGCCAATCACAATCACTGTTATCCCTGAGCCTATTACCGCTGCCACTGTACCATCTGTCTCAATGGGGGTCTCCCTCTTTTTTCACTAACTCTCTACTTTCCCAAGCATCATGTCCTTTTCCAGGGACATTTTTTTTTTTTTTAAAGGAGGACAACGCATTTAGTTTTATTTCAATCAAATCACAACACTTTCTTTTCTAACTGCTGCAAAGTCCAGCTACAATTTCCCTTTACAGATCCACTTTAAAAAGGTTTCCTGTGAACATTACAGCAAGTCTATTTAAACAGAGGATTATTCCCAAATTCTTCCTTAAAAATATAAACTCCATTCTAGTAAATGGCAATAATACATGAAATTACAGTAAACCAGACATTTAAAAGGACAGCCAAGAGGTCTTCCGACAGTTTATTAGAAAAAATGTAGATTTTTTTTTTTTTTTAAATCCCCACTGTCATGAACACAAATTGAGGTTTTTCAGCCTTGGAATAAGCTGAAGCAAAAAAGAAAAAGAAAAAAACAAAAACCAAAATCCAATAGTGTATTAACATTGTTTCACTTATTTGCCATACTGCCAGTGAAAATACAAATTTGGTCTAAATATACAGACTCTCAAGCAACAATGTACAACCTTTCTTCGTCCCCCATGCTACGAGATGTAAAAGCTTCAGGGTCAAATAATACCAAATGTACAGGCTTCAAAAACCATCCAAGGCAGTCACTAGTTTTAGCTAAAATACATTTGGAACACTGGCAAGTGATCACTTACGTACAATAATATGAAATAAAATTTCTTGAAAAATAAAAACTTCAGTGGAACAATTCTGAATATATGCCAGAGGAACAGCAGGTTACCAGTTGACAGTGTCAGCCAGTTTATTTCTGCAACTTTGAACCAAGTTCTAAAATCTAAAATTTAGTTATCTTCCCCTAATCTGAGCGCTTCCTATCATGTCAGTATCTATGTTACGAAGTAAAGGAGGCTTAGGTGAAATGTTTTATTTATTACAACTGCTGAATCAATTGCCTAAGATCTCAACAGCTTCATGGAAGTCTGGGAAATGTTCATGCAAAAGGTTATTGCCTTAGCTGACTTAAAATTGCCCCCATACAATGGTACATATCAACCCTTAGTGATATGTCTGAAGTATGAGAGATGAAGTTTGGTCATTTGGGCTTCTAACGAGCATTCCAAGGAGCTCTGGTAGTGTAGTGCTTACAAATCGGGCTGCCAACTGCAAGGTCAGCATTTCAAAACTACCAGCTGCTCCGGAGGAGAAAGATGAGGCTTTCTGCTCCTGTAAAGATTTACAGCCTCAGAAATCCTGTTCAGGGTCACTATGGGTAGGAACCGACTCGACAGCATTTAACAACAACAACAACAAGGAGCATTCTGGTTGTACTTCCAACACAGAGTTCTTTTTTCTTCTGGAAGTCCATGGTACTTTTAATATTCTTCTGCAATACCATAACTCAAATATAGCAATTCTTCTATAGTCTTCCTTATTCATTGTCCAACTTTCACATGCGTATGAGGCTGTTGGAAATGTCATGGCTTGGGTCAGGTGCACCTAAGTCCTCAAACTGATGTCTTTGCTCTTAAACACTTTAAAGAGGTCTTGTGCAGCAGATTTGCCTAATGCAATACATCATTTGATTTCTTGACTGCTGCTTCCATGAGTGTTGATAGTGGATCCAAGCAAAGTCTATTCTCCATTTATCATGATGTGATTTATTGCTCCAGTGGTGAGGATTTTTGTTTTCTTTACATTGTGCATCAAATATCAAAGGGTATGTATGGTTTTTGATCTTCATCAGTAAGTATTTTAAGTCCTCATCACTTTCAGCAAGCAAGGTTGTATCATCTGCATATCATAGGTTGTTAATAATTCTTCCTCCAAAACTGATGCCACCTTCTTCACATAATCCAGCATCTTGGATTATTTACTCAGCATACTGATTGAATAAGTGTGGTGACAAATGAAACCCTAGCACACACCTTTCCTGATTTTAAACAATTCACTGTCCCCTTGTTCTGTTTGAACGACTGCCTCTTAGGCTGTGTAAAGGTTTCTCATGAGCACAATTTATTGTTCTGGAATACTCACTCTCCAGAATTTTGTCCATAGCTTGTCATGATCCACAGTCAAAAGCACAAGCAAACATCTTTCTCATATTCTCGGCTTTCAGCCAAGATCCACCTGACCTCAGCAGTTATATCCCTCATTCCATGTCCTCATCTGAATGCAGCTTAGACCTCTGGCAGTTTCCTGTCAATGTACTGTTGCAGCCATTTGTGAATTATCTTGAGCAAATTGTTACTTGCTTGTGATATTAATGATATTGTCTGATGATGTCTCCATTCAGCTAGGTCACCTCTCTATGGAATGGGCACACATATGGATCACTTACAATCAGTTGGTCCTCCAAATGTCTTGGCATAGATGAGTGAGTGCCTCCAGTGCTGCATCAGTTTGTTGAAAGATTTCACTTTGTATTCCATCAATTCCAGGAGACTTGTTCTTTGCCAATGCCTTCAGTGCATTTTGGACTTTTTCCTGAAGTATCATTGGTTCTTGATCATGTGCTACCTCTTGAAGTGGTTGAACATGCAAAACCTCAGAAACTGTTATTCAATAAAACTGTCAATATGTGAAGCTATTGTCTCTCGACCTAGGTCTATATACTTCTGAAGAATTCTGCACTCTGATTTACACCATGTCAAAATGGCAGTTTCTAGCATCCTCAAGGGACTCAAATTGTGTTCCTTTTAAATGTTCTTTGAGTTTGAGGAACAACAAGATGAGAGCTGTAGGGTGACTAGGTTAAGATTCTCATAGGACAGACCTTAGGGTTAGGGTTAGGGTTGAAGAGAGAGCAGGTACATTATCATAATGAAAACATTATCATTATCATAATGAAAACAAACATGCTCAGGGCAACTTTTCTGACCTTTTTCTCACAAACATTTCTTAAAATGTTTTCATAATAAGCCCCATGATCATCCTGTGTTTATTGAGAAAATCCATCAAGATTATCCTTTTGGAATCCCAAAGGACAGTCACAATAACCTTCTGAACTAACCTTGAATTTGACTGGTCCAGATCCCCTCAGAAGCCACTGCTTTCATTGGACTTTTTTGGGGGGAAAGACACCCTAGTGAGAGTAAATACGAGTGTATTACTGAACGAACTTGTTTGTAACCATCTACTGACTGTAGAAACATGTCTAAACATGTTTTGTCTGGAATGAACCCAGGCATGTACGAACTGCATCCCTAGTAGCAATACTTCTTTACTTACTCTTATACATGTTAGGACCAGCTTATCAAGTTACAAATATTTTTTAAATCTACTAGATTAAGTAATTAGCTAGTAATTGGCAGTGCTGGGATTCGAACCTAGGCAAGTTTGGTTGGGACACCTGGCTGAACAGCTGATGTGTGTCGTAAGTGGTGCCCCTGGATACCATCTGCTCTCAAGTTGTCCTCTGGGCTCACCAGCTTCCTAGTGCTACAAAGATAAGAGTGTCCTTCTCTGGTAGCCAATGAGTTTCTCCTATACCTTGTGAGTCTGAGGAGATGCTAACACTTCAGCTTCTCTATCCTGTGGCATCTCTTTGGATTTTCCTTGTGTTTTTCCCCCAGGCTGAGACACAAACTCACTCATGTTATATAATGGGGCAGGGAGGCAGAAAGAAGAGAGGAGAGAGTTCTTTTTAGCTTTAATAAAATGCAGAAGGCTAACAGGGCCTCTTTTCCTATACAATCAGATTTTAGAAATAATTCATAAAATTCCAACAAACACCATAAGAGCAGGAAAATTACATCCTTTCGGAAATCTTTATGGAGGAGCAAATTAACAGAGTGAACACTCATCGTTTATTTATGAATACTACAAGGGGAATTCAAAACGTTTGTGGAAAAATTCCGTTATTCTTCCATCCCATTCTTCCATGAGCGTTTTTTGAAGCCTCCTGGTATGTATATTTGTTCTACAAAAATTTGAGCCAATCCATGTTTTAAAGTTTGAGCAGAGGATAAGCCAGATAAATCCTAGCTCATTGGAGCTTCCCAGCTAATGAAGACCACATATCAGGGACTTTCAGATATCTTATTAGTAAGGGCCTTCAGACATTCCACGAACCTCATATCCTATTCTTATGTTTAAACCAAATGTCAGTGAATCAGTTCTGACCTGATGTATGTCAGAGCAAAACTCTATAAGATTTTCAATGACTTATTTCTTAGGAAGTCAATCCCAGGCCTTTCTTCTAAGGTACCTCTTGATGAACTAGAACTTCCAATCTTTCCATTAGCAGCTAAGCACATTAACTGTATGTACCACCTGGAAACTCCATTCTCATATTTATAATTAAGAAAATTGAGGGTCAGAAGAGTGAAGGACTTGAGGCAGGATTCAAACCCAAGTTTTTTCAATCCAATTCCCTTTCCAGTTTCACCTCAGCTGAGATCGTGTATTTTTCTGGTTCGTTGTAATAACAATGTTGTTGTTAAGTGCTGTTGAGTCAGTTCTGACCCATGGAGACCTGTATAGGGGTTCCGAAGAGCGGCTCGTATGTTTGAACTGCTGACCTTGTGATTCAAACCGACCTTGCTGTCCAGCACATTAGCCTGCAGCACCACGCTAGGACTCCAGTCTCCCCTAATTTGTCAAGTAAACGCATGTAATGATCTAAGTGAGTGGACTCGATCCTCCTACCTTAGAGCACTGGAGAAAAGAGATGGACCAAGAGAAATACAGCCCACCCTTGAGCAACACGGGTTTGAACTGCGCAGGTCCACTTACACTCAATTTTTGTTGTTTTAAACATCTTGTGTTGATAATCATCTCTGTGTGAATAGTTCATCTCTCCAATAAATTGTGTAACACAATAAAAAGTATTTTTCATCCTATTTAGTGCAATACAGTAAACCTTGAGTGACACCATGGAACCCATACAAAGTGCCACTAGTGATGCAGGACGTGCTCACAAGAAGCAGAGAAAAATCCTGACATTATGAGAAAAAGCTGAATTGCTTGACACGTATGTATCTTAGATGAAAGTCTGCAGCTGCAGTTGCCAGCCCTTTCAAGATAAATAAATCCAGTGGAAGGACCGCTGTGAAAAAAGAAGCCGGAATTGGTGAAGCTGTCACTACAGCTATTCCAGCAGGCATGCAAACCTTGCACTCTTCATGAAATATCAATTTTTCTCAAATTGAAAATGCAGCTTTTATGTGGGGGCAATATATAACATGCAAAACACTTATTAATCAATAAGGTTTCTGCCAACATTAGGCTTTTAGTAGTTAAGTTTGGATAGTAGTCAAAAGTTATATGTGAATTTTCCACTGGGGGAAATCATCATCCTTAATCCCGTGGTGTTTGAGGGTAAACTGTATTTAGAGGACAGGGGTGGGTTAGCAAAAAATCTAGATGTCAGGAGCAAAGCAACAAGGGTAGCAAAGAAGATTTAGAAAAGGAATGAAAATAAAATCACAACATCTTATAACTTTATAGAATCCCATGTATTAACTAATAGCAATTTCAAACCAGCACATATAGAGGGTTTATTGTTAATATGTATATGCTGAAATACTTCAAGAATTATTCTGATTGATATCTAAAATGTTTTTTGGAACTACAGTACTAATTTTTGTGGCTTAATTATATGCACAGTGAAAGAAGTTATTTTTAGATAACATATAATATATTTAAATGTCATTCCCTTAAAAAAAATGTGTTTGACGTTAACTGAGCCTGTATGAGAGACAGGTGGAGATGAAAGAGCTTCTAACATTTGTTACCAACATATTGTCATTATTCAAGGTAGTTGGAGGTGCTAAATATAAGACAGAAATGAATGTGACCTTTCTCAAGAAAGCGTTAATATATTTTTTAAAATAAATCTAGAAAGAAACATAACAAGGAAGAGTGAAATCATTTTAAGCCTGTGCTCATAATCAAAATGTTTGCTAGCTAAAGGACTTCCTGTAAGACTCTTCACTGATGTACACATTCCTTCAGCAAACACTTTCTGAAGTCCTACTTGGTGCTGGACACAGCACTAACTACAGAGACGAGTAACATACAGTTTGGCTCCACAACAAGTTCAGTGTAGAGAGAATAACAGAGAGAGAGAAACGGAGGAGATAAGTATTTCATGGGGCAGGAGTGGGCAAGCAGGGCAGAATCCCTGGAGGAAATAGCAGCTGGATTGAGTGTGAGTGTGTGTGTGTGTGAGAGACAGAGAGAGAGAGAGAGACTGCATGATCTGAAATAGAGTTGAACAAATGCCAAGGGAGGACACTGGGAACCTCAAGCCATTTCCTATTGCTGGGGCATCAAGTGTGAGGTGAAACTGTCAAGTGGTGAGGAGGCAGGGACGCAGACAGACAGACAGACAGACAGACACTGGCTTCATCTGAGAGCCCTGTTGGCTCTGTCAATAACATCAAGTTGAAGCTGAAGAAAATTGAAACAAGTCCATGTGAGCCAAAATACAACCTATAGTATATTCCATCTGAATTTAGAGACCATCTGAAGAATAGATTTGGCACAATGAAGATTGATGGCATCAAAAACATCACAGATATTTTCAATAACGTCATATGCATGCGAAAGCTGGACATTGAATAAGGAAGACTGTAGAAAAATTGATGCTTTTGAGTTATGGTGTTGGAGGAGAATATTGAAAGTGCCATGGGCTGCCAAAAGAACAAACAGATCTGTGTTGGAAAAAGTGCAGCCAGAGTGCTCCTTGGAGGCCAGAAATGGCCAAACTTCGTCTCTCATACTTCGGACATATTGTCAGGAGGGACCAGTCACTGGAGAGGGATATCATGTTTGGTAAGGTGGAGGGTCAGAGAAAAAGAGGAAGACCCCCAACGAGATGGATTGGCCAAATGGCAGCATCAATGGACTCAAGCGTGGCAACAATTGTGACATTGGCTCAAGACCAGGCAGTGTTTCATTCTGTTGTGCATAAGGCCGTTATGAGTCGGTACTGACTCGATGGCACCTAACAACAAGAACCTTAGTAAATTCCTATGAAAATTAATTTTTCCCCTCAATTCTGGGTAAACCATGACCTATCATTTATTTCAGTTTTCCTTCCCACCCCAATGCTAACACATGCTCGGGAAGGAAATCTAATCTGTTTACTTTTTCACCAGAAATATGGGCTTCTAGGAAGTAGAAAACAAAGTTTATCTTTCTTTGCACCTCAAAATTTAACAAAGTTTCAAGTACACAAATGCAGCCCTAAGAATGTTGGATTTTTTTTTCTTTTTAATGTTTTATTGTGAATTATGTGATCATTTAAATGGGAGAACATTAGCTTTGCATGCATCCTATCATATATCATTACATTGCCATGGTTACAATCCCCTCCATGCATCATCAACCAACCAAATGGTACACCTGGCAAGCCTGCCCCCCTGGTCATCAGCACACAGCCCCTCTCCTTCTCTGGGTCTAGAGTTCCCAGCCACTCCATCTCCCCATGTCATCATCTCTGCCTCCATCTCTGGTGTCACTATTTCTCTGGGTAGGGTCATGCACTCCGCTCTTCTCCCTTGATGGTCCCAGGGCCCTCCGCTCCTGTACTACAAAGTCAACCACTCCCCTCCTTTTGCTACAAAACGTCTACCTTTACATTTACAACCCTCACAGTCAGTCCTGATAGTAATTATTCACTATTGTACCACAAGAGACCTATCCCCATCTCCTTTCATCAGCCCCTCCCAGACAGATTGGATACTAAGTGGAGATTCTACCTTCCTCTGAACCCTTTGGATCTAGGCTCCCTCTTGAAAGCTTGTAAGCCAGTCACTTCTTGCCTTTGTACCCCACCATTTTGGGTAGTCAATGTCCCTATCTACCCTGTGTATTGAGGGGATGGGAATGATCCTCCCTGTAAAGATTTGTTCCCTCTTTTGAGCTACTGCATCCATAGGTGTAGATCAAGTTCGTCAAATTGTATCAGATTACTCTTTTTTTCCTCTTCTTTCTTCTTCTAGTTGAGCTCTGATCATCCAGCCATTGAATCCAGGTACAAATGTTGGATTTTAATGGCATTTGTTTGTTGATGTTGTTGATTGCTGCCGAGTTGGTTTCAACCTCTAGCGACCCTGCATAGGGTTTCTAAGGAGTGGCTGGTGAGCTTGAACTGCCAACCTTCCTGTTCAAACTGACTTTGCAGTCCAGAACATTAACCTGTAACACCACACCAGGGCTCCAACATTTGTTTAGTCATTAAAACAAACCAACAAAACTGCATGCCATTTGTTTAGTCATTTAAAAATTGCTTGCAGTCTTTTTTCTTTTAAAGATTACTTTAAATTCCACCCATGGTTTCTTGAGACTTCAGTGGTTAAGTGGTAGGATTTTTGCCTCCCATGAGGGAGACCAGGGTTTGATTCCCAGCAACTACACTTCATGTGCAGATACCATCCACCTGCCAGTGGAGACTTACATGTTGCTGCAATGCTAAGAGCAGATTTCATTGGTACTTCCAGACTATGATGAACCTGGAAAAAAGGCTGGTGATCTTTTGAAGATCAGCCAATGAAAATTCCATAGATCACAACTATCCAATCCACCAGGGATCGTGGAGAAGGTGCAGGACTGGGCAGTCGGCTCACCACCATGAGTCCAGGCTGTCAGGAGTGAAGATGACTACACAGCAGGGAACAACGGCACAGGGTTTCACATCCATTCTATTCAGTAGCATCAGAGTTTGTTGTCTGTGAGTCCTGGTGTGGTGTTTTTAATGCACTGGACTGCACAGTCTGTTTGAATCACAAGATCGGTGGTTCAAGCTCACCAGTCAATCCTCGGAAACCCTATACAGGGTCACTATGGGTCACAGACTAGTTGATGGCACTTAACAACAAAAATAGTGTAATAATTGCTGAAATTGAGCACTAACTATATGCCAGGCACTTAAGTGGATTCTTTAATCAAATCTACATAATTACTCTTGCTGTTGTTAGGAGCCTTGGAGTCAGTTAGGATACATAGCGACCCTGCATAGGGTTTCTGAGGCTGTAAATTTTTAAGGAATCAGAAAACCTTATCTTTCTCTCCCTGGGCGGCTGGTGGGTTTGAACTGCTTACCATTCGGTGCTTATCCTATAGCGTGAGTAGTTCTTCCTTAAGTAGCTCATGAAGTAAATATTTGCATCGTTTTACAGATGAGAAAATCTGGGATCAGAGAGGTTAAATAATTTATTTAAGGTCATACAGCTTGTAACAGGCAGTCAGGAGTCTAGTTCAAGAGTGTTCTTAGCCAGAATTTAAACAGTTTTGCCACATTACCTTCTAGGATATTGCCGTGGCGCTGTAGGATATGCACTGGACTGCAAGGTTGGTTTGCACCACAAGGTTGGCGGTTCAAACTCACCGATGCTTCTTGGAAACCCTACGTAGGGTCACTATGAGTGGGAAACGACTCGATGGCATTTATCAACAACAACAATCTTTACTGGAGTAGATTTCAGATCTTTTCTCCCAGGGAGCCACTGGTGGCTTCAAACTGCCAACCTTTCTGTTAGCAATCTAACAGATCCAGGGATCTTTCTTAGGACTGGAAGGGGCCTCATTTTGTACAGAGAGAAACCTGTACTCAGTGGTGTGACATGCTCAAGAACACAGAAAAATAGCATTTTTTGTGAAAAAAATCGTTTCAGTTGGACATTATTAGGTTTATCACATTGAGAATAGTAATTTGCTTGCTTTGTACCAAAACTAGCCCCTTACAAGGAAATAAACCAAAACACAAAGTGTAGAACTGCTCCTTAGGATTTCCGAAAGTGTAAATCAGAGATAGTCTCATCTTCCTTCCACGGAGCTGCTGGTGGGTTTGAACCGCTGATCCTGTCCTACCAGGCCGCCTACAAAGAAACACAGAGTTTGCGAAGTCTTAACCCCTAGAAAAACCAAGAGAAAGCAGCTGAGTGATGGATTCGGAAGAAGGCGCACCGGTCCTCCGACCTGGTCCCGCCTCCTTCCCAATCCCCGCCCAGATTCAAGTTTTAGGCCCCGCCCCTAAAGTTTGCAGCCAATCGGAGACCCACGGTCTGCCGTGCGTGCCTCTCCCCTCTCCTGCCGGCTGCGTCCCTGCCGGCAGTGACGTGCCCCGCCCCGCAGCCGCGGGATTCAAACTCCCGGAAGCGGCGTTGGCGCTGAAGGGTGTAACCTGACTGACTGAGAGCAGTACTTCGCTTCGCCTCTGGTGCAGCCTGGCTCCGGGGACCGCAGCCTCGGGGTCGGGCGGGGCCGCGAGGGAGGTGGCGTCGTTGGGCCGCCCTCATCTGCTTCGATTCAAATCTCTGCCCGCCCTGATACACGTCCTCTTTCCACCGCCCCTGCTTGGAGCCTGACACCCGCTGGGCGTCTCACCACCTCGTTTCTCTCCTTTCAACTTTGCGGTGGGTATTACCATGTCATTACGGATAGCCAAGTGCTTTGTGCAGCTTTGTGTTAATTAGTAAGCGCTTTCATGCTTATCTTACAAACTTCTTCATTTTACAGAAGTAGGTGCTGGAAAGTGAAGGGGACTTTATGCAGTTTTTCTTTTCCTGTCTATCCTCCCCACCCTCCCCCCACCCGAGTGAGATCTTATGTGAGGCTCTTTGTGAGATTTGCTTCTCCCTGTTAACAGGGTCGCTATAGGTCAGAATCGATGCTCAGCAGTGGGTTTGGGTTTGGTCGGCCATCTGGCCTGTAGTAAATGCCTTCTGCAGTTTGATGGTTAGAGCTCTTTGGTCACCCCTTGTCCAGCATTGTTGAATGCCATCGAGTCAGATCCGACTCATAGCGACCCTGTCTAGGGTTTCCAAGGAGCAGCTGGTGAGCTTGAACCGTCAATCTTGCGGTTGGAACCCACCTTGCAGTCCAGTGCATTTACCCACACCAGAACTCCTTGTCCAGCATAGTCAGTTGGCAATCAACAAATATTTTCTGAGCACCTGCTGTTAGGCCTTATGGGTGCAAAAATTCCCAGGGCAGGACCAGAAACAATTGTTGGAACAATAGAATGGGCAGTGTAACCAAGTACCAGATTGTGGTTTTGGGTGTAACAGTTATTATCAGAGAAAGTTTCCTGAAGAAGGTGAGGCTGGACCAGGAGAGGTTTGAACACTGGATATTGGCCTCAATGGAATAGAAAGTACAGAGAAAGGATGTTGATAGGGTTAGATGGTGGGGAGCTGGGAAACCTGGCAAAGGCAGGCTGGCAGCACTGTTGGAGTTTCTGTCCAAAGATCAGGAAGCAAATGTCTGGGGCTTCCTTCCAGGCCTACTGATCTATATTACCACCATTTTGTGTCTTGATGACTTGCTTAAAAAGAATATCATAACAACCCAGTATGCCAAGTCATTATTGTGATATATCTACAGAGGCACGCAGCAAAGTTTCCTGTGACAGCAGGTTTTTTAGACACCATACCCTGACATTTGCTTGATTGATTTACTAGCTACCTTAGTCTTCTTTTACCTTAGAATCAGCAAAAAACCAGGACAAACCTTTTGGTAAATAGTCTGTTCAACTCAATCTGCTCAGTTCTAGTATCTTCAGGTTTTCTGATTTCTTACAGGATGACTTTAAAAGTCCCTTCCCTAGAGAGGCTTTTTCCCCACACCCCTATTGAGTAAATCTCCACAGTTCTTAGCTTTCTTATCACTGCACTCTGCTCATTTCCTGGATGGCATTTATTGCAATTTGAGAAGCCATGTTCGTTTCCTTGTTATTGTCTACCTTCTTTACTAGATTCAAAGTTTCATAATCTCTGGAAACATTTTGTTTTTAAATCAGTTTATAACCGGCATATATTATCCAAAAGGATTCCTAGTGTAGCACTGGACTGCAAAGTTGCTTTGAACCGCAAAGTCAGCAGTTCAAGCTCACCAGCTGCTCCTTGGAAACCCTATACAGGGTTGCTATGGGTCAGAACCAGCTTGAAGGTACTTAACAACAACATTATCCAAAAAACTAAAACCGTTGCCATCGAGTTGATTCTGACTCATAGCGACTCTATATAGGGTTTCCAAGGCAATAAATCTTTATGGGATCAGAAAGCCTCATTTTTCTCCCAAGGACAGGCTGAAAGAATTGAACTGCCAACCTTGCGATTAGAAATCCAGTGCTTATCCTACAGCACCATCAGAACTCCTTAGTACCTATTATGTTGTTATTAAGTGCTGTCGAGTTGGTCCTGGCTCACAGAGACCATGTATAGTTTCCAAGGAGACATTGGTGAGTTTAAACTTGCAGTTCAAACCAGACATGTGATCTAGTGCATTATTCCATAGCTCCACACCAATACTCTTACGTTGTTGTTGTTGTTAGTGCTGTTGCATCGGTTCCGACTCATAGCAACCCTGTATAGAGTTTCCAAGGAGCAGCTGGTAAGTTTGAACCACTGACCTTATGGTCGAGTATTTATCCTACAGCTCCATACCTGGACTCCTGTTACTGTACTTAGTCAATAGTTGGGTTTCTAATATTTTTTGAGTGCTTAAATGGTTCCATACGGTTCTAATTCTTTAATCATTCCTTAATGTTTAGAGATTCTTCTAAATGTTCTTAACTCCTTGTCTGTTGTTATTAAGTGCCGTTGAGTCGGTTCTGACTCACAGTGACCCTATATAGGGTTTCTGATGAGCGGCTGGTGAGTTTGAACCACCAACATTGCCGTTCAAACTGACTTGCAGTCCAGCGCTTTAACCCACAGCACCACACCAGGACTCCAACTCCTTGTCTAGAGTTATATGTATTGTGTACATAGTATGTTTCATTGTATAATTTACCTGTTAGATTTTATATTATACACTTGCTTCTAAACTATCATCTAAACGTATTTATTGCATTGGCCAGATCTGCTGTAAAATACTGCTTTAAAGTATTAAAACGCAAAGATGTCACTTTGACATTTCACCTAACCCAACCAATGGCATTTTCAGTCACCTCATATACATGCAAAAGCTGGAAAATAAGTGAGATTAAAGAATAAATGGTACCTTTGGATTTTGGTGTAGGTGAGTAATACTGGACTGCCAGAAGAACAAATCTCTCTTGGGAAATGTACAGCCAGAGTGCTCCTTAGAAGAGCGGATGGGGAGACTTTGTTTCATGTACTTTGGACATAGTGTCAGGAAGGACTAGTCCCTGGAAAAGGACATCATGCTTGGATGAGTAGAGTAGAGGTTCAATGTCAAAGAGGAAGCACCTCTACCAGATGGATTGGCATACTAATGGAACCAGTGGGCTCAGACATAGGAAAGACTTTGAGGATGGCACAGGACTGGGCATTGTCCCAACAGGACAGCTCCTAACAATGATAAGCTCTCTTAAACTGCCTCCTTCATCTTAAGGTCCTTTTTGCAGTGCAGTGAATTACTTCATATGGCTTTTCTCTCTGTGGTCTTTGCCACTCTCACCAAACAACTTCTTTCCTGATGGATCTAGGTAAGAGAAGGTGGGAAAAGATGCTGATAGGATTTAGTTAGAAGTGATTGTTAACAGTTAATTGTGATTGTAAAAACATGAAACTCTAATGTGGGTATAAAATAAACTGGTAGCAGGAATGGGGGATTTTCCTACCATTAAGAGAGTAGAGCCAGGAGTGGTCCTTTGGACCCTGCACATTGAACTGCCTTATCTAGTGTCAGAAAACAGGCTCCAGAGGATTGGGGCAGAGGAGCAGAAGCAGCAGAACCGAGAGGCAGAGCATGGGACAGTGAGGTGGACTTTCTGGCCCAAAAGCAAGTAAAGTCGAGGCTCGCTTGTGGAGTGGGATGCTTGCAGGCAGTTAATTAGGGAAACTAGCTTTGCTGTCCCAAGGAGTTAGAGCTGAGCGCCCTCAGGCTGAGGCTTATGGTGGAGTGGTGTGTCCTTTGGGCATTTACCAGTCATACTAAAGGAACTTTGTCACACTGTCTGAGCAGGGCAGAGGCCAGGCCAAGGGGCCAAGGACCAGAGAGAGGCCTGCCTATGGGCATGGCTGAGAAGAGGCTGTCCTGACTAGAAGAAGAGCCCTAAGCATTTCTGATCCTGACTTGTAACCTGTTAATTTCCTTAATAAACCCCATAATTTTAAGCGGCCATTGCAGTGGATTATTGAACCCAGCAAAAAAGTAGAGAGTGCCATGGAGGGATGTTGGTGTCAGAATTGGTTAGGAAGGCTGGAGGATGGGGCATATCTGACCTCAGCCTCACAGGAGTCGGCCATGGGTTGATGCTGCTGTTGGTTCTCCTCCTCCCACCTTGTGAAGTCTGAGGAAGTCAGATGCAGCCTCCATGTCCTTTTTAAAAATACTTTTATTGAGTTCCTTGATTGCTGTGCCCCTTTCCCTATAAATGTCTCATCTTAGATTCTTAGAACATCTTTAGACAATATGCTCTCTCAGGCGGAGCACTGGTGGTGCTCCAGGATAAGCACTGGAGAGAAACACAAGATTGGCAGTTCACGCCACCAGTCACTTCTTCAGACAAAGATAGGCTTTCTGCGCCCATAAAGGTGTTTAGCCTCAGAAGCACTATACCAGGTTGCTGTGAGTCAGAAGCGGCTCCACGGCACTTAATAACAACAAACATGCTGCTCTCTCAAATCACATTAAGATAGATCTGACATAAGCATAGCTTCTAAAACAGGACATACAATTATGTTGAGAAATGACATTTCAGGGCCTTATGTAATATACATCAACTTTTTATTCCTATGTAAAATTTGCCTGTGGTGGTGAACTACTTTCAAGCTTCATTTAATAGCTTAATCCTTAGTTGCCTCTGCATTTTTTTTTTTTAAAGAAAACTTTTTAATTGAAGTATGACACAGAAAACATCACAACACATAAGTTGTAATAAATGCAAGTATACAGGTTGGCATATTTTTAAAAGGTGAATACTCTGTGTATCTACCACTAAGATTTAGAACAACAACAAAAAAAAAATGTTGCCAGTAACCTAGAAACCTTCCTCAATGTCTCTCCATTAACCCCACTGATTTGGAAATACCACTTCTATTTAGAGCAGATAGGTGACTTCTTGTTGTTAAGTGCTGTCGAGTCAGTTCTGACCCCTAGTAACCCTGTATAGGTGACCCTGTATAGCTTTAGACCTGAGATTTGAACTTTTAAACTCAGGCTTATAAAATGTAACTGTATTTTTCTTTTTACAGACAATTTCAAAGATGTCTTCCAGAAGTCCCAAAGATTTAATTAAAAGTAAATGGGGAGCAAAGTCTAGTAACTCCAAATCAGAAACAGCATTAGAGAAATTTAAGGGAGAAATTGCAGCCTTAAAAACATCGGTGGATGGAGTCACAAATGGAAAAGGAAAGCTGACTGACAAAGACAGACACAGGCTTATAGAGGTAACTGGTCTTAGAACCCTTTCACTTGTAGTAATGCTCTTCTATAAAACTTGTCAATGTTTTCCTAAAGCTGCTTTCTTTTTCTTGCCATTATCTGTGTCCCATACAGTTCAGTCATTTTGGAAAACCTGACCTTGTCTTTGGATCTTAATTTCTACTTTGTACTTTGGTTTTACAACTTTCTTCTTTTTTTTTTTTTTTTTAATTTTTTTTTTCTACACTTTGTTGGCTTGTCTTTTTGGATCTCTTCCAATCAGTTGGCCAGGTAACTATTTTCCAAATTTCTTGGTGTAGATAAGTGAGTGTCTCTATTGCTGCATCTGTTTGTTTAAAGATTTCAATTCTATTCCATCAATTCATGGAGCCTTGTTCTTTGCAGATGCCTTCAGTGCACATTGGATTTCTTCTTCACTACCAATCAATGCCTCTTGATCAATCATAGGCTACCTGTTGTTTTTTTTTAAGTTTTTATTGTGAATTGAGTGATAGTTTACATGGGAGAACATCAGCTCTACATTCATCCTATCGTATTTCGTTTCATTGCAATAATTCCAGTCCCCTCCATGATCATCATTCAACAGCATTTGCTTCCATTCCCTCTGTTTTGTTGTTGTTGTTTGGATGCACACCGAAGCACTCAGGAATATATCACCATTCAAACAACCAAAGGGTACACCCCACAATCCTGCCCCTCAGTCATCAGCACACAGACCTTCTTCCTCCCTGAGTCCAGAGTTCCCAGCTGCTCCATCTCTCCATGTCATCACCTCTGCCTCCATATCTGGCATCACTACTCCTGTGGATAGGGTCCCGCACTCCAGTCTTCTGCCTTGATGGTCCCAGGGACCTCTGCTCCTGGACTGCAAGATCAACCATTCCTCTCCTTTTGTTACAAAACGTCTACCTTTACATTTGCAACACTCACAGTCAGTCCTGATAGCAATTATTCGTTATTGAACCACAAGAGTCTTATCCCCATCTCCTTTCACCAGCCCCATCCAGACAGGTTGGAAACCACTCATTGGAGAGTCTACCTTCCTCTACATCCTCTTGATCGCATCTCCCTCTTGAAAGCTTTTAAGCCAGTCACTTCTTGCCTTTATAGCCCCTCCTTTTTGAGTAGCCAATGTCTAAGTTGCCCATCCCTGTCAACCCTTGTACCAAGGTGGTGGGAATGATCCTCACTGTAAAGATTTGTTCCGTCTTTTGAGCTACTACATCCATAAGTGTAGGTCAAGTTCATAAAATTGTAGTGGATTACTCTTTATTTCCTCTTCTTTCTTCTTCTAGTCGAGTTCTGATAATCCAGCCATTGAAGTCAGGTCAAGTACTGCAACTTTCTTATATATTGTCTGTTGTTAAATGTCGTTGAGTCAGTTCCAACTCATGGTGACATAGGGTTTCCAAGGAGCGGCTGGTGGATTTGAACAGCTGACCTTGAGGTTAGCAGTCCAGTGTTTATCCTACAACATCACTCCAGGGATCTGAGATATTGTCTAGTCTTTATTAACTTCTCTCATTTTTTAAGTATAATTGAGTATGTGTTTTTAGGTCATTAGGTACCCAAGTTTGTTTTAGAAGTAGTTAAAGCATTCTGATGAATGGATCTACACCTTCAACATAGCACTATTGTTGTTGTTGTTGGATGTCAACAAGTCTATTACAACTCTGTTAACGGAGTAGAATTTCTGTAACCTTTACAGAAGCAGATTGCCACTTCTTCCTCCCTCAGTGCCTCTGGATGTGTTTGAACCACCAACTGTTCAGTTAGCAGCCAAGCACTGAACCACTTGTTCACTAGTGTAATTTATTGTAAATAACGATAAAAACAGCACTAGGATCTGTTTTTATCGTTATTTACAACAAAATCATAACCTAATATCATCATCCTATAGCTTTCTGGCAATTGGTTACATGAGTTTTCCTGATCATCTTTATACTATATTTAAGGTTGAAGAGCATTTTTTAAAACTTTTTGTTGTGAGTTGAGTGAAAGTTTACAGGGCAGCTCATCAGTTTTACATCCAACAAATCACACATTTTGTTTCATCTTAATGATTGCAGTTCCCTCCATGTAACAACAGTTATCCCACTTCCTGCTTGTGGTTTCTATTTCTAGTCCACCCGCCTTCCCATCCTTCTCAACTTTCTCCTGGGGTAATGGTTGACCATTTGATGATGAGCATACCTCACTAGTGTTGTTGTCGTCCATGTATAACTATTCAATATTTAGTTGAAAATTGGGCCATAAAAGTGAGTTCCATTCCAGACATGAAGGGTGACTGATGACCATTGTCTCAGGTTTCCCCAGTCTCTTTCAGACCAGTAAGACCAGTGTATTTTATAA
Source organism: Chrysochloris asiatica (assembly GCF_000296735.1). NCBI lineage: Eukaryota > Metazoa > Chordata > Mammalia > Afrosoricida > Chrysochloridae > Chrysochloris > Chrysochloris asiatica. Next base: position 19,109,906 of record NW_006408521.1, read on the forward strand.
TTTGAGTTTTGTACCATACTATCTCCCACTCTATCCAGGACCTTCTAATGTGATCCCTTTCAAAATAGTTGGTAGTGGTAGCTAGGCATCATCTAGTTCTGCTCTCAGAGTCGTGGGGACCAATGTTCACGTGTTCCATTAGCCCTTTAGACGAATTTATTCCAGATGACTTCCATTCTCATCACTCCTCTTTCATCCGCACATGGAGAGACCAACAGCTGTACCGACCTTGCAGTTAACAGGTTTACCCACCAACTGCTCCGCAGGAGAAAGACGAGGATTTCTGCTCCCACCAAAGTTTACAAGTCTCGGAAACCCTACGTAGGGTTGCTATGAGCTGATGCAATGACAGTGGGTCATTGAGAATCGCTGCTGCTGTTAAGTTAGTTCTGGCTTCACAGTGACCCTGTTCCAGGGGACTTCAAAAGTTCATGGAAAAATGTAATTAAAAGATAATGAAAAATTTTCACAAACTTTTTGTAGCCTTCACATACAACATAACAAAACACTGTTGTTAAGTGCCATTGATTGGTTCCAACACTTAGCGACCATGTATAGGGTTTCCGAGGAGTGGCTAGCACGTTTGAACCACCGACCTTTCTGTTAACAGTCCAGTGTTTATCCTACATTGACACAGACCAAAAGCCTTGTTGTCGTTGTTGTTAGGTGCCATCGAGTCGGTACCGACTCATCGCACAGCAGAACGAAGCATTGCCTAATCCTGGGCCAACCTCACTATCATTGCCACTTTTGAGCCCATTGATGCTGCCACTTGGCCAGTCCATCTCGCTGGGGGTCTTCCTCTTTTTCTCTGACCCTCCACCCTACCAAACATGATATCCTTCTCTAGCAACTGGTCCATCCTGACAATATGTCTGAAGTATGAGAGACGAAGTTTGGCCATTCAGGCCTCCAGGGAGCACTCTGGCTGCACTTCTTCAAACACAGATCTGTTGGTTCTTTTGGCATCCCATGGCACTTTCAATATTCTCTTCCAACACCATAAATCAAAAGCATCAATTCTACGGTTTTCACTGTCCAGCTTTTGCATGCATATGATGAGGTTATTGAAAATACCATGGCTTAGGTCGCGCACCTTAGTCTTCAAGCTGACACTAAAAAGGTCTTGCGCAGCAGATTTGCCTAATGTAATATGTCATTTGATTTCTTGACTGCTGCTTCCATGAGTGTTGATAGTTGATCCAAGAAGAATGATGTCCTTGTCAACTTCACTCTTTTCTCCATTGATAAGAATTAAACTTGTTTATTGGTCCAGTGGTGGGGATTTTTGTTTTCTTGACATTGAGATGCAATCCATATGGAAGGCTGTGCTCTTTGATCTTCATCAGTAAATATTTTAAGTCCTCTTCACTTTCAACAAGCAAGGTTGTATCATCTGCGTATCACAGGTTGTTAATGAATCTTCTTCCAATCCTGATGTCATGTTTTTCTTCATAGAACCCAGTTTCTCGGATTATTTGCTCAGCATGCAGGTTGAATAAGTATGATGAAAGAATACAACCCTGTCATACACCTTTCTTAATTTTAAACCATCCAGTGTTCCCATATTCTGTTTGAACAACTGCCTCTTGGTCCATGTACAAATTGGGCTTTACTCCCACAGGCTTTACTCCATTCACGTCATCATGGTCAACTCCTCTTTGAGGAGGTAGCTCTTCCCTAGTCGCATTTTGAGTGCCTTCCAACCTGTGGGGCTCATTTTCTGGCACTATATCTGACAGTGTTTCTCCGCTGTTCATAAGGTTTTCCATGACTAAATGTTCAGAAGTAGTTCATCACTCCTTCTTCCTAGTCTGTTTTCGTCTGGAAGCTCATCTGAAACCTGTCCACCGTGGGTGACCCTGCTGGTATTTAAAATACTGGTGGCATAGCTTCCAGAATCACATCAACTCACAAGCCACCACAGTACGACAAACTGACAGACGAGTGGTGGAGGAATCTGATAGCTTCCCTAAAAGATATCTTTCTGGTTCATTCCATTTTTGGTGAGTATTGGTTGTGAAAACTTGGGTTCCTTATAATCAGTTGAAATTAAACTTTTTGTAACTTCTATCCATTTGCTTTAATTGTGCCAATTATTGTTAGAAAAAATAGGCCTATTTCTTAGCCACAATGACAGTGTATCAGATTTTTTAGGAAATACTTGAGTTCTCATACTTTTATACAAACAGCCACCATATTCTTCAGTTTTTCAGGCTTTTACATATATTCCTGGTCATGCTTCTGAACCTTTTGTGGTTTATCCATATCCCCCTGAAATGTGCACCCAGAATTGAAAGCTGTGCCACAAATGTGTTCTGGCAAACATGGATTGAAATAATGCTGTTACTTCCACTTACTTAGACAGTGTACTGTGTTGAAGTCTAAAATTATATTGGCTTTTTCAGCAACCATATCATACCATTGACTTATCTTAAGCTTGTGGCCGAAATCCCCTCTTAATTTCCACATGAGCAATCAAATTTTCCCCTTTTAAACTTGAACAACTTTCTTTTTCTCTGCTAAATGCACATTTTTAGCTGTATGTTGTTTGTACCTTGTTAGCCTGTCGTGTCATTCTGTTCACTGTCTCTGTCGTTTGCCTATCTACTCTTTAACCCTTTCAACAGCAGCGGTTCAACAAGCATGCTTTCTTTATCAATGTTGGACACTGTTAAAAGATTGCCTTCTAGACCAAATCATTAGTCACCATTAATCCGGTTAGTGAATGCATCTTTGAATGTACAGCTGTAACATTCTGTAGTTTTTCAGTCTGGCTCAAGGAGCTCTGGTAGCGTAGTGGTTACGAATTGGGCTGTGAACCGCAAGGTCAGCAGTTCGAAACTACCAGCTGTTCCGCGGAAGAATGATGAGGCTTTCTACTCCCATAAAGATTTACAGCCTTGGAAACCCTGTACAGGGTCACTGTGAGTCGGAACCAACTCCACGGCACATAACAACAACAACAAGTTCATTCATGAGCATCTATCACTTGCGCATATATCTCACGACTCACTTGAGCCTTTGACTTTATTAAGCGCAGTGTGGTGGAGCAATAGGGATCAGACATTCATGTGGCTGCCAGCTTTTCTTTAGTGTTCTCACCCTATCCTAGACAGAGTTGGTTTCTCCTTTCTCGGTGCCTGTGTCCCATTCATTTTCTATCTTAATTACAGTACTTAGCCTATTGTGTTAATTCATCTATAAGTTCCTGGTTTCATTTTCTAATTGATCCTTGTGCCTAGTATAACCCTGACTTGCTATGTAATGCTTTATAAATGCTTGTTAAAGAAAATTGTTTAGCTTGATATTGGACCTGGCTTTGTTCTAAGATGCTTCTTAGTTTATGTCTAGAAAATTAGGCTCTTAGAAGCTGAGAGGGAGAAGAATGCCTATCACCTCACAGAGAAGGATAAAGAAATACAGCGACTCAGAGACCAGCTGAAAACAAGATACAGTTCGACTGCATTGCTGGAGCAACTGGAAGAGAAAACAAAGGAAGGTGAAAGGAGGGAACAGCTGTTGAAATCTTTATCTGAAGAGACAGATATATTAAAAAAACAGTTGTCTGCTACCACGGCGAGACTTGCTGAACTTGAAAGCAAAGCCAGTACACTCCGGTTATCACAGGTACAAATAAGTTACCTTTCTTGCAACTTTGTATGAAAATAATATTTTTCAAATTTTATTTCCATAACCTAGTGTTTTGTCTGCTTTTAATGAAAATCAGCAGTCTCCTCTGGTGGTCTAGGGTACAGAAGATCTGAAATCTCAGGGTTTTCCAGTTCAAGGAGGTTTCTGATTATGGTCCTGTGGTACCCATGATGGTTCATCAACATATATGAGGGAGCTTCCGAAAGTTCATGGAAAAATTCCAGTATCTTTTAATTCCATTTCGACACAAACCTTTTGAAGCCCTGGTGGTACAGTGAGTTAAGCATTGAGGGAGCTACTAACCACAAGTTTGGAGGTTCAAACCTACTATCCACTCCAAGGGACCAAGTTGAGACTTTCTGTGCCTATAAAGATTTATAGCCCCGGAAGCCTTATATAGGGTAAATATGTGTTAGAATTAACTCAGTGACAGTAAGTTTGGCTTTTTTTATTCATACTAGATCTAGATTTTGGATGCTTCTGTAAGGTATTATGAACTAAGAATAATGTGAAAATACTGTTAAATTTGTGGTATTAACTATTATTGGTTTACTTATAGACTGTGGCTACAAGTTGCTTCAATTCATCTATGAGTAATATTCATGAAATGGAAATACAGCTGAAAGATGTAAGTTCATTTTCCTTTCGATAAGTTCTGGGTTAAGAGACGAGGGCTAATGCATTTGTTCTTAAATTTATGAAAATGGGCACCATTGGTGCTGTGACTTTCAAAAGCCTCCAGATGAGACAGGAGAACCAAGTGGATTGTCATCACCCCTTTAGGCTATTGCCTTGCTCTTCCTGGGCCCTCAGGAGGACTGTGGCCTCTTTTTAGGAGCCCTGGAGGTGTGTGGGATAAGCAGCGGGCTGCTAACCCCAAGGTTGGAGGTTTAAACCCACCAGTTGCTCCATGGGAGATGAGACTGTCCCTGTGAAGACTGAATATCTGTGAATCTCTGTACAAGGTCACTAGAAGTTGGAATTGGCTCCATGGCAGTGGGTTTGGTTTTTTTTAGTATGATCTCTTTGGGCTAGAAAACCTTAACATTATCCATTGCCTCCAAATGCCTCATCAATAGCTGTCCACTGCGTACATCTAATTTCCTTAACTGTTATATTATTATAATGTTACTTATTTCATAGCTTTTTTAAAGATGTCATCTCTTTTTGTTTATCCATGTAAGGTATATTCTTTAATTCGAAAGCCTTTTCTTGGAACTAGAATTTTTTTTCATAGCTTGGGAGAGAAATGTATTTGTATACTCAGTACTTAGTACTTCCTTTCTCTAGTAGTGTATGAAATGAAGTCATTTTAAATGTCTGGTAACACTGTTATAGCCTAAGTAAATGGATTGATGGTTTCCATTGGGA
>NW_006408521.1:19115339-19168936 GCF_000296735.1 Chrysochloris asiatica
CATCCCCCTTCCTCCCTCTGGCTCCCAGTTCCCTTTCACCCACCTTCCCATCCCTTCTTGCCATTGTCCTTAGGTACATGCTGCCCTTTTGAGTTTGAATGATTGACCATTCTATGAATGCATAGTGAGCATATCTTAATAGTGTTGTTGTTTCCCCTGTATATGTATCTACTGCTTACTGAAAGTTGTTCGCCCTATCTACTTACCTACTACTTGGCTGAAAGAAGGTGGATTCCTTTCCAGATCTGAAGGTGGTCGAGGGCCACAGTCTCAGGTTCTTCCAGTCTCTTTCTGACCAGTAAGCCCAGTCTTAAAAGTAATTTTGAGTTTGATGCCACACATTCTGCCACTCTGTCCAGGACTTTCTAATGTGGTCGTGGTAGCTGGGCACCATCTAGTTGTTCTGGTCTCAGAGTCGTGGAGACTGATGTTCACAAGTTCCGTTAGTCCTTTGGACTAGTTGATTCCAAGCATCTTCAGTTCTCTTCACTCTTCTTTTTTCTGCACATGGAGAAACCACTAGCTGCACCTTAGCAGGCTGCTCATGAGCTTTAAAGATCCCAGACACTACTCACCAAAGTAGGATGTGGAACATTGTATTTGTGGACTATGTTGTGCCGATTGACCATGGTGTCCTCTAAGACTATGGTTCTGAGTCCCTAGGCTTATCTTCTCATTGTTTTAAGATGTTTGATAATACCTAAGAAGATTTCATCATTTCACAGACCCATCAGCAATGTAGACGGGTCCCAGTCTCTCCACACCCTCACCAGCATTTGTTGTTTCCTGTTTTTTGAACTTCTTTGTTAATGTTGGTGTGAGATGATATCTCATTGTTGTTTTGATTTGCATTTCTCTAATGGCTAATGATCGTGAACAGTTCTTCATATATTTGTTGGTTGCTTGGATATCTTTCTTGTTGAAGTGTCTGTTCATGCCCTGTACCATTTTTAATTGGGTTGTTTGTCTTTTTCTTGTAGAGGTATGGTAGTTTTGTATAAATTTTAGATATTAGTCCCTTGTCTGATAAATTTTTTTCCTAGGATGTGGACTCCCATTTTACTCTTTGGTGAAGTTTTTTAACGCACTAAGTTTCTAATTTTTTGGAGGTCCCAGTGATCTATTTTGTCTTCTACTGCTTATGTGTTTTTTGTAATGTATGATAGTGTATGCCATGCATTGTTGTTAAGTTTCATCGAGTCAATACTGATCCATAGCCACCCTGAATAGGGTTTCCAAGAAGCAGCTGGTGAGCTTGAACTACCCACCTTATAGTTCAAAGGACTTCGCAGTCTGCCCACAGTGCCACACCAGGACTCCATGCCCCGTATTGTTGTTGTTGTTGTGTAGTGCTGTTGAATCGGTTCTGACCCATAGCGACCCTGTATAGTGTTTCCTAGGAGCAGCTGGTGAGCTTGAACTGCTGACCTTGCAATTCAAACAGCTTTGCAGTCTGGTGCATTAACCCACAGCACCACACCAGGACTCATGTTTCTTCAACAACTGGTGCTGGCAAAACTAGAACTCAATTAGAAGAATTAAACAAGATCCATACTTCACACCATATACAAAAACAAATTCAACATGGTTAAAGAACTAAATATAAAACCTGTAACTATAAAAATCATCAATGAAAAACTAGGGACAAATATAGAGCTCTAACATGTATTAGAGCTCTATATTTTGTCCCTAGTTTTTCATTGATGATTTTTTTAATTACAGGTTTGACATTTTTTGTTGCTGTGTGCAGTGGAGTCGTTTCCAACTCATAGCGACCCTGTACAGGGTTTCCAAGATTGTAAATCTTTAAAGGAGCAGAAAGCCTCATCTTTCTCCTGTGGAACAGCTGGTAGTTTTGAACTGCTGACCTTGCTGTTTGCAGCCTGATTCGTAACCACTACACTACCAGAGCTCCATATATTTTGTTATGCTGCTGGTTTCTTTGTTCTGCATGCTTGCTGTGCTGAGTTGTGTGTGTGTGTGTGTGTGTGTGTGTGTTTGCTGCTTCTTGTTATTTCTTCATGGGTTTAATGTATCTAAAATCATCATGGATTTTCCTTTTCTGGATTCAATATGAAAGTGTATGAAGTTTTTTTTAAGTTATCCTGTACTTTATTAATTTCTTCCTCATTTTAAAACAGTTCATTTTATCTTGAAATCTGCCTAACCTCCTCGCCACCTGAATCTCTGTGACTATACTTTTCCCACCTTTTGACATCTCTGATACCCTATTTTCAGTTCTGTCTGTAGTTTGTTCTGGAGTGGCGCTGTGGGTTAATGCACTGGACTGCAAAGTTGGTTTGAACTGCAAGGATGGCAGTTCAAGCTCACCAGCTATTCCTTGGAAACCCTCTACAGGGTCGCTATGGGTCAGAACCGACTCGACAGCCCTAAACAACAACAGTTTTGTTCTATTCTGGATACTTCCATGTTGTTACTAAGTGCCGTTGAGTCGATTCTGACTCATAGCAGCACTGTTTAGGGTTCCAAGGAGTGGTTGGTGAGTTTGAACTGCCGCTTTTCTGGTTCAAACTGACCTTGCAGTCCAGTGCTTTATTTTATAGCACCACACCAGAATTCCAGAAACTTCCATATCTGGACTGAATTCTGAGTGGTGTTGTCATGTATGTCAGTCTTTGGTTGTTGTCTGTTGTTGGTGGTTCCTAGTCCAAAGAACTCCCATTAGTATTTTTTGTGAGATAGAGGAAAATAGGAAAGAACAAGACTGGTTATAGGTTAGAGGCACAGCAGGACCATCTTGAAATTTCTCAGACACCTGTGAAGGCAAGAGGCCAGTAGGTGGCGCAGAAGAACTACACTTAGTTTTCTGCTTTGTTTTCTCTTTTTTTTTTTCCCCCTTCTGGCTTTTTGTTTCTTTGTTTTTTATGTATTTTTAGTTTCGGGGTTTTAGTTTATTTTGTTTGTTCTCCTTCTCTTTTGTGGGAGAAAATGTTGCACAAGCTCATCTCTAGATCCTACCCACCAGAAGGCAGCTGAATAGTGCCTAAGAATACACCAGTATACATTCATCCACTTAACACAATGAAACCGCATGCCTTGAAAGCAGCAGACCATCTCTAGTCACATAAAAAGCAAGGCAGAATAGTTCAAACAAATGACCAAGAGGAAAAGAAGTAGTGGAACTGTCTGAAAAGGAGTTCAGGAGAATGAGATTTAGGTACCTCCAAACTATTGACAGAAAGGTTGAGGAAAACAAGGAATAATTAAGAAAAGTGCTACAGAAACAAACAAAAAACCAAAATAGATCAAGGGTTGGAGACAACACAAAACCTGCAAACAGAAACCCCGAAGATTAGTACTAAGTTATCAGAAATGGACAATAAATTGAAACTACAAAAGGGTAGATTTGAATCAATGGAAGCCAGTAGTGGTCTGGAAGAGAAATCTCTCAATACTAGTAAACTAGAAAAACAATAAGAAAAAGTAATGGAAAAATTCAAAGAAAATCTTAAGATTCCTGAAGTATAACAGGTCTTGCCTCTAGTCACCAGGGGTATGCAAGGAACCAAACAGGAATGTTTTCTTGTCTCTCAATCTACTCACACCCATTCAAAATGACTTGGCCTGATTTGGCTTACCCAAATCAGAAATCACGTCCTTTCTTGCATCTGTTCAACTCTCTCTCCCAGTAAGAACTCTGTCTACTTTTCATCCCTTTAGCTGAAGCTCACAGTTCCAGGACCATCCTCTGAATCTGTCTCGTCTGGTTTTCCGTATCTTTGCAGCAGAGGGTCCATACAGCCTTTCTGCCTGGTCCACCATCATGCCCTACCTTGCCGCAGTGTAGTTTTTCAGGTTTTAATATTGGGTATGTTGTTGTTGTTGTCAGGTGCCATCGAGTCGGAACCGACTCATAGCGACCCCATGCACAGCAAAACGAAACAATGGGTATATGAAGTATAAAGTACTTGATTTAGTGATTAAGTCAGTACATAGGCATTTTGATTACAGAAATATTGCTGACATGTCTACTCTGTTCTGAGTATGCTTTTAAGATCCTGTGTTATTGCATCTAACAAATGTACCTCAAGATCTGTTTGATATTTGAAAGGATAATTTAAATCTGTTGAATATCTTTATAGGGGTTGGAAGGTATTGCAGTAATCTCATCAGGTAACTGAAATAAAGAAGAAACCTAATTTTTGAAAACTGTCCAGATATATTCCTGTCATATATGTCATACTGCCAGTATAAAGGCTCCAAAGTGTTGTCATTATCCTGCCCATTATATCTACCACCCATCTGCTGGTTTGTCGTATTGCGTGTTGCTATGATGCTGGAAGCTATGCCACTAGTATTTCAAATACCAGCAGGGTCATCCACGGTGAATAGGTAGAGCTTCCAGGCTAAGACAGACTAAGAAGAAAGGCCTGGTGATCTACTTCTGAAATAGTGTCCGATACAGTGCTGGAAGGTGAGCCCCCATGGTTTGTTTGAAGGCACTCCAAATACACAGCCATAATGGGGGGCGGGGGTGGGGCATGAACACACCAACAATCTTGAAGGTGGCACACCTGTTCCTCCTACTGTACAGGGAAGGGGTCACCATGAGTTGGAGCTCACTTGGTGGCAACTAACAATAACAGCTATTAGATGTACATACCTAGGAATAATTTACCTGCACACCTCCTTTTCCCCTATTCATTCCACTTCAGCCATGCTGGCTTTCTAGTGGTTCTCTGAAAGCCCCCATTTTCTCATGGTGTTTCCTTAGCTGGCATGCTCTTCTCCCAGATATCCTCATGACACTTCGTCACCTCCTTCAGCCTTTACTCAAGTGCCACTTTCTTGTGGGGCTAGGGAAAGCTTCCTTTGCCAACTTGTCTAAAATGATAAGTCCAAGGTAATTTTGGAGTCCTGGTGTGGTGCTGTAGGATAAGCCCTAGACCACAAGGTCGAGTTAAACTGCAAGGTCAGTGGTTCAAATTCACCAGCTGCTCCTCAGAACCCCTATACAGGGTCACTGTGAGTCAGAACAGACTTGAGGACACTTAGCAACAACAAGGTAATTTTGTTTCCTTTTCTTGCTGTTTTTCTCCTTAGCACATATTGCTGTTAAAATTACAGTCTTTATTTATTTTGTTTATTGTCTGACTCTTCCATAAAAATACGAGTTTCCCGAAGGAAGGATTTTGTTGTGTTCACTCCTACATCCCCAGTGTTTAGGGCATTTAAAGAATGACTAATTGGAATCATGAAGTTTAAAAATTTTTATTAATATCTCTCCTAGCAAAATACCTGAAAATCCAGGTCGTTGTCTTAAAGTTATACATAACTATTAAGCTTCTTAGCACTAATTGCTTCGAGTACCGGTTAAAGTTATTTTTGCATAATGCCAGTTCTTTTTATGAAATGAACTTTGATATGTTACACATTTATGTCCAGTCTTTTTGTTCTGGTTTTATCTTTTCAGTTTATTTACAAGATTTTAAAAAATTGTACTTCTTTGCTTTGTTTACCTTAGCAAGACCCTGTAGGTAAATGGAATAAATTTTGACCCAGTTCACCTTCAGGTGGTGCTTCCAACCCTGCTGTGCTTCTCAGCCTCTGCTCTGCATGGGAATCTAGGGGATCTTCCTAAAGACCTGGGTTTCCTAGGTCAAAGGTGGGACCTGGATGTCACTGAGAGCTTAGTAGTTTGAGGCACTGAAGGAGGCTTAGCTCTGTTTTTTTTCTTTGGAATCTCAGCAGATTGTTCAGACTATGAGGAGAACTGTCACCGGAGAATTTAGAGGGCAGGGAAAGAGAAATTGTACTTCTCATCACCCAGAGTTTTTAGCATCATCACATTATTTGGCTGGTCCCACAAGCCCTCCTCTGAGCTCCCACGAAACATCCTGTGGCCAGTTGGTGACCTATTTTAAGAACCAGTATTTGGATGCTAAAATAGGTCTGAAAATCCTCTGTTTACCTTTCTTAGGGCTTAGCTGTATCATTCCTCAGCTGCCATCGAGTATGGCTGACATTTTCAAATAACTACATGCAGTGATTGCTGTAAACATTGTCACATGTTGGTCATTTCCAAGCAAAATCAAACCAAATGGCTCAGAAGCAATGTGAAGACTCTTAATCTTAAAATCCTGATCATTTTGACTTAGAATTTAAGGAATATTTTAAAACCAAACAAACAAGAAAAACATTTTATTTGGAACAATTTCAGATTTACAGACGTGTAAGAATAGTACATAGAACACCTATGTACCCTTTCCCCAGATTCACCTATTGTTAACATTTTTTCCCATTTGCTCTGTCATTTGCAGTCATTCACTTTTGTACTTTCTCATGCTCACACGGGTGCCTGTTTGCATGCACACACTCACTCACACATTTTTTTTTTTTCCTGAACCATTTGAGAACACATTACATATGTCCATGACCCTTTACTCCTATTTACTTCAATGTGTATTTCCTAAAATGAGGACATTCCCTTACATGACCATGATATAGATGTTGTTTTTATTGTTGTTGTTGGTAAGTGCCATTGAGTTGGTTCTCACTCATAGAGAGCCTCTATAGGGTTTCCCAGGAGCGCCTGGTGGGTTTGACTTGGTACAGTGCTTCAATCTACCGTCCATATTACACTTTTGTCAATTAACCCTTGTTTTTCATTCCTTCAGTGCAGATTAATGTTTTGACCTAGATTCAAATTTTTAACCCAAGGAATATTGAGTGAATCATTGTCAAATTGGGAGGGAGATGCCTGGTACCATTCACAAGGCTGCACTTTACTTACTGTTGTACATTTTTATTGATAATTTGGATGAAAACATTAACACATATACCTAACAAATATGTAGATGACAAAGCTGTGAGGGATAGCTAGTATGATGATGCTGAAGATTCAGAGCTAATGAGAATAACATTTATTGATACCGAACAAAAGTCCATTGATTGCTACAGTCAAGTTCATGGGAGTGGAAGAGGAGAGGTGGTCAAGAAATGCTCATTACTTTATTGAAGTAGCAGCGCCATCATGTGGTCCTATAGAATGTTGCCTCTCAAATCTTAAAGCAACAAGCATTTTTCCTCATATACTTTGTCAAATAATGTAGGTCAGGTTCCTTTAAAAAAAGAAAATGCTCAGGGCCATATGACACTAAAATGATTTCTATTGAAATCTTTCTTAATTACAGACAAGTAGGTAATTCTGTATAATGGTGGTTGTCCAGTTCATCAAGTCAATACTGACTCGTAACGACCTTGTATAGGGTTTCTGAGGAGCAGCTGGCAGGTTTGAACCACTAACCTTGCAATTAGCAATCCAGTGCTTATCCTGCATCCCCACACCAGGACCCTCTCTATACACATAGGTCTCTTTAGCGCCTAGCATCCTCTGATTTATATAAAAACAAAACAAAATCAGCTTCCAGCATCGATTCTGACTCATGTGTATCAGAGGGGTTTTCAGTGGCTGAGTTTTTGCAAATAGATCACCAGATCTTTCTTTTAAGGTCCCTCTGGGTGGGCTTGAACCTCCAGCCTTTCAGTTAGAAGCTAAGTGCTTAACTGTTTGTACCACCAAAGGACTCCATGGTTTATGCAGGTTTGGTTCCAGACCACCACAGTAAAGCTAATGTCACAATAAAGCAGGTCCTACAGATTTTTTGGCTTCCTAGTGCATAGAAAAGTTAGGTCTGGTATGGCACTGTGGGATAAGCACTGAACCACAAGGTCAGTTTAAACCCTGTAGGTTGCTAGAGTCTGAACTTGACGACAATAGTCTATTTCAGGAGCCCTAGTGAGCCAGTTTATCAGATAAGCACTAAACTGCTAACTGCAAAGTCTCTGTTCAAATCCTCCAGCTGATCCTGTGAATAAAGATTTGCAGCCACAGAAACCGTATGAGTTCTAAATTGACTGGCTGGCAGTGGGGTTTCATTTTGGTTTCTGTAAGTGCTGTTGAGTTGGTTCTGACTCACAGCAACCCTATATAGGGTTTATGTGACTTTTTTTCAATCTTTGCTGAAGCAGAAAGCCTCATCTTTCTCCCAAGGAATGGCTGGTGGGTTTGAACCACTAAACTTGTAGATTTCAGTCCTGTGCTTATCATATGGAGCCACCCTGCAATAGCAATATAAAAATTGAAATATTGTGATAATTACCATACTATGAAAAAAAAAAAAAAAAGCACATGCTGTTGGAGAAATTGTGCCCGTAGACTTGCTGAATGCAATTTGTTATAATCATTCAGTTTGTAAAAACGCATTGTTTGTAACGTGTAATAAAACAAGGTATGCCTGTGTAGCAACTCGCCATACAGTGCAAACCAATACTGGAAATGCAGTAAGGCATAGAGTCAGTTTCAGTCTGTGAAAAATGCGGTGTCTGAAGCACAGTAAAGCGAAGTATGATGAAACGAGGTCTGCCTGCATTCAGTAAGTATTTGGATATGTGTACTCTTTGAATTACACAATGTTGTTTCCTTTATCAACTAAATTTGAGTTTGAGAGCCTTTGGTTTACATTAGTCCTTTCTTTTGAAAGTGTAGAATATGAATAAGAACCTTATTTGGAATGGTGATGGCTCCAAATGGGGAAATGGCTACTGCAAACTGTTTTGAGAATTGCATTGTATCCCAACAATCTTCTCAGCTATACTAGGTCCACTGTGAAAGCAGATGTTAACATTCATATTTGTTTGCAACAGATTTTTTCTCTCAACTTTAATCTCAAACATACAGAAAAGTGGAATCAGCTTTACAGTGAACCTTCGCATGTCTCCCACTGAGATTTAACAAGACAGACTTTAAATGAAATTGCTTTCTTTAAACTGACTTTGAGGATGGAGGCTGGCAGGGAGCGCAGAGCAAATTGCTATCATTGAAGCTTCTTACAGTGAAAATAGCCGACCACAGAGCTTAACACTGTTGAGTGTAGAGTGTGGGTTGGCTGTCTAGCATCTCCACTTGATGAGTGAACTCTTCAGCCACTCGTTGAGGACTAGGGTGCCAGGTGCCTGACGAGTGCAGAGGGACAGCTGCCTGGTCAAGTGACTGCAGGACCCTGGGCTAACTCTGATTCCAGAGGCTGCTGCTGGCTTCCTCATCCATTTCCAAAGCCTGTACAAAGCAGACACCAAAAATTCTGTCAGCCCCGTATCCAGAAGTTTTGCTCATGAATGTGTAGGATTCTCATGGGAGGTCTCAAGCAAAGCTTGGAAGAACTCTCTAGACTTAGAGTTTCTATATACAGGCACACTTCCCACTAATGCACCTCACAATTTTGTACTTTTTGCAAATTGATGGTTTGTGACAACCCTGAGCAAGTCTACTGAACCATTTTCCAATAGTTTGTGCTTACTTCATGTCTCTGTGTCACATTTTGGCAAATTGTCATAGTATTTCAAATTTTCTATAATGCTCCTATACGCTTAATAGACTGTACCAGAGTCAGGCTGCTAACCTCAAGGTCAGCAGTTCAAAACTACCAGCCATTCCGTAGGAGAAAGATGAGGCTTTCTGCACCTGTAAAGATTTACAGCCTCGGAAACCCTGTACAGGGTCACTGTGAGTCAGAACTGACTCCAAGGCACGTAACCACAACAGCCACCAGAACAAACCAGCAGCAAACCCACTGCAGCTGAGTCAGTTCTGGCTCCTAGAAACCCGATGGGACAGAGTAGAACTGCTCCGTAGGATTTCTAAAACTGGAGTCCTGGTGTAGTGTGATAGAGTAAGCACTGAACCACGGAAACCCTATACGGGCTCAATGAGTTGGAAACGACACAGTGGCACTTTGACAACAACAATAAATCTTTAGAGAAACATCTATCTTCTATGGAAAAGCTGGTGAGTTCAAGCCACTGGCCTTTTGGTTAGCAGATCAACACCTAGCCCATGGCACCACCAGGGTTCCTTAATAGACTATAATGTAAACATAACTTTTAAATATGTTTACACTGTACTGGGAAACAAACAAATTCACATGAATCATTGTATGACAACATTTGCTTATTGTTGTAGTCTGAAACCGAATCCACAGGATCTCCGAGATATGCCTGTATACACATCTTTCTGGACACACAGCTCAACTGTCTGTGTCTGTAAAGGATGGAAGTTGCAACCTGAAAGAAGATGTTCTGATACACAAGCAGTAGCTTCAAGTTCATCTATACCTCATCCTGTAACTAGAGGTCTGGGGAGATTGTATCCTAGAAAGACAGGCATACTATACTGTGTTTTCAGATTGAAATTAAAGTAGAAGAATTGTATCAATGTATAATACATCATTTTAAGGTATAAAGGGCTATCTCTAGTTAACCCCAATCACTGGTAAGCTGAAATCCATTCCTCTCTTGAAAATGTAAGGTTAGTTGACATAGGTTCTTTGAAGTCCCACTGCTAGGAGTCCTGGATTTATAGCAGATTCTATGGGGTAGAAATGAATAGATACAACCTTCTGCTGTACAATGCCAATGTTCCATCGGAATAAACCTGTTAAACACAGAGAGAGAGCAGTACTGCTCGGAATCATTTAGCTCATCTCAACGTAATTGCATATTCTGTTTATGAGCCATAAGCAACTTTATGTGTTGAAAAAGGCTACCTCACTTGGTCTCCTTTGTGCATTTGAACTTTATGTGGGCTTTTTGTTTGTTTGTTCTGTTGATGATGGTATTTCATCTTCTTCTTGAGGCTCTGGAGAAAAACCAGCAGTGGCTTGTGTATGATCAGCAGCGAGAAGTCTACGTAAAAGGACTTTTAGCAAAGATCTTTGAGTTGGAGCAGCAATCAGAAACAGCTGCTCAGTCACTCCTACAGCAGACAAAAAAGACTGAATCAGAAGGTATTGGTATAAAAATGTTCTTTTGAGATACGTCTGACATTTTCCCAACAGAGTGATTCATCAAATTTAGATTTTTATAGATGCATGTTAGAAAGTAAAGTAAGAGCAAATCTTCCAGCCTCCTTTATTTCCTATGCTTTCTGATAAAAGGCACAAGAAAACGGGCAATCTCTGGCAGCTTGGAGTCACATTATATTTCCCTCTTTCAGAGTCCTTCTAGAACTTTAGTTCCCCCAGAACTGACCTTTTCACCAGTCCTCCTATTGTCTGCTTCCCTAGCACAAATTCACATCACCCTCAGAAGGAAAAAGATGATGTAAGATGATTCTTTCAATGATTTGAATCTCACTGTGGAATCGGGATGACACATGTTACTTACTATGGATGCTATATTTTTGCCATGTGTATTGCACATTGATTTCAGTTGAGTTTCAGGCCAGCCTGTGATAGGTGGGGCAGGAAGGGTCATTATTCTGATATTACAGATTGGGAGGTAGGTTCAGCAAGTCCAGGGGAGGGGTTGAGCTCAGAAAAGAAGAAACACCCCCAGGCAAAGTTCTTGTTAAAAGGCTGACAGCCTTGGACTGAGCCTTGAAAGATGTAAAGAGCAAGCTAATGAAAGATTAACATTAGAATTATGGAAGAGCGTCACATTTGAATATTTAAAATGGTGCAAATGCTAAAAAGAAACTGTAAAGGGAGTGCAGATGGAGCCAGTTTAAAGCTGTTTAGCCCTATGGGAGCAGGATCACTACTGTAGTGACCGTCTATATTTACTACCAGTGTAAATAGATCTTGTTGTGGTTTTACTACCAGTGTAAATAGATCTTGTTGTGGTTTTACTACCAATGTAAATGGATCTTGTTGTGGCCTACATCTAAGTGTTTTTTCCTCTGATAGTTATCTCTCTCTTTAGTATGTGTGTTTATCAAAGTCGTATTATAAGCACTTATTGAAACCGTTATAGTACAGAAGGACCCTGTCCTTTGCCCAGTGCAACTGCTTTTAACATTACTGGTTTTAATTTTGGTAATTATTTTTGCATGTGTAATTAAAAGTTTTTATCTTTATTTTTTTTTTGACTTGCCTTCTTCAGACATGAGTGACTTTCCTTCCCCACAAGTTTGATTATTTTCAGTTCCTTTATTTGCTGATCTGTTCATTTCAAATAATGCACTTAAACTTTACTTTCTTGTTCCATTAAATATGCTCCCTGTCTCTTGTAAGCTAAGGAAATAATGTGTTCTTGTTTAGAGAAATGTTGCTTTTTTGATTCACTTTTCAGGAATATTATCTATTTTATAAAATGAGGCCCACCATAATGTTGTTTGTCATAGGTTACCATCAAGAAGAAAAGCAAAAATACTACAATCATCTCTTGGCTAATGCAAAAAAAGACCTTGAGGTTGAACGTCAAACCATAACCCAGTTAAGTTTTGAACTGAGTGAATTTCGAAGAAAATATGAAGAAACCCAAAAAGAAGTTCAAGATTTAAATCAATTGTTGTGTTCACAAAGAAAGGCAGATGTTCAACACCTGGAAGATGATAGGCATAAAATGGAGAAAATACAAAAGCTCAAGGAAGAGAATGATGTTGCTAGGGGGAAACTTGAAGAGGAGAAGAAGAGATCTGAAGAGCTCTTATCTCAGGTAAGCCTGAACAGAACCAGGATTTTAGGATTCAGAGTTTTTAGTGAGCACTTGCCCTGAGTCCGTCAGGCACTGTTTTATAGTCTCTTGGGATACAACAAGAATAAAACAAATCCTTGCTCTCATGGGAATTTATATTCTAGCATACAAACATAATAAGTATATAAATAAGTAAGCTATTGACAATAAAATCATGTAAAATGACAAAGAATTGGGGCCCAGTGGAGGCCTCTCTGACACCTGATCAGACTAAAGAACCAGCTGGGTGTATGATAAACTGTGGACGTTCTGTCAGGCAGAGGAATCAGCCTCGCAAAGTCTCTAAGGAAGGTGTGAGGGAGGGAGGTGTGAGAAAGACAGTGGAGATGTGAGCTAGAGAAAGCACTCAAGCCTGACTCCAGGCGAGGCCCTGATTGCGGTGGCAATATGCTCAAGTTCCTTGGCACGGCCCTTCCTGTGTACTCATTACACTCACAGCTTTATGCCGAGATGTCTAGTGACGTTGGGGTTATTAGACTTGAATATGGCTTTGATAGAAATGCATTCATTTATGCTCATCAGCATAAATAATGGAAAGAACATTATCTGGCCTCAAATCTAGGATTTGTGGCCAGTGGCAAATCACTCAGCCTCTCGGACACGAAGGCATGGTTTTCATCTGTCAAATTAAGAACATAACAGTCCGTCCTCCTTTTGCTCTGCTTCCCTGCAGTAGTTATTCATTCCAACTAAGAAGAAAGAAGATATTTTCTAGACAAATTCAAATTCACTCATTTGAATTTCACCTCTTCTTATCTGATGGAGTTGTTGAGAGGATGGAAATGAAAGAGCTGGGTAAATGTTAGCTAGCACTGCTATTACAGTAGCCATTCTGAAAGTCCTCCAAAAGTTGAGAGAGGGGAAAAATCCACTGCCATGTAACCTTTGCCTTCTCAGCCTTTTCTAGCCCTACTGCTGTTGCAGGCACAAGCTGTGATGTTTGGAGAAGGTTAAGCAGAGACCATTGATGAGTTTGCTCCAATTCTGCGGCCTAGGAACCAAGGCACTTCTGGCTTTGTTATCTTACTCAGAAATATCCATTGAGGTCAGAGCCTGCAGGAAAGTGGGTGTGCCACTACAGGGTTCAGAACTACTCCTTACTGAGTTTTTTCCTCGGGGAACTCTCAGCCAAGAGGGTGATGCCCACTGCGTCCATAGTTGGCAGTCTCACCCTTAGCTGGCAGGTGCTGTCCTCGTTAGAAATGTGCGACTTGTGATGTGAGCTCCTTCTGAGTGCCCAGTCACGTGACATGGTGGAACGTGACCGCATTGGCTCCCTTTACACCCTGCAGGTCCAGTTTCTGTACACGTCTCTGCTAAAGCAGCAAGAGGAACAAACAAAAGTGGCGCTATTGGAACAACAGGTACTCGTTAGGTTCGCTTCGAAATCTAGTCCAACCCTAATAAAATGGGCTTTTTTTTCATATGCACAGTATTCTATGGGGAACCACTTTGGAGAGTGTAGAAATGTTTTTAAAACCGTGTAACCAAAACCATTTAGAGACGATCTGTGTTAGCTAGATGTGCCCCTGCTATTGTCCTTGGGCTAACCCAAATTCCTGGAGAGTGAGAGAGTAGTTTTCTTGACAGATAAGATACTGGTTTTGGAAATTTTCACTTTTTCCTAACGGCTTCTACAGTTCCTACTTTTACCCAACAGGGGCTCCCTAACAGGGCTACCTTGTAATTTCAGTGAGAACTCAGAGAGAGACCATCTGTTCTCAGAATTTTGAGCTGAGATACGCAGTCTCTTCCCAACCAGTAAATAGCCATCTTTTCTTCTCCTCCCATGTCCCGAGAGTCGGGGGAGGACAAGACTGCAGCCTGCCTTTAAAGCTGCTTTCACTCATGGATCCGTTAAGCCATGGCCCTGCTTCTTGGATGAACCAAAGCCTCAACCTAAAGCATCTTCATTTATCACTCAGATGAATTCTTATTCTGATGGCACTGCAAATGTGCTAATAAAGCAATGCAGGCATCCAGTCAGGAAAACGAGCCGTGTTTACAGCTGTCATTGTCTTGTCCTGGGTGTTTTCCAGATGCAGGCATGTACTTTAGACTTCGAAAATGAAAAACTTGACCGTCAAAATATGCAGCACCAATTGCATGTCATTTTTAAGGAGCTCCGAAAAGCAAGAAATCAAATAACACAGTTGGAATCCTTGGTGAGTCTGAAATGGTTAAAAATAGGCCTTACTTTCTTCTCTATCTGCCGTCTTCCCATGTACGTGTCCAAATAGTTCCCAAACTATGAAAACAGCTTAAAGAACAGCTGTATTTCAAATCAGTAAGAACATCCCTTGTCTCATTTGCTCTGTGAGCATCATCAATTCAGAGCACTAGAGAGACATTTTGTACCTCTTAGTAACGATTCTGTTACTAGGTGGTACCCTAGCAGCGGCACTGTTGTAGGAGGGCATGGCCATCTTCTTCTGTAAAGATTTACAACCTTGGAAGCCATGGGGCAGGTCTACTCCTCTATAGGCTCACTATGAGTTAGAATCAACTTGGCAGCAGTGGGTTTGGGGTAGATTAATACTCCTGGAAAAATGAGTCCCGGTGACGCACTTGTTCAGCATTGAGCTGCTAACTGAAAAGTCAGCAGTTTGAACCCACCAGCAACCTTGGAGAAAAAGATGTGACCATCTGCTTCCATAAAGGTTTATAGAGTTGGAAACCCTAAGGGGCAGTGTACTCTGCCCTCTAGGGTCAGAATCGACTCTGACTCTATGGCAACAGGTTATTTTAATCAAACTTATTTACATAAACATACACCTAATTCCAGTATACTTTCTGGGTATTTTGCATTCAGAACCATCTCATAACGTTTTCACCATAATGCCAGTGAGCAGAAATTCAAAAGAAAATCTGTCTGCAGTGGTGAAGCAGCTAGAGTAACTACATTCAATTAAACCTCTTCAAGTGGGCTTTATGTACAAACAGCATTTGTTTGAAATTCACTTTTCAGAAACAGCTTCATGAGTTGGCCTTCACTGAGCCATTAGTCACTTTCCAAGGAGAGACAGAAAGCAGACTCAAGGTGGCCTCACCAAAAAGCCCCGCTGCACTCAACGACAGTGTGGTGGAGTGTCCCAAGTGCAACATACAGTATCCGGCCGCGGAACATCGAGATCTACTTGCTCATGTGGAATACTGTTCAAAGTAGCAAAATGGTTATTCTGTGTTTGTGGCAAAAAGTTCAGTACTGTATTTTATGTTATCTTTTGGACATTTGGAACTGCTTATTTCTCCCCTTGTATAAGAAACTGCTATCAGCTTTTAAGACCCAGGCACGTGAATGCATCATTGTAATTTAGGTTTGGCTGCTTTGCATTTTCCTTGGCCAGTGATGATTCATCATCAGGCTTCAAGCAAACTGACAGCGCGTGGTGGGGAACGGTGTTTGCAGAGACTACTAACTTTGCACTGATAAGTACTTGATGGACAAAAGATAGTTCAGGTCATTGCTTGTGTGATGTCTTTCTTGCACCTGCAAGCAAATATTTTGTTCTGTGACCTATTTAATATACTTTGAGTTAAAAAAAAAAAAAAAATCTAAGATCATTAACCAAGGATCTTACTGTGTTAAATTTTGATATCCATTGTTAAAAAATGGTGACACTTTTTTCATTTTTCTTTCCTTGCGGTTATAGAGCAGTTATTAGAAACATTGGGAATTTTCTTGGTCTTTATTGCTGCTTCCTGTGGGAATTGTAAAACAAACTGTGTTCCAAGCACAAAGCAGGTTCTGCTGAAGGGATGTGTGTAAGGTGCCACACACAGTGTTTGCTCTCATGTTAACTGGCTGTAGCGTTAATTCCAATTTCTTTAGCACACGGTGGTTAGCTAAACTGTTCAAATGAATTTTAACAAAACCAGCTAGCCCTCTCATTTGATTGATAGGTATTTTATTTATTTTGGGCACTTTTAAAGCAGGGCAAAATAACGATCCGATAATTGTTTATCTGAACAGATATTTTTATACATGCTTTGGGTAAGCAAGTTAAAAATGTTTTGAGTTTTTCTATGAGCTACTGTTAGTAATATAAAAGAGAGAACAATAAAATTATTTAATAGTTTTAGTATGTCTAGTGTGTATATGTGTAAACATGTTGTTGTTGTTGTTAAGTGCCGTCGAGTCGATTTCGACCCATAGCGACCCTGAACAGGGTTTCCGAGGCTGTAAATCTTTACGGGAGCAGAACACCTCATCTGTCTCCCGCAGAGCAGCTGGTAGTTTCGAACTGCTGACCTTGCGGTTCGCAGTCTGATTCATAACCACTATGCTACCAGAGCCCTCTAAAATTTCTATCCCAAAAAGTATGTTGGGTTTGCTGATAAACATGTCTTATAAGATAAAAAGGTAGTTAAGCATACCTAGGAGCCAGAAACCACCTAAAGAAATAGAGGCTTTCAGCCACCTTTGTTGAACAGATCAAATTTGTTTGTAAGCATGATTCGGAGTTATCTGTAACAAAGACAAAAAAAAAAAGCATGCTATAGAGAGATTTATTTCAAAGAAATGGTTCACATAATTGTGGAAGCTGGCAGGTCCCAAATTCATGGGTCGGGTGGCAGGCTTGAGGCTTTTCCTTATTCACAGGTTTGCAGGAGCCGATGAATCCACAATCTGCAGGTCAGGCAGTAGGCTGACATCCTAACAACCTGACAGAGGTCAGATGATGTAAAACAAATGGAAAATTGAGACAGAGCTTTGCCAGAGCGTCCATTTAAAGTGGGGATGCAGGCCACACCCCCAAAGAAACTCTTCTTCCAATGATTGGATGTTCACATCAGGTCACAAATTGGGAGGTGTAACAGTGTCTGCCAAACCACTGAGAACCACCTAAGCAAGTGCATACTTAGCATCAGCCATCACACCCTCCTTTCCAAAGTAGTCCTGCCATTAGCATAAACTCCTGACCTCAGAGTTTCCTATGTGATCTTACAAATTAGCATTATAAGTTTGACCCCACGCAGGTCAATCTTAAACAGCACAAGCTCAAGACAAACTTTTTTTTTTTTTTTTTTTTTACCAATTAAGTGAAACTATTGTTTTCTTTGAGGAAGATTTCAGGGAATACTTGTGGTTTAAGGTTTATAGATGATCTCAGTGTAATCGTTTGGCAGGTTCGTCCAGCCTCTATGGCACCAGAAAGCCTGGATTTTGAGAATTTGGGAGTTTGTTTTGTATTTTCCCACTTTTGATAGACTCTTGTTATTCGCTATACAACTTTTAAGCAAGCCAAGTGTTGTCTCTAGTTTACAGATGTGGGAAATGCCTTGGCCACTCCATGCGTAGTGGAGTCAGAACCAGAACCCAGATCTGACTTGTGTTAGGCCATGTGACTTCAGGGAATAACTGGCTAGGACATGAAACAGACACTCTAGCCTGATGACCACTAATCGTGGCCCCTGGAGACACAGGGTGACCTGGAATCTCTATCCCAAGGGCCTTGCTTTATTCTCAATTTTGCTGGAGGATCTGAAGCTGCCAACATCTCGGCACCAATATACAAATTTTTCTTTGGAAAACTGTCAAGAAAATTAGGCATTTCTCCTATACAACTCCATATATTTCTGATTAATAGAGGACTTAGAGCAGAAGAATTGTTTCCTAGATCACGTTACTGAACAATAAGGGATCCAAGGTTCTGATAATTAACCTCTTTTCATCCTTGTGTATCTTCTTGGCAGATATCCTACCCTTAAGGGATTTTTGGTTCTGGGTGAATATAAACTATGTACCAGGAACTGAGTAATCTACTTAATCTCATTGCTCTTCACTGCATTTCTTTGAAGTAAGCTCTAGTACCAGCACAATTTTTCAGAAGAGAAAACTAAAGCTTACTGAGATCAAATGATTTGCCCAAGATCACCACTAATAAATGGTAAAGAAATGAGAAATATCAGCAAGACATCCAGGGAACCACTCCTATCTGCCTATCAAGTGGTGGTTTGGTACTCAAGCAAGAGTGAAAGGTCAGGACTGAGCTAGGGTCTTACATACAGTGATTGTTAGAATCTGGAGCCACAGTGAAGACAAAAGTGTCCTGGGGTCAGAAGTGGATAGGGGCACTCAGAATCAAAGAAGCAAATAGAGAAAGAAGGAATGGCATGCACCAAAGGGTGAGTTAGCATCTGATACTAGGAGTCCTAAGGAGCTCTGGTAACGCAGTGGTTACCATTTGGGCTATGAACCTTAAAGTCAGCAGTTGGAAACTACCAGCGGTTTCGCAGGAGAAAGATGAGGCTTTCTGCTCCCGTAAAGATTTACAGCCTCGGAAACCCTGTACAGGATCACTATGAACTGGAACCAACTCCACAGCACGCCACCACTAGAAGTCCTGGTAATGGGTAAGCACTCCACCTCAAGGTTGGTTTGGACTTCAAGGTCGGTGGTTCAAACTCACCAACCGCTTCTCAGAAACCCTATACAGGATTGCTATGAGTCAGAACCAACTCAATGGCACTTAACAACAACAATAGACTTCACATAAGGAACCCTGGTGGTGCGATGGTTAAGTGCTATCTGCCGACCAAAAGGTCAGTGGTTTGAACCCACTAGCAGCTCCATAGGAGAAAAGACTTGTCAATCTGCCCCAGTAAAGAGTCCAGCCTAGGAAGCCCCCTGGAGTAGTTGTGCTCTGCCCTACAGGTTTGCTGGGATCTGGAATGGACTCTATAGCATACAGCAACAGCCTTCATGGGAGCACGAAGGGTTCAGTGGGAGAACCCTTGGAGACCTGTGTTCAGTTCCTGGTCAATGTAGCTCAAGCCCAGTCACTCCCTGCCTACCACTGGAGGCCTGCGTGTTCTAAGACAGACTAGCCAGGAAGTCCTGCTGCGTTACTTTTTGAAATATCAGCCCATGGAAACCTTATGGATCACAACGGTCTGACCCCATGTGCATGAGGTCTCCATGAGTTGAGGCCAACAAAAGCCTTCACAGGACCAGTACACCTTCCACTAGTAAGTTTTTACAGGTATTCCAAGTTAAGTTTCCTGACGAAATCACATCCACTTCAGAGTATGTATCATCAGTTGGGATGCATGTGAAAGTTGGACAGTGACTAAGGTAGACCATAAATGAATTGATGCATTTGAATTATGGTGTTGGAGAAGTACCCTGGACTTCCAGAGGAACAAAGGAAAATTATGGTGTTAGAAGTACAGTCAGAATGCTCCTTAGAAGCCTGAGACTTCGTCTTTCCTACTTTGGACTTATTAGCAGGAGAGTCCAGTCCCTGGACAAGGACATTATGCTTGGTAAAGTGGAGGGTTGGCAAAAAAGATGAATCCCCCCAAGGAGATGGATTGACACGGTGACAGCAGCACTGGGTTCAGACGTACCAAGTCTGAGGCTGGCACAGGACGGGGCAGTGCTCCCTTCTGTTGTGCACAGGGTTGCTATGAGTTGGAATGGACTCTACGGCACCTAACAACAAGCGTCAGCAATCAGTTAGCCCAGCAGCAGTGAGCAAGGTGTCATGCAAGTGCTACAGGTGGAGAGAAGAGTCAATCAGCCTTTGTGTAGCCGAGCCACGGCAGGGCAGACGTCTGACCAATCAGAGATAGTGCAATGAGGAAGTACCCAGGAGAAGTCTTCCCAAGGTCATGGGAGGAAAGGCTTTCTGAAGGAGGTGAGGACTGGGTTAGGCTTAGGAAAACAAATATTTACGTTTTTTTAATAGTGTTTGTTCCTGGACTTGTGTTAAAAGTGAATTATTAAGAAGAACTTAAAGTGAAAATATGGTTGCTCACGGACTTATATTAAAAGTGAGTCGTTAAGTGCCCAATAACCATGACAGAATGTTTTGTTCAAAGATGTTATAGAAGAATCCTAATCAACAGGGGAAAACATGGAACAGAATTTTAAATTCTCTTGGAATCCAGACTTTCTGGAGTCATTGAGGATGGCTCTAGAATAGTTTCAGAAGAACTTCTGAAACTATTGCTCTGAGAGTCTTTCAAAGTTAAACAAAAATATTGCCTGAAACCACCTTTAAACTAAACAATTAGTAAATTAGTAAAGAGTGTCTGCCTTGACCATTGTATTCTTTTAAATAACTTTCTATGTGGGATCAAATTGACACCAGCAACTGGGAAGGTCAGGAAGGAAACTTAGGGGTCAGTGAGTTTTTGTTAATGGGTGGTGACTGTGTGCCGTGGAGTCGGTTCTGACTCATCGTGACCGAGTACAGGGTTTCCAAGGCTATAAATCTTTATGGGAGCAGAACACCTCATCTTTCTCCTGCGGAGCAGCTGGTAGTTTTGAACTGCTGACCTTGTGTTTCACAGGCCGATTCATAACCACTACGCTACCAAAGCTCCTTTTATGTTAATGTGGGAGGAACAATTTGGAAAAGCAGGGCAAAAATGGCTGCATGACTTCACTGCACTCAATGTTACTGGATTGTGCATATAGAAAGTGTTGAATTGGTGTCTAATCTATGTATGTCACTAACACCAACAAAGTAAAATAAATGATTACTTTTAATATTTAATCTTTAAGCACATCTTAAGGATTGGGGTCCTGGTGTGGCTCTGTGGGCTAATGCGTCAGACTGCCAAGCCGTTTGAACTGCCAGGTCAGCAGTTCAAGCTCACCAGCTGCTCCTTGGAAACTCTATACAGGGTCACTATGGGTTGGAATCGACTTGACAGCACTTAACAACAACAATAGCATATTAAGGAAAAACAGGCTGTTATATTGGCCACTTTATGGGGACAGAATGAGGTCATAGAGGAAGAACAGTCACTAATCTAGAGTCTACTACAGTGAAGGCGTGTTCCTTCATAGTTTATTAACTTCATAATTTTGAGTCATGTAGATTCAGATACAGAAAGCAAACTGTTCTGAATGCTGAAATATAAGAGGAGACACTAAATACATTTAAAAAATTATATGAAGGAGAAGAAAAATAGGCTTAGAAAAAGAACTTTACTGTTGGGTTCATTCACTCAAAAATATGGATTTCGAAGGTTCACATTTCCACTTGCTCTTTTTGAGGTGAGAGTAAGTGGTGAAAAAAGTTAATACAAGAAGATGAAGGAAAAACTTCCAGAATATATTATTATCAGTACAAATTCAATAATCTTTCACATTTATATACAAGCTACAGGACTCATTTCTTACCCTGTAGGAGTCAACTTTTATGTAAACAACACTGTTTCATAGGAGATCCAAAAAATAAGCACCTCAGTTTTAAAATTGTATTTTGTTTTACTTATTTGACAATTTCAGAGAAGTGTGGAAAGAGCCCTGAACTGGGAACCGTCAGCCACTGGTTGAAATTCTGGTTCTAATGTGGATCAAGTCACTTAGCTTTCCTAAACCTCAGTCCCCTCAACTTTAAAACAGAGCCATTAATGTCTGCCACAGTTAGCTTTCTAGTATGTTATGAAAATAAAAATCCAGGTTTTTTTAGAGGTACCTGTGTACTAAGTAGGTTTATGTCCCTAGCAATATGCTAGACATTTCACATGCCATGCCATTTCATTCTCACAACAACACATATGGACACTGTTAGCAGTTTCTCATTATATATATATATATATATATATATATAAATAG
This sequence comes from Chrysochloris asiatica, assembly GCF_000296735.1. Lineage (NCBI taxonomy): Eukaryota > Metazoa > Chordata > Mammalia > Afrosoricida > Chrysochloridae > Chrysochloris > Chrysochloris asiatica. The sequence goes on from NW_006408521.1 coordinate 19,137,412, forward strand.
GAAGCTATGATCTAAAGAGTTTAAATCATTTGTCCAAGGTCATACAGGACAGTGAGTGGCAGAATTGGCCCTGAATATGGGAGTCCTGGTGTGGCACTATGGGATAAAGCACTGGATTGCAAGGTTGGTTTGGACCACAAGGTTGGTGATTCAAACTCACCCACTGCCCCTTGGAAAACCTGTATAGGGTCTCTGTGAGTCGGAACCAACTCAACAGCACTTAACAGCATGTCTAACACCAGACACTGAACTCTTGAGCCTATAAACTGCTGCCACTCTGCTACTACCTTTAATGCCAGAAAATGTATCTGGGGGCTTTAAAAAGTTCGTGGAAAAAAGAAAGGATAATGAATTTTTTCCAGGAACTTTTAAAGTCCCCTCATATGTGAAAGCACACAGGGAAATACTGTCCAGGGTTGGTTATATTTTTTCAGCAATGACTGTATTGTATGTGTGTGTTTAGGGGGGGAGGGTAGAACATGAGAGAATAACATTACTGTCCCCGAGAACCTTCATTCACTGAACAAACAAAACAATAAAAACGCCAAACACATTGCTGTTAAGTTAATTTTAACTCATAATCCATGCATTACAGAGGAGAACCGAGTTCCATAGGGTTTTCTTGGCTACAATCTTTATGAAAGCAGACCTTTCTTCTGCAGCATCTTGTGGGTGGGATTGACTCACCAACCTTTAGGTTAATAGTTGAGTACAACTCTTTGTGCCACCCAGGGACCTCCATTTACTTTGTTGTTATTGTTAAGTGTCATCAAATCAGTTCCTACTCATAGGGACTCTGTATAGGGTTTCCTAGGGGCAGCAGGTGGGTTTGAACCACTGACCTTGTGGTTTGCAGTCCAGTACCAATCCTACAGCACCAAACCAGGATTCCTTATTCACTTTGTTGTTCTTAAGTACCATGGAGTCAGTTCCGACTCATAGCGACCCTGTATAGGGTTTCCGAGGCTGTAAATCTATGGGAGCAGAAAGCCTCATCTTTCTCCCGCGGAACAGCTGGTAGTTTCTAACTGCCGACCTTCAGGTTAGGCAGCCCGATTCATAACCACTACGCTACCAGAGCTCCTTTATTCGTCCATTTTAATCACATTCTCTTCCTCTTCGACAACTAATGCCAGTGTAAATGCGTTCACCTGGAAAGAATTTTTAAAAATACTTAAGCCATCAGGACACTTACTTCTTTATAAACTAGGAGGTCTAGAAGAAGACAGTTGAGATGAACAGTTTCACAGTGTTAAGAGTTCTGGCCTGTCATCTCTAATTCTCTTGATATTCTCCTCACGCTCACAAGATGGCTGCTGCAGTTCCAAACATCACAACCAATAAGACGTTTTGTCAAAAACAAGAAGCAGACAGCCAGTGTAATGAATGAGCACTACTTGTGTGCCCCGCTTATTTAATTTGAAAGGAAATATCTCTCCAGAAACTCCACGATAAACCCCCCTTACAGCTCACCTACTGACCAGAACTAGATTACTTGGTGTACTCGGATGGACATTTATAATAAATCCTGAACTCTCAGTGGCTCAATAAAACAACAGTTTATTTCTTGCTCACCTCACGATCTTTGCACATCTGCTGGCCCTCCTTCACCTTGTAGCTATACCACATGAAAAATGTATAGCAGTAAGGAAGAGAGAAATGAAGAAGATACACCAGCTCATAACCGCTCCGAACTAGAAGGGACACATCTCTGCTCACATCCCTGTGGGCCAGAACTTGGTTCCATGGCCCCAGCTTCTGCAAAGGTATCTGGGAAGGGTAACAGACCCAGGAAAGAAAACAAGGTGGTGAATGCATAGCATTGTGTGCCACACATGGCCACACCCCTCCACGTAAGGAAAGAAGGGGCTTGGGAGTGGTTGCTGGGTGGGAGCCTGTCACTCCACTGCCACCTGGTCCTCACCAGGCCATGAAGCTTATATAAGGATGCAACAAAGAAGATTCTCTTTGGATTCCAGGGCCCTGGTGCCTCTCTCTCTTATAAACCTTTTTTCACATCATTTGACCTCTCCCACACCTGCAACAGACTGTAAGCTTCTTGGGGTCAAAGGCTATCCTCCCTTCCAATCTCTTATATCCAGACTAGAGCCTGGCACAGAGCAGGTGCCAGGATTTTTAAAGCAAGTGAATGAAGGTCTTTTAGAAAAAAAATTATTTCAGTCATTTGACTGTCTTTTAAGAAACGCTTGGCTCTTATCTTTAGAATTTCTAGCAGATTCATTAAGGAACAAGAAGTATGATTCAACCTTTAAACAAACTTGGGTGCAAAAGAGACTCACAAAACAGACCTCAAGAATATAACCATAAAGAAAGTAAACATTTGATCAGTGACATCAATGTATGTAACACATTTCAGTAAGGAAACTGCCTTACGGAAACCCACTTTAAAGTACCTAAAACGTGGCTTTGGGACTTTAACCAAGATTGAAAATGTTGACAGTCTAGAGACTGTGCTGTGTAAGAAACATAGCGTAGTTCAATATACATATGTGTTTCTTGTTATTGTTATGTGCCGTCGAGTCGGTTCCGACCCATAGCGACCCTGTACAGGGTTTCCGAGGCTGTAAATCTTTACGAGAGCAGAAAGCCTCACCTTTCTCCCGCGGAACAGCTGGTAGTTTCAAACTGCTGATTTAGTGGTTCACAGCCTATTTGTAACCACTACGCTACTAGAGCTCCTTCAATATACATATACTCATCAGGAAATTTACTTAAGGAAACTTATAAAGAATGGCACAACTTACCCCACCATTTCAGTTAAAATATCGGCCAGATTTGTGCTAAGGAACTCTACATGGGTTATCTCATTCGATCTTATTAAGAATGTAGAACCTAGTTACTATTATGCTCATTTTGGTTGATTGGTATAGTAAGGCTCAGAGAGATCACTAACTTTATTAATAAGGTCACACAACTGCCAAAGGGATGGTGGTGCGAACTTAAAACCAGGCAGTCTTATTCCTAAAACAACAACCCTAACTATTTTGCTTTAGACGTGCTCCTGGATCTAGGGTATTAAAAGCAAATTTGATGGGTGTTTTGCTTATCTATTAGTGTGTAACAGCAACACCCCAAAATTTAGTTGGTAGAAAACAAAAAAAAGTTGTATTCCCACTCATGGTTTTGTGGAGTAATTGGGCTCAGCTGGGTGATTCTTGGAGGCTCTCATACAGTATTAGCCAGCTAGTCTTATGACTTGGCTTTGGAAATCACAGTGTCACCTCTGCTACATCCTAATAGTTAAAACGTGACACAAGACCAGGCTAGAGTCACAGGGAGAGGACTAGACGGGAATGGTTATCAGAAAGCGTCCTTCATTGGGGGTCATCTTGGAGACTGGCTACTATAGTGAGGAAAACTGAAGGCGCAAAATGCTAAGCATTCTTCGTGTGTGTGCAGCATCATTATCTCTTACTAAGGACTTCCACATTCACTTCTCATTTGATAGTTACTTGGCAAATGTGAACACTTTAGCTCATTGAAATGAAATGACTTATTAAAAGTCACACAGTTTCTCAATGTAGGCGTGGGATGTGAACTTTGGTCTTCTGACCTTTAGCCCCACCTATGACTGGGACAACTTCCCAAGTTGCCCAGTTCAGAACTCTGGCACTTTCAAGAAAGGATTACAGTAGCAGCATGTAATCAAGGGGAAACAACTGTGGATCTAAATTAAAAAGAAAAAGTGTACCCAATTTGTAAGTTTGACACATAACAGTACATCCTATTATAAAAGATATTATTAGAAGGCAGTTACCACTCACAAGAGTATAATTCGGTGCCATCTTTCTGGATAGCTGTCAATTACCTTGCTGTTGTTGTTAGGTGTTGTCTAGTTGGTTTTGACTCATAATGACCTTGTATAAGGTTTTTGAGGAGCAGCTTGTGGGTTTGAACCGCCAACATTGTAGTTAATAGTTCAGTGCTTATTCTATAGTGCCACACCAGGACTCTGAAATCTTTGGCCCAGAAACTTCATATCTAGAAAAAAAATTTAGGGGCTAATCCTGAATATTGTTGTTAAGTGCCATCGAGTCAATTCTGACCCATAGCAACCCTGTATAGGGTTTCTGAAGAGCAGCTGGGGAGCTTGAACCACCAACCTTGCAGTTCAAACGGCTTTGCAGTCTGGTGCATTAACCCACAGCACCACACCAGGACTTCCTAGTCATGAATATGCATAGATAATTAGTTACTAAGATGTGTGGAACTGTAGGATAAGCACTGGACCACAAGGTTAGTTTGAACTGCAAGGTGATGGTTCAAACCCACCAGTCACACCTCTGAAACCCTTTGCAGGGTCTCTATGAGTCAGAACTGGCTCAACGGCACTGAACAACAATACCAGCAAAAGATGTGTTTAAGGAGCCCTGGTGGCACTATGGGTTATTGAGCTGTTAACTTCAAGGTTGGCAGTTCAAACCCACCATTTGCTCCACTGGAGAAAAACGAGGCTGTCTTTTCCTATAGAGATAGTCTTGGGACTACTAAGAGCAGTTTTACTCTGGCTATAAGGTTACTGGAGGTCTGGTGTGTCACTGTGGAATAAAGCACTGGATTGCAAGGTTAGTTTGAACTGCAAGGTTGGCCGTCCACATTTACCAGTTCTTCCCCCCTATAGGATCGCTATGAGTCAGAAACGGCTCTAAGGCACTCAACAACAACAAATAAGGTTTGTTCGACTTAGAACCAGAACCAACTCACCAGAGGTTTTTTAAGATATGTTTCAGAGTTTTGTTTATTTGCTTGTTTATCTAATAGAGAAAGCTAAAATATCCAATTCGATGTCTAACAAGAAGAGTTTGTAATAAATAATGTAACCAGTAATGAAAGATCATGTTGTTGTTGTCATTAGTTGCCTGGACAGTCGTTCTGCCATTAAATTGATGTTTTGTTGTTGTTGTTGTTGTTAAGTGCCATCGAGTTGATCTCAACCTATAGCGACCCTGTATAGGGTTTCCGAGGAGCGATTGGTGAGCTTGAACCACCAACCTTGCAGTTCAAGCAGCTTTGCAGTTAGGCGCATCAACCCACAGCGCCACACCATGTCACATAGAATGTTTGCAACATTATTTATGGAGAGAAAGCATGCTTTAAGATAGCTAGCATTCTAATATTAAACTATTTTTTATTTAAAAAATAGTTTAAGCCCAACCATGCATGTGCTCAATATATACAAAAACAAACAAGAAACCAAAATGTTAATAGTCATTATTTAAAGATGGTGGTGTCTCCATCGGCTCTGACTCATAGTGACTCTGTGCACAGCAGTATGAAACATCCCCTAGTGCTGCGTCCTCCTCACAGTTGTTGTTATGTTTGATCCCATCGTTACTGTCACTGGGTCAATCCATCTTGTTGGGGGTCTTCCTCTTTTTCTCTGACCCTCCACTTTACCAAGCATGATATCCTCCTCCAGGGACTGGTCTGGCCTGATTACATGTCCAAAGTACCAGGGATGAAGTCTGGCCATTCTGGCTTCTAGTTGGCATTCTAACTGTACTTCTTCCAAGACAGTTGTTTGTTCTTCTGGAAGCCCATGGGCACTGTTAATATATAAAGATAGTGGGATGCTCCCCCGCTACCCCATTATAAAAGAAAAATAAGAAAGGGAATTAGAATAAAAGAGGATTTTAAACTCATTTCAAGAAATAAAACATACGATATACATAGAAACCCTATACAAGGTCGCTATGAGTCGGACCTACTCAATGACACTTAACAACAACAACAACATATTTGATTCTTCAAAGTACTTTTTAAATTTAAAGTGTAACTTGATTCCCACAACAATTCAATGAAGGAGATTGGGCAGGTATTATTTACATTTTGCAAATGGAAAACATTAGGTTTAAATAAGTTCATAAGAACAACCGAGTCAGTCTTCCTGCTTGTTTTTTGTTTTACATTTCTTGTGGAATCCTGTTGTTGTTGTTGTTGTTATAGTTAGGTGCCATCGAGTCAGTACCAACTCATAGCAACCTTATGCACAACAGAAGAAAACACTGACGGATCCTGGGCCAGCCTCACAATTGTTGCCACATTTGAGTCCATTGATGCTGCAACTTTGCCAATCCATCTTGCTGGGGGTCTTCCTTTTTTTCATGGAATCCTGTTAGCTGTCACCTAAACCAGAGCCAGAGCCCAGATTTCCTGGGCCATTCACGGACCATACCTGAAGACAAAATCATACTTGCTTTGGATTTGACACATCCACTCCTTATGTTACTTACTGTTCTGTTGTGGACTACTCCTACCCATCCTGGTATTTTAGCCCAAAATCTCAGCACTTTGACTATTCCCTGGGATGCCAACCCTCCCTGTGTTCAGAGTCAGGTATTGGCATGTGACGCCAATGTAGAAAATAGAAGCCATCCTTGGGAATTCTGCGAACGAATGATGTTAGACAAGGAGCCATCTTCGTCTTCTCGTTTTGCTAAGTAGGTTGGGAGTAGACCAAAGAGGCTGTGGTCTCTGCTCCCAATAGGAGACCCGCTCCCTGTAGCAAAGCCAATCTAAAGGAGAGAGGATGCAGAGACAGAGATCCTACAAGTTGTTTTGGTGTCTAAAGGTGTGTCTAAAGCTGACATTTTTTATTTATCTGACCTAATACATTTCCTTTTTTCTTTCTTTCTTTCTTTCCCTCTTCCTCTCTTTTCTCCTCCCCTCTTCCTTTTTGTTATATGCTTCAGTTGGATTCCTATTGATTATAAGCAAGAATCTGGATACTTAAACTCTCTATTCTGTTTTCTCATCTGTAAAATAATGCTCACTTCCTACATAGAACTTTTGTAAAGCATACACAAATCAAAGAAATGTAAAATGCTTGTCATGTTGTGAGCATTTTTAAAGAAATTCACATAGGCTGGATTCAGAAAATCCTCCTCCCCATTAAAAAAGAGAAGGAAAAAAGGGCCACTCGGTGTATGAAAATGCAGGCACTAATTATCTATAGGAGTCCTGGTGTGGCACTGTGGGATGATACACTGGACTGCAAGGTCAATTTGAGCCACAAGGTCAGCGGTTCAAATTCACCAGCCACTCCTAGGAAACTTTATATAGGGTTGCTATGAGTTGGAACCAACTTGATTGCACTTAATTACAAGAGCTTCCTATAAGGAGCCCTGGTGGCCCAATGAGTAAGAGTTCTGCTGCTAAACACAAGGTCTGCGGTTCAGAACCCCTTCCGCCTCTCCCAGCACTTCTTCACGAGAAAGACCAGAGGATCTGCTCTCTTAAAGATCACCGCTTAGGAAACTATCTGGGGGCGGTTCTACTGTGTCACGTGGAGCTGCTATGAATTGAAGTTAACTCCATGGTACCTAACAACAACAACAGCAGATCCCTACACTACAAGTTATTAGAAAAGCGAAAGTATCCTATCAGCAACTTCATATGCAGGGATTTGCTACTTTAGACTTTCAGTCAGGCAGTGGCAGGCAAGACCCCCATACCTCACACACACCCTCATGTTCCCTTCGAGCCCCAATGGGGATGCCAGATGGCATGGACAATTAGGACAAACGACAGGACTTTTGAGAGAGGAGGAGAGGGGAGGTAAAGTTCCTGGCAGGCAGAAGTGAATGATTTTGCAATGCAGTTTTGGGACAGGGAATGTTAAACTAGGAGAAAGTTAGCCAGACCGGCCAGGCCCTGCAGCCTCATTCCTGCATGGCTCCTATAAGGAAAGAGCAGGGTGCCTGGCACACAGAAACTGCTTGGTTAAGCCTTGTTATTTGTCCATTGAGCTGGAGTCTGATGAAGCCAAGTGCAAAGGCTCTGCAACTGAGCAAAACCATCAACAAGATTTAACCCGTCACATAAACTCACTGCAGCTGAACCAAACACAAGAGGACACTATGGAGTGCACAAGGTCTCTAAAGGGAGGGCCAGAGAACTGGACTTGGGGACACCCCAGCCTAGAGGAATGTCTACACAGTGGGGGATGCTTCAGTGGAGCTGGACTGTCACCACCCAGGGCTCAGACACTGTGCGGGACTCACAGCATCCGTGCTGGACAGTGGACGCCAGATACCCTGGCCCACCCCAGCTTATCACGACATCTCCCTCAAAGCCATGTTTGTCACAGGTGCTTCTGACAGAGTAAGCCAAAGACACCTGCCAGCACCTTCGCTCCAAGGGGGCTGGGAAAGTCTTCATGACTTATCATGGGGACTCGTGCTATGGGAGGCTTCTTAATCACAGGATGGGCAGCCATCAAATTATATATATATATATCCCCACAGCAATGTTTTCATGTTCTGTGTGTGTGTGTGTGTGTGAGAGAATGAGACAGACAGAGGACCCATGACACAAGTTTCCCTTTGCCTTTAAAATCCAAAGAGACACTACTGAATGCCGCCCCTCACAGCAGGGAGACCAGTCCCTTTATATTGACTGTTTCTTGGCACTTCTAAATCCAGACAGCAGCTCCAAGTACCATCTGGCCCACTTCTTATGACTCTGCCCTGTAGGTTGGCGCTGCCCCCAGACACAGCCCTCTTTCTCCTCTGCTGTCTTCCACAAGAAAGAGCTGACACACTCCTCAGAGATATGCCTGCTCTTACTCTCCACACTTCCCCTGATGGACACCGTGATTTGTCAACTATGACTTGTCATCTCCTCCCTTCTTAGGAGTTAACTCTGTCTTCTCATGGCAGAAATTAAAGGCCCACTAAAATAGCCTCAGAGATTAATTCAGCCACCAAATTTAGGGTTTGGGTCTTTCCCTAGATGAAATCTTAATTTGGGGTGGGGGTTGGAATTGAGAAATTGCCTCAGTGGGTGTCACCCTTAGAAAAGGAAGAGGTGAGTGGCAATGCCCCAGAAAAATCCCAGCCACATACCCACAGGCCCAAGCCCATCAGGAGCCCACAGTCCTGTTAGAGGGGAGTGAAACTATGGCTGGGGATGATTTCTCCTTCCTCAGCTTCCCCAGGTATTCCATGTCCATTCTAGAAACATCCATGCCTGCCTGTTTGTATTTACCATCCCCCACCCTGACCCTGAAGACGCAGCTCTCCCAGTTTCTACATCTTGTTTCTTTTCTGAAACATCCTGCTCTGAATTCTCTACCAGTATCGCCTACTGTCCCTGCTCATCACTCATGTCACTTTGTCCCAAACACGCTTCACTCTGAGATCCAGTTAATCTATTCCTGTTAGTTTCCCTCAGCACCTGGAAGAGTGTCTTATTAGTGTTTCTAAGTTGAACATAGTTTAGAAAGGCAGTGGGAGAAGAAGGAAAGGAATGTTAAATGGATGGATAGATAGACAGATAAGCTTAGATTCCTGAACTTGGAAGGGTATTGTGCACTATAGACATATGCCACGAGGGGGCAGTGTGGAGCAGTTTTTCAAGGCCTCCCAGGTTCATCAGAAGCTTGACTGGCAGAAAATCTAGAACTTAGGTTGTTAACTCTCATTTAAAGGTCCAGCTTGCTGCCATTACAACACATCCATGAACCTACCTCCCTAGGCTTTGATGGTCCTGATGGAGCCTGTCCTCCCGGAAGCTGCCCGTTGGCCACTAGGCAGTGGGCATAGAAAAGGCAGAGTGAGGGGATCACTGAGTATATTCAGCCAACTGGAATCCTCAGGGAATGCTCCACCATTATAAAAAGCGTGAATGTTCTAGATTTTTCCTGTTCAAATTTATTTTCCTCTTGGAACTTACATCATCTAAGATCATATTTGCAAGGAAAAGAAGGGTCCTACTCAAACCTATTCCCTCAGTATACAGGGTTGATAAGGACAGACAACTTAGACATTAGCTACCTAAAATGGGAGTGGGGAGCTATAAAGGCACGAAGTGACTGGCTTACAAGATTTCAAGAGGGAGTTTAATTAAAGAGTGTGCCAGGGAAGGTAGAATCCCCACTGAATAGTTTCCATCTTGTCTAGATGGATCCGGTGAAAGGAGATAGGGATAAGATTCTTATGATTCAATAGTGAGTAATTGTTATCATAATTAATTGTGATTGTCACAACTGTAAAGGTAAAAGTTTTGTAAGAAAAAGGGGGGAGTAGTTAATCTTATAGTCCAGGAACAGACCCTAGGACCATAAAGGGAGAAGAGCATGAGCAGAATGTGGAACTCTAATCAGAGAAGCAGTGACACCAGAAATGGAGGCAGAGATGAGGACATGGAGAGAGGGAGCAGCTGAGGATTCTAGACTCATGGAAAGAGAAAGGCTGTATGCTGGCAGTCAGGAGTCAGACTTACAGAATGTGCCTTTTGGTTGTTTAAATGACTATATGTTGTTTAAATGACTATATGTTTCTAGTGTTTTTGTGTGCTAAAAAACACACACACAAAAAGCCCCAGAGGGAATAGACGTAAATACTGTTAAATGATGATACATGGAGGGGATTGTACCCATTGCAGTGAAACAAAATATGATAGGATGAGTGTAAACCCGATGTTCTCCCATGTAAACTATCACTCAATTCACAATAAAAGCTTTTAAAAAAGGAGAGAATCTCAAGGGGGACAGACAGTATCATGAGGTACGAAGTATACCCCTTAGCAATGAACATCATGATGGTAATATTTGTCATGTTTCATCTGGAGATTTGTTATTCATTCAGTGGTTGCAACTGAAGGTGGGCATTTGGAAAAGTCATCCTCATTCTCCCATCATTTATTCAGTAGCAGCAAAATCACGTTAAATTTGTAGAACGTTTTGTACTTTTCAAAGTGCTTGCACATGCATTAGTTCGTTCAATCTAAATGGTCCTTTATTGGCCTGAAAGTTAAATCAGCTTCCCATATGCCTAATGGTAGCAGGGAGCACTTTACGAACTGAGAAAACATGACCCAAAGTGAGAAAATTGCTCTGCAAGCGTTCTGTAAAATCAAGGTACCATTATTAAACAAATTCATAAATAGCATGGGCTTCTGAGTGAAATCCTTAAGGGAACCGTGAGGATTGTACGAAGATTTTGCATCCCTTTCTGTTTATTTTGTTCTTAACACCATTTTCTGTAGAGCTAGCTCTCAAGTTCAATTTCACTGTATTAAAAATTTCAGAAAAAGAAAAAAAAAAATGATTCCACACTCAGAATGCAGTCTACAACAGATCATTCTTCTTTCAAAATTGATTTCTCTTATGTACTGTTCCCTCAAGCCCTGCCAGCATGGGATGGGTTCTCCCCCCAATCTCTGCAGCATCCTGAGAACCATGCCTTAGCCAATAGACAGGGAGATATCTGGAGAGGAGGAGAGGGCCCCACAAAACTTCAAAATTTCCTGTACATTCATTCATCTATTATTAAAGTTATTTATTAAGCACCTGATGTGGCACTGTAGGATCAGCACTGGACTGAAAACCACAAGGTTGGCAGTTCAAACCCACCAGCTGCTCCTTGGAAACCCTATACAAAGTCAAAACTGACTCGATGGCACCTAACAACAACAACAATGTATTAGGCACTAAAGCAAGCAAACGAAAAACAACATTTTTATATCTATTATGTCCTTATTATGTCCTAAGGAGCCCTGGTAGCACTGTGGGTTGGGTGTTGGTCTGCTAACTGAAAGGTCAGCAGTTCAAATCCACCAACCGCTCCTTGGGAGAAAGTTGAGGGTGTCTATCCCCATAAAGATTTAGTCTCAAAAACCCTACATAGGGTTGCTATGCATTGGAATCAACTTGATAAGAGTATGTTTTGGTTTACTATGGACCAGACCCAAATGATGCATTCAAACTGGGCTGCTGGTGAAGAATATTGAATATACTATGGACTGCTAAATGAGTAAGCCAATCAATCGTAGAAGAAATGCAGTCAGAATTTTCCTTAGAATTGAGGCTAACTCTTCTTTGGTTTGCTTATTTGGAACACATCATCAAGAAAGATGAGTCACCAGAAAAGGACATCATGTTTGGTAACCTAGAGGGTCAGTGACAAGGAGGAAACCCACAGGGAGATGAACATCCGCAACAATGGATTCAAACAAGCCAACGGTGATGAGGATCCTCGCAGGAGCCAGTAACGTTTTGCTCTGTTACTCGGAAGGTCAGCCTGAGTCTGGACTGAGTCAACCACAACGGACAACAGCAAATGTTCTTGAGCCTGGCATTCATTAGTTCACATTATTTTTATTCAAGCCTATGAGAGAAGTATTATGACCCATACAAGTAAAGTCATTTGCCCGCTGGAGGAATACCAGTATTCGGCACAGCCAGGAATCCAACCATGGATGTGGCCACCCCAATGCTCAGGCATTTCCTGTGAATATGGGTTGCTCACCTTGGAGTTGTTCTTGCTCGACTGCTCTGCACTTCCATGGCAACATCAGAGCAGTAAGCACACAGCCCCTCGGGTAAAGAAAGAGCAGGACCAGCACAGAATCCCAGCTCACGTCTGTTTCTGTCACTTAAGAAGTTCTGTAGCTTGGCTTTCCTGGAGTGGAATCCCAGGATGGTCCATTAAGTGTGGTTCTGAAGCTGCACATCTGGAGTCTGTGAGAAACCTGTGTCATCTCAAAGCTTAGCCCCTCCAAGGTTACTGGGATGGAAATCAGGAAACTGAGTCCACCTGATTTGAGCCTAGCAAGCCACGTGAGATGTTTGCCACACAGAGCCCCTTGGCTGCTTAATCTAGAAAATGGAAGACCACAAAAGCTGCCCAAGAGAATTTGCATTAGCTCATCTGATCTTTATAGCAATGCTGTAAGGTAGTATGAAGTTGTCAAGGACTTCATTCTTCTTGGATCAACTATCAACACTCATGGAAACAGCAGTCAAGAAATCAAAGGACGTATTGCATTAGGAAAATCTTCAGCACAAGACCTTTTTAAAGTGTTGAAAAGCAAAGATGTAAGCTTGAGGACTAAGGTGCACCTGACCCAAGCCATGGTATTTTCAATAGCCTCATATGCATGAGAAAGCTGGACAGTGAATAAGGAAGACCATAGAAGAATTGAGAAGGAGAATATTAAAAGTGCCATGGGCTGCCAAAAGAACAAATAGATCTGTGTTGGAAGAAGTGCAGCCAGGATGGCCAAACTTTGTCTCTCATACTTTGGACATATTGTCAGGAGCAACTAGATAGTTGCTGGAGAAGAATATCATGTTTGGTAAGGTGGAGGGTCAGAGAAAAAGAGGAAGACTCCCAAAGAGATGGATTGGCAAAGTGGCAGCATCAAGGGGCTCAAGCATGGCAAAATTGTGAGGTTGGCCCAGGACTGGGCAGTGGTTTGTTCTGTTATGCATGGGGTCGCTCTGAGTCGGTATCAGTGCAATGGTACCTAACAACAACAACAACAACATAAGGTAGTATTGTTGTTGTTAAGTGCCTCAAGTTGGTTCGACTCATAATGATCCTGTATAGGGGTTCCTAGGAACAGCTGGTGGGTTTGAACTGCCGACATTGTGGTTTGCAGTCCAGCGCTGATCCTACAGCACCACATGGCTATAAAACATGGCTGCCAACTATTTGACACTCCTTTCTGTACATGAGGTAGTGGTTCCTGCAGCTTGACTGCTCTTGGGCCTTGCTCCTTTTATCAGCAGTCATGATGGTTATAAAAAGCATGAAAAATCTGATGACTTTTCTTGTTCAAACATATATGCCCTTGTTCCCGCTTGCTGAGCTGGTACTCTTGGCTTACGTTCGTCCTGAGCCCTAGAGTAGTCATTCCCAGGCTGCAGTTCTGCACAGAGCAGGATATTTGTGCTATTATAAGTGTTCAAGACTCACATAGGGTTTATTTAGTCAAGCAACTTTATTTTTTAAGTAACTGACACAAACACAGTGTTCTAAAAGAAAAAGGATTTTTGCAAAAAAGTAAGCAGACCATAATCTTGTAATTAAAAGTGGGGCTTTTTTTCAGTCTAGGAGCGAAGGCCCCTGGGACCATCACTGGAGAAGAGCGGAGATCGGGACCCCACCCAGAGAAGCAGTGAGGCCTGAGATGAAGACAGAGAGGATGACATGAAGAGATGGAGTGGCTGAGGACTTGAGATCCAGGGAGGAAAGGGGGCTGTGTACTGAAGACCGTGGGAGGAGGGGGCCTGCCGGGTATACCCTTTTGTTGGGTGATGATGCATGGATGGGATGGTAACTATGGCAATGAAACGATGTATGATAGAATGAATGTACAACTAATGTTCCCCCATGTAAACTATTACACAATAAAAATTTTTTTTTTAAAGTGGGGGTTTTTAGCCTTGTAAAAAACCTGTATTTTGGACTGTATTTTCTCATCTCGCTTTCTTATTGTTGGATGTGGGCCAGTCAATATGGACTCAAAGTCACCCCATGTGACAGTCTTTCTCCTGCAGCTGAGCTGATAACTAATGGATCCTCAGGGCTCCTAAGTATAGGCATGAGTCTGGAAACCATGACTGCTGGGTTTGTGTGTTTTATAGCACTATGTCCTTCCACCTTGGTGCTCTAGATAGTAAGAGACACACAAAATACATCTTGGCAATGTCACATGCATTAAGGGAACTGAAGGATAAAATAGAAAAATAAAGTGCTGAGCAACATTTAAACTTTATATATATTGCAAAATAGTGCGTGCATCATGACCTCTGTTCTGTAAAATACCCTGTGCGTACAGACAGCCCCGGATGCATCAAAGTCTGCAGCAAAATCTGGTAAGAGTTACCTCCGTATGGAAGAATAATAGATACATTTACTGTCTCTGGATTATTTCTTACGTTTTCAAATTTTCCTCTTTTGCAACCGGAAACAGAATGAATCAAAAAGTCTCATATACAAAAAAGTGATGCAAGAGGCGTCGTGCAACACTGTGCAAGACCTTGGCTACTGGTCTCGTTGGACGAGCGGGAGTTCAGGGAGGCCACCTCTTTGACTGCAGAGGTTCTTCTGGGCTGATGCTGGCGTCACTCACCTCCGGCTGTCACATTTCTCGGGCTGGGCCCCCTGCCCGACGTGCGTGCGTGCAGTACATGCTGCAGAGAATTCTCCTTACTAAAGCTGGGCAGTGTGGCTCCTGTCCAAGAAGCCGTCACAGAGAAAAGCTGGCACCCGGATAAAATGGACCTTCCCTGCCCCGCTTTCTTTACTGAGACTAAAATGTCATACTTTGGGACTCGATGTGCATTTCTCCTTAGAAGAATGGACCGTGGAGGTCACCAAGATCCTTTTATAAGTTTGTTAAAGACAAATTGGTCTGTCTCCCTGCCCTGTGTTTACCACCCACTCTAAAAAATTAGTTGGGGTAAGTGGGCTCATGGTAACTCCAGGTGTGCCCGAGTAGAATTGTGCTCCATAGGAGTTTTCAGTAGCTGATTTTTAGGAAGTAGATCTCCAGGTCTTTTTCTTTCAAGACACCTCTGTGGACTCAAATCCCAGACTCAAAGTCAAGTGCGCTAACTGTGCCGCCCAGGGATCTAATCCTCCTCAGGAACTCATACAAATAAAGACCATCTTTAAAATAAGAAGCAACGGGATGTTGGCGGGTCTCTTGGTTTGATTTCTTGTTAACAAGAATCAGTCCTGCTTAACTTCTGTGGGAGAGAACATACTGGAAACACTCGTGGTGACTCCGTTTGGGCAAGAAGACTGTATGTAGATCCAGCTGATCAAAGCGGAGGGGCCAAGAGCAGTCAAGCTGTAGTGAGCGGAGGTCCCTGAGTCCAACCTCACGTACAGAGACGGGTGTCAAGCAATAGACAGCCAGATTTTATAGCCACCACACTCCCTCATAGGATTGCTATAAAGATGAAACAGGTTAACACAAATAAGTGCTTAAAGCTTTGTTTGAGTTTTAAGGACTTACTTGTATTAAGACATTTGAGCTTTATAATAATTATTTGTATGTTATCAGTGTCAGAGCTCTGGTGTGGCACTATAGGATAAGCATTCAACTGCAACGTCAGTTTGAATCAAAAGGCCAGTGGTTCAACTCCTATACAGGCATGCTATGAGTTGGAACTGACTTGATGGTGCGTAACAACAACATTGTAATAGTGTTTGTTTGCTATTATTGTTGCTACTATTGTTATTATTCTCCCCTAAGAGCTATAGGATAAGCACTGGACTGCTAACCAGAAGTCAGTGGTTCAAATGCACCAGACACTCCTTGGAGCCCCTATACAGGGTCACTATGAGTTGGAACCAACTTAATGACACTTAACAACAACCACCCACCCTGCCAGAGTCCTGGTGTGATGCTGTAGGATAAACACTGAACTGCTAATCAGAGGCTGGTAGTTCAAACCTACCAGCTGCTCCTTGGAAATTCATTATAGAGTCAATATGAGTTGGAACCGACTCAATAGCACTTAACAACAACAACCCAGCCACCATTCTACCTGCTCCTCACTGTTCCTTCTCCCTCACAATTACCTCAGAAATGGGGACTGATTCCTCTTGGACTTGTTAAGATATGTCAAGGCGGTTCCAACTCATAGCGACCCTGTATAGAGTTTCTGAGGAGAAGCTGGTGGGTTTGAACCACTGACCTTATGATTCACAGTCTAGTGCTTGTCTTACAGCACCACACTAGGAGTTCTCTTGGACTTAGTGGCTTCTCAAACTCTCTCATGGAGCCAGTAGCTTCTTTAGGAATCTAAAGAAGCATAGTTACACTCTGCTATCTCCCTTAGGGAAACAAGGTTTAGTCACACTAGGACTCCAAAGGATTGTTGACAGGCCCAGCTGCCCAGCCTGAGACAGTCTGACACTCTTTGGACATCTCAGTCCTCACAGTTGCTTCAAGGTTGACCCTTCCTCTCCTTTCTTCATCTTCACCACAACAGTGAGTCTGAGGAAATTGCCCAGGAGAATAAAGTTGGCTCCGTGGGACGCACACAAGGGCTCTTTCCCAGGCAGTGTCTCTGATGTGGTGGGGAATTGGGGTGGATGTTGGGGGCTTTGAGCAAACACCACCAAAAAGTGGACAGGCAGAGCCAGTGAGAAGGACCACTGCTGCCTCAGGCCTCACACCACCAGGCATAGTGACAGTGAGTTACGGTACAACTTAGATCTTCAAAGGATGTCCACCAGAAGGGGGAGCATGTGAAGCCGAAACCACCTGAAGGAGGAGTGCCTTTCTCTAACTGGTTTGACCATAGGTGCCACTTAGAAAAAAAAAATTTTTTTTTAAACATGTATGTGATTGCTGTTAGACCACCAGATGCTGTTTAAAGCCATCCCTACTCTGGGCCCTAACCAGTCACCATCAAGATAACTACAACATTGGAAGCAGATATTCAGGGCTTTCTTCTGAGGTACTTCTGACAACTTCAACCTTTTTTTTTTTGATGTACACATATAAAACAAAAAACACACATTCATGGAAATACCCAAAGGGCACATTTTGCAAGCCAGCCTCCTGCCCACAGGCACACAGCCTTTCTCAGACCGTGGGCCTGGAGCCCACAGTTGCTCTGTCTCACCACGCCATGGCCATTGCTTCCGACACTGCTCTGCTAACGTGGCTTTTTGAGGTAGGTATCTCATGCTCCCTTCATGTTCTTTCTTCTTGATGGTCCTGGGCTTTGGTTAGTAGCTGAGCTCATTAACTGTTCTTACCACCCAGGGACTCCACAGCATGAACAATTCACAAACAGGTTTCTCACCACCAGTCCTGCTAGGTTTACTTGATTCATTTTCCAGTTTCGCCATGGTCTTCTTTCTCTTTGCTGACAGACACAATGTGGACAGTAGAGATGATGATAAGCCTGAGGCCCACAAAGCATTTGCCTTTTCCCAGGCGTGCTTCCCCTGAACTGGGATGCCCTTTAATGCCATGTGTACCTGGGAACTCTTGCTCATCCCTGAGGAAGGGATGCAAGGAGCCTTGCTCAGAGTACCAGGTGGCCTTTCATATTCCTTTACCCTGACCTGGCTGAAGTGGTTACTCAGCTGTGAACATTCAGGAAAATTGGTTCTGCTGGAGACCACCCTTCACAAGATGGGAAGAAGCAGAGACACAGAAGCAGATGGAGATTTAAAATCTTTATACAATCAGAAGTGGTCTTTGCATTCCACTTTATCAATAGATCCTGATTTTGCAAAGAGATACTCTGATGCCTGCAAAGACTTCTCCTAGTCTGGAAACTCTGCTGAAACCTGTCCATCACTGGTGACCCTGCTGATATTAAGAATAGTAGTGGTATAGCTTCCAGAGCATGGCAACACACACAGGCCACCACAGTGTGACAGCTGAGTGGTGGAGATAGGCAGGCAGGCAGGTAGATAGACAGACAGACAGACAGACAGACAGACAGAAGAACTTTCACAGAAATGTTTGGAGAAGAAGCAATGGGTCAGCCAGTATGTATTTCTTTAAAGACTTTGTAATTTTTTTTCCAGAAGAAAAATAAGAAAGCTATATACAGGAAATGTCCCTTGTGCACCACACCCCCCCATTGTTGGTTGAAAAATATAAAATGAAGAGTTGCAGGATCTGATGCCACAAGGCAGACCGTACCTTTAGCTCTGAAACTAGACTGTGCATATTTACACTTGGCGGATCCCTGTCTCCGTTTCTATCATTTCATCTAAGAGTGGACAAGGCTAAGTGGTATAATAATAATAATTAATGACCAGAGCAATAAATACAGCTCACACAATGAGGGCTAGGCCCAGGGTTTCCTGCCATCTTGTCGCCAAGGCACATGTGAGGTCAGTCTCTATGCCCAGCCCCATAGACAAAAGTTGTCCATACCTGTGAACATCTGGGACCAGAGCACAAAGCTGAACCTTTAACCAGTGAGCTCATTATTAGGTTACAGAGGATGCAGTAAAACCTCTATGAGGAAAATGATACTTCACTTTTACCATTAGGTCTAACTCCACAACAGGGTCAGTAGGAAGAGATCAAGGTCTCAGCAGGTCACATACTCTAGTGCATCGCTTCTCAACCACTGAATTATTGACATTGTGCCATCCTGTGCCCACTAGACATAGTAGTAATCTCCCCTTTCCGGTGTGAGAACCAAAAATGTCTCCAGACATTGCCCATTGTCTCCAGGTTGGTGGAAAAAATCACTCGTCCAGTGGCTTACAGCATGGATTCTGGAATCAGACTGCCTAGATTCAAACCCCAACAATGACAACCTGTATGACAACAAAATGGGTTGATACATGTATAGGTGGGGTGGCCATGTCATTTATCCTCCAAACCAGGACAATTTGGAGAGTTGTCATAATAATTTCAGAGAGACGGTAAGTTTCAGCAACCAGAAAATGTGGTCACTCTGTGCATAGTGTTGAGCACACAGCCTGACCCCCCACAAGGTGAGTGGTGGAGATAGGTAGGGTAGGTAGACAGACAGACAGACAGCGGAACTTTCACAGAAAGTTTTGCTTGACACCATTGTTCTAAGTGCTTGACACTATTATTGTAAGATAAACGTACAGTCTGCCTTAGTGAACTTCACATAATCCCCCACAACTCTATGGACTTGGTATTATTATCATCCCTTCTCACATATAGGAAGAGGTTATAGTAACTTGCCCAAGGTCACACAAGTTGTAGACCTAGGATACTGAGCCTGGCCAGCTAGCTTCCAAACACACATTCGTAACTACTGGGCCCCAGGTGCCCCAGGGAAACACAGCAACACTAGTTCAAGGTAATTCACTGTTTCAACGTCAGTGACCCATGACATCATAACTTCATAAAGCTGATTTTTCATGAATTTCTGTGATCAAAAGCAACCACTTCGGGGAAAGCAGCTTAGCACAGGAAATGAACACAGCCGTGTCCAACCTAATTCCCAGTTTTAAAAAGCTGTGCCAACCACAACAGGTGCACGTTCTCCATTAGGAGGTAATTGTGGTTACTTGTAAGTGAAACAAAAATATGCTTTTATTTTCAATTTGTGTGAATTGTTTTTCCAGATGCATTTGGACTTTGGTGTTGGTGAAGAATATTGAAAGGACCAAAAGAGCAAATAAGTCTGTCTTGGAAGAAGTACAGCCAGAATGTTCCTCAGAAGCCAGGATACTTCATCTCTCATACTTTGGACATATTATTGGAGGGACCAGTCCCTGGAGAAGGACATCATTCTTGGTAAAGTGGAGGGTCAACAAAAAAAAGGAAGACCCTCAAGGAGATGAATTGACACAGTGGCAGCAACAATGGGCTCAAATACAACAACAATTGTGAGGATGGCAGAGGACCAGAGCTGTGCAGAAGCTCACTATGAGTCTGAACTGACTCAACAGACACGCACTACGTTGTTAGATACAAAGTCTTACTAAGTTGTTTGAACCCAGTTACTTAATAAAAGGAACTGTTGGGTATTTCTTTTAGCCATGAAGGGGTGCCCCAAAGGAACATGAACTCAAAGAGTTTGGGAAACTCACCTTTTGCCATTAGGAAAACCATGGAGGAGGATACAGGAGGTCTTCCAACCCAGAGGTCCCGCCCTGGCTCACTCTGCGAAGACCCCTTCCTGTCTCCATGTCAGCCCAGTCTGTGGCCATGGACTCTCTCTTTCTCTTCCCCACCCCCACCTCTCTCTCACACATATTCACATACTCTGACACACAAAATACTCTTTAACCTCACATAAAAACAACTACTCTGGTCCCAATCAGACAATTACTAAAATTCTCTGTGTCTGAGTTCCCTTTATTACAATCACTTGCCATGAAAGTGAACTAGTTCTGTTTTTCAGTTTGAGTTTGGCCAACCTCGGTGTGTCTCCCATTGGCACACAATCTGACCCTCAGGTTTGGCCACATTGTAAACTCACACAAACATGACACAGTAATAAGGAGACACACAAATGCACCCCTTCCCCAGTAAGCACCTCAAACTGGTGCGCCTAGGTCTTAAAAAATATACAGAGCCAATTACAAGACAGAATGGACAACTGGGAGAGGCCGCATATGGCAAAAGGGAGAGGTGAGGGTTGGTGAGAGGGTGGTTGGTCAGGGAAACAGTCAATGGGCTTCAGCCCACAAATACACTTCCCAGTCTCTAACTTCCTAATTTACTGTTACAGAAAACTAGAAGTGACAATGTGTTAGAAGTGTGTGGGACCGAAATAGGTGACCTGGTTTCTATTACTAACAGGGACCATCTTACACAAATCACTTCTTGCTGGACTTCACAGTTTCCTCATTTCTAAGATAGAATTGGCCCGGTGCTTCTTGAACCCGGAGGCTTGACTCACACTCACAGCCTGTGCATACACTTGAGAGTCTTGGAAAAGTTGTCTTTCTCAGGTGTTAAGTTTATTCAGGATTTGGGGGGAACTCCACTGGAGGAAAGGATTTTATAATATTGCTCAGAATGCCAAGGTTGCATGCATTTTAATTAGGTAGCTAATCATTGATGGAAGGAGCTCTAGTAGCGTAGTGGTTACGAATCGGGCTGTGAACCTTAAGGTCAGCAGTTTGAAACTACCAGCTGCTCTGCAGGAGAAAGACGAGGCTATCTAATTTACAGCCTCGGAAACCCCGTACAGGGTCGCTATGGGTTGGAACCGACTCGACGGCACTTAACAACATCAACAACAATCATTGATGGAGTCCTGGTGTGGCACTGTGAGATCATGTGCTGGACTGCAAGGTGGGGTTGAACCACCAGATTGGTGGTTCAAATTCACCAGCCGGTCGTTGGAAACCCTTTACAGGGTCGCTATGAGTTGGAACCAACTCGATAGCACTTAACAACAACAACCATCATTGATAACATTTAATGAGTGATCATTGTGTGTTAACTTTTGTACTAAATTGTTATGAGATCTTCACAACAGCCCCATGAAATAAATGAAAAAAGCTGGCATACAGGGAGAATGAATAGTATTGTTAACAATAAAGAAAAAGATTAAAAAAGAAAATTTCTGAGCTCATTGCCAATTACTTTGGGATCTAGCATCTCCAAGTCCATGGTGAACTTTGAAGAAGAACGTTCGCTGTTCTTTGGTGAGGCCTGGAAAACATTGTTGTTACTGTTAAACGCCGTCAAGCCAGTTGGGACTCCTAGCGACCCTGTATAGGGTTTGTGAGGCTCCAGGAGAGGCTAGTGGGTTTGAACCTCACACCTTGTGGTTCCAACTGACCTTACATTATCCTGCAGCATCACACCAGGACATTGTTGTTGTTAAGTGCTGTTGAGTCAGTTCGACTCATAGCGACCCTGTATAGAGTTCCTGCGGAGCTGCTGGTGAGTATGAACTGCCGACCTTGTGGTTCAAACCAACTGAAAAGTCTAGAGTTTATCCTACAGTGCCACACCAGGACTCCAGGACACCAGGACATACACAGGCTTAAGTTATCTCCAAAGTCCAGCTCAGACATTCTTAAATCGAATTTGGCTAAACTGGTGTACTAAAGTCTTTGCACCTAATGCCCAAGACGATGGAGGTGGCTGAGCAGGGTCCCGAGTTTTGTGTATTCACTTACTAGGATTTCATGGTCCCTCTGGCGCTTTCAAGGCCGAGATCTATAGCCAGAAGCCTCCGCTTCCGCGTCCCCGCCCAACTAGGGTGTTTCCAGCCGGCGTCGCCTGGCACTTCCTCGTTCCCGTGCGCCCCAGCACAGCTCAGGTCGGGATGTGGCCAAAGGGGAGATGTCACAACCGCCTCCCTCCCTCTTTCCCGCCTTGGCTTTCAGTCGCTCCCAGATGAGCGAGCTCGCAGACGGCTGCGGGCGGCCGAGCGCCCGGTATGTCCCTTGAATGCGCACAGGACGAGAATGCGGGACCCCTGCGCAGCCTGGAGCTAGCCAACCGCACACGCTTCCCTTTTTTCTCCGACGTCAAGGGAGACCACCGGCTGGTATTGAGCGCCGTGGAGACGGTCGTGCTGGCGATCATCTTTGCGGTGTCGTTGTTGGGCAACGTGTGCGCCCTGGTGCTGGTGGCGCGCCGACGGCGCCGCGGCACCACCGCCTGTCTTGTGCTCAACCTCTTCTGTGCAGACCTGCTCTTCACCAGCGCCATCCCGCCAGTGCTGGTTGTACGCTGGACCGAGGCCTGGCTGATGGGCCCGGTGGCCTGCCACCTGCTCTTTTACGTGATGACCCTGAGCGGCAGTGTCACCATCCTCTCGCTGGCCGCCGTCAGCCTGGAGCGCATGGTGTGCATCGTGCGTTTGCGGCGCGGCGTTCGGGGCCCCGGGTTGCGGGCGCAGGCTGCGATGCTCGTGTTCATCTGGGGCTACTCTGCGCTCGCTGCGTTGCCCCTCTGCGTTTTTTTCCACGTCGTCCCGCAGTGGCTCCCAGGCGCTGACCAGGTGAGCGCCGGGCCGTTCGCGCTCCACAGGTGTTCGGGATGGCCTGAGGAACGGGAGCATGGGGGGTACGGGAAGCTGGGATAATCATGATAGCAACAACAAACAGTTACGCGGGTTATTTGTTGCACTATGCTCGGCACTGTGGATCCTCAACGCTTAAATCTTACTACAAGTTTACACGACGTAGATCCTGTAGCTGCCCACCAATACGCTGCAGTAGAGTTCCCAGAATTCCTGTAAAATGTAATAAAATAAGGGATAACCTCACCAGCCAACCTGATTTACTACATTATATTGACTTGTGCTTTACCGTGGGGTTTTACAATACTGTTATTAGCACGCTCGCTTGCTCAGATAAGGATACAGAGGCGCAGAGAAAGATGACTTGCCCAGGGTCTCTCCCCCTTACTAGGAGGAGATGGGATCCAAGCAGCTGCTTCACCGGGAGGCTTTGAAGGTGCTCCCGGGCAGGAGTGTGAGGACAGGCAGGGAGAAAGGACTCGGGAAACCCAAGCTCAACGCTGCCCCTTGCTTGGGGGCTCGTGACTTCTCTTGAGGCCTCAGTTTTTCCAGCATCAAAACAGAAAAATGGGACTAGTCCATGGGTTGTTGTCCTGGGAGCCTTGGAAGGATAGTTCCGGGGTACCTGAGCTCCCTAAATGTCATATAGATTCTCTCTTTGAGTAAGTTTGGGCCGGTGAACTTTAGTCTGGGCAGCGGGCCCGCAGTGGTCATTCGGGTCATAGAGGGGTTCACCATGTTAAAAGGACTCTGCGAACAGTGAAGGACAATGATTCAGAATCCCCGGCGTAGGTCCCCCAGCGTCTTGTTCTCGCTGCTGCCTTGTTCCGTGGCTGCAGGGTTTGTGTGCCGAGATTTTCTAGGGAGGTTGAGCTGGAACCCGGAGCCAGGGTTGAGGCAAGTGCCCAGGGAATCTAGTGTCCGCCCTGCTTGCTAGGTTCCTCGACGTGGTGGAGAGAGGTAGGAAAGGCACTTGGGCCTGAACCTCCCTGAGTTATCTACCCGGAGCTTCCTTCTCTATTCCTTCCTTTTCCCTCCTTAGGCTGCCGGGGTTTCTGGTTTCCGGACCCAGGAGCAGCAAAGAGAGCCTCCGGCAGGGCTGGTCTAGGGTGGGGAGTGGGAAGTGTACCATGTCACTGGGTCTGGGGTGAGAAACACTGAACTCTGGAAATGAACAATCCGAATAGAAGACTCCTGCACTCCCCCTGGGTGTGTGACCCTACAGAGCCTGGACACAGAGGTGGGCTTCTCTGAGGGGGGGCGGGTTCCCCACATTAATCTTTCACGCAGGATTTTTTGGGGGGTCGCGGGAAGAGTCTGAGTCCTGCGTCAGTAATATTTTTTTAAAACGTAAGTCAAACCTTAAAGTCTGTTTCCTAATAGTTTATAAATACATTTTTTTTTTTTTAAACGACCTTGATGCACAGGCCTGTTGCATTTGCTCAAGGAACATGTGCCAGTGGCCTTGTCCCATCAGGATTAGTTGAACTAGCTGGGGGAGATTAGCATGGTCATATCAAGGACCCTTGCTTAGTGGGAGGCCTTGTCCTCAGCCTTGTCCTCAGCCCTAATACACTTGAGTCTCAAGAAGCAGTGTTGCTGTTTTTAAATGCTGCCGAGTCAATTCCAACCCATAGCCACCCTGTATAGGGTTTCTGAGGAGCGGCTGGTGAGCTTGAACAGGCGACCTTGCAGATCAAACTGACTTTTCAGTCCAGTGCATTAACTGGCGCTACACCAGGACTCCAAGAAGCAAGTGGTGGTGACCCACAGTGACCCTGTACAGGGTTTCCGAGGCTATAAATCTTTATGGGAGCAGAAAGACTCATCTTTCTGCCGCAGAGCAGCTGGTAGTTTCAAACTGCTGACCTTGAGGTTCACAGCCCGATTTGTAACCACTATACTACCAGAGCTCCTTCTAGAAGCAAGTAGATGCTTTGAATTAAGTAAGTGAAAGTTCAGGCCCTCCCTAATTGGATCAGAGTTTCAGGGGGCTGGGCTTGTGCCATCTGCTTTTTTGTTTGTTTTTTATGTTATGTTCACATTGAATTACGTATTTCTATATTTTTTACTTGAAGAACTCCTCCCTATTTTCTTTTTACAGAAAAAAAAAAAAAAAAGACATCTGGGAATTAAAAATCCAATAAAAGGACTCAAAGGTATCTTGTTTCCAGGTGTTATGTTTTGTGCCATTCCGTTTTAAAATGATTTTTGTTGTTAGGTGCCATTGAGTCACTTGACTCATAACAACCCACATGACAGTGTTGTTCATTGCTGACCAGGCAGGTCCAACTCATAAACACCCTGTATAGCGTTTCTGAGGAGCTGCTGGTGAGTTTGAACCTCCAACCTTACAGTCCAGTGCTTATCCTATAGTGCAACACCAAAGCTCCAACAAACTCTGCAACAAAATTTTCTTGTCTGTAATGTTTACAGATTGACAGATTTTTTTCCCCCCCCAGAGTCACTGGGTGGGTTGAACCACCAACTGTTTGGTTAGCAGCTGAGTACTTAACCTTTGTGCCATTAGGGCTCCTTCAATCCTCCGTAACTGGCAAATAATGCAAAGAAATGAGGCTTTTGTCACCTCCTGGCTACAAGCCCAGATTAAAATTGTTGACATAACACAGGTGTCTCAGCCACATTACACTGTTGTTATGCCTTGTGGGACATCTGTAGCTAGGTCCTTCTGCAGCACTTGTGAAGTGGCCCCAGTTGCTAAATGTTTTGCTGGAGGTCTGTGTTGTGGAGACCTTCCCTTAGTTCCTCTCTCAGCACACAGACCTCTTGAATGAACGAAGAAACAGCTCCTTAACTTTAAGGGCTTTTGGGAGATGGGATATGGGGAGAGCCACCCATGGGATGCCACAAGATCAGCAGTTTGTGGGGGTAGAGGGTCTGGTGCAGGAATTCAGAAGCCTGGGGGCCTGGTAAATTACTGCTAGAGCTTCATTCCTAGAAAATCTGAGAGACAGGGCAAGGAAGCTTGTAATGAAAATGGGACGATCCTGTCAGACTCTCCAACTCCCTTACTGGCATCCTCCTCCCCTGCTAAATAAGCTAACACACAGAAACACTGCCCAGTTTCTCAAGGGGTGGTTCCTAAGCATGCAGAAAACACCCCACATTATAGGTGATCAAACTGAGACTCAGAGGTTGAAGAAATAAAATGAATGAGAGATGTTTATATACAAAAAGGATTGTGGCCATTTAAAAAAGGGACAGAGAGGTCTGGTCTAGACTGAACTGGATCTCACATTTTAAATTAGCAAAGGCTTGTTTTCTCGATCTTTATACTCCCGCCTTCTGACTGTAGATGCTGCCAGCCCCTCCCATTTTTACACTACATATGGAGGTTTTTTGAACTAGGGACATTTTCCTATTCAAACCATGTACTGAATAAACCAATGCCCCCCAATCCTGTGCACAGCCTGGCTCCCTGCTTCCAAAGGAGTGCAGACTAGAGTGATAATGTCTCTGAGAGCTTTTGCATACTAAGACTCCTCTCTCCCACCTCTAAAACAGGAACACTGTTATCTTTGTTCCTGTGGGTTATTGGTAACCAGGAGTCCAGGGCGACTGGACTCGTCACTCGTTATAATTTTAACAGACAGTTCAGAATCTGGGCTTTGGAGTCAAATGTTCTGAGTAGGAACACTATCTCTGATATTTATTAGCTGCATGACAGAGAGCAAGTTGCCCCACTGATCTATGCCTCAGTTTCTTCATTTGCAAAATGGGTATGATAGCAGTATCCCCTTTACAGGATTATCACAGAACAAATGTACAATAAATGGACTAACAGCAGGTTCACACACAGTTAAGCACTTCCAGAATTGCTAGCTATTATTAGTTTCCTTATCATTGGTTATAAACATTTTAAACATTCTTCAAACAGTGTCATTCTTCTGATTGCTGTAAAATAATAGAGGGACATTTCAAGGGAGCGAACACATCCTAACAACACTGACATTTCAGCCAGATCGGCAGAGCCTGTTCCAACGGGGGGATTCCTACCTGTGTGTGCCGTAACTGTGGCAGGCAGCAAGCCTCTTCATCAGTTGGGGAAGATGGTCCACCTGGCCAGAAGGTGCTACTGCCCATTCATGTCACATGCATTGGCTTGGCATCCCCTCTCTCTCCCCATACACAGGCACAATGGGGCCAGACACTGGACTGGACCCCAATTTCTGACCGAGAGTATCTATGGAGCACCCAGAAAGTCTCAGCCCCTGACTCAATTCAGTCCTCACAGTAACCCCATGAGCAGGCATCCTTAATGTTTGTTTTCTGGAGGGGAAAATGTCTAAAGTCACAACTTGGGCAAAGGATGGAGCTGGAATTTGGCCCAGGTCTGTCTGGTTTCTTCCTGTGCCAACTCGCATGAGTTCACACTGCCTTAGAAGTACTTAGCCCCACTGCTGCGCCCTGCCCTAATTTAGCATTCACCAATAATATTTGATGTTGCACTGTAGGATAAGCAGTGGACTGCTAGCCACAAGATCAGCAGTTCACTCCTACCAGCTGTCCATGGGAGACAGATGAGACTTTCTGTTCCCAGAAACACTATCCAGGGTCGCTATGAACTTAAATTGCCTTCATGGCAATGGTTTTGGCTTGGCTTTAATATGTTACCAGGTCTTTATATGGATCCTCAGAGGAGACAAACACAGTTGGCTTACTTTTGTTACTGTTATTAAGTACCATCAAGTCAATTCTGATTCATAGCAACCCTGTATAAAGTTCCAAGCAGTGGCTGGTGGGTTTGAACGTCTGACCTTGTGGTTACTAGTCTAGTGCTTATCTTAAAGAGCTACAACAGGACTCCTTTGTTAATATTGTTGTTAAGTGCCATCAAGTCAGTTCTGACTCATAGCAACCCTGTACAGGGTTTCTGAGGAGCAGCAGATGGATTTGAACTGCTGACCTTGTAGTTCACTGTCCAGTGCTTACCTTACAGCCACACCAGGAAAAAAGCAAGTCTGTCTCTTGGGTTGGTTTCTCTCTCTTTCGTTTCTGTTGGGAAGTAGATACCATTTACCATTGAGTTGAGACCCCACATATGGGGTGGTCTGTGGTGGGGTGGAACTGTGCTCCCTAGGGGTTCCAGTGACTGCTTTTTCAGAAATAGATCACCAGGACTTTCTTCTGAGGTGCTTCTGGGCAAACTAGAAACTCCAGTCTGAGCATGTTAACCATTGGCACCACCCAGTGACTATGGGAAGTTGACAGGGGAGTAGATACATGACTAGATAGGATTCCTGGTCCTTTTAAATGGCCTAAAAACTTCCATTTTGTTTGAGGAAATGGGGCAAGGAGAATGATTTACAAAGGGGTCCCTGGACATACTCCAAGAAGATTCATTAGAGAAGCTGACAGGGAAGAAGCTGGAATCATGTGGCTGTTTGCACACCAGTATAAAAAAGGGTCACATTTGAGCCATGTCCGCAGACCGGTGTCCCCATTCACAAGGAGCGTCTTTTTAAAAAAATCCTTTCATTTGGCTGTTTATTAATTTATTTTTTAATTGAGCACCTAATGGATGCCAGGCATAGTCTTGGCAGGAGTGATGAATACCTTGAGTTACTCAACATTTGTTGAGGGATTCAGACAGGAAGTCAGGTAAATTACTGCCCAGAGAGTAAAGCTGTGGAAGGGGTCATGTGGGTGCTGAGAGTCACAGGAAGGCTACCTGAAGGCAATGCCATCTCAGCTGAGGTTAGAAGATGAGAGGAAGTTAACCAGATCAGGATGTGGGGGACCAGGGCAGCTCTGTTACAGGTAAAGGAAATAGCCCCACATAGGGGCCAAGGGAACACTGCTCTGCTGTGCTGAGCACCAGCCAAGGGCCAGTTGTGGCAAGAGATGGTGCTGGAAGCATCAATAGGGATTAGGTGGAGAAGGAACAGGTCAATCCCTTTAGGGAGTTTGAACCTGTACTGTCAGAGATGGCCAGGCCTGGGAGTGGGTGGACAAGTAACAATAGAAGTATGAAGGTGCTTAGAGCTCCTTTTGAGTGAAGGAGAAAGGCTTGGACTAAAGTTTCTGGCAGTTTGGGCAATAACTCATCTGATCTGAGGAGTGTGGGAAGTGGAACCCTTCAGGGTGGAAATCTAGGATGTGGACCTACGACGCTGCCATTGTGGCAGTGGAGTGAGCTTGGGGTCCGGGAGCGGGACAGCCGGAGAGAGGGCATTGGAGCATCATCTGCCCAAAGAACTGGTGGAAATGAATGAGATGGGATGTGACTGAAGACATTTGGGTGAAGCAAGTCAATGAACTCGCCATCATATATGGCCTCCAGCTTTCATCCTCACACTGAGCTCTGGTCTCCTCACTGCCCTGGCCGGAACCCTGCTGCTGTCCTTCCAGGAGCAGAATGACCCTCCCAGGTGCCACTTTCCCGGTGACTTCCTGTCACTCTCTGGGCCACTTCCAGCTGGCTGCTCAGTGGTGAGAGCCCTGATGATACAATAGTTAAGTGCTTAGCTGCTAACTACAAGGCCAGCAGTTCAAACCCACCAACCGCCCCAAGTGAAAACACCTGGTGCTCTGCTTCTGTGTGCGATTACAGCCTCGGAAGCCCTATGGGGACAGTTCTGCTCTGTCCTTTAGGGTCCCTATGAGTCCCTATGAATCAACTTAATGGCATACAACAGCAGCAACAGTAGTGTGCTGACTTCTCTCTTCCTATATGACGTCAGGGTCATTCATCATCAGTGCTCTGCCACTGTTTCTGAGGGGATTGAGTGATTGAATTGAATGCATTAGAGAAGCTATTGACTCTCCCAACCTCACTTCTGGTGCTCAGTGAACAAGACAGGCTGGCCCTTTTGTTATCCTATTTCCTTTTTAAAAAATGGCATAAAGGCAGAAAAAGCACAAAGACTGCTATAATAAACATGCCCCTGTGGTCTAGATTTGACACAACCTGAGGGGGAAATATTTAGACTCAAAATGACTAAGTCAAATGGATTTTCCCACGAAAAAAGTTATCACACCAACCTAGATCCCGACTATGGGCATGGCAATGCTTGCTTGCTTGTTTGTTTTTTAATGAGAGCAGCCCGCATTTAATCAACTATAACCATATAAAGCTTTCTAAAGATCATATAAATCAGTCATTTAGGCCACATGGCCACTCAGACAACCTCTCAGTTCATGGATGGGGCGTTCATACTTCGAGTCCTTATCTTACTTCCTTATCACGCTTTGTGCCCATGAACCCCACAAAGCAAAAGGTGAAAGAACATCTTTATTAGAGTCACGGAATTTGGGTTCATTGTCTTTGTTGCAAAATAGCTGCTTAAGTTTGTTAAATTGTCATTGTGATCTGTGTTTCATTTTTGAACATTATTTCTCTTACATATGAACTTTTATTGCCTGTTTTAAATTATAAAAATAACATGGGCACATCATGGAAGATTCAGAAAATCCAGATAAGCCAAAAGAATAAAAATAATTTAAGAATTCCACCTAGAATCACACTCTTAACGTTCTGGAGTGTATCCTTGAAGTCTCGTTTCTATGCATGTGTGTGTTATGTGTTGTGTGTATGTGCTGTGTGTATGGTGTGTGTGTGCATAGATATATACTGGTAAGTACTCATTTACACATAAACAATACCTTCAACAGTGCTGGGATCATACCAGCATTTTGTTTAGAAATCTACTTTTTTGCCCCTAATATAGGGAGGGTACCTTGTCCACATCCTGCTACAAAATCTTGTTCACAGTTACCTTGGTCTGGAGAGATTTGGGCAGACACTGGCAAAGGCTTTTGGAAAGAGTTTCAGGTATTGTGGGGGTTTTGAGAAATGGATCTGAGGTCAACTACTTTTCTGCTTTCCCTGTATACAAGTATAGGAATTAGTGACCACGTTATGGTCAGCATGTCTTCCAGCACACGTTACCCAGAACTATACAAGATTGAGGAGTCTCTAGTGGACAGAGGTCTGAGTAAAAAAGTCAAGGCTGCATGCGTTATCTAAAGTGCAGTGGGTACATCACTGCCAGTATTCAGAAGGTCCTTGAGAGGCACAATCTTCTATCCAGTCACCAAAATGTAGAACAATTTCATAAACTTGTTCCCATCAAGGCAGATGGTAAGGGTGAGGAGACAAGTTTTTGGAATGTCCGGTCCATTTGTAGCCCATCTGTCTTCGGCCAGGTTTTCTAGAGAATCAAAACCAGTGAAACATATATATTGTTGTCGTTATGTGCTGTGGAGTCGGTTCTGACTCATAGTGACCTGTACAGGGTTCACGAGGGTGTAAATCTTTCTAGGAGTAGAAAGTCTCATCTTTCTCCC
>NW_006408521.1:19169181-19171822 GCF_000296735.1 Chrysochloris asiatica
CTGCAGTCCCAGGCCCCAGTGAAAGAGAGTCCCTCCTTCTTGTTTATTATACTGGGAGCAGGCCACACCCCCAAGAGAGCATCTCTTTAATTGATTGGCTGCTCATAGCCACACACACTATGCCTGTATCAGGTCCCATTATCATGGGAATAAGGAGCTCTGGTAGCTCAGGGGTTATGAAACGGGCTGCCAATTTCACGCTATCAGCTGTTAGAAATTACCAGCCGTTATGCGGGACAAAGATGAGGCTTTCTGCTCCCATAAAGATTTACAGCCTCGGAAACCCTGTACAGGGTCGCTATGAGTCGGAACCGACTCCACGGCACATAACAACAAAAACAAGCACATTCGCAACTGCTAAGCTTCTGGAAATCCTGGCCTAGTCAAGTTGACGTAGAATCCTAACCATTATACCATCTAACAAAATAGGAAAAGGAAGCAGCATTTTCACATACACACACACACCGTCAGGGTGCAAATGTAATAAAACCATTTATGTTTATTTATCTTGTCTAAGAAGGCGTTTTCTTGGTCGGTTCCTGGGTGTCTCTTATAAGCACTTAAATCTTTGGGAGAGTACACTGTATGATTTTAAAGGAGCGCTTTTAGACTACTGTTTTAGGCAGATGTTTCTAAATCTTCATTTCCTCCTCTATAAAATGGAGGGCTTGCAAGAGAAGGTTTGAAGGCTTTTGGCAGCTGAATACAGGGAAGTAGGAAGAGCACTGGACTTGGAATCTCTAGACTCACACCTTGACTGACTAACTCTTACTAGCCTGGGACCCCAAGACCTTGAGGCTCAGTTGCCTCCCCTGGAGAACAGAAATGATCATAATCATCTATCTTCAGTGGTTTTTCTGAGGGTCAGAAGCAAGTGGTGTGGAAGTGGGATTGCTGTGGGCAGTGAAGGGGGTTCTGGGATGCATGGTTCACACCACATTGTGTAATAATCATGTCACACAGTGTCAGGTATCCCCTCAACTAGGACTGAGGCCAAATAAGAAGCCCACATTTAAATGATGTTCTCTTCCTTTTTGTGACTAGGAAATTCCAGTTTGCACACTGGTTTGGCCCAGCATCGCAGGAGAAATCGCTTGGGATGTGTCTTTTGTAACATTGAACTTCTTGGTACCAGGCCTTGTCATTGTGATCAGTTACTCCAAAATTTTACAGGTATGTATGCTTCTCGCCCGACAGCCAAACTTCACTTGCGCTCAGAGTATTTCAGGTCAAGTCTGAGAATTTCAGGGTCAAGAGAGGTCACTCTGGTCCACTCCTCGTCCACTGACCAGATCCATCTACTCTACAACATTGAGCAGAGTATGTCTAGCACTAAAAATAAAATAACTTCTAGCTTTGTAATTATTTTATTTTCTGATGACTAAAAATATATAAGCTCATTATTTTTAAAATTAAGATTCTAAGAGACATCCAGAAATGTATAAGATTGAAATTGAAAATCTACTCAAGCAGTATTTTTTCAAGTTATTTTTCTCATAAATTTACATATGTGTGGGTGTGTGGGGTGTGTGTGTGTGTGTATGTGTGAAAGAAAAAAAGAGAAAATATCTAGAGCGAAAACTACTTAAGTCAAATGGATTTTCCCATAGAACGAAGATATAATATCAAGTTAGATCCCTGATTGTGGGCATGATGTGTATTTATATAAACACACACACACATCCACATGAGGGACTTCAAAAAGTTCACAGAAAAATGGAATTAGAAAACAATGGAATCTTTCCACAAAATTTTTGAAGTCCCGGTGTGGTCTTGCATGTTAATGCACTGTTCAACAAGGTCAGTTTGAACTGCAAGGTTGGCAGTTCAAGCTCACCAGATGCTCCTTGGAAACCCTATTCTATACAGAGTCGCTATGAGTCAGAACCAACTGGACAGCACTTAACAACAACAACATATACATTATAAGTATGTTACATACTTATAAATCCATGAAACAGCAGGTTAAAATGGTCACTTTCAGCTATTTTACATAGTTGAATCCAGTTTTCCTCAGATATGAATTAGTACTATCTGCGCTGTAACTCTCTTATCTTACTTAGCACTGCATCTCTGTTGTCTTTCCATATTAGTTCCTAGGTCTCTATATCATTCCTACATGGTCATCTTGCACACAGATGGACCTTAGGGTTGTATGCATTGTTTCCCATCACAGCCTGTGGCCCAGGCAGACAGCATGCACATAGATGTAAACCCATTTTAGAAGGTTTAATACCTCCTCTCGGAGGTTTACAGCTGTTGAATCTTGGTTTTATAGCATATTATGGGTCATCTGGTAAATGGGCGTGTTGAAGTCATACCCAGTTGGTCCTGCTTACTGCCTGACTACTTTTATGGTTCTTTCTTAGTAACTCGGCATCTACAGCTTTCTTAGATGCTCAGAATCCAAAGATACACTCACCCACAGCCACATCTGCTAATCCTTGTTATGAGATTCCCCCGCAATGTTATTCCCTAAATTCTTCCCCGCCCATTGGCTCAAACCAAATCAAACTTACTGCTATCATGTCGATTCCGATTCATAGCAATCCTGTATAGGGTTTCCAAGGCTGTATATCTTGACAAGAGCAGACAGTCTCATCTTTCTCCTGCAGAGCGGCTGCTGGGTTTGAACTGCTGA
>NW_006408521.1:19172682-19188511 GCF_000296735.1 Chrysochloris asiatica
AAAATATCATGGCTTGGGTCAGGTGCACCTTAGTCCTCAAACTGACATCTTTGCTCTTGAACATTTTAAAGAGGTCTTGTGTATCAGATTCGCCTAATGCAATACACCGTTTGATTTCTTGACTGCTACTTTCATGAGTGTTGATGGTTGATCTGAACGAAATGAAGTATTTGACAACTTCAATCTCTTCTCCATTTATATGGATGTTTCCATATAAGTTCATGGAACAAAAATTTATGTAGTATTTACAATGTGCCAGGAGCTAACTCACTTATTTGAGTTAACTAATTTGAAAAAATATATTTTATTGTGTTTTTGGTAAAAGATTAAACAGCAAATTCAGTTCCTACTTTATAATTGCTACACTAATTGCTCAGTGACATTGGTTACGTGTGCCACATTGGGTTGCTATTGTCATTAATTCCCTTCTGGATGTTTTATTTTAAGTCATTTAGTTTCCCTGTCACCTTAACCCTTTCATCTTTGCTTTAGAGTAATTGTTGATGGTATGATCTCATAGAGATGATTTTTAAAAAGTGTACAATCCTCACAAGTAATATTCTTTTTCATATTTGCCAATCTGTTATTTAGCACAAAGGTGACGTCAGGGAATACTTTTAGTTCTAGATTTATAGAACATTTCAGTGCAATAGTCTAAAGGTGTCCTCTAGTCTCAACCGGTCCAGTATATCTGGACTTTGAAGAATTTGACTTCTGTTCCATTTTCCTCTCTTGTGAGGATTCATCTATTGTGGCCCTGATCAGATGGTTGGTCATTGGTTGTAGCCGGGTATCCCTTAGTTCTTCTGGTCTCAGGGTGGATAGGGACTTAGTTATGAGACTATTAGTCCTGTCTACTAGTTTCTTCTCTGAGCCTTGGGTTTCTTCTTCCTCTGTAACTCATCTAATCTGATAAGAATGATAGAGAAGACCAAAGTACAGAATGCTGAAGTAATGTACCCAAGGTGTCAGAGTTTAAATCTAGGCAGTCTGGCTCCAGAGTTCCAACACTATTTCCTCAGACATTTGTTGAGGATATGCTCTGTGCAAAGTGCTGGTGAGGGCTGAGGCATGAGCCAAGAGTGAGCAAATCACATTCTCTACCTAGAAGGAACTTTGACACAGGAGAGGGAGGAGGGACCTGGACAAGGGTGCTACTATTCAATGTAGTGAGACCCTGGAACCCAAGGGAAAGTAATGTTGAGACTGTGTGAAGACATTGTAAGTCCTAAATCTGCTGGCTGTGGTCTTGGGCAAGTTACTTAACCTCTCTGAATTTCAGTTCTCTCATCTACAAAATGTTAGCAGTAACTAATAGGATAAGGTTGTTGCGAGGCATATGAGAACAATCGCTGGTGTAACAGTAGTGTGGTGCTTGCCTGTACCAGATGCAGAGTAAATGACCTCTGTGGTTATTTGCTAGGCATGACCATCCCCTCTCTTAGAGCATGATGGCAACAGGTACCACTGAGATTTGGGGGAAGATGAATAGGAGGAACTCAGATTTGGAGCACAGAGAGAACAAGGAACCCATCCTACAGCAGCACAGGCCAGACGGGGCACGCAGCATTGAGTAGTCTACGCCTGTGTTCCCTAGAGGCAAGAAGGCTCCAAAGTTTGTCCTGTTTTCCTTCCTGCCTCACACCTTTCAGTTGCAGGTAGTGATAGCAGATGGGATTATTCTATGGAAAATTTTTCACTCACCCTCTCTTCCCTCCCCACACCCCAGGCCTAGTTCTACCTGGAAAAAACTCTAGGGAAAAAAAAGGAAGAAAAGAAAGAAAGAGAGAGAGAGAGAGAAAGAAAGAAAGAAAAAGAAATCTGATGAGTTCAGGGAGGTGCCCTCTTAATCAGTCTCAAAACCCAGTGTTTATATGCAAATGTAAAGGTGACAGCAGTTCATCATTCTCTCAATATTTTGAATATAAACCCACAGCCAATTTTCAACTCTCCTTATCACAGACCCTGGTATGGCACTGTAGGATAAGCACTGGACTGCAAACCACTAAGTCGATGGTTCAAGCACACCAGCAGCTCCTTGGAAACCCTGTACAGGGTCACTGTGAGTCAGAACCGCCTCCACGGCACCTAACAGCAACAGTATCACAGATCCCAGTTCTGGGTCTGTATGCATAGAGATAAAATGCAATTAGAGAACATTTGAAGCCACTTGGCATGTAATTAGAAGGCCAGTCCTCAAGACTCATCTGTCTCTACTGCCTCTAACCCATGCCCATCTCTAGGTTCTAGACACATCTCTTCCAAATCATCTTCAATTTTCATTCCTCTAGGACAGTCTTGTCTGAAATGCTCTCTAGAACCCCATGCAGTGTTCGAAGCTATCAGAAAGGGTCCCGTGGTCTCCTTCGTTGGTGAAATGCTCAGCTAAGCAGAGTAAATGGGCAGGCCTGCTCTGAGGCTTTGTTACACTAATGCCCTCTGGGGATCTCTAGCAAGGGAACAGAGTAGGCCATGTGACATGTGACAACAACCAGTAACAGTTGCCATCAAATCCACTCCAACTCTTGGTGACTCTGTGTGTCAGAGCAGAACTGTGCTCCATAGGCTTTGCAAGGGCAGACTTGTCAGAAGATTAAAAAAGAAAAACAAAGCCAGACCTTTCCCCCAAGGGAAAGCGCCTGGACTGGCGCTTCATGGCACCCCCTTTGGGAAACTCTGCTCTAACACCACTGTCCTACTTGCTGGCTCTGTCGTGGACCAGGATTCAGAGCAGTGGGGTTACTATCTTCCCCTGCCCATCACCCTTCAGGGTGCTCAGAACAACAGCCATCCCTGCTTCTTCTTTCCACACTGTGACTCAGAAACACAATACATATTTAGTGGATTTTTCCAATCAACTGTCTCCCAGGGAAATAGCATCCCAGCCACTCCCCAGTGCCTGCTAGCAGGCGGTCAATGCGAGCTGTTGGGGCTTAGTGTGCATTATTACCCAGCAACCATCGCATGACTTGATGTGAGGCTTCTACCCTTTGTAGCTGGGTGGACGTTTCTTGTTCCCCTCTCCCCTACAAACACTGCATTGCAAGTGCAGTGTGGGCGGGGCTTCCTGCCCCCACCTTCTTGTTGATTGCTGTTATAGAGCATTTTAGTGCTGTATATCCGGCATGTATAAAAGTGCTTAGCACACGGTTGGTGCTCAATAAATATTTGTTGAATGAGTGAGTGAGTCCGTCACTCGGATAGTAGGATAACCCTCTGCCTATCTCAGAGCTTAGCTGAGAAACAGGATCTGTTAAACATGAAGGTGTTAAACAGTGAAGATGCAGCCCTTTCCTCCCGCCTGACGCTCATACCCCCAGCTTTGGGGCCTGCTGACCAGAGATGGAAAGGAGGTGAGTCCTCTAGAAAGACAGAGGTGTATTGGATGATGTTTCTAATTGGGAAGCTGCTGATTGGCCAGGACAAGCCCCAGAGCCATCTACTCTGTGTGGCCCTCGGGGAGTGACTAGATCAGAGCTGTGTTAGTGGGGAGTGTCCTCTACCTGCACCTGTCAACCACAAAGATCATCATTGTTTCCCAGCTAGTGAGAGCAACTGAGGCATGGCTAAGGGGTTTGATGGTAGCCGTGGTGATGTGCCGCGGGGTCGGTTCCGACTAGTAGTGACCATGTACAGGATTCCCGAGGATGTGAATTTTTATGGGAGCAGAAAGCCTCATCTTTCTCCTGCGCAACAGCTGGTAGTTTAGAACTGCAGACCTTGAGGTTAACAGCCTGAATTGTAATCACTATGCTACCAGAGCACGGTGACAAAGGGGTATATATGGAGTCTTCAAACTCCAGTCTTCAAAAATTTACATGAGTGTGAAGGCAGAAAGTCTCAACAGGATGGTTTTAAAAGAGACTCTCCTTCAAAAGTTAGAGGGTGGGGAACAAAGAGGTAGAAGGATGGGAGCGGGGAACAGAGAGGTAGGGGGCCCACACAAAGCCTGTTGTCTTAGATTAATCATTCTCATATGCTAGTGAGCAAGAATCACCTGGACAATTTATTTAAAGCACAGATTTCTGGGTCCCACTCAGAACCACAATATCAGAATATCTGAAGTTGGGGTCCAAGTATTTGCGTTCTAGTGGTGACTGTGAGGTTGAGGGCGGCCTTCTGAGGAGAACAATTCTCCTTCTGGGGAGATGAAGAGCTCCGTCTCAGAGCTTCTACCTATTACTCTAGAAATGGAGATCATGCCAGACTTACTTTGTAGACTTGTTTTGAGGATGAAAGTTAGTCCTCAAAAGCTAACTGAGAATTTAATCTAATGTAAAAGCCCATCAAGCATAACATTAGAGACATTTTAAACCCTGGATAAATGTTGACTAGAGTCCCTGGATGGTAGTAATGGTTAATGTTCATGGCTGCTAACCAAAAGGTTGGGGGTTCGAGTCCACAAAGAGGTTCCTCAGAAGAAAGGCTTGGTGATCTACTCCTGGAAAGTTAGCTATTGAAAACCCTGCGGAGCACAGTTCTACTCTGACACACATTGGGCTTCATGTAAATCAGAACTGACTCAAAGAAATTTTTTTGTTTTGTTTTTAAATAAATGTATTATTGTTAACTAGTCTTGCCATCTGTATCACAGAGCAAGACAGGAGTCATGTTTAATTATAAAGACCCCATTTCCCGCCTCACCCCTAGCAAGTTGTGGGAACTGTGGAAAGAAGGAAGTGACAGAATCTGTATTTTCATTCTACACAGCAACTTGCAGCCTTGAATGTGTCTCACCATCACCAGCATATGAGCCCAAGATGGTGGCTTATGTCTCCTGAGCAACTCTCAGCCTAGAGGTGGTTGCTGACTGGTCTGACAATACATTTCAAGTCTTTCATGTTCTGTTGTTGTTATGAACTGCCATGAAGTTGGTTCCGACTCATAGCGACCCAGAGGGGCAACTGGTGAGTTTGAACCACCAACCTTGTGACTCAAACTGCCCTTTTTGTCCAGTGCTTATCCTATAGTAGTGCACCAGGACTCCTGGAGACAGTTACACTTTAGCTCAGTTGAGCTCCATTTCTACAAACGGGAGCTTTGACTGTTTATCATTAGTGGAGTGACTTTGCATAAATGACTTCATGAGACGCAGTTCCCTCCTCCAGGAAGTAGAAATAACAATAGGACAGACTCAGTGAGTAGTTGTGAAGATGAAGTGTGTGACAACTTGTGAGACAAATGTGCAGCACAGTGCCTGGTGCAGAGAGAACACTCAGGGAAACGCCCTTCTCCTAACTAGTGTCTTGTTGCTGTTGATGCTGAAGATGGGTGGAGGGAGGGGGCTTGTTCACTCAGCATCTGTTGCTCCGTTTCCAAACCGAGAGGTGGACCTAACCGACTGTACAGATCCAAGCCAGCAATCACATTTAATCATGCTGTTATTGTCAAGTGCCGTGGAGTCAGTTCAGACTCATGAAAAATCGCTCTTTCAATTAAACTGGTTGCTGCCAAGTCAATTCTGGCTCATGGTGGCCCCAGGTGTGTCAGAGTAGAACTAGAGTTTTGGAAGCAGATCATCAGGCTTTATTTCAAGACACCTCTGGGTCTTGAACCTCCAGCCTTTCAGTTAGCAGCCAAGCGCAGTAACTATACGTACCACCTATAGGCTTGCCCTTCAACTAGCTAACTAGAAGCATCCTAAGGAGAATCTTTTAAGGCCACCTGTCTTGGAATTTGCACAATTCCCTTGCACACTTGTGAATAATGCAAATTACCTTCTAATTACTTCTCCTGTTGAGATTCAGGAATCTTAGGGGAATGGGCCAAGGAAGGCGAGCACAGAGCTCATAATGAGATTCCTCAGTCACTGAGTCTGTCGATGGCATAAGCATCTATTCAGTGGCCGGAAAAAGCAGAAGGCCCATTAACAAGGACTATTAATGTGGTCAAGTGAGTGTGAACTGGATCTTCTTCCTGGGGTCACAGAAAGCAGACTAGAACAAAACATGCTATTCAAATAGGTACCATTCTCCATCACTTCACAGGCTAGCTGTGCATTAGATGGGTCTCAGCTGCCTCCCTCAGCCTCTATCACTAGCTCTGCCACCCTCCCACTGTCCGTGGCCTTTCCCACCACCACCACACAAAAACTCTCAGGAATATGTACAAATTTAAACAACCAAAGGGCACATTCTGCAAGGCTGCCTCCTAGCCACAAGCACACAACCTTTCTCTTTCCATGAGTCTAGAGCCCTCAGCTGCTCTCTCTCTCTCTCCATGTTCTTATCTCTACCTCCATCTCTGGTGTTGCTGCTTCTCTGGATAGGGTCCCACATTCCACTTGTACCCTTCTCTCTTGATGGTCCTGGGGTCCATCAAGTCCATCCTGGACTATAAGATTAACTACTCTCCTGTTTTTGTTACAAAACTTCTACCTTTACGGTTGTGACAATCGCAATTAGTTAACACTTACTATTAAATCATAAGAATCTTATCCCCATCTCTTTTCACCAGACCTGTCTAGACCAAATGAAAACTATTCAGTGGGAACTCTACCTCTCCCTGCACACTCTTAAACTAAATTCTCTCTTGAAAACTTGTAAGCCAGTCACTTCGTGCCTTTATCGCCCCGTCATTTTAGGTAGCCAATGTCTAAGTTGCCCGTCTCTATCAACCCTATGTACAAAGGGGATAGGATTAATACTTGATGTGAAGACTCCTTCTCTCTCAGTATTTTGAGTTACTACATCCATAAGAATAGGTCAAGTTCATCAAATTGTAGCAATATACAGTTGTTTCCTTTATCAAAAAAAAATTTTTTTAATCTCCCTGTAGCTGAGTTCTGATTATCAAGCCATCAAGGTTAGGTCAAATGGGTGCTATCTGCAAGTTTGGGCATCCTTGCAACACATACTATTAAAAAGAAGCAGTCTTCAGGCCAGGGTGCATTCTGTGATTCCATGTTTGTATAGCAAAAATGCAGGCATCTACAATTTCATAGACATGTCCAGAAGGGTAACCATCTACTTGGTCACCTCTAAGGTGAAGGACACAGGAGGTCAGATGTCTCCCACTTGTACATATTTATTTCATTCCCTTCAGTATTATATTGTTTGAGTTTGTGTCTCAAGCACACATGGCTTTTATACATTTGATTTTTCAAAAAGGAGTAATAGGAAAGTTGTGCATCTCTTCATTTGTGCTTCTTTCCTAGACGGCCTAATTCAGGCCTTTTCACCTCCCCTCATTAACTCGATTTGCAGCATGGGTTATTTTCTGCCTCATGGGGCGGGCAGCCAGGCACCATGTTTTTCCAGCACCCTTTGAGTGTGGACAGTGTGCCACAATGAGTTTACTCCCCCATGAATTTCCAAAGCCAGACATCCCTGGTGCAGCCAGGATAGCAGATACCAACTCTGGACCATTCAGTCCTCCTAAATGAAAAGCCCTTGGTGGCATTCCTTAGTCATCTGGGTCTCTGTTCTGTTTTGCTTCCCTGCAGATCACAAAGGCATCCAGAAAGAGGCTCACAGTGAGCCTGGCATACTCAGAGAGCCACCAGATCCGCGTCTCCCAGCAGGACTTCCGGCTCTTCCGCACGCTTTTCTTGCTCATGGTCTCTTTCTTCATCATGTGGAGCCCCATCATCATCACCATCCTCCTCATCTTGATCCAGAACTTCAAGCAAGACCTGGTCATCTGGCCATCCCTCTTCTTCTGGGTGGTGGCCTTCACATTCTCTAATTCCGCCCTCAACCCCATTCTCTACAACATGTCACTGTTCAGGAATGAGTGGAGGAAAATTATTCGCTGCCTCTTCTTCCCAGAAAAGGGAGCCATTTTTACAGACACATCTGTAAGAAGAAATGATTTATCTATTATTTCCAGCTAATTATTTTGTTTCTGCAGGTCACATTTCTCATTTTGGAACCAGCCCTAGCATGTTTTCAAAAGGAGTTCATTTCCAGCACCATTATACAAGCATACTCTACTTTATGAAAACTTAACCTATGCAAATGCACACTTACAACAATGACAAATTAAGGGATGATTATTCAACATTATCTTTGTTTTTCAAAAGGATTTTTTCTACAGGTTCCTTTTAAATATGAACTTTTTCAGTGTGTTTGTAATATAATTAATTAACTTTAATAAATTTGTTATTTATAACTGTCCAGCAATCACATCTCCTCCTTCCTGGTTTCTGAAGTGAGGTTGGAACTCACCCAGGTCTCTGGACTTGTAAGATCTCAGGATTATTTATGGATGTCAAGAGTGCTTGAGCAATTTCTGAAGAAAACTTAAAGGTGATCTCTTTTTTTAATTTAAAGAACGTGGTATCAGACACAAGGTTGGATGCCTCTAAAATGTGTGCAAGGAAGAACGTGATGTGGACCCTTCACTGACTTATTCACCAGGCGTTTATTAAGCCCTGGCTGTGGCCAGACACTGCCCTTGATGCTGGGAATACAGCTCCTGCCCTCAGGGAGTTTACCTTCTTGTGGGAGAAACACTGAATAAAAGTCAATAAATAATATAGCATCATAGAATGAAAAAGTGACATGAAGACTATACAAAAAATGCTGTGGTAGTGATGGTAATTCAGATGGGGGTCTAGGGAGACCTTTCTGAAGAGTGACATTGGACTGGAAATGTGAATGGCAAGAAAGAATCCACCAACCATGTGACTCTGGGAAAAGGAGCTTTGCAGGCAGAGGAGACGCTGATGCACAGAGATGGGCATGTTTGTGGAGCAGAAAAGATACTGGTGCAGCCAAAGAAAATGCAAACTATTAACTGAGATCATTCTCAAAACTAGGGTAATTGAAGCCAGAGAAGTTAGAGGGTCACAGAAGTTACACAGAAGGTCTTGGAGGCTGCCATGAAACATTTAATCTATAGAATGGGCAGCCACTAAGTTTGTAATTGCAGGCTGATATGAACAGAACTGGGAGTCCTGGTGTGGTGCTGTGAGATAAAGCACTGGACTGCAAGGCTGGTTTGAATCATAAAGCTGGTGGTTCAAACCCACCAGTCGCTCCTTGGAAACCCTATACAGGGTGACTATTGAGTCAGAACCAACTCGACGGCACTTAACAAGAGCAACATGACCTCATGTATGTTTTTAAATATTACTCTGGCTGCCCTGCAGGGAGTGGACTTTGAGGTCGAAAGCGAAAATTCTGAAGCAGAAGATGACAGAACTTGGAGATGGATGTTTTCAATGGGGGATTGTGAGGCGTGATTGGCTTGGTATATACAAGGGTGAGTAAAAAATTATCCACACTCTGGTTGTAGAATTTATTTTAATCAACTTTTAGAAAAACAAATACATCATTTTTTGACATAATCTCCTTGCATTGCGATACGCTTTGTCCATCTGTCAACAAGCTTTCATATGTTTTAGGCTGAGCTATGAGTCAGGAATACACCACTGTCCTCACTTCATCATCAGAGGTGAATCTTCATCTTTGAAGGGCTGCTTTCAGAGGACCAAACAAGTGAAAGTCCAATGGAGCAAGATCAAGACTATAGGGGAGGATGCTTTAACACCTCAAAATGAAGATTTTGCTGATTGTCAACAGTGTGGGCAGAGGTGTGAGGACATGCGTTGTCATGTAAGATCACAACGCCCTTAGACAGCAGTCCTCTGTGTTTAATTTGAAGTCTAGACTTCAGTTCTTCAGTGAGCATCTCACTGTGACTGTTGATTGTTGAGCCATTTTCCTGACACTGTTCCATTACTGGCCCTTGAGAATCCCAGAAAACTAAACATCAATTTTCCAGTTGATGGTTGACTTTCTTGGTCAGCGATTGAGGATGTTTCCATTCCATACTCTGTCATTTATTCTCAGGCTCATTGTGATGAATCCATATCTCATCACCAGTAACAAAATTTTTTTAAAAGACTTTTACTTTCCTTTGAATATCGGTCCAAATTTTGTTTGCAGATGTCCAAACACTTCTGTTGATGCTCTTCCGTGAGTTGTTTCGGTACCCATCTCACACAAACTTGAAATCCAAGTCTGCCATGGATTATTTCATAGGCAGAGCCATAGCTGATTGGCAAATGATTTGCCACATAATCCGCTGCCACTTATGTATTCAACA
The DNA here is from genome assembly GCF_000296735.1 of Chrysochloris asiatica. Taxonomy (NCBI): domain Eukaryota; kingdom Metazoa; phylum Chordata; class Mammalia; order Afrosoricida; family Chrysochloridae; genus Chrysochloris; species Chrysochloris asiatica. The sequence continues at coordinate 19,182,736 of NW_006408521.1, forward strand.
GAATCATTTCACGTGCATGCTGTGGACTTGGATGGGCATTTTAATATAATCAGATTGTGAATAATTTTTTACTCACCTTCATACTTTGAGAAAGTGGTTTATTTTGATGGACCGATTTTGAAGATGAAGAACCCTGACATTTGTTGGATGGTGTGGCAGGTGACACAATGTGGAAGACTGGGAGAAGAATGAGGGTGGGTGAGGCAGGAATTTGAATTGGGGCATAGAAGTATACTATCCCAGTGAGATAGCCAAATAAAGAGGAGGTTGCTGAATACAAGGATGTGGAGCTTGTGCCTAGAGCTACAACGTTGGGCGTCAGATGGTATTTACAGAGCCATGGTTTTATTGAATATCCTGGACAATAAAAGAAACCAGAGCCAAAGGCTAAAATCAGGGATATGCCAACGCTTGGAGGTTGGACCATTAACTAGAATGTGAAATAGCATGTAGAAAGGGACATAGTAGATGTTCAACACATCTCTGCTTCATTGACTTTTCTTGGCTGTAATCTTTATGGAAGCAAATGGCCAGGGCTCTCATTCACAGCACCATTGAGTTGATTCAAACTGCCAACGTTTGTGTTAGTTGTTGTTAAGTACCATTCAGTCTATTCCAATTCATTGTTGTTAAGTGCCATCAAGTCGATTCTGACCCATAGCAACCCTGCAGTCCAACGCATTAACACACAACACCACACCAGGACTCGGGTTTCCAAGGAGTTACTGTTGGGCTTGACCTGCTGATCTTGCAGCTAGCAGTCCAGTGCTCATCCTACAGCACAGACAATTGTACCACTCTGGGACCTATCAGTGTTCACAAGTGCTGCAGATGGTGTGGGACACTGGTGGTATCTCCCCACATCCCCCAGGTTCCTTTCATCCCTACCTATCTCCTTCCCTGCTCCCTCCAGATGCAAGGCACAGTGATCATCTTTCCTACAGACTCGGCTTCCAGAGACCCCCCCTCCCCCTCCAGGCTTCCTTCCCTTCAGGGAAGCCAGAGGCCTCTCTCCCCTTAACCTTTCAGCCACAACTAAAAAATAAGATGTGAATTAAGTGCTTGAGACCATGTGGGGCTTGGGCACTGGAGCTCATGCTGACTCTTGTGGGTCTTGGCTTCACCTTTCTTCCTATGAACCCAGCTGGCTTGAGTCCACCGCTGTGTGGCCCACCTCACAGGTCTGGGACTGCCTGAGACCTCAGGCTTCTGGCTTGGCCTGCATTCACTTCCTCTTTAGGCCTCAGGGCCTTGGCTAGGCTAGTGGCTAGGGCTTTCCGGGGTTAATGGGGAAAGCCCTTTTTCAGGAAGTGAGAAGCCACAGTCATTAATAATGGAAATTAGACACTAGGACAAGTCAAAGGTCATGAAGTGCTGGGAAGGAAGAATGCCTTTCTAATGTACAAAATCCTGACCATTTGTAGGACTTCTTACCTAGACACAGACAGGAACACACATTAAAAACTCAAGTCATAGGAAATGTGTGACTATATTTTAATAAACCAAATTCTGGAATCCTAGGTCTCAAATTATTCCTTAAAAAACTCCAATAGAGATACACATTTGGCTTCCAACAGATTCACTTGTCCCCACATATATTTTTACATGTTCCGGAGGTGTTACGTTTACTGTTAGGAGAGAAAGGGGCAAACTACATTCTTAAGATAAATAGAGTTGAAGACTGGATCAGAGTTGATGGAAAGTTTTCAAATGAAACCTGTGACTACAAAATGTTTCTTTCCGATTTGCCATCACAGTAACCTGAAACATAATGGAGAAGAGTCATTAATGACAGGAAGATGGGTCTAGGGCTTAATGTAGATTATGAATATGATGTCCTTAGAATAAGCTTCATTTAAATGATTCTTGTAAGCTCATAGGAGATTTCAAGCAATTAGATGTGGATGGCCTCAAGGCTGTTACTGAAATCCTTTCAATTTCTGTTGGTGATAGTTGGGACTAAGAGAATATGGTCTGCTATATGAAATATGTAGTGTCTTAATTAAACATTTGTCTTAATCAAGTCTTACTACATTTCAAGGGAAGGCACATCCTCCTCTTTCTAGAAGTGAGGGGCCAAGTTGGTCACACTCTTGGTGGTTTTGTAGGCAGCGCAACAGGTCAGGCATCATGTGTCACCAGACAGTATAACAAAGGGGTTGAGAATTACAAAGTTTGCACCCAACTCAGCTACCTATTAAAGATCTCGGACAACTTTCTTAGTCTTTCTCCATCTCCCTATAGGATGTGAATAATAATACCTATTTCATGGATGTTTCTGAGGGCAAAACAGGAGAATGCACAGAAAGGTGAACTCCTCTGGCCCCAGCATGAAGCATCTGTATCTTATTTAAATAAAAATCTTTGATGTGGTTTCTCTTAGTGTGCAGTCAACTAGCTAAACTTCAGTTTTGTTCTTTCTCACTCTTTCTTTCCCCCCACTCAACATGTGAGCATTACCCTAGGTTGACTTTGAAATCCAGTTTCCCAAAGAGTAACTCAGCATCAATTCAAAATAGATTGTGTACCTTCATCCACAATAGTTCTGGTTTTAAAATAAAGAGACGGCAAGGGTAATGTCTATAAAAAGATCCTAAGTTATTAAAAACAACAACAACAACAAAAAAAAACCCACAGCTGTCAAATTGATTCTGATTCATTTGTTGTTGTTGTTGAGTGCTGTTGAGTCGATTCTGACCCATAACAACCCTGTATAGGGTTTCCTAGGAGCAGCTGGTGAGCTTGAACCACCGACCTTGCAGTACAAAGAGCTTTGCAGTCTGGCACATTAACCCACAGTGCCTCTGACTCATAGTGACCTCAAGAAAAGGTAAGTGAGAGAAACCACCAGCAAGTCAATTTAATGAGAAAAGAAACTGGTTATTTCGTTATGTGGTTGAAATCATTGCTTTTTTGATGTCTCTGTTTGAAAATTAAGTGTTCTGTTTTAATTTTTGCCTAGACGACCACATTTTCTGCCTAGTTCTTTACTCTGGTCACTTGATCCCCAAACAATAATACCAGTTACCATCCAGTCAGTTTCGACTTGTGGTGATCCCATGTGCTTCCGAGCATAACTGTGTTCCAGAGAGTCTTCAATGGCTGAGTTTTCGAGGCACATCACGAGGCTTTTCTTCCAAGATGCCTCTGGGTAAACTCAAACCTCCAAGCTTTCCAGTAGCAGCACAGAGGTTAACCATTGCCATCACTCAGGGACTCCTCAAACAACATTAGTGGTGGTGTGCCGTGGAGTTGGTTCCGACTCATAGAGACTCTGTACAGGGTTTCTGAGACTGTACATCTTTATGGGAGCAGAAAGCCCATCTTTCTCCAGCGGAACGGCTGGTAGTTTCGAACTGCTGACCTTGAGGTTAGCAGCCTGACTCATCACCACTACGCTACCAGAGTCAAAATGGTTGCTTGAAGGGGTGTACTCACAAACAAAATTGTATGATCACTGACTGGGTGTCATGAAAGGAACAGAATAAAATGAAACGTGTTCCCTGCAGTTTTACTTCAATAAAAATGCCAGAGTTTTGGAAAAAGGCCTTCATCCACTCCTTTCATATCCACTTCATGACAAGACCAGTGAAAGATCTGGTCAGGATAGGCCAATATCTGAGCTCAGGCAGGGAATCCTAAGATCCCTGTTTTCTCTTGCATGCAGATGAAACAGATTTTACCAGCATGCAGGCCCCTCATTGCCGCTGACCCCAGGGAGAGCCGGGCTCCACTCACCATTGTGAACTATCATTCTGTACTGCCGGCTCAGGCACAGCTCCTCTTGCCTCTGCCTCACGATTCTCTGCACGTCCGGGGGCAGCCCACTGGGATCACGGGCAAACACAAAGGAGTAGCTGTCGGCACAGGTGCCATCAAGGTTCTGAAGACGGCACGAGTACTGTAAGGCGTACGTGTCGTAGTCTGTGTCAATGATCCAATGGTCATCATCTGCAAGCCAGAAGGTCACAGTGCTAAAGTCTCTCCAGGTACAATTGCTACCAGGCATGAGAAACTTCCTGAAACCAATTCCATTTCATGAAGAAACTGGAAGTTACAGAGAAGTCTGGAAGCTTCTGTAAAGGTGGGGAGATGAGAAAGGAACTGTTTTTTCCTTCTCATATAATGCCCTGGGATGGGGTGGGGAGGACCTCATTCACTTCAATGTTATTTCTCACTCTGGCAGTGAATGTGATATTACCTTTGCACAGAACAATGAGGATGTGGAAACCACAGAATAGACCTTTCTTCTGTAGTCTTGGCCATCTACCCTCCAATAATATCAGTCTTTTGTGGCTAAAAGTCAGACTGCCACCAACTTATGATAACCCTGACATCAGGATTTATGTCTTGCCCTAATCTGTGTCAGCTTGGGCCCAGTCAATTCATTCAGCACTCGGGGCCCCTGCCTCCCAGCCCACTGGAAATCACCACTTAGATGCTCTTCTGGCTCCATCTGAATTTCTGCTTAACAACTCTACCCACTTCTCCACGCTGGCACAAGCAAGTCGTTTTTGCTTTTGAGGCAAAAAGATGCCCACTATCTGGCATCAAATATTCTGCCCTAGAGCTTGTTTTCTTCACGATTCTCCTGTGCTCTTAAAGAATTTAGATTATTCCTCAAGGTTGAGCTGTAAGCCATGAGCAATAAATATAAACGAAGGCGGTTAAAATAAAAATGAAGGTAAAATGAAAAGACTATTCGCAAGAATGGATGTGAGAGTTACCAGTTGCTTTTGTTGGCTGCGGTCGGGTCAGTTCCGACCCATAGCAACCCTAAGCACAGCAGAACAAAATACTGTCCAGTCCTGTGCCATCTTCACATTGTTATATTTGAGCCCAATGTTGCTGCCACTGTGTCAATCCATCTTGTTGGGGGAGATTCGCCATCGAAAAACCATCGCATTATTGTTTCTCTATGGTGGTAGTGATGTGCCGTGGAGTCGGCTCTGACTCATAGCGACCCTGTACAGGATTTCTGAGGCTGCAAATCTTAATGGGAACAGAAAGCCTCATCTTTCTCCCACAGAATAGCTGGTAGTTTTGAACTGCCGACAGTGAGGTTAGCAGCCTGATTTGTAACCACTACCTTACCAGAGCTCCTTTGTTTCTCTATATGTTTATCCAAATACCTTACTTTGGGTAAAAATGTCACATCTCTATGAGGGGACTTCAAAAAGTTTGTAGAAAAATGGAATTAAAAGATAATGGGAGCCTACATTACACTCAATGGAGAGAAATTGAAAGCCTTCTCTCTGCGAACAGGAACCAGACAAGGATGCCCTTTGTCACCGCTCCTATTCAATATTGTGCTGGAAGTCTTAGCAAGAGTTATATGGCAAGATGGGGGAATTAAAGGCATCCAAATTGGCAAAGAGGAAGTAAAACTCTCTCTATTTGCAGATGATATGATCCTATACATAGAAAACACCAAAGACTCAATTAAAAAGCTACTAGACCTCATTGGAAGATTCAGCAAAGTGGCAGGATATAAGATCAACATACAAAAATTGGTTAGATTCCTCTATACCAAAAAAAACAGCAGCACTGAAAAGGACATTAGGAAACCAATACCATTTATAATAGCCACCCAAAGGATGAAATATCTAGGAGTAAATGCAACCAGAAAAACAAAGGACCTATACAAAGAAAACTACAGAACACTACAACAAGAATCCAAAAGAAAGCTACAAAAATGGAAGAATGTACCATGCTCCTGGATAGGAAGACTTGACATTGTAAAAATGTCAATACTGCCCAAAGCAATTTACACATA